>NC_134353.1:771278325-771936658 GCF_048569485.1 Anomaloglossus baeobatrachus | reverse complement strand
ACGTCAAGGGATATCTTGTATACTGGGTACCTACTCTAAGACCCAGAGGTGCTATGTTTGCCACACTCTGCCCGGAAATAGTGTAGGGGCTAGGGACAGATTCTGCTGGAGAAGGAACAGTGTATTACAGTGTGACAGTACCTGCTGGTACACCAGTAAACAGTCCCTTGCAGGGCTAATTGAAAGCTATTCTATTCTCTAATAATAACATTCTTATTCTGCATTTAGTGCAAGGCTTCTGGAGTAGTGGTAGTGATTAGAGGCATGTAGGCAGAGAATCTAGCCTTACTGAATGTATTGCTGATGCTGATTCCTTAAAAAGAAACTATTCTCTAATAATACCACTCAGCTGCATTTATTGTAGGGCAAGCTGGTAGAGTTTGTGTATTACAGGACTTTAGACAGTGATTCTAGCCTTACAGACTTAAAGAATGTGCTGCTTATACTTCGAAAATGTAATCTATTCTCTAATAATACCGCTCGTATCTGCATTTAGTGTAGGGCGAGATGCTGGAGTCGGGGTAGTGTATTAGAGGCATGTATGCAGTGAGTCTAGCTTTACCTACCATGTTGTAAGTATTTTTTTTTATTTGCGATGCAGATACAGTTGAAAGTACAATACCTGGAGGGGGTTACAGGTGTCGATGCTAGCACTGGGCCCCCGACTCATGGGCCATACAACAGCCACGTGGTCTGCTGCCACGTGGTCTGCTGCCATTGGCGGTATGCCACTCCACTGTCATCTTGGTATTTGTCCTTGACAAAACTGTTAATGTAGTCGTGTGATTTTACCGCGTTAACGCACTACAAACACGTTTTTTATCTGCAGATCAGTGGTCGACATACCGCCGATGCAGCTGCACTGGTGCCCAGAGGTTCATGGGGCCCTTGCTGTCTGGTTAATAATGAGGGCACTCTGGCCCATTGCCTGGAGCTCGAAGCTCCGCAGACCCCTTAGCAGATTGCCTTCATCCCAGCAGCGTGCCGGGCAGGGAGCGATCCCAAAGCTCCGCATGCAGCAGGCAGCGGAATGCAGGAATCTGTCCTCTGCTCAATGGCTGGCACTTTCTCTTTGACACAGGCACGCACACAACTTGATGACGGCACCACTCTGTGCGTGCGTCTGTGTCATTGCCGGGGCCCATACAGATAGGTAAGTGGTGAATTTTTTTTATACTACACTGAGGAGGAGACTATAAAGGGAACTTTACACGCAGCGATATCGTTATCGATATCGCTAGCGAGCGTACCCGCCCCTGTCAGTTGTGCATCACGGGCAAATCGCTGTCCATGGCGCACAACATCGCTTACATCCGTCACACATACTTACCTGCCTAGCGACGTCGCTGTGGCCGGCGAACCACTTCCTATTTAAGGGTGCGGTTCGTGCGGCGTCACAGCAGCGTCACTAAGCGGCCACCCAATAGAAGCGGAGTGGCGGAGATGAGCGAGAAGAACATCCCGCCCACCTCCTTCCTTCCTCACTGCGGGCGACCGCAGGTAAGGTGATGTTCCTCATTCCTGCGGTGTCACACGTAGCGATGTGAGCTGCTGCAGGAACGATAATCGGGAAAGGAACGACGCGTCAACTATCAACGATTAGGTAAGTAATTTTGATCGTTAACTGTCGTTCATGCGTTTCACACGCAACGACGTCGCTAACGAGGCTGGATGTGCGTCACGAATTCCGTGAAACCCCAACGACATCTCGTTAGTGATGTCTTTGCGTGTAAAGCGTCCTTTAGGAGGGATAGGATTGGTATCAGAAGAGGGTGGAAGATGGGCTTCAGGGCCGTATGATGAACGTGGAGGACATTACATATGAATTTCAAGACAACCTGTCAGGTCCTCAATGCCCTCCAGCAGTATTCATATCTTTAGATCAAAATTCCCTGCCTAATCAGCCTTGTGTAATGTTATTCACTAAAATGAATGTTCAGAATTTTTTTTTTTAAACCTCACTGTCCCTGTGCTAATTAGGACTTTGACTAGACAATGGGGCATTGTTTACACAGACTCGTCATCGTCGTCCTATTTCCATGTGATAACATTCCTGTTAGCATGATAGCATGATTTCCACAACCCGGCATCACCACTAGCCTCTGGAAATTTTGTGAATGTGCGTGGCTGTGTTCACTCACATTGAATTTCATCTGAAGTTGGGTGTACATGTGCTGGCTTCGGAGAAGCGCACTGAGCATGATCAGAAGTGCAAAAGCTGTTCTTCTGATCACGTGCAGTGCACCTCTCTGAAGCCAGGATGCGCACACCCGACTTTAGATGTGATTCAATGTGAGTGAACACAGACACGCCCATGCGCAAAATTTCCAGGGGCTGGTGGTGACGTCGGCTTGTGGAAATCATGTTATTATGCCCACGGGGGTGTGATAGCGTGGAGAGAGGGCCAATTAGTCATTATATGGCCCTCATAGCATTCTCCCCACCCCACAATCCATTATGTGGCCCTCATAGCATCCCCTCAGCACACAATTCATTATATGGCCTTGATTGTGTCTTGTCTCCCCCACCCTGCAATTCATTATGAAGCTATCAAGAACTTATGATAAATTGTGGGGGGAGGACACATGACAGGGACTAAAGCTATGTGCACATGTTCAGGAGTTGTAGCATAAAGTTGTGCTGTAAATCCTAATGTATTGGCAGGAAGAACACTGCTTAAAATACACGTCTTGTTTCTAACTGTAAAACGCTGTGTGTTTTCTGCTACAAAATCGCAATGTGTGCACATAACCTTAAAATTAATTGGGGAAAGAGTCATAGAGACTGATTAGTTTATATTTATTGGGCGCCAGAAATTATAGTTAATGGGGGGCACAATGCCGGTTTATCACATTATATTGTAAATGATGTGTGGCTAATTGTCTAATATATTGCATGGTACATATGTATATTCAGGGGCAGAGTCTGGGAATTTTTTTATTCAGGAGGCAAATGTATGTATACCATATATGTGACCTTCCTATTTTCAGGGCTGCGGTGATCAGTGTGACAAGACGAGATGTGACACCAATACCACAAAGCCGTCAAAAGCTTGCTAATATGCAATGAAACACCAAAAAAAGGGGGAAAAAGCAAGCAATTATGCAACAATTGTAATAAAATAATCCTTTATTATGACAATTAAAAAACATATTAATCAAATGGAACCACCCAATGACGGATGGAATATTAAGATGGGGGACATAGCACCTATGGTGATAAAAATACCACCATAAATCGCAGGGATAATGTAAAAAAAAAAAATCTTATATATATATATATATATATATATATATATATATATGCCTTTCAGTGAAAACCACAACCACAAGGATGAAATATAATATTAGTGTATCAAAGCAAAAAATGGCTATTTGTAAGAAAAGGTGAAAGAGGCAGTGACATAATCATCGAAAAGCATACATAATATTACCACAATGTAAAATATCCACAGTGGGTATCGGTCCCCACCAACACTGACGCGCGTATCGCAGCTCGTGTGCTTCGTCCAAGAGTGCTTTTCAATGATTATTATGGGGAGATAAGGTATGCACACCAGTGACTATGTAAGGGGAATACATGAAATAGCAGAAACTGCTGTGTGAATACTGACTTGAAAAATTCAATAGCTATATGCAAGAGTGAAAATGTGAAAAATGGAATCTGCTTTACTGCCATGAACATATGAATCAAGAGAAATTTAGCTACTGAATTGATCAATGCAATAGAGCCCCAACACTACGCCAAAGTATTTCTCTACGTTGGGGTCCCTAGCTTGTGTGTGTCCTCTCATGCAGTTAAAAAACTTACCGTGCATGGGAAGCTGAGACCCAGGCTATTTATGCGTATGATATGGATTGGCAATAGGTGTGGTTGGGGAGGGTTCACAAACGAAAAAATACTAACAAATAGGAATTCTTTTCAATGATTATGTCACTGCCTCTTTCACCTTTTCTTACAAATAGCTATTTTTTGCTTTGATACACTAGTATTATATTTCATCCTTATGGTTGTGGTTTTTACTGAAAGGCATATATATATATATATATATATATGTGTACATATAAAGATTTTTTACATTATCCCTGCGATTTATGGTGGTATTTTTATCACCATAGGTGCTATGTCCCCCATCTTAATATTCCATTCGTCATTGGGCGGTTCCATTTGATTAATATGTTTTTTAATTGTCATAATAAAAGACGAGATGTGGCTGGAAGATGGCGATATGAAGGTCTAACCAGATTGACAAGAAACAAGAGAAAATAACTAAGCAGATGAGACGTCAGTGGTAGAGATGAGCAGTGTTCTAATCAAACTGTTTGCCAATCTCAAGTTCAACCTGTTTTTGGCGATGTTCAAGTCGTTCGACGAATGCGAACAATTAGCTTCACGTTCGACAGTTCGAGTTACCATTCGATAACGGTTCGATCACCAAAAGCGTAGCTAGTAACTAGCTGGCTTTTCACAGTAATACTGTCATTCAATGTTAATATTAACATTATCCAAATTCAGCGTATAGTGTGCGGGGGGGGACGGGGTTTAGATCAGTGCTGCTGAGTGCTGAAAGAATGGCGATCGCCATTTTTATTTTTCCCCATAACCGCGCGTCCAGTGGGGCGGGCCAGGCTGTCAGCCAATCTCTCTCTCTCACACACACACACACACACACACACACACACACACACACACACACACACACACACACACAGCATTTTGGCAGACAAGCAAGGACGTGTCATTGGCTGTGAATGTCACATGTCCTTGCCCTACGAGACCCGGACATTTTCCCCATCGCCGCCATTATCTCAGTGCTGCGGTAATGTGTCAGTCACCGCTCCCACTGCTGCTGCTGTTGTCGGCGCCAGAAAGTGCAAGCGAGACATCGGTTTAGGGAGTAGGGACAGTTGTAATTTCAGCCCTTTTCAGGGCTAAATTAGAGCAGTTCATAGCAATTTTTGCTAGGCAGGTCTGTGGCAGGTCTGTGCCAGCGCTGTGCAAGTGTTTTTCACAGCATCTGTCCAAATCAGCTCAGGCAATTCCTTTGGGCATAGTATCAGTGTGTGATAGTGGCGTAGCACTGCTGTCAAGAAAGCTAACCCACCTCTCCATCTGTAGTAGCCAATTTTTAACTGCAGCTAATCCAGGTAATCCCTTGGACATAGTATCAGTGTGTGATAGTCAGTGGTGTAGCAGTCTTGTAAAGTAAGATACACCACCTGTCTCCATCTCTATTAGCCAATTTTTAACTGCAGCTAGTCCAGGCAATCCCTTGGCCATAGTATCAGTGTGTGATAGTCAGTGGCATACCACTGCTGTCAAGAAAGCTACCCCACCTCTCCATCTGTAGTAGCCAATTTTTAACTGCAAAAAGTCCAGGCAATTCCTTTGCGATGTCAAAAAAGGCCCAGGCTAAGCAAGGCTTAGAACCCATGCGACCTGCAGAGCCACCACGACTTCTGCTCAGAGGCAGAGTTGTGGCTGAGGATGCAGTTGTTGACGTGCTTCCAGTACTCCGTCTCTGTCCAGAAAGGCGCAACCTAACCTCGTCGTCAGTAGCATCCTCCTCCACCGCCTCTGCTGACCTCACCAGAGAAACAGTCAGCCAGATGATATGTAAAGAAAAAAGAAATTTTGTGGATAGAAAAAGATATTCCCTGTAACGTTCAAGCAATGTGCCCGCCTAAGAAAAAGAAAAAGGAATGTATATAAGTTGACAAGTAATGAAATTTAGCTAAAACATCCTGTGAACGTATCTGTGATGCCTAAAGAGAAAATGCGCTTAATACTGAATTGCACTGGAGTGGCGGTTGGGGCGCAGAGGAAGAGTACGGTCTGCGCAACAGCCAGAGGGCAGTGTCTACCACAACTACAATGGCCCTCGGTCGCCCCTCTAACACGACATGCTGGTGTAGCGCAGGCACACCTTTCTTGGAGAAGTAGTGGCGACTGGGCATCTGCTCTTGGGGCACTGCGATGGAAATAAGGTCTGGAAAATCCTCTATGTTCACCGGGCAGAAAGGTAGCATTTCTGTAGCCAACAGCTTGCAGATGCTGAAAGTCAACCTCTTAGGCATGTCATGCCCTTCTAAAATCATGTAAAACACAGCAAGGGGACTCCAACAAGAGTCTCCATGTTTTCCAAAAATTTGGCCACAGACACCACTTATGTGGCATCAATTGTCCCACAGTTGTAAACTTAAAATGTTGATTTGCATGAAGCACAAATCAAAAATCCACAAGCCTTTACTCTCCCCAGGATGACAAAGGGGTAGAAAAGTCCTTGCGGATCCATGATTTGTTCATCTTGATGAACGGTAGTCTGTCCATATTGTCACTGGACAGACGCGTGCGCTTATCTGTCCGCACACCCCCAGCAGCACTGAGAGAATGCTGGCTGCGGGGCACGACAAGATCTCCAAGCGTAAGTGGCGAGCTCAGGCCATTTTTCCAGATTGGAAGCCCAAAATGAGCAATGCTTTAGTTGCAGAGTCATGGCATCGATATTCACTTGGAGATACTCCTATATCTGTGTCTCCTCCTCCTTTTACTCGTCCAGCTCTTTTCTTTCAGCATGAGTATATGTACTTGTCACTTTTCCATGTGTTTGTGGTATCTTCTGAGTTGTTTGTCACCTTAGAAGGTGTTTTCTATGTGTTTGTATGTATTTGTGTTTGCCTGCCATTGTTTTCAATGGGGTTCGACGGTGTTCGACGAACACACCCGCCATTCGACGAACCGAACCAAACTCGAACACTAGGGTGGTGGCTCATCTCTAGTCAGTGGTAAGTAATTTTCTGAAAATATTTATTCTGTACAGTATGACTTGGAATATTGCTGTTATTTGTTAAATCCCTTTGGCTACATTCTCACATTTGTGTGATTATGTCCGTGTGTTGCCACACTTTTATCAGACGGCACACGGACTCTTAGGCGGGGTTTGCACACTAAGACATCGCAGGCCGATGCTGCGATGCCGAGTGCGATAGTGCCCGCCCCCGTCGCAGCAGCGATATGTGGTGATAGCTGGCGTAGCGAAAGTTATCGCTACGCCAGCTTCACACACACACTCACCTGCCGTGCGACGTCCCTGTGGCCGGCGACCCGCCTCCTTGTTAAGGGGGCGGGTCGTGCGGCGTCACTGCGACGTCACACGGCAGCCGGCCAATCAGAGCGGAGGGGCGGAGATGAGCAGGATGTAAACATCCTGCCCACCTCCTTCCTTCCGCATATCCTACGGAAGCCGCAGTGAGGCCGGTAGGAGACGTTCCTCGCTCCTGCGACTTCACACACAGCGATGTGTGCTGCCGCAGGAGCGAGGAACAACATCGGACCGTCGCGTCAGCGTAATCATGGATTACGCCGACGCTGCACCGATGATACGATTACGACGCTTTTGCGGTCGTTAATCGTATCATCCAGGCTTCACACACTGCGATGTCGCATGCGATGCCGGAAGTGCGTCATTTTCAATTTGACCCCACCGACATCGCACCTGCGATGTCGCAGTGTGCAAAGTGCCCCTTAGAGTTTCATAGATCCATTCACATATCTGTGAAAATCACATAACCTAGAATGAGATCTGTGAGACTCAGCATGTGCTGTTCTGATCCGATTATGAGAAACAGGACATACTCCATGGGTCTGTGCGCTGTCCGAGAAAAAATTGTCGGCAGCACACTGACACTGCACACGGATGCAGGAATTTAGCCTTATTATGTATAGCACCGTCCATTAGTATTTAGTATACTCACTATGTAAAGTGCCGTCCTTAATTACATAATTTCCCCTTTTGTTATGTATAACACTGTCTCTTATTAGCATCCTCGCTAGTTATGTATGGCGCTATCCATTATTATATAGTCTCCTCTCTTGTTTTGTATAGCACCGTCTCTTATATAGCATATGCTCGTTATTTTTGTTATTCACTGCACTCTCTCTTTATTATATAATCCTTTTTTCTTAGATATTAAATGACTGCTGATGAAGCAGCATCTGACCATAAGAACAGTGCATCAGCTTCTGCGTTAGAAAATAAGCCTTACCATGTTTATGAGCAGTCATGTAATTTTATATCTAACAAGAGAGAATGCTATGAAGTAAAGACAGAGAGCAATAAATAGCAAAAATAACAAGAGAATCCAATATGTAAAGGATGGTACTGTACATAACAAAAGAGGACACTATGTAATATATATGTAGATACATATAGACCTGCAGCTTTGTCACCATAAATGAAAGGGAGGCCCAGGCACAATTTCTTGCACAAGGGCCCCAAGCTGTCAGTGTCCGCCCCTGCTACAGATTTTCTGCATCTATGGTGAAAATCCTCATAGAAAATTCAGCTTATGTCCAAGAGAAATTGAAATGTTGTGGATTTGAAACACGCACTGAAGGTCAGTTTATGCGGAGTATGAAAGAAGCACAGTGGGCATGGGATCTCTTGAAATCTTAGCCACTTTGCTGGAACCGTAAGACATGTTTTTCACTCATCAAAAATAGACAAGGTCAAAAACTCAGAGGGAATACAATTACATTACATTAAATTAAGTTACATTGTGTCATCAATCAAACCTCTGTTAATCTGTCCTGTTAGGGCATGTACAATAAATGGAGATCTGTAACTCCATGAGTAGACTAACATCTTCAAATTTATTTCGGGAACAAAAATAAACAGCTCATTCCGCAAAACCAACACGTTTCATCCAGAGGGTCTTAACCATGGTCTATTGATCATAAGAACACATGATTAATAACACATACTGTGTAAGGGAGGAGTACTTCACTATCAAATTGGTAATACTGTCAGACAAATAAGTCTTATAATACCACGGTTATTAGTCTCAGTATTGTATCCCCAACACAAAGTATGCTAATAAAAATCAGCTACTAGCCTCCCCAACATATTTCACCAAATACATGCCTTCATCAGTACCATCTCCATTTTACCTGCTCTCCTGTACCTGCAGCCCTGACTCTCCACTAAGCTGCTCCAGTACTGGGAATAACCCTGTACTGATACCTGGTGTTTACTGGCAAATCAGGCCATTCTCACTATCAGAGGCTCTGGCGAAGACCCGGTAGGTACTAAGTCATGCCTCTTCAGGGTAAGGCCAGTAATGATGCAGTGGGTCCACACCTGCCAGCGTGACACATTTGTGGGTGCTTCTTGAAGTATATTTGTGGTCACTGTCCTGTTGGAAGACTCATGATCTAGCACACAAAACTAGCTTTCTGACACTGGGTGATACATTGGGGCCTAAAATCTTTTGGTAATCTTCAGATTTTATGATGTCTTCCACACAGTCAAGACATCCAGTTCCAGAAGTAAAAAAACAAGCCCAAAAGTTCTTTGAACCTACACCATATTTGACTGTAGGTACTGTGTTCTCTTCTTTGAAGGCCTCATTCTGTTCTTGGTAAACAATAGAATGATGTGCTTTACCAAAATGCTCTATTTTGGTCTCTTTTGTCCAGAAGTAGGCTTCATAGAAGGATTTTGGCTAGCGTACATTTTGGCCCACTGCAGTCTAGCTTTTCTATGTCTCTGTGTCAGCAGTGAAGTCCTCCTGGGTCTCTTGTCAATGCATTTAATTTCATTCAAATGTTGACGGATAGTTCACGCTGACACTGATGCACCCTGAGCCTGCAGGACAGCTTGAATTTCTTTGGAACTTGATTGGGGCTGCTTATCCACTATCCGGACTTTCCTGCATTGCAACCTTTCATCAATTTTTCTTTGACGTCCATATCCAGGGAGATTAGATAATGTTTCATGGGTTGTAAACATCTTGATTATGTTGTGCACTGTGGACAAAAGAACATGAAGATCTCTGGAGATGGATTTGATAACTTGAGATTGTTGATATTTTTCAACAACTTTGGTTCTCACGTCCTCAGACAGTTCACTTCTGCCTGTTCTCCATGCTTAGCACACACACACACACACACACACACACACACACACACACACACACACACACACACACACACACACACAATGCAAAGATTGAGTCAACTTCTCTTTTTATCTGATTTCAGGTGTGAATTCCATATTTCCCACATTTGTTACTTCCCACTGGTGAGTTTGAATGAACATCACATTCTTGAAACAAAGTTGTTTACCAACTATTTTACAAAGGTTCCTACAATTTTGTTCTTGCCAATTTTTGGGGTTTTGTGTGAAATTATGTCCAATTAGCCTTTTTTCTCTTGTTTTGTGATGTTCCAATACTCAAAAAGAAAATAAACATGTCTAAAACAAAACATGTGTAATTGCAATCATTTTCTGGGTGAAATGCTTCATTTTCTGAAACAATTTCAAGGGTGCCAACACTTTCCTCCATGACTGTAGAATTACCATATTTGTTGGACTATATGACACACCTTACCATAAGACACACCCTAAATTTAGCCAGCAGAAAATAGTTTTTCCTGTTAATTAAAATTTGCCTGGTAGTATAAAGTGTAGGCATTATTATCACTAATTTTAATGCAGTAGGGTAGAATACCGAAGTAATAGATCTATTGTTAGTGTCCCTGTCCTCTGTGTATTATCCACACAGCTTTGTATATATGCACATATAGACAAACACTTCTACATACATTTGAAACCAGACGTTTACATATACTATCTAAAAAGACACATCTGTATGTTTTTCTGACTATCTGACATGAAATCAGATTAAACCTTTCCTGTTTTAGGTCAATTAGGATTACCAAAATTATTTCTATTTCCCAAATGCCAGAATAATGAGAGATAGAATGTTTTAAGGCATTTTAATTACTTTCTGTAAAGTCTAAAGTTTACATACATTTCTGTTGTGAATGTCATCCGAGTGGGTGCTGGTGTGGAGCTCCCTCTGGTAGCCAGGAATGGTAATGAAGCGGAGTCTGAATCTGGGACTCAAACAGGTGATGTAATTAATTAGGAATCCAGGAAGTCCTATTGCAGATCAGCCTGGTGTATGTAGGAGAGCTGTTTCTGCCTGGCGTTCACCGGTGGTAGGTGTTTCCTCGTGCTTCTGAAGACGTCCGGGAGTTTTCCCTTCAGTTTCTCCCATTTATTCTGTGCTGAAATCTACTCCAGATAGGTTTACTAGTTTCTGTGCTTAATTGCTGGAATAGCCCTTGAGGGTGTTTCTGCTTATTCCATTCTGTTCTGTGTTTTGGTTTCTTGTTTGTGAGGATCTGTCTCTCTGCTTTTGGTGAGCAGGGCAGTTCCTCTAGCAAGAAAGGGAGCTTGCTCCCTGTTCATGTTTGGATTATTTGCACTTTAGAATTTTATTTTTTCTGTGATTTTGTTTCTTCCCATTTTATCTGCAGTTCTGTTTAAAGTGTCTGGCACAAGAGTATCTGATGTAGTGGGGGAAAGACCGGGTGTTCTTAAGATTTTTATTTATCAGTAGATTGTATTTTTTGCAGGGTTTTTTGCTGGCCGCAATCAGTTATCTTTCCTGTCCTGTTGTATATAGTAAGTTGGGCCTCACCTTTGCTAATCTATATTTTCTGTGTATTGTGTTTTCTTACATCACCGTTGTTGCATGTTGGGGGCTTGCTATTTCTTTGAGGACTTTTCCGAGGCAAGTTAGGATTCCTCATTTCTATCTTTGAGGTGTAGCAAGTTTTTCCGGCAGTGACAAGGTGTCTAGGTGTGTTAGGAACATCCCACTGCTACTTCTAGTTTTGTCTGATAGATAGGGGATTGCGGTCAGCTTAGTTTCCAACTACTCTTGTTGTTTTTGTTTTTTCTTGATTAATGGGATTTTTTGTGATCGTCCACGGTTACCAGTTCATAACACTTTTCATTAGTATGTGGTACCATTGCTCTTAAACTGTATGACTTGGGTCAAACATTTTGGTTCTTCTTTCCCAAGCTTCTCACATTAGTTGGTAGGAATTTGGGCCCATTCTTCTTGACAGAACTAGTGTAACTCTGCCATGTTTGTGGCACAGTTACACTAATGTTCAGATTATTTGTAATGAATCCCAAAGTACTATTCCGGTGTTCATCACGAATAATGAACCTAATGCAAGTGATGGGGAACCTGAGCATTTTTCTTGCCGTGACGAAAACTGGAATAGTATTCGGTATTCGGTGAGCATAATCTGAACACGAATAGTTACTTCTCGCCCATCACTAGTGACAATTGTTTTAAGTTGATTTAGAAAAAAATGCAGAAAACTTTACTTACATAACTTTAGCACCTTATACTCCGGCCATCTATCATTTCATGCTTTAATCTTTTTTTTTATGATAATGGTTTTTTGTGACATTTGGATAAGTGGCTTTTTCAAGCTATGATTAACTACTTTGTTTTTATTATATAAAAAAGGGAAAAAAAAAGATTTTTACACTTCGCACTTTTACATCCCAGTTTGTTGCTTCCTAAAAGTAATGCATTTTCAGAACTAGGACACAGCCATGATACTGTGCCAACATGGTGATCAATGTAAATGAAGTAGACTGAGCCACTGACCTGTAATGCATTACTTTACAAATCCAATGTGTCCTTTTTATATAACTTGTCTGAACCAGAATAGGCATTGATCTGCACTCCAGGCTTGTAACATCTGCCCTGGACCTCTGATTTAGATGCTCCATTAAGTCTTACAGAATACCGATGCTGTATTGTATAACTTTGTTTTTCATCTTTGAAACCAAATAGTGAAAAATATGGGACATTAGCTTTACTTTTATATGTATGCGACATTGAGGGAGATGGAAACCTCTGCTGAAACACAATAATACTCAATACACTGAAATATGTATGACTTTGGGAGGGGATCTGTAAATCTGCTATTAGGACTATGTAACTTTAAAGCAAGGTTGGTTTTGATTTAGGAATTTAAGAGGTGCATGGTATTTTTCGGTGAATGGTGTTTTACTATGGTGAGGATGGAATTTATGAAGAGTTGTAACTTCTCTCATTTCTCTTTTCCTCTTAGCAGAAATGGAGGAAATAATTTTCTCTCATTCTCTCTGCTTCACAAATAGTTGCTGCTATGCATTTTTTTTCTGGCAGTCACAGTAAAAACACAACTTTCTTTCTATACTTTTAACTTTGTTGAGCCGCAAATTATTCAATTGAAGTAAATAAAGCGCTGACGGCAGCGGCTGCCCCATGTACCGACCCAGATCATCAAGGGATCTATGTGCTTATGGTCTGCAAGAAGCAGGTAAGAGGACACAGGGAACGGCGGACAGGTGAGAATAATTTTTTGTGGGACCCTCACTTGAGTTAGGCCAATGGGGGCTTTTTCAACTTAAAAAATGTACTGAAAAAGTCATCTTATATTCGAGTATATTATAGAATTTAAATGTATGGACTCTATTTTTATTTAAATTATTATCATTATTAGTAATTTTATATTTATAAATGTTTGTACAGTGCACAGCAAAAATGAATACATCCTTTTTCAAACATAAGGTTTTAATCAATATCTCACTGAATACAAGAAAAATGTCTAAACTTTGACATGACTGAGCTTCAAAGAACATTTTCTTATTCCAACATATGAAAGTAAAGTTAATAATTAACTTTCATTGCAAAATTTTCAGTTTTACTCAAACGTGTGTTGATACAAAAATCAAAGAGTGATGGTTGCATCTTCTTTTTCAATATAGTGCAGTACATGTGTGAATTCACAATACCATCAATGACATATCTCCCCGACAGCAGCAGCTTTCATGCGGACCCACATAAGGACACTGCCACCCCTACCAACAGGTTTTATTGTAGATGTGACGCCCTGGACTAGCCAGGTAGTCACATACATATCAACATAAACCCCCCCCACCCTAGACAGTTACAACAGTCAATCAAAAAAACCCTTGTTGCCTCCCTCCAAGGTCTGATGTCCACACCAGGTGGGGCGGAGCCAGGCGGTTGGCCCCACCCACCGAGGAGTTCACAGGCCTGGAGGCGGGTAAAGTGTCAGATCAGTTTTGGAGGTGAAAGTGAGAGGAATGAACACTTGAGGTATCTGGGTTGGAGCCCAGACACTGACAGCAAGGTTGGCAGACAGTGGTGGCCGTCTGCAGGAGTTGGTGGAACTCCGCAGAGCCGTAAGGACCGGGGTCGGGCGTCGGCCCGCCGGTACCGGACCGGGGAACGGAGTGAAGCTAAGCACACAGACAGGGCCATCGGACCCCGACCAGGCTTGGAGCCGCCGTCAATAGTCAAATCCAAATGTGACAGGAACCCCAGGGGTTTCCCAACTACTAAGTCCCGATTGAAGGCAACCGTCCACCCAGAGAGGATATACAGCCATCGCCACAGGCTAGAGATCCAAGGGCCAGCGCCTGCGGGCAAAACGGGCTCCTATGGCACCTATACGCTGGGGAGCGGACTACCGGTGGGCAACCACAGGAGTCAAGAACATTCTCAAAGGTGCAGGGAAAGACAGCCACCATCAGCCGTCTGGGTAGAGCACAACAACAACAATGCAGCTGGCTGCGGGACCCGTCCATCCGGCCATTTTGGTTTACCTACGACTCTGGTCAGTGATTGTCTGAGTGAGTACACCGCGCCGCGCAGTCCCTGCACCCCAGCCATCCGGCCTCCCTGTTACTACCACCGGGCCCCGGGATCACCAACCCCCCCTACCCACAGAGGGGACAACATCTCAGCTGCACCCTACCATCTCTCCGGGGATCCCCGTTACCAGCAGCGGTGGTGCCATTATCACCACGACCCGTTTGTGGCATCACGAACAATCTCCCTAATCATACCATCCCCATTTCACTCACGGGTGAGGAGCGCTGCTCGAGTCCCCGGGTCCGGTCCACCACTCGAGCCACCGAGCAGCAGAAGCCCCGGACCCGAGCGTGGCGAGCGCGTCCCCTCCGCCCGCAACATAGACACCCAGCAATTAAAAAAAATAATTGATAAAAATATGTGGTTCCTAAAGACAAACATGGTTGTGTACTTATGTGGGGCTATATGAGTGCTGCTGGTGTCGTGGAGCTACACTTCATTGATGGTATCATGAATTCTCAGATGTACTGCTCTATATTCAAAGACAAGATGCAACCATCACTCTGTGCCCTTGGTAGATGTGCACTTTGCCAACATGACAATGATCCAACACAGATCTGTTGCCCTTCTGAAGAAAAAGAGGGTAAAAGTGATTCAGCAAAGGCGTAGCTAGGGGTTCAGCTCAAGGGGGTGAAACTTCTGAGTGTGCCCCTAAACCGATATATTTACAACTATGGTGTTGCACCCTAATGACTTGTGCAGATGACCATATTTTTCTTCTGAGTCCAATCCAACAAAACATTGGATTGCACTCTGGTCAATGTTGTCCTAAAAGGCAGTGAACACATGTTCGATTTTGTCCTTGGACCAGGAAAAAAAGAGCCAACAAAAAACGCAGTATGTATGTGTGGCACCCTGGACAAGCCAGGGGCCACAGAGAACAACACCAACACACCCCACACTCCCGGTCAGGCACACCGAAGTCAGACAAAACCCCTTGTTGCCTTCCTCCAGGGGCTGATGTTCACACCAGGGGGTGGGCCAGGCGGTTGGCCCCACCCACCAAGGAGTACACAGTCCTGGAGGTGGGAAAAGGAGACAGTGTAGTTTGAGAGTGAAAAGTGGAAGGAAGGAAAGTGGCAGTTAAGCAGACAGAAGTTCGTCCGGGTGTGTGTGGCCCGGACGGATCAGCAAGGTTGGCAGACGGTGGTGACCGTCTGCAGGAGTGGCCTATCGGAGTTTACTGTAAGGACCATGGACGGGCGGTGGCCCGGCGGTACCGGACCGGTACGCAAAGGGAAGTCAGCACCATCTGGCAGGGGCTTACGGACCCCGGCAAGGCTAGGAGTCGCCATGAATTTGACAAATTCGTTAGCGAAGGGAACCTCCTGGGTTTCCCAGCAGCCAAGTCCCGACAGAAAGCAACAGTCCAACCGAGAGAGGGAAACACAGTCACCGCCAAGGCTAAAGTTCCCAGGGCCAGAGCCTGCGGGCAAAAGGGGCTCCTTCAGCACCCATCCAAGCTGGGGAGCGGGTTACCGGTGGGAACCCATTGGAACCGTGTACAGTACACAGGTGCAGGGAAAGGCAGTCACCATCAACCTGCCGGGAGAAACAACACCACAGCCGTCTGTGGGACCCGTCCATCCAGCCGTGTGTTTTACCGAGAACTGTGTCCTCATCATTGGCTGAGTGAGTACCACCGTGCCGTGCGGCACCGCGCTGCCCCCGCGACCCTGCACCTCACCAGGCCCCGTAACCCGCCTGCCATCCATCCCTACCCCATCACCGGGCCCCGGGACAACCAACCCCCTACCCACGGAGGGGAGAACTAACATCCAAGCTGCTCCCTGTCACCGCTCCCGGGATCCCCATCCAGAGCAGCGGTGGTGTCACCAATATCACCACAACCGTGGTTGGCGTCACGGACAATAACCAAATCCCCACAATCAATAACCCCCTCCCTTTTCACTCACGGGCGAGGAGCGCCGCTCGAGTCCCCGGGATCCGGCCCACCGCTCGAGCCACCACCGAGCAGCGGCAGCCGCAGCAGCAGCGGCCGGACCCGAGCAGTGGGAGAGCGCAGCGTCCCCTCCTCCGCCCGCGACATATGTGCACACTGATACAGTTAAGAGTAGTGGCAGGGCTGTTGTTGGTGTTCATTCTGGCCCCAGCACTTAAGTTGATCACACCCACCTACCAGTAGTTCAGACTTAGGCTATGTGCGCATGTTGCATAATTTCATGCATTTATGCTGCGTCTAGCACTGCAGCTTAAATGCATGTGTCCTGCGTCCCCTGCACAATCTATGAAGATTGTGCATAATCCGTGCGCACGATGCTTTTTTGAACGCAGCGTTTTGAAAGTCAAAAATTTGACAATCTCTGTGTTTAAAAATGCAGCATGTCACTTCTTTCATGCCCTTTAGATGCTGCTCCCACTCTGTCTATGGGAGAGGCAGCATGCAAAGCTTTACGCAGTGTTTCTGCAGCAATTTGAAGTGCACATGCACTGCCAAATCGCTGTAGAATTTTCAGCATGTACGTGCACACATAGCCTAAAGCCTCATGCAGATGTGGCCAAAAGTATGCAAATCGCACAATTCTGGTCACAAGATGGCCCGTTCTCACCGCCATCACTGGAAAACACTAACTGTTCGCATGCTATGAGGATTCACAAGTTTGCAGTCATGGTCCATAACTACTGATTGGCTTCACCAGTTGAAGGTCATTTAATGGGAATCTAACACCAGATTTATAATACCTAATCTGAGAGCAGCATAAAGTGGGGACAGAGATCCTGATTCCAGCGATGTGTCACTTACTGGGCTACTGAGTGTAGTTTTGATAAAATCACTGTTTAATCAGCAGTAGATTATCATTAGAGGACTACTTGGAGTGCTGCAGGTAGTTCAGCATATTCATGAGCTCTGTATAACGCTAGATCCACAGCAGAGAAAATTTTGATTTTATCAAAATGACAGCAAACAGCTCAATAAGTGACACATCACTTATCAGGTTCTCTCTACATTATGCTGCTCTCGCATGAAGTAGCAAAAACCTGGTGACAGATTCCCTTTAAAGGTGGCAATTGTCCAGTATAACTGCACACTAAAGCCTGCTTTACACCTTACGATCCAGCATACGATATCGCATGCGATCGTAACCGCCCCCATCGTATGTGCGGCACGTTCAATTTGTTGAATGTGCCGCACAAACCATTAACCCCCGTCACACGTACTTACCTGTCCATACAACCTCGCTGTGGGCGGCAAACGTCCACTTCCTGGAGTGGGAGGGACGTTCGGCGTCACATCGACGTCACGCGGCAGCCGGCCAATAGAAGCGGAGGGGCGGAGCTGAGCGGGACGTAAACATCCCGCCCACCTCCTTCCTTCTGCATTGTTGGCCAGGAGCCGCAGGACGCAGGTAAGATCTGTTCATCATTCCCAGGGTGTCACACACTGCGATGTGTTCTACCCCGGGTACGATGAACAATCTGACGTTCAATTCTAGAGAAATTAATGATGTGCGTGCGATGAACGCATTACCGTTCAATCACAATCGCACGTACCTGTCACACACTGCAATGTACCTTACGATACCGGATGTGCGTCACTTACGACGTGACCCCGCCGACACATTGTAAGATACATTGCAGCGTGTAAAGCGGGCTTTAGATATAGGTATCTTCTGGTTAACTTCTTCTCTGATTGGAATAGACTCATCCCATTTTTCATCTTCTATTATTTTCCAGAACATATTCCAACACGATGCCCTAACAAATAAGTGTCATTATTCCACCTAAGTAAAAAATATCTGCACATGCTGTGCACTAAATAACCCTTATACTGTGCACCTAAAAAATTATTTGCCCCACTATGCTCCCTGGCCAAAAAGTGACCCCCCACACTGTCCCCCTTATGATACATGGCCTCCACACTCTCCCACTCATATACTACAACCACTACACTATCCCTCCACCATGAATTATGGCTGCCACACTGTCTTTCCTTATGGGAAATATGTATCAAACCATCACCCCTTGTAAACCAAGGCCTATACACTATTCATACAACATAATGTACCTGGACACTGTCCACATCTTCCGTACCCCTCACCATGCTGCCTACTCTCAGCATTGTGCCCCCGTTTCACATTGTACAGCCTCCACAATGTGCCCTCACATTGTCCCTCATATGCTGTTCCCCTCATACTGTGCCCTCACATTGTCCTTACAGCCTCCCATACTGTGCCATCACTTTGTACACTGACTGAACACCCCTTTTCCCCCTCCCACAATTTAATGCAGGTATGGGGAACCTCCGGCTTTTCCTGCGGCCCCTGGGCACGTTCCCAGTTACCGCAGTGCTTGAGTGGCAACCGCAGTCTTACAGGCTGCTGGCCCTTTAAGTTCTATTGGTGATGCGAGGACGCTCACGCATTTGCGTGTGCATACCATGAGGTCCTCACGCTGCTCAGGGCTTTCCTTGTGGGCAGGGTAAGCTGCGCGAGTTTCGATCCTGTCCCACAGAAGAACTAGAGGAGCAGCAGCTTTACCCGCCGCTCTGCTCCTCATGCATCCCTGATCTTTGGTGTGTGACTCCTCCCCCTGTGCATTGAGCCTCAGCCTGAAACCAACTGCTGTGTACCCCGTAGTAGTGTGTGTCCCCCTCAGTTCTGTGTGCCATCCCCCTGTAATGTGTATGCCATCCCCCAGTGATGTGTGCCACCTAGTGTGTGTGTGTGCTATCCCCCAGTGCTATGTGCCCTCTAGTAGTGTGTGTGCCATCCCCCAGTTCTATGTGCCCCCTAGTAATGTGTGTGCCATCTACCAGTGATGTGTGCCCCCTAGTAGTGTTTGCCATTCCCCAGTGCTATGTGCCCCCTAGTAATGTGTGTGCCATCCCCCAGGGATGTGGGCCCTCAAGTAGTGTGTGTGCCATCCCGCAGTGCTATGTGCCCCCCTAGCAGTGTGTGCCATCCCACAGTGCTATGTGCCCCCTAGTAGTGTGTGTGTGTCCCTCAGTGCTAGGTGCCCCCTAGTAGCATGTGCCATCCCCCAGTGCTGTGTGCCAACCCCCAGTGCTACATACCATCCCACAGTGCAGCACAGCCAATCAACAAGCTTTTTGGCATGGGGAAGATACTTGTACATTGCTGTGAACATAATAAATAAAATAAAGTAAAAAAAATGACGTGAGGTCCCCCCCCCTATTTTTTATATTAAGTGCCAGTAAAGCAGACAGCTGGGGGCTGCAACCCTCAGCTGTCTGCTGTACCTTGGCTGGTTATCAAAAATACCTGGGATCGCTAACTGTTTTTTTTTTTTTAAATTATTTATTTTAATTATTTATTAAAAAGCATGAGGTCCCCCCTATTTTTGATAACCAGTCAAGATAAAACAGACATCTGTGAGCAGGTATTATTAGGATGAGAGGGCCCATGGTTATTTGGCCTTTCTCAGCCTGAAAATAGCAGCACACACTTGCCCCAGAAATGGTGCATCCATTAAATGTGCCATTTCTGGTGCTTTACCTGGCAATCCCTGATTTTCGTGGTATAGTGGCAATTGGTGTAAGGGGTACTTTACACGTTGCGACATCGCTACCACTATATCGTTGGGGTCACATCGTTAGTGAGGCACATCCGGCGCCGGTAGCGACATCGCAACGTGTAAATCCTAGATGGAACAATGAACGAGCACAGCAGCGTATAATCTCGCTGATCTGTGTAACGTCATTCATTTCCATAATGTCGGATCAACCGCAGGTACGATGTTGTTTGTCATTCCTGCAGCTCCACACATTGCTGTGTGTAAACCCACAGGAGCGACAAACATCTCTTTACCAGCGTCCACTGGCAATGCGGAAGGGAGAAGGTGGGCGGGATGTTATGTCCCACTCATCTCCGCCCCCCCGCTTCTATTGGCCGGCCGATTAGTGACGTCACGGTGACATCGCTGTGACACCGAACACACCTCCCCCTTGAAGGAGGGATAGTTCGGCAGTCACAGCGGCGTTGCCAAGCAGGTGTGTGCGTGTGAAGCTGTCGTAGCGATAATGTTTGCTACGGCAGAAATCAACACATATCGCATGTGCGACGGGGGAGGGAACTATCACGCTGGACATCGCTAGCCGATTCGAGCGATGTTGCAGCGTGTAAAGTACCCCTAAGGCCCCCTTCACACGTCCGTGAAAAACACGCACGTGTGTTACAGGCCGTTTTTCGGGTCCGTGTCCCGTTTTTGTGTCCGTTTTTATGGTCCGTGTGGCATCTGTGTGAATTGCGTATGCTAGCCGTGTTTGTGTGTAGAACGTCCGTGTGTGCGTGTGGAATTAACGTGTATGTGTACGTGGAATGTCCGTGTGGAATGTCCGTGTGTGTGATGCACAATGTCGTTTATAAATGTCGGCTGACAGCAGACAGAGTTGCGCGATGAGAATGAACTCGGGTGAACTTCACCCGACTTCATCCTCATACCGCGGCTCTGTCTGTGTCGAGTACTGATTAGCGGTCACCTGTGAAGGATTCACCGGTGACCGCTAATCCCCCGAGTGACTGAAGTTTCCCCCCCTCTCTCATACTCACCGTTCCTCGATCCCCGGCGCGGCGCTGCACGGCATTCACACTGCTGCGGCGGCTTTTACTATTTTGAAAAAGCCGGCCGCTCATTAAACAATCTACTATTCCCTGCTTTCCCCACCCACCGGCGCCTATGATTGGTTGCAGTGAGACACGCCCCCACACTGAGTGACAGGTACCTCACTGCACCCAATCACAGCAGCCGGTGGGCGTGTCTATACTGTGCAGTAAAATAAATAAATAATTAAAAAAAAACGGCGTGCGGTCCCCCCCCAATTTTAATGCCAGCCAGATAAAGCCATACGGCTGAAGGCTGGTATTCTCAGGATGGGGAGCTCCACGTTATGAGGAGCCCCCCACCCTAACCAATATCAGTCAGCAGCCGCCCAGAATTGCCGCATACATTATATGCGACAGTTCTGGGGCTGTACCCAGCTCTTCCCGATTTGCCCTGGTGCTTTGGCAAATCGGGGTAATAAGGAGTTAATGGCAGCCCATAGCTGCCACTAAATCCTAGATTAATCATGTCAGGCGTCTCTCCGAGATTCCTTTCATGATTAATCTGTAAGTTACAGTAAATAAACACACACACCCGAAAAATCCTTTATTAGAAATAAAAAACACACACATATACCCTGGTTCAACAATTTAATCAGCCCGAAAAAGCCCTCCATGTCCGGCGTCATCCAGGATGGTCCAGCGTCGCATCCAGCTCTGCTGCATGGAGGTGACAGGAGCTCCAGAAGACACCGCCGCTCCGGTCACCTCCACGCAGCAACTGAGGTGAGAAGCGCGATCAGCTGAGCTGTCACTGAGGTTACCCGCTGTTACTGGATCCAGCCGCCGCAGCAGTGTGAACGCCGTGCAGCGCCGCGCCGGGGATCGGGGAACGGTAAGTATGAGAGAGGGGGGGAAACTGACCGACAGACTGTGAGAGAGGGACAGAGAGACCGACAGAGAGACTGACCGACGGACTCAGGGAGATTGACCGACATACACAGAAATAGAAAGAATAGCCGACATCACTAGAAATAAAAACACCAAACGGACACGGACTATAGGTAGATGCATACGTGTTTACTAACGTGTGTGCACATACCCATAGACTTTCATTGTGTCCACGTGTGCGTTCTCCGTGCAGATAACGGACATGCATCCGTGCAAAACGCAAACACATACGGATCACGGACACGCACACACGGACATAATGAAATAACGCACGTGTGACCACAATCATAGATTAACATTGGTGCACGTTTGGACGTGTCTCCGGTATATACGGAAATGGACCAAACACGCACGTGTATCATGGACGTGTGAAGGGGGCCTAAGACTTTTGAGGTTGATGTCAGCTGTTAATTGACAGCTGACATCAAGCCCTGGTGTTAGTAATGGAGAGGCATCTATCAGACACCACCATTACTAAACCGGTAAGTGTAAAAGAAAACACACACTGGATAAAACAGTTTACTTGAATAAAGATTTCCTCACACTCCCTTGTTCACCAATTTATTAATTTTAAAAATTAGTTCAAGTTCCACCATAAATAATTAAAAAACATGATGTGGGATCCCCTCTATTTTTGATTAGCCCAGGTAAAGCTAACAGCTAAAAGCTTCAAGCCGCTGCTGTCTGCTTTGCCTGCGTGGTTATCAAAAATTGGATGTCCCATTTTTTATTTTTATTTAATCCCTATTCACGTTTGTTTGCAGGGCAATTGTCCTGATCTTACCCCCATTTTCCTTCCTTTTGCAGCCATCTAGCCCTTTTACAGCCTTTTTAAAGCACCACGGTTTGAGTCCACATTGACTTATATGGAGTTCGGGCACAGGAGCTAAAGCGGGCTTTGCACGTTGCGACATCGCAAGCCGATGTTGCACGCGATAGTCCCCGCCCCATCGCAGGTACGATATCTTGTGATAGCTGGCGTAGCGAAAATTATCGCTACGCCAGCTTCACATGCACTCACCTGCCCTGCGACCATCGCTCTGGCCGGCGACCCTCCTCCTTCCTAAGGGGGCGGGTCGTGCGGCGTCATAGCGATGTCACACGGCAGACGGCCAATAGCGGCGGAGGGGCAGAGATGAGCAGGATGTAAACATCTCGCCCACCTCCTTCCTTCCGCATAGTCGCCGGCGGCAGGTAAGGTGAAGCTCCTCGCTCCTGCGGCGTTATACACAGCGATGTGTGCAGCCACAGGAGCGAGGAACTACATCGTACCTGTCGCTGCAGCATAATTATGAAAAAGTTGGAGACTGCAACGATGATACGATAACGACGCTTTTGCGCTTGTTAATCGTATCATCAAGCATTTACACACTACGATCTCGAAAGTGACGCCGGAAGTGCGTCACTTTCAATTTAACACCACCGACATCGCATATATAAAGCCGCCCTAAGTTTGGGTCAAGTCCGAGTCCCGAACCGAACTTTTAACTAAAATCCAGCCAAAACCAGACAAACCCGAACTGCACGGGTCCACTCATCCTTAATTTTTATGTATTAATGTATATTTCCAATGTGATCTCACAATGTCACATTGTTTTTGCATTAAAGCAGTGTCATTTATACATGCTGGAAGCTAAGATAACTGTACACGCAAAATGATCATACTTTATAAAAGTAGGGCAATGTAAGTTAGAATGGACTCCACATTCTGCTGACTGGATGTGATATACTCTAGATTTTTAGCTTTTCTCTGAGTTTAGACCACTGCAACAGAATAAGTTTATGATGAGCTATAAACAGCGCACAGTATCTATTATTATAGTTTATAAATCACCTCTGCCTAGAATAACTGCTCAAGGCAGTAAACATGGATCTGTAATGATAAGCATCCATGACATATTTACAGGTTTATTTTTACATGCTAGAATAAACTGAGAAATAATTTTACTAGACAAAATAAGGAAATACTATAATTTTCTTAAAGTGTAACTGTGATTTTAATTTTTATTTCATAAATCAATAGTACACATGATCATTATCATTATCAAAATTCTGAATTCTGAGGTAAAATCTGTATTCGGTGAAGACTTTTCCATTACTGAGATAGGAGATGGCAGTTGCTACTGAGATTCTGTGTAGATAGAAAAGGGAGGAGGCGGTAGAGCTCTGCTTATAGCCCCTCCCTCTCTCTCGCCCCTCCCTCCAGCTCCTCCCTCTGCCTATAGCTCTTCTCTTTTCCCGTCACCATAGAGTCTCATCAGTTACAGCCGCCATCTCCTATCTCAGTAATGGGAAAGTCTTCACTGAATACAGATTTTACTCCGGAATTAAGAAGTTAGATAAAGTCTAATCAATTCTGGCAGAGAAGGAACCAAACTTGTCTGATAAGATATATTACAAAGTTGCTTATCTTCATATAAACTATTTGATTTATAAAATAAAAATTAAAACCGAAGGTTATGCTTTAAAGGATCTTTTTCAAAATTGCAAATTACCTCCTGTCCACAAAGCTCTGAATCACAAAAATTCTGCATTGCAGAGAACCATTGTGAATGGAATGGAGATGTGCATGCTTAATCTCCACCCCATGTGGGACCTTGGAATAGCAGGTGAAAACTATTTTTATCAATCCCGTAGGATTCAAAAAGGGTTCTGGAGTCCCCATAATGTTTTGCTGCAAAGTCCAATTTTGAAACGAGTGGATTTGCTTGACCTCCACGCCGTCATTATGTCTGGTAACATTGCCTTACATGTTGATGTGGATAGGCGATAACTTGCGATTTTGGGGAAACATTTTGAACCCTCTCACTAAAGCCCAGTCACACACAACGACTTACCAGCGATCCCGAAAATGATGCGACCTAATAGAGAACGCAGGTAAATCGCTGGGAGGTCGCAGGTGAGATGTCACACAGTCAGATCTTACCAGCGACGCAGGAACGATACAGGTCGCAGTAGTGACCTGTATAATGATCTCAGCAGTCACTGTGACCCTGTCACACAGTGTCAAACGCAGCGATGTGTCCTGCCCAGCAGGACATCGCCTTTGAAGAAAATGGCCTGGACCATTCTGCAATGACTAGATATCTCACAGCAGGGGCCTGATCGCTGGTAGGTGTCACACATAACAAGGTCGCTAACGAGATCGCTACTGCGTCACAGAAACCGTGACTCAGCTGCGATCTCGCTAGCGATCTCGTTATGTGTGACGGTACCTTAAGTATCTGTTATTGAGATCCATAGTAAAACCTCTTAGAACGACCATCTCTTTGTGAAGATCAGCCCTGGTCTAGACCACATTTTTAATGGGACTAGCAGTAAGAGACCATTTTATGCAGTGGAACACCACTAGTATAAAACATGAGCCATTTTCATTTGTATTTCTTTAATTTGGTTGCTAAAACATTTTCCTTCTTACCTGATTAACCCCATGTGATATTTTGACAGATTTATCATGAGCATTTATCATTTAGTTCTCCATGATCAATATTTGTGATGCTGATAGTGTCGCAGGTGGAGGGGCCGCGCTCGCTACGCTCGGGTCCGCTGCTGCTGCTCGATGGCTCAAGCGGTGGGCCGGACCCGGGGACTCGAGCAGCGCTCCTCACCCACAAGTGAAAAGGGGGTGGTTTGTTTTGGGAGATCGTTCGTGACGCCACCCATGGGTCGTGGTGATAATGGGCACCACCGCTGCTGATGACGGGGATCCCAGGAGCGATGGTAGGGAGCAGCTAGGATGCTGTCCCCTCCGTGGGTAGGGGTTGGTAATCCCGGGGCCCGGTGGTGATACGGGAAGGCTGGATGGCTGGGGTGCAGGGTTGCAGGGGCAGCGCGGCGCGGTGCCGGATGGCACTGTGGTACTCACTCAGACACAGATGCACAGAGTCTCTGGTAAACCAAACGGCTGGATGGACTGGTCCCGCAGCCGGCTGCAGTGTTTGTGCTCTCCCCGTACAGGGTGAAGGTGGGTGTCTTTCCCTGCACCTTGTTAGAATGTTCTGACTCCTGTGGTTGCCCACCGGTAGTCCGCTCCCCGGCGTATAGGTACCGAAGGATCCAGTTTTGCCCGCAGGCGCTGGCCCTTGGAGCTCTAACCTATGGTGGTGGTATTCTCACGGTGTGGACTGTTGCCTTCTGTCGGGTCTTGGTTATTAGGAAACCCTTGGGGTTCAGGTCACTTTCGGATTTGACCGTTGTCGGCGGCTCCAAGCCTAGTCGGGCTCCGATGGCCCTGCCTTTGTGCTTAGCTTCAGTCCGTTCCCCGGTTCGGTACTGGCGGGCCAGCGCCCGGTCCTACGGTTCCACAGAGATCCACTAACTCCTGCAGACGGCCACCACCGTCTGCCAACCTTGCTGACAGTGCCTGGTCTCCTACCCAGACACTAACAGGTTCTGTCCTCTCATTTTCACCTCCAAACTGAAACTGTCACTTTTCCCGCCTCCAGGCCTGTGAACTACTCGGTGGGTGGGGCCAACCGCCTGGCTCCGCCCCACCTGGTGTGGACATCAGACCCTGGAGGGAGGCAACAAGGGTTTTTGTTTGACTGGTATGAACTATCCAGGGGAGGGTGTGTGTATGTTGTTATGTCTGTGACTACCTGGCTAGTTCAGGATGTCACAGTAGCACTGGTACAGCTTCTATTCTGGTGCGATCAGCTCCAGGAGCCTGATATATTGCTATACACCGCCGGGCTAATACTGTAACTGTTAGGACCAGCATTCTTGATGATCCTAGCAATTTAACCCCTCATTTGCAGCTGTTAAGAGTGACAACAACATATGAAGTTTGACAGAGGAAAAAAGGTCTCTCTACCAGTCCATCAGCACTCATACAGTGCGATATCACGCACCGATGGGCAACAATGTCAACCGGAGATCAGATAAAGACCTACGGTCTGCCATATTGTGCAGAAAATCAGATCCTGCTTTGGTCGGACGTGATAGAGCAACTATCAATCAAGCACTGACTGGGTACTGTAATGAACAGCACTGCTAAGAGTGTGTCTTCATGAGATTGTCTGTAAAGGGACTCTGTCAGTACAGAATGATTGTTCAAATCAAGTACAGGTGCTCGTCCATCATTCTGGGGCGAATCATTTAAATGCACCTTCACACCTGCTTATTTTTTTAACATCTGCTTTCTTCTCTAGTTGTATGAAGCCAAAGCCCTCAAACAAAGAGGGGGAGGGGTGGAGATAGAGGAAAACAAGCAAGTAAAATGGTTTATTTAAATGATAAGCCCCGCCTTGTTTCCATGATCCTGTACTTAGTTTGAACAATCATTCTGTGCTGACAGAATCCCTTTAAAGTTCACTTGGAGGACAAATAAATATGTTTAAAAAATAAATTAGATAAATGGTTTTAAGTGTTTAAAAACAAGGAATAAAACATCCAAAAATTCCAGTTTTCCCAGTAAAAAAAATTAACAGCTAAAAATAAAATCACATATTTGGTATCACAGCATTCACAATAACAAGTAACATAACACTATATCATTATTTGTCATTACACTATAAGGTGTAAATCATAACTGTGATTTGTGAAAAAAATTACAGCTGTCATCAAGCCTGAGGTTAGTAATGGAAAGGGGTCTATGACACCCCCCATTATTAACTCTGTAAGCCAAAATAAATAAACATAACATAGAGAAAAATCCTTTATTTAAAAAAAAAAACAAAAAAAAAAACAACACTCTCCAATTTATTAACCATTAACCACCCCACAGCCCTACAAGTCCAATGGGATCCACACCACAATGATCCTGGCTCTGCTACATCTGGCTTTGCTACATAAGAAAACATGACTGCTCACTGCAATGTCAGGGACACACTAACCGAGCCACAGCTGTGAGAGTGGTGATGTCTCTGGAATAATCTGGCATCATAGCTGGGGTTCCCACGCTACTCCAGCTGTGACCCTGGTGAACCCACCTCAGAGGAACTCATTGAACTCAGTGACATCACTACAGGTGAACTCATTGCCTAACCTTGTAACCCGGCATGAACTGCAATGTGCACACTTTGAATATTTGGTTGCAGATATTTCTGCATGAAATCTGTATCATCTGGCAGAAAACCGCATTAAAAGCTAATCAAAACTGCCTATGGTTTTAGTGTGATTTTCTGCCAGAAGATTCAGATTTGGTGAAGAAATGTCTGCAACTAAATAACGTGCGCACATCTCTTAACCCCTTCAGCCCCGGGGCACTTTCCGTTTTTGCGTTTTTGTTTTTTGCTCCCCTTCTTCCGAGAGCCGTAACTTTTTTATTTTTCCGTCAATCTTGCCATATGAGGGCTTGTTTTTTGCGGGACAAGTTGTACTTTTAAATGAAACCATAAGTTTTACCATATGGTGTACTGGAAAGCAGCAAAAAAATTCCAAGTGTGGAAAAATTGCAAAAAAAGTGTGATGGCACAATAGTTTTTGGGATGTTTTATTCACGGTGTTCACTATATGGTAAAACTGATGTGTAGGTATGATGCCTGAGGTCGGTGCGAGTTTGTAGACACCAAACATGTATAGATTTACTTGTATCTAAGGGGTTCAAAAAAAATTCACAAGTTTGTCCAATAAAAGTGGCGCACGTTTTGCGCCATTTTCCGAAACACGTAGCGTTCTTATTTTTTGGGATCTATGGCTCAGTGACGGCTTATTTTTTGTGTCTCAAGCTGATGTTATTAATGGTAGCATTTTTGCGCACATGCTATGTTTTGATCGCCTGTTATTGCATTTTGCGTAAAACTTGCGGCGACCAAAAAACGTAATTTTGGCGTTTGGAATTTTTTTTACCACTACGCCGTTTACCAATCAGATTAATTGATTTTATATTTTGATAGATCGGGCATTTCTGAACGCGGCGATACCAAATGTGTATATTTATTTATTTTTTAACCCTTAAATTTTCAATGGGGGGGAAAGGGGGGTGATTTGAACTTTTAGGTTTTTGTTTTTTTTTTTTAATTTTTTAAAACTTTTTTTTTACTTTTTTTATTTTATTTTACTATTCCCCCTATGGGGCTATAGTGATCAGCAATCCGATTGCTGATCGCTATCTGCTGATCACAGCTATACCGCTGTAAACAGCAGAAATAGTCACTTTCTTTTTTCCTCTGCTCCGTGCCGAGGAAGAATGAAAGTGAAACATCATAGCAGCAGACGTCATCACATGACCCTGTGCTACGATGGCAACCACCGAACGTCACGTGATCACTCACGTGACGTCCGGAGGGGGCGGCGGTAAGTAAAAAACATGGCCGCGCACATATAGATCTTGCTGCCAGACTTTGGCAGCGAGATCTAAGGGGTTAATGTTCCGGGTGGAATGCGATTCCACTCGGAACATGTAGGCACACATGTCAGCTGCTGAAAACAGCTGATATGTGTGCCGATCCACGCCGCCTGCCCGCGGCAGGGGGCGGGGCTTACCGGGACACGATCCATGACGGAAAGATCCGTCCATGGTCGTGAAGGGGTTAATGAGGTAATCCAGCATTGAGTTCAATGAGTTCACTTGAGGTCAAAGCTGTGACCTCAGGTGAACAGAACTCAGGAGAACTCAATGAACTCAGCTAAGATGAGTTCACTGCATCTCCTGGCACCAAAAACGCACCAAAATGCAATGCACTCTGATGCGATTTTGGTGCATTTTTCTAAAAAGAGATGCAGGTGAACTCCTTGAACGCAGTCGCAGATTATCAAGTTATGTTCGCACGTTGAGTATTTTATTCCAGAAATCTTTTCACCAAATCTGCATCTCTTGGTGGATAATGCAACAAAAATGCTTCAGAACCGCATCACGTTTTTGGTACGTTCTTTCCCAGGAGATGCATTTTACTCAGGTAACTCACCTCAGCTGAGTTCATTGAATTCATATGAGGTGAGGTCATTGAGTTCACCTGAGATCAGTTCACCTGAGATCAGTTCACCTGAGGTCACAGCTGGGGTACTGTGTGAACACCAGCTGTGACCTCAGGTGAACTAGTTGAACTCACTGCCAGATTACCAGACTAAGAGAGGAGCACACATTAAGAATTTTGTTGCAGACATTTCTGCACCAAATCTGCCCCTCCTGACTGAAAACTCATCAAAACCACATTTTTTATGTGGTTTTGGTGTGGTTTTCTGGCAGGAGATGCAGATTTGGTGCAGAAATGTCTGCAACCAAATACTCAATGTGTGCCCATCTCTTAATCCGGCATTGAGTTCAATGAGTTCACCTGAGGGGAGGTCACTGAGTTTAAGGCGTTCACTTGAGGTCACAGCTGAGTTACCGTGGGAACCCAAGGTGTGATGTCAGATGAACTCACTGAGACTAGATCAGTGTGTCTTTGACATCGCAGTGAGTAGTCATGTTTTTTAATGTAATCACACCCTATTAACTTAGATGTAGAACAGTCGAGATAGTTAGGGGACGTGGTGTTGTCGATTACATCGTACGAACAGGGATGTTTTGGGGGGGTTAATAAACTGGAGAAAGAGGATTTTTGCTTTTCTTAATAAAGGATTTTTCTTTGTGTTTAGTGTTAATTTCTTTTGACTTACAGAGTTAGTAATGGGGGTCTCATAGACCCCTACCCATTACTAATACAGAGCGTTGAGGCAGCTGTGACTTTTTTACAAATCACAATTGTCATTACTAGAGTTGAGCGCGGTTCGTGGTTCGAGGTTCTCCAGTTCGCGGCTCGAGTGATTTTGGGGCTGTTCTAGATAGAACTAGAACTCGAGCTTTTTGCTAAAGCTCGATAGTTCTAGATACGTTCGAGAACGGTTCTAGTAGCAAAAAGACCAGCTAATTCCTAGCTGGCTTTCCGCTGTAATAGTGTAAGTCACTCTGTGACTCACACTATTATGAAATTTCAGTGTATAGTGTGCGGGAACTGCGCATTCCGATCACTGCTGTATGGATAATGGCGATCGCCATTTTTTTTTTTTTCCTTGTCATCCTTCCCTAAGCGCGCGCGTGTAGTGGGGCGGGCCTGCATGTCAGCCAATCCCAGACACACACACAGCTAAGTGGACTTTTAGCCAGAGAAGCAACGGCATGTGTGATAGGATGTCCATGTCACATGTCCCTGCATTATAAAACCGGACATTTTCCTCCAGCACGCCATTATTTGCCTTCTGCGTCCTTGGTGTCAGTCATCACTGGCGCAGCTCCTATCGCCGATACTGCTGTGTATGCTCCATACACAGCGCTGTACAGCATAGGGATAGCACTTTCTATCAGTCCTTTTAAGGGCTCATACCGGCAGGGTCAGAGCCATAGGTGACAGGTCCGTGAAAACAGAGTTTAGCGGGTACACAAGATGACAGCGTCTGTGTAGCTAAGGTCAGGGATTTCCTCGCTGCATTTCCCTATTAGGAGGGATAAAAAGGCAGGCTTCCTTTCCTCTACCCAGAGACCCACAACCCTGGCACTGTACCCTCCTGCCCTTTGCACACTCAAACTCATTGTTACTAAGCCATTATACTAGCAAAAGGAATAACGTTTGGAACACCATTCTAAGTCTGAACTGGGTGCAAAAAACATCACTATGGGGAGATAAGGTATGCACACCAGTGACTATGTAAGGGGAATACATGAAATAGCAGAAACTGCTGTGTGAATACTGACTTGAAAAATCCAATAGCTATATGTAACAGTGAAAATGTGAAAAATGGAATCTGCATTACTGCCATGAACATATGAATCAAGAGATTCAATTATGTTAGTAGTTTTTCGCTTGTGAACGCTCCCCAACCACACCTATTGCCAATCCATATCATACGCATAAATAGCCTGGCTCTCAGCTTCCCATACACGGTAAGTTTTTTAACTGCATGAGAGGACACACACAAGCTAGGGACCCCAACGTAGAGAAATACTTTGGCGTAGTGTTGGGGCTCTATTGCATTGATCAATTCAGTAGCTAAATTTCTCTTGATTCATATGTTCATGGCAGTAATGCAGATTCCATTTTTCACTCTTACATATAGCTATTGGATTTTTCAAGTCAGTATTCACACAGCAGTTTCTGCTATTTCATGTATTCCCCTTACATAGTCACTGGTGTGCATACCTTATCTCCCCATTATACTAGCAAACACTGAGTGAACTTAGTGGCATCATAAAAGTGGCTGTTGGACTTCTGTATCGTCCCACTAGTGCAAAGATATTTGCAGCACCTCTGCCCGCATTGCACACTCAAACTCATTGTTACTAAGCCATTATACTAGCAAACACTGAGTGAATTAGTGGCATCCTAAACGTGGCTGTTGGACTTCTGTATCGTCCCACTAGTGCAAAGATATTTGCAGCACGTCTGCCTGCATTGCACACTCAGCGAAAAAGAGAGAAAAGCAACCGCACATGTATCAGATGCACACCAGAGTATAGAATAAAAAATTGCCTTTATTGTATACCAATGTTAAAAACATTTAAAAATACAAATAAACAAGTCACCAGAGGTCAAGGCAAGGATGCCCTGGGCAAAGGGATCACAATAACAACAAAAATAGCATGCAATAAAGGCAATTTTTTATTCTATACTCTGGTGTGCATCTGATACATGTGCGGTTGCTTTTCTCTCTTTTTCGCTGCGTCCATACACCGTACCGCACCAGGTAGCAACCCTCCCTTTCTATTGTGTTTTTTTCTCATTCTAGACTATTGGTGCGCTCCTATCCAAATTTTGCATGCATTGCACACTCAAACTCATTGTTACTTACTAAGACATTATAATTAGAGTTGAGCGCGGTTCGTGGTTCGTGGTTCTCCAGTTCGCGGCTCGAGTGATTTTGGGGCATGTTCTAGATCGAACTAGAACTCGAGCTTTTTGCAAAAGCTCGGTAGTTCTAGAAACGTTCGAGAACGGTTCTAGCAGCCAAAAAACAGCTAAATCATAGCTTGGTTTCTGCTGTAATAGTGTAAGTCACTCTGTGAATCAAACTATTATCACATTTCAGTGTATAGTGTGCGTGAACAGCGCCTTCAGATCACTGCTGTTTCTATAATGGCGATCGCCATTTTTTTTTTTTTTTTTTCTTGTCTTCCTTCCCTAAGTGCGCGCGTCTTGTGGGGCGGGCCAGCATGTCAGCCAATCCCAGACACACACACAGCTAAGTGGACTTTGAGCCAGAGAAGCAACGGCATGTGTGATAGGATCTGCATGTCACATGTCCCTGCATTATAAAACCGGACATTTTCTTCACGGACGCCATTATCTGCCTTCTGCGTCTTTGGTGTCAGACATCACTGTCGCAGCTCCGTCTTCCTGAGTCCTATAGCCGATACAGCTGTATGCGCTGCATACACAGCGTTAGACAGCTTAGGGAGAGCACTTTATAGCAGTCCTTTTAAGGGCTCCAACCGGCAGGGTCAGAGAGCCATAGGTGACAGGTCCTGCAAACAGCAACAGCGTCTGTGTAGCCCAGGTCAGGGATTTCCTACCTGCATTTCACCATTAGGAGGGAATAGAAAGGCAGTCTTCCATTCCTCTACCCAGAGCACCACAATCCTGCCACTGTACCCTCTTGTCCTCTGCACACTCCAACTGATAACTAAGCCATTATACTAGCAAACACTCAGTGTACCTAGTGGCATCCTATACGTGGCTATTGGACTTTGCTATAGTCCCACTAGTGCAAAGACATTTGCAGAGCGCGTCTGCCTGCATTGCACACTACAACTCATTCTAACCAAGCCATTATACTAGCAAACACTCAGTGTACCTAGTGGCATCCTATACGTGGCTATTGGACTTTGCTATAGTCCCACTAGTGCAAAGACATTTGCAGAGCGCGTCTGCCTGCGTTGCACACTACAACTCATTCTAACCAAGCCATTATACTAGCAAACACTCAGTGTACCTAGTGGCATCCTATACGTGGCTATTGGACTTTGCTATAGTCCCACTAGTGCAAAGACATTTGCAGAGCGCGTCTGCCTGCGTTGCACACTACAACTCATTCTAACCAAGCCATTATACTAGCAAACACTCAGTGTACCTAGTGGCATCCTATACGTGGCTATTGGACTTTGCTATAGTCCCACTAGTGCAAAGACATTTGCAGAGCGCGTCTGCCTGCGTTGCACACTACAACTCATTCTAACCAAGCCATTATACTAGCAAACACTCAGTGTACCTAGTGGCATCCTATACGTGGCTATTGGACTTTGCTATAGTCCCACTAGTGCAAAGACATTTGCAGAGCGCGTCTGCCTGCGTTGCACACTACAACTCATTCTAACCAAGCCATTATACTAGCAAACACTCAGTGTACCTAGTGGCATCCTATACGTGGCTATTGGACTTTGCTATAGTCCCACTAGTGCAAAGACATTTGCAGAGCGCGTCTGCCTGCGTTGCACACTACAACTCATTCTAACCAAGCCATTATACTAGCAAACACTCAGTGTACCTAGTGGCATCCTATACGTGGCTATTGGACTTTGCTATAGTCCCACTAGTGCAAAGACATTTGCAGAGCGCGTCTGCCTGCGTTGCACACTACAACTCATTCTAACCAAGCCATTATACTAGCAAACACTCAGTGTACCTAGTGGCATCCTATACGTGGCTATTGGACTTTGCTATAGTCCCACTAGTGCAAAGACATTTGCAGAGCGCGTCTGCCTGCGTTGCACACTACAACTCATTCTAACCAAGCCATTATACTAGCAAACACTCAGTGTACCTAGTGGCATCCTATACGTGGCTATTGGACTTTGCTATAGTCCCACTAGTGCAAAGACATTTGCAGAGCGCGTCTGCCTGCGTTGCACACTACAACTCATTCTAACCAAGCCATTATACTAGCAAACACTCAGTGTACCTAGTGGCATCCTATACGTGGCTATTGGACTTTGCTATAGTCCCACTAGTGCAAAGACATTTGCAGAGCGCGTCTGCCTGCGTTGCACACTACAACTCATTCTAACCAAGCCATTATACTAGCAAACACTCAGTGTACCTAGTGGCATCCTATACGTGGCTATTGGACTTTGCTATAGTCCCACTAGTGCAAAGACATTTGCAGAGCGCGTCTGCCTGCGTTGCACACTACAACTCATTCTAACCAAGCCATTATACTAGCAAACACTCAGTGTACCTAGTGGCATCCTATACGTGGCTATTGGACTTTGCTATAGTCCCACTAGTGCAAAGACATTTGCAGAGCGCGTCTGCCTGCGTTGCACACTACAACTCATTCTAACCAAGCCATTATACTAGCAAACACTCAGTGTACCTAGTGGCATCCTATACGTGGCTATTGGACTTTGCTATAGTCCCACTAGTGCAAAGACATTTGCAGAGCGCGTCTGCCTGCGTTGCACACTACAACTCATTCTAACCAAGCCATTATACTAGCAAACACTCAGTGTACCTAGTGGCATCCTATACGTGGCTATTGGACTTTGCTATAGTCCCACTAGTGCAAAGACATTTGCAGAGCGCGTCTGCCTGCGTTGCACACTACAACTCATTCTAACCAAGCCATTATACTAGCAAACACTCAGTGTACCTAGTGGCATCCTATACGTGGCTATTGGACTTTGCTATAGTCCCACTAGTGCAAAGACATTTGCAGAGCGCGTCTGCCTGCGTTGCACACTACAACTCATTCTAACCAAGCCATTATACTAGCAAACACTCAGTGTACCTAGTGGCATCCTATACGTGGCTATTGGACTTTGCTATAGTCCCACTAGTGCAAAGACATTTGCAGAGCGCGTCTGCCTGCGTTGCACACTACAACTCATTCTAACCAAGCCATTATACTAGCAAACACTCAGTGTACCTAGTGGCATCCTATACGTGGCTATTGGACTTTGCTATAGTCCCACTAGTGCAAAGACATTTGCAGAGCGCGTCTGCCTGCGTTGCACACTACAACTCATTCTAACCAAGCCATTATACTAGCAAACACTCAGTGTACCTAGTGGCATCCTATACGTGGCTATTGGACTTTGCTATAGTCCCACTAGTGCAAAGACATTTGCAGAGCGCGTCTGCCTGCGTTGCACACTACAACTCATTCTAACCAAGCCATTATACTAGCAAACACTCAGTGTACCTAGTGGCATCCTATACGTGGCTATTGGACTTTGCTATAGTCCCACTAGTGCAAAGACATTTGCAGAGCGCGTCTGCCTGCGTTGCACACTACAACTCATTCTAACCAAGCCATTATACTAGCAAACACTCAGTGTACCTAGTGGCATCCTATACGTGGCTATTGGACTTTGCTATAGTCCCACTAGTGCAAAGACATTTGCAGAGCGCGTCTGCCTGCGTTGCACACTACAACTCATTCTAACCAAGCCATTATACTAGCAAACACTCAGTGTACCTAGTGGCATCCTATACGTGGCTATTGGACTTTGCTATAGTCCCACTAGTGCAAAGACATTTGCAGAGCGCGTCTGCCTGCGTTGCACACTACAACTCATTCTAACCAAGCCATTATACTAGCAAACACTCAGTGTACCTAGTGGCATCCTATACGTGGCTATTGGACTTTGCTATAGTCCCACTAGTGCAAAGACACTTGCAGAGCGCGTCTGCCTGCGTTGCACACTACAACTCATTCTAACCAAGCCATTATACTAGCAAACACTCAGTGTACCTAGTGGCATCCTATACGTGGCTATTGGACTTTGCTATAGTCCCACTAGTGCAAAGACATTTGCAGAGCGCGTCTGCCTGCGTTGCACACTACAACTCATTCTAACCAAGCCATTATACTAGCAAACACTCAGTGTACCTAGTGGCATCCTATACGTGGCTATTGGACTTTGCTATAGTCCCACTAGTGCAAAGACATTTGCAGAGCGCGTCTGCCTGCGTTGCACACTACAACTCATTCTAACCAAGCCATTATACTAGCAAACACTCAGTGTACCTAGTGGCATCCTATACGTGGCTATTGGACTTTGCTATAGTCCCACTAGTGCAAAGACATTTGCAGAGCGCGTCTGCCTGCGTTGCACACTACAACTCATTCTAACCAAGCCATTATACTAGCAAACACTCAGTGTACCTAGTGGCATCCTATACGTGGCTATTGGACTTTGCTATAGTCCCACTAGTGCAAAGACATTTGCAGAGCGCGTCTGCCTGCGTTGCACACTACAACTCATTCTAACCAAGCCATTATACTAGCAAACACTCAGTGTACCTAGTGGCATCCTATACGTGGCTATTGGACTTTGCTATAGTCCCACTAGTGCAAAGACATTTGCAGAGCGCGTCTGCCTGCGTTGCACACTACAACTCATTCTAACCAAGCCATTATACTAGCAAACACTCAGTGTACCTAGTGGCATCCTATACGTGGCTATTGGACTTTGCTATAGTCCCACTAGTGCAAAGACATTTGCAGAGCGCGTCTGCCTGCGTTGCACACTACAACTCATTCTAACCAAGCCATTATACTAGCAAACACTCAGTGTACCTAGTGGCATCCTATACGTGGCTATTGGACTTTGCTATAGTCCCACTAGTGCAAAGACATTTGCAGAGCGCGTCTGCCTGCGTTGCACACTACAACTCATTCTAACCAAGCCATTATACTAGCAAACACTCAGTGTACCTAGTGGCATCCTATACGTGGCTATTGGACTTTGCTATAGTCCCACTAGTGCAAAGACATTTGCAGAGCGCGTCTGCCTGCGTTGCACACTACAACTCATTCTAACCAAGCCATTATACTAGCAAACACTCAGTGTACCTAGTGGCATCCTATACGTGGCTATTGGACTTTGCTATAGTCCCACTAGTGCAAAGACATTTGCAGAGCGCGTCTGCCTGCGTTGCACACTACAACTCATTCTAACCAAGCCATTATACTAGCAAACACTCAGTGTACCTAGTGGCATCCTATACGTGGCTATTGGACTTTGCTATAGTCCCACTAGTGCAAAGACATTTGCAGAGCGCGTCTGCCTGCGTTGCACACTACAACTCATTCTAACCAAGCCATTATACTAGCAAACACTCAGTGTACCTAGTGGCATCCTATACGTGGCTATTGGACTTTGCTATAGTCCCACTAGTGCAAAGACATTTGCAGCACGTCTGCCTGCGTTGCACACTCCAACTAATTATAACTAAGTTGCATTGTCAGGGATATTTATTCTTTATTATTCTGCTGTTAATAAAGCTAGACCACCACTGCAATCTTCACCACCTCTCAATTTTTACTACCACATTTTCAGTCCACAATCTTGTCGCAATCAACATGAGTGGCAAAATGACAGATGCTGGTGGAAAGGGGAAGAGGCGTGGTGGAAAAGGCAAAAAAGGTTTTGTCCGTGGGGAAGGTGGCAAAGCTCCATTATCATCTGCTGAAGATAGACCATCTACCAGCAAAAGTAAGATGTCTACTACTTACCGTGGACAATCCGATGTGCTCCCTTTGTTACGGACACGAACAACAGGAACAAAGGTAGATGATGGGCAAAAAAGGAAAATGCTTGAATGGATCTCAAGTGGTCCAACAAGTGCCCTCTCTGCCACTTCAAGTACCGCATCCAAAAAACACCAGTCCTCTGAGTTGTCATCCCAATCAAACTTGCTTTCTCCCAGCTCTGAAGTCTCCATCAGCCCTGCACAGTATGGTGGAACTGAGATGGCTGAGTCTGCAGAGCTGTTCAGTCACACTATAGCCTGGGAATCAGAGGTCTGCTCCCAAGCTACAGTGAGTACAGAACAGGAAATGGTCTGCAGTGATGCCCAGAACCTTTGTGACTCAGATTCAGGCCGTGAGGACCAAGTTTCTGAGCATAATGTTGACCCTTTGTCACAAACTGTAACACCTGTGGTTATAGACAATGAGGAACATACTGATGAAGATGAGACGCAGATACCCGATTGGGATGACAACTTAAATATTCGGTCAGGGCAAGAAGAGGCTCGGTCTGAGGGGGAGGGGAGTGCAAACACAACAATTGATGATGACGTTCTAGATCCCACCTACTGTCAACCCCCAGTCAGGCACTCGAGGAGGTCAACAGAGGCGGTGGAGGAGGATGCAACCGACGACGAAGTTACCTTGCGCCTTCCTGGACAGAGTCGGAGCACTGGTAGCACGTCTACAACTGCATCCTCAGCCACCACTCTGCCTATGAGCATTATTCGGGGTGGATCAACAGGTCGCATGGCCTCTAAGCCTTGCCTAGCCTGGTCCTTTTTTCACATCGAAAAAGATCGCCCAACTCATGTGATATGTAACATTTGTCATGATTCTGTTAGTAGAGGTCAAAACCTCAGCAGTTTGACAACTTCTTCCATGAATCGTCACATGACTAAATATCATAAGTCCCGGTGGGAAGCTCACCGTGCTGCAATGCGGCCTAGTGGAGCGAACCATCCACCGCCCGCCCCTTCCACTGCATCCGCGCGCTCTTCATCTTCTAGGACTGTGGGGACAGCTGCCACACCTGTTTTTCCACGCAAAACTTCCACCACTGTAACCGCAACAGGCAGTTTGCTTGTAAGGTCGTCAGTTGGTTTGGAAGGGGAAACAAGTGAGTGTGTACAGCTCTCTCAGACATCGATAGCACCAACGTTGGATGAAGGCAACATCATGTCTCCGCCTGCACTTTCCTCACAAACCTGCATTTTTCAAGGGACACCCTACTCAACACCGTCTACACACAGCAGCCAGATCTCTGTCCCTCAGATGTGGTCAAATAAAAGGCCACTTCCTCCGACCCATGACAAAGCTAAGAGGTTGACTCTATCCCTCTGTAAGCTGTTGGCTACCGAAATGCTGCCTTTCCGCCTAGTGGACACACAGGATTTTAGAGACCTTATGTCTGTCGCTGTGCCCCAGTACCAGATGCCTAGTCGCCACTACTTCTCTAAGAAAGGTGTGCCCGCGCTACACCAGCATGTCGCACACAACATCACCGCTTCCTTGAGAAACTCTGTGTGTGAACGGGTGCATTTCACCACCGATACTTGGACCAGTAAGCATGGACAGGGACGTTACATGTCGCTGACTGGGCACTGGGTAACTATGGTGATAGATGGTGAAGGGTCTGCTGCACAAGTCTTGCCGTCCCCACGACTTGTGTGTCAATCCTCTGTCTGTCCAAGTTCCGCCACTGCTTCTGCATCCTCCACCTCATCTGGGTCCTCCACCTCCGCCCCAAGCCTGCCTGGTCAGGCCACCAGCGTTCTCACTGCGCAGAAGGAATCACGCACCCCTCATTACTATGCTGGCAGCAGAGCGCAACGGCATCAGGCGGTCTTTAGCTTGACATGTCTTGGTAATAAGAGTCACACAGCTGAGGAGTTGTGGTCAGCTTTGCGGTCCGAGTTTAATAAATGGTTGTCTCCACTCAAACTGCAGCCTGGTAAGGCCGTGTGCGACAATGCTGCAAACCTGGGTGCGGCACTTCGCCTGGGCAAGGTGACACACGTACCTTGTATGGCTCACGTGTTGAACCTTGTCGTGCAGCAATTTTTAACACACTATCCCGGCCTAGATGGCCTTCTGAACAGGGCACGAAAACTGTCAGCTCACTTCCGCCGTTCAAGCGCCGCAGCAGAGCGACTTGCATCGCTCCAGAAGTCTTTCGGCCTGCCGGTTCATCGCCTGAAATGCGATGTGGCGACACGCTGGAATTCAACTCTCCACATGTTACAGCGACTGTGGCAGCACCGCAGAGCCCTGGTGCAATACGTCATGACGTATAGCCTGGGCCAACGAGATGCAGAGGTGGGGCAGATCACCCTGATGGAGTGGTCTCAGATCAAGGACCTATGCACCCTTCTGCACAGTTTCGACATGGCGACGAATATGTTTAGCTCTGACAATGCCATTATCAGCATGACGATTCCAGTCATTTACATGCTGGAGCACACGCTAAACACTATTCGGAGTCAGGGGGTGGGACAACATGAAGGGGAGGAACTACAGGAGGATTCATATGCGCAAGGGACAACAACATCACGAAGGTCCAGACGTTCATCATCACCAACGCAGCAGGCATGGGACCATGGGGGACAGGGATCGACAAGGGCGCATAGTAGCAGGCGAAATGTTGAGCAAGGTGCAGGAGAACATGAAGAAATGGAGGACGAACTGTCCATGGACATGGAAGACTCAGCGGATGAGGGAGACCTTGGTCAAATTTCAGTTGAAAGAGGTTGGGGTCAGATGTCAGAGGAAGAAAGAACGGGTAGCACCTCTATGCCACAAACACAGCATGGACTTGGTCCGCATGGCTGCGCAAGACACATGAGTGCCTTTTTGTTGCACTACCTCCAACATGACAGTCGTATTGTCAAAATTAGAAGTGATGATGACTACTGGATTGCCACACTATTAGATCTCCGGTACAAGTCCAAATTTTGTGACATAATTCCAGCCATAGAAAGGGACGCACGTATGCAGGAGTATCAGCAGAAGCTGTTACTAGATCTTAGCTCGGCTTTTCCACCAAACAACCGTGCAGGTGCAGGGAGTGAATCTCCCAGTTGTAACTTGACAAACATGGGACGGTCTCGTCATCTTCAACAGTCTACCCGTACCAGTAGGACCTTTTCTGGTGCCGGTAACAGCAATTTTATGGAATCTTTTCATAATTTTTTTAGACCCTCTTTTGCAAGGCCACCAGAGACAACAAGTCTGACACATACTCAACGGCTGGAGAGGATGATACAGGAGTATCTCCAAATGAACATCGATGCCATGACTGTGCAACTGGAGCCTTGCTCCTTTTGGGCTTCAAACATAGAAAAATGGCCAGAGCTCTCCAGTTACGCCTTGGAGATTTTGTCGTGTCCAGCTGCCAGCGTTGTCTCTGAACGTGTATTCAGTGCTGCTGGGTGTGTGCTGACAGATAAGCGCACGCGTCTGTCCAGTGACAATGTGGACAGACTGACGTTCATCAAAATGAACAAGTCATGGATCCAGAAGGAATTTACTACCCCTGTGTCATCCTGGGGAGAGTAAATGCTTGTGGATTTGGAATGTGCTTGATGCAAATCAAAACATCCTGTTTGCAACTAGGGCCCAAGTGCTGCCACTGATGGGGTGGGTGTCTGTGTGGCCCAATTTTTGGAAAAAAGGGAGACTCCGCTTGGAGTAACCCTTGCTTGCTGTGTTTTTAAAAGAAGCCAAGATGAACAGAGCTGGGATCAGGAAAGACTTTGCTACCTACCCCGGTGTCATCCTGGGGACGGCTAAGAATAGCGTATTTTTGAATGTGCTTGATGCAAATCAAAACATCCTGTTTGCAACTAGGGCCCAAGTGCTGCCACTGATGGGGTGGGTGTCTGTGTGGCCCAATTTTTGGAAAAAAGGGAGACTCCGCTTGGAGTAACCCTTGCTTGCTGTGTTTTTAAAAGAAGCCAAGATGAACAGAGCTGGGATCAGGAAAGACTTTGCTACCTACCCCGGTGTCATCCTGGGGACGGATAAGAATGGCGTATTTTTGAATGTGCTTGATGCAAATCTAGCTGTGAAGTGTACAACTGGGGCACAACTGCTGCCACTGAATGGGTGGGTGTGTGTGGGGCCCAATTTTTGGAAAAAAGGGGAGACTCCGCTTGGAGTAACCCTTGCTTACATTGTTTTTAAAAGAAGCCAAGATGAACAAGTCATGGGTCAGCAAAGACTTTGCTACCTACCCCAGTGTCATCCTGGGGACGGCTAAGAATAGCGTATTTTTGAATGTGCTTGATGCAAATCAAAACATCCTGTTTGCAACTAGGGCCCAAGTGCTGCCACTGATGGGGTGGGTGTCTGTGTGGCCCAATTTTTGGAAAAAAGGGAGACTCCGCTTGGAGTAACCCTTGCTTGCTGTGTTTTTAAAAGAAGCCAAGATGAACAGAGCTGGGATCAGGAAAGACTTTGCTACCTACCCCGGTGTCATCCTGGGGACGGATAAGAATGGCGTATTTTTGAATGTGCTTGATGCAAATCTAGCTGTGAAGTGTACAACTGGGGCACAACTGCTGCCACTGAATGGGTGGGTGTGTGTGGGGCCCAATTTTTGGAAAAAAGGGGAGACTCCGCTTGGAGTAACCCTTGCTTACATTGTTTTTAAAAGAAGCCAAGATGAACAAGTCATGGGTCAGCAAAGACTTTGCTACCTACCCCAGTGTCATCCTGGGGACGGCTAAGAATAGCGTATTTTTGAATGTGCTTGATGCAAATCAAAACATCCTGTTTGCAACTAGGGCCCAAGTGCTGCCACTGATGGGGTGGGTGTCTGTGTGGCCCAATTTTTGGAAAAAAGGGAGACTCCGCTTGGAGTAACCCTTGCTTGCTGTGTTTTTAAAAGAAGCCAAGATGAACAGAGCTGGGATCAGGAAAGACTTTGCTACCTACCCCGGTGTCATCCTGGGGACGGATAAGAATGGCGTATTTTTGAATGTGCTTGATGCAAATCTAGCTGTGAAGTGTACAACTGGGGCACAACTGCTGCCACTGAATGGGTGGGTGTGTGTGGGGCCCAATTTTTGGAAAAAAGGGGAGACTCCGCTTGGAGTAACCCTTGCTTACATTGTTTTTAAAAGAAGCCAAGATGAACAAGTCATGGGTCAGCAAAGACTTTGCTACCTACCCCAGTGTCATCCTGGGGACGGCTAAGAATAGCGTATTTTTGAATGTGCTTGATGCAAATCAAAACATCCTGTTTGCAACTAGGGCCCAAGTGCTGCCACTGATGGGGTGGGTGTCTGTGTGGCCCAATTTTTGGAAAAAAGGGAGACTCCGCTTGGAGTAACCCTTGCTTGCTGTGTTTTTAAAAGAAGCCAAGATGAACAGAGCTGGGATCAGGAAAGACTTTGCTACCTACCCCGGTGTCATCCTGGGGACGGATAAGAATGGCGTATTTTTGAATGTGCTTGATGCAAATCTAGCTGTGAAGTGTACAACTGGGGCACAACTGCTGCCACTGAATGGGTGGGTGTGTGTGGGGCCCAATTTTTGGAAAAAAGGGGAGACTCCGCTTGGAGTAACCCTTGCTTACATTGTTTTTAAAAGAAGCCAAGATGAACAAGTCATGGGTCAGCAAAGACTTTGCTACCTACCCCAGTGTCATCCTGGGGACGGCTAAGAATAGCGTATTTTTGAATGTGCTTGATGCAAATCAAAACATCCTGTTTGCAACTAGGGCCCAAGTGCTGCCACTGATGGGGTGGGTGTCTGTGTGGCCCAATTTTTGGAAAAAAGGGAGACTCCGCTTGGAGTAACCCTTGCTTGCTGTGTTTTTAAAAGAAGCCAAGATGAACAGAGCTGGGATCAGGAAAGACTTTGCTACCTACCCCGGTGTCATCCTGGGGACGGATAAGAATGGCGTATTTTTGAATGTGCTTGATGCAAATCTAGCTGTGAAGTGTACAACTGGGGCACAACTGCTGCCACTGAATGGGTGGGTGTGTGTGGGGCCCAATTTTTGGAAAAAAGGGGAGACTCCGCTTGGAGTAACCCTTGCTTACATTGTTTTTAAAAGAAGCCAAGATGAACAAGTCATGGGTCAGCAAAGACTTTGCTACCTACCCCAGTGTCATCCTGGGGACGGCTAAGAATAGCGTATTTTTGAATGTGCTTGATGCAAATCAAAACATCCTGTTTGCAACTAGGGCCCAAGTGCTGCCACTGATGGGGTGGGTGTCTGTGTGGCCCAATTTTTGGAAAAAAGGGAGACTCCGCTTGGAGTAACCCTTGCTTGCTGTGTTTTTAAAAGAAGCCAAGATGAACAGAGCTGGGATCAGGAAAGACTTTGCTACCTACCCCGGTGTCATCCTGGGGACGGATAAGAATGGCGTATTTTTGAATGTGCTTGATGCAAATCTAGCTGTGAAGTGTACAACTGGGGCACAACTGCTGCCACTGAAGGGGTGGGTGTGTGGGGCCCAATTTTTGGAAAAAAGGGAGACTCCGCTTGGAGTCACCTTGCGGTGTTTTACATGACTTTAGAAGGGCGTGCCATGCCTATATCTGTGTGTCCTCCTCTTTTTCCTTGTCCAGCTGTTTTGTTTTCGCATGAGTACATGTCCTTGTCACTTTCCCATGTGTTTGTGTTGTGTTGTGAGTTGTTTGTCACCTTTTGGACACCTTTGAGGGTGTTTTCTAGGTGTTTTACTGTGTTTGTGATTGCCTGCCATTGTTTCCTATGGGCTCGAGTTCGGTTCGTCGAACGTTCGACGAGCCGAACTCGAGCCAGACCCCCCGTTCGGCGAACCGCCTCGAGCCGAACCGGGACCGGTTCGCTCATCTCTAATTATAATACCAAAAATTGAGTAAACTTAGTGGCATACAAGAAGTGGCTGTTGTACTCCATTAGTGCCCCACTGGTGCAAATCTATGTGCAGCACCTCTGCATGACACCCACCTGCCCTGTTTTTAATAAGCTATAATGATAGCAAAAAATACTACCATTTAGTGGCATCATAGAACTGGATGTTGTATTTCATTATTGTCCCACTGGTGCCAAGCTATTTCTAGCACCTCTGCATGACACCCTCATGCACATTTTGCTACGCTAATGTTATAGCAAACTCAGGGAATTCATTGCTGCATTTGATAATTCGGAGGGATAGAAAGTGAGGCTTCCTTTAGCTTTTCCTTCTGTTCATAGACAGCATCTCCAAGTCCACACCCGAAGAGCAATTTCTCCTCCACGTGTAAGTGTGGAGAGGCAGCTAGTGCGCATGCGTGTGCCGATTTACCCCAGCTGCAGCCTAACTACAGTGTTTCGCCTAGTGAGTATGCTCAGCCTGACTGTGCCATTCCTGAGGCTAAGTCTTCATTTTGGGATACAGCGCATGCTCCCACACTTAGTGTGAAAAGCCTCTTTGCACAGGTACTTGCATTCCGTGCCAGGTCTAAGTCCTGTTTTGTGCCGAGACACCATGCTAAAGCTGAGTCTTTTTTCAGAGACTCTATTTCATGCAACTGACCATGCTCAGGCACTTACTGCATCAGAAACTAGGTCCGGTAATGAACTCTTTGGCCCTGCCCCTGATGTGGGGGGGCCCATATAGACCACAGGGCATCAGGTGTCCTGACGATGTGGCCAGGCCACTCCCAAATGGCTTGCAGATGCCCGCCCCTATGACTTGTCACCTCATTATTGATGGTCAGACGATGACTGGTGAGGTGTTTGTGTCGTGGCAGCCATGAGGTCATTATTGAAGTTGCGGTTCCAAATAGGACGCTAGTTGTGTCACTCTGCTTTTGTCTCCAGGAGGTGCATTGTGGTCCACCCTGGTTTGGGGCGGACCCAGGTTATAAAACGGGCTGGAGCCAACAAGGAGGTGCACAGTCTTCTATTATGCTCCGAAAGAGCACACCTCCATGTGTTGAACCCATTGCGGCTTTAGGCCAGAGGTAGGCAGGGATAGGGCGTCGATGCAGGCCGCCACCACAGTTGGTAACGCAGAACGGTTAAGACCAGCTCCTGTCCTACAAGTCCTGCTTGTGCAGCCCAGTGGCATTAACAGGCCTGCTGCTGCTGATGCGCCTGCTGTCCACAGGTGTGGCCCCAATGCACACGGTCAGCGTACTGAATGGCCCCTATGATGTTAACAGGGAGTTCCTGGGCTGGGTGGGCGTGTGGACCCTGTGACGCTAACAGGGCTCCCAGTCTCAAGATCCGAGTGGCGTCTAACTCGGTTCAGGCAACTATTAGTTTCATAGCCACACAGATCTGTATCCTCCACTTAACCTTCCAACCTCTCCTTTTCCATCTGGGAGCACGGTGGACACTGACTGCTGATGGGGATATATACCTTTCTCTTTCTTTTATTATTAATTTTCGTTATATAGCGGTAACATAGTATATACCACCTTATCCAAATCTGCCAGTCCCACCGTAACAGATGGTGTTTCTTCATCAAATGTTACTTTTGCTTAACCAACAAACCCACGGACAAAAACTTTTTTCCCCTTTCCAACACACCTGTTCCCCTTTCCACCAGCATTTGTTCTTTTTCAACTCTTTTGGTATATGACCAAAAGTGCAACTCTGCAGGGACACCGTACTCAATGCCATCTCAGCACAGCAGCCAGCCCTCGGTCCCTCAGATGTGGACAAGTAAAAGCCCATTTCCTCCTATCCATGACAAAGCGTTGAGATTCACTCTGTGCAGCACTGGTGTTTACTGGAAAAGCAGATCTAAGAATCCGTACTACCTTCTGCAGATACTCCTGTATACGTGCGTCCCTTTCTATGGCAGGAATTATTTCGCCAAATTTTGTCTTGTACCGGGGATCTAACAGTGTGGCAACCCAGTAGTTAGCATTACTTTGAATTCGTACAATCCGAGGGTCATGTTGTAGGTAGTGCAGCAAGAAGGCGCTCATGTGTCTTGTGCATCCAGGAGGACCAAGTCCTTGGTGTGTTGGTGGCAGAGAGGTGAGAATCGTGCCTCCTTCCTCTGCCCTCTCCCCCCAACCTCGCACAACCGAAATGTGAGCAAGCTCTCACTCATCTGCTGAGTCTTCCATGCCCATCGCCAGTTCGTCCTCCATTTCTTCATGGGCTCCTGCACCTTCCTCAACAATTTTTGCTGATACTATGCGCCCTTGTTAATCCCTCTTCCCCACCGTCCCTTGACTTCCGCCTAGGTGCCGCTCACCGTCTGGACCTTGTAGATCTTATTATCCCTTCTGCATTTGACTCCTCCTGTACTTCCTCCCCTCCCCGGTAAAATCCGCCTTCTTCACGGTCCAGAATCTGGAGATTCTGGACCGTGAAGAAGGCGGATTTTACCGCTGAAACGCGTAGTCCTATCTGTGCTATTTTCCTGCGATAATGCTGTTCTGAATTGCTTGGACCATTATATTTTAATGAATTTATGATTAAAAAGAAAGAAAACATTTTTTAACAGCATCCTGAATTGCTCACGTTATTGCTGGACTCTGCCTTGTCGTTGTTCACATTTGTATGGATGGACTCCTACGTCCTGATCCGGGCACAACGGAGTTAACCAGGTCAGCTGAGGTTCCAGGTGATTCACAGGAGTGAGCTTGTCTACATTGTTGGACATATATATATATATATATATATATATATAACAAAAAGCCGCATATAGTTCTTCCTATTTTGATACACAACCAAGATAAGCGCATGGCTGGAGGCTGCAGCCTGTAGCCGTGGGCTTTATCTGTGCTGGGTACCATAATAAGGGGGAGCCTTATTGTTTTTATTTTTTTTTTTTCCAATATACTGACTCAGACAGTTGCACTTCTTTTTATCATGCTAACTGACCATCCTGGTGCCTGTGATTGGTTGCAGTCAGCTGATACGCTGACACTCACGGTGGGGGGACATCTGACTGCAAACAAATGGTCGGGGAAAGCAGTGCATATAGATGAACAGTAATTAACAGCCCAGAAAATGAATGAAAGGCCTTGGAGCAGTGTACAGCCATGCCAGAGCCTCGGTAAGTGCAGTGCGCTTGCTCCCATACCCCTATCTCTTTTACTACCATTTTTAAATCACCAGATTCTGGTCTCCATAGACTAATATGGGGAACAGAATTCGGCCCAAAACCGGATGTTAGAAACTGGATCACCGGGATCAGTCGGTTCCGGTCATCTGCGAGTCTGCTCATCAGTAATAATGACAGCTCTGTGCCAATAGTGGTCATTTACAGCTGACCAGTATAGGAAGAGGTCAGGGGTGAACCTAGCCTCTCTGCTACCTGAGGCGAACATCAAAATGATGCCCCCCCCCCCTTTTTAAGAATTTACTATCGGTAGAAATAAATCTGATTTACTCTTTGCTAGCCTAACTTGACGCACTATATAATACACACACATTTACAGTGAATTGCGAAAGTATTCGCCCCCCTTGAATTTTTCAATATTTTCCCACATTTCAGGCTTCCAACATAAAGATAAAAATTGTAATGTTATGGTGAAGAAGTAGAACGAAATGTATTGCTTATTTTAACCCCTTAGTGACAGAGCTAATTTTCACCTTAATGACCAGACCAAATTTTGCAATTCTGACCAGTGTCACTTCATGAGGTTATAACTCTGGAACGCTTCAACGTATCCCGGTGATTCTGAGATTGTTTTTTCGTCACATATTGGACTTCATGTTAGTACCAAATTTAGGACAATATTTTTTGCGTTTATATATGAAAAAAATTGAATTTTGGCAAAACTTTTGAAAATTTAGCAATTTTCAACTTTTGAATTTTTATACCGTTAAACCAGAGATTTCTGTGACACAAAATAGTTAATAAATAACATTTCCCACTTGTCTACTTTACATCAGCACAATTTTGGAAACAAATTTTTTTTTGTTAGGAAGTTAGAGGGGTTCAAAGTTTATCAGCGATTTCTCATTTTTACATCAAAATTTACAAAACCATTTTTTTAGGGACCACATCACATTTGAAGTGACTTCGATAAGCCTAGATGACAGAAAATACCCAAAAGTGACACCATTCTAAAAACTGCACCCCCCAAAGTACTCAAAACCACATTCAAGAAGTTTATTAACCCTTCAGGTGCTTCACATGAACAAAAGCAATGTGGAATGTGGAATGAAAAAAAGCAAAAATTAAAATTTTACCTAAAAATGTTGCTCTAACCCAAATTTATTCACTTTTAGAAGAAATAACACAACAAAGTGGACCCCAAAACTTGTTCCCCACTTTATTATGAGCGCGCCGATACCCCACATGTGGTCAGAAACCTGTTTGGACAAATGGGAGGGCTCGGAACAGAAGGAGCAATATTTGAATTTTGGAAAGCAAATTTGGCTGAAAAAGATTGCAGGCACCATGTTGCATTTACAGTTCCGCTAAGGTACCTAAACAGCAGAAACCCCTCACAAGTGACACCATTTTGGAAACTAGACCCCTCAAGGCTTCTATCTAGGGGTATAGTGAGCATTTTGGACCCACAGGTACTTCACAGATTTTGTTAACGTTACGTTGTGATATTGAAAATTTTAATAATTTTCTCAACAATGTTGCTTTAGCATCAATTTTCTCACTTTTTCAAGAGGTAATTCCAAAAATTTGACCTCAAGGTTTGTTACCCACTTTTTTATGAGCGCGGTGATACCTCACATGTGGTCTGAAACCTTTGTTTGGACAAATGGGAGGGCTTGGAACGAAAGGAGCAATATTTGAATTTTGGAAAGGAAATTTGGCTGAAAAAGATTGCAGGCACCATGTCGCATTTGGAGGTCCCCTAAGGTACCTAAACAGCAGAAACCCCGCACAAGTGACCCCATTTTGGAAACTAGGCCCCTCAAGGAATTTATCTAGATGTTTGGTGAGTACCCTGAACCCCCAGGTGCTTCACAGAATTTTATAACGTTGAGCCATGAAAATAAAAAAATAAAATTTTACCACAAAATTGTTATTTCAACCAGGTAGCTTTTTTTTTTTTTACAAGTGTAAAAGGAAAAAAAATTCAGCATAAAATTTATTGTGCAATTTCTCCTGAGTTTGGCGATACCTTGTATGTGGTGGAAATCAACTGTTTGGGCACATGACAGGGCTCGGAAGGGAAGGAGCGCCATTTGACTGCAAAATTGGCTGGAATTAATAGCGGACGCTATGTTGCATTAGGAGAGCCCCTGAGGTGTCTATACAGTGAAGCTCCTAAACATGTGGCCCAATTTTGGAAAATAGACCCCTGAAGGAATTTATCTAGATGTTTGGTGAGTACCCTGAACCCTCAGGTGCTTCACAGAAGTTTATAATGTTGAGCTGTGAAAATAAAAAATACATTTTTACCACAAAATTGTTACTTCAACCAGGTAGCTTTTTTTTTACAAGTGTAAAAGGAAAAAATTCAGCATAAAATTTATTGTGCAATTTCTCCTGAGTATGCTGATACCTTACGTGTGATGAAAATCAACTGTTTGGGTGCACAGCAGGGCTCGGAAGGGAAGGAGCGCCATTTGACTGCACAATTGGCTGGAATCATTAGCGGACGCTATGTTGCATTTGGAAAGCCCCTAAGGTGCCTAAACAGTGGAGATCCCCCACAAGTGACCCCATTCTGGAAACAAGACACCTCAAGGCTTTTATCTAGGTGTATAGTGAGCAGTTTGAATCCAAGAGTACTTCACAGAATTTGATAAGCTTAGGTTGCCATATTGAAAATTTTCATTTTTTTCACAAAAATGTTGCTTTAGCATCATATTTATTACTTTTTCAAGAGGCAACAACAAACCGTGGACACCACAGGTTGTTATCCAATGTCTTATGAGCACAGGGATACCCCACATGTGGCCAACAACCTCTGTTTGCATAAATGGGAGGGCTTGGAATGGAAGGAGCACCATTTGAATTCTGGAAAAGTTGAAATAAATTGCGGGCACCATGTCACATTAGCAGGGCCCCTTGGGTACCTATACAGCAGAAACCCCCCACAAGTGACCCCATTTTGAAAACTGGATTTTATTTAGGATAGTAAGCATTTTGAATCCACAGGTACTTCACAAAAATGTTGCTGTAGCCACAAATTTCTCACTTTTAGGCTATGTGGCCATGATCCAGCGACACGGCGTCTAGTACACAGTATCAGCCTCCTGCAGAGATGTGAGTGTTGTCCACGGGAGAACGCAGCTGCCCATGCCCACGATTTGGGTTCAGGCTGCTGTGGAGCTCTATGCTACCTACAGAGAACACTCTTGTCTCCGCAGCATAAATTGACATGCTGAGGCTCGGGAAGCTGCACCACAGGTCGGTTTATGCTGCGGAGAAAAGAAGCACATTGGGCATAGGATTTCTAAAAATCCTTCCACTGTGCTTCTACTGCACAACACAGCGCTATGGACGCAGGGAAAACACTCTGCGCCCAAAACGCCACAAACCCTGATTGTGGGCACACAGCGTAAAATGCTATAATGGATGAATGGATAGATGTCAAACATATATAACGTCCCACCCCCTGCATATTCTAAGCTGGCGCCCTTTAGTGCCTTTCATGTGGCACTAAAGGGTGCATAGCCTTGTATTTAGCCCCTCAAAAAATTAATTAAAATAAACGATGTGGGGTCCCCCCTATTTTTGATAGCCAGCTAGGGTAAAGCAGACAGCTGTAGCCTGCAAACCACAGCTGACAGCTTCACATTGGCTGGTGATCAATTTGGAGGGCTCCCCAGGCGTTGTTTTTTTAAAAAAAAAAAACAAAAAAACAAACAAACGTGGGGTCCCTCCCAAATTAGATCACCAGCCAAGGTGAAGCGAACAGCTGGGGTCTGGTATTCTCAGGGTAGGAAGAGCCATGGTTATTGGACTCTTCCCAGCCTAAAAATAGCAGGCCGCAGCCGCCCCAGAAGTGGCGCATCCATTAGATGCGCCAATCCTGGCGCTTCGCCCCAGCTCATCCCGTGCCCTGGTGCGGTGGCAAACGGGGTAATATACGGGGTTGCTACCAGCTGTAATGTCACCTGGCATCAAGCCCTGGGGTTAGTGATGTCACGGCATCTAAACAGATACCCGACATCACTAACCCAGAAAAAAAAACTCCCCGAAACATTCCTCTTTCACCAATTTATTGTAATAAATAAATTTCGGTCGCTGTAATCCATTTGAGGTCCCTCGGCGACTCTGGACCTTCTAGAATATGGGGGGCACGTTCAGGGAACGTATCCCCCATTTTCTGGAAGAGCAAGCTCTCCATGAGCAGTGTGGGTGCAGTAATCTGAGAATACTGCACTCACTGCGCCGGTCCAACCTAGGGCAGAGTAACCTGCAGTAACCTCATTCCAGAATATGAGGGGCACACTCACAGAACGTACCCCCCATTTTCTAGAACAGCAGGCTCTCCATGTGAGGAGTGTGGCTGCAGATTACTGCAGTCACTCTCCCCAAGTCCACAGTGCAGCAGCGAGGTCAGCGTCCCTGCTTGCAAGGATCCAGCTGACAGCCGCTGTCTGCGCATGCGCCTCCAGCTTTCTAGGAGGCGGAGTGATCGCGGGGACGGAGCAGAAGCCAGGTAACGGGCTGACCGGGGGGCTGACGCGGGGTGACGGGGGGAGACCTGGGGACGACTTTTCTGTCGCATGTGACGTGTCACATGCGGCAGAAAGAGCAGGATGAATGCGGTCGCGCGCTGTGCGCTGCGCGCCGCCATCTTGCATGCTCCGGAGGAGGGAAGGGGGAGCGCTCTAGAGAACCGGAGGGGCTCCGGTGGACCAGAGGGCTCCGGTGGACCGGAGGAGGGGTCAGGGGGGGAAGACATTTCCCTCCGATCTGAAATGTTTGATCATTTCAGATCGGAGGGAAATGAATACAGAGCCGGCGGCAGTTTTCGGCGTGCGTCGGCGCCATTTTGACTGTTCCGGAGGGGGGGTAGGGGTGGGGGGGGGACTCTCCGGTACAGGGGGCTTTGGGGGCACTAGGGGTTTATATTTCTTTCTCATCTGACATGTTTGATCACGTCAGATGAAAAAGAAATCAGTTTTACCTCTCATTTCTTTTTTTTCTATGTGTTCGTCGGTATACGGTGTATACCGGCGATCACATTATCGGGGTCCAAAAAAAACACCCCGATTCATAATCTGGGGGGTCTCAGCTACCCCTGGTAGCTGAAACTCCCGAGATTTTCAGTCGCTGGGGGGCGCTACAGGGTTTTTTCGGGCCGCCACTTTAAAGCGGCGGAACAGAATAAGTACCCTGTTTTCCCGCCGCTTTAAGTCGTACGGCCGTCGTTATGAGGTTAAACTTTAAAAAATAAATAACTGAAAATTAAGGCATGCAATATTATTCGGCCCCTTTAAGTTAATACTTTGTAGCGCCATCTTTTGCTGCGATTACAGCTGCAAGTCACTTGGGGTATGTCTCTATCAATTTTGCACATCGAGAGACTGAAATTCTTGCCCATTCTTCCTTTGCGAACACCTCGAGCTGAGTGACGTTTTATAAAGAGTGTTTGTGAACAGCAGTGTTCAGCTCTTTCCACAGATTCTCGATTAAATTGAGATCTGGATTTTGACTTGGCCATTCTATCACCTAGATACGTTTATTTGTGAACCATTCCATTGTAGATTTTGTTTTATGTTTGGGATCATTGTCTTGTTGGAAGACAAATCTCCGTCCCAGTCTCAGGTCTTTTGCAGACTCTAAAGTTTTCTTCAAGAATGGTCCTGTATTTGGCTCCATCCATCTGCCCATCAATTTTAACCATCTTCCCTGTCCCTGCTCAAGAAAAGCAGGCCAAAACCATGATGCTGCTACCACCATGTTTGACAGTGGGGATGGTGTGATCAGGGTGATGAGCTGTCTTGCTTTTACGCCAAACATATTGTTTGGCATTGTGCCCAAATAGTTCGATTTTGGTTTCATCTGACCAGAGCACCTTCTTCCACATGTTTGGTGTGTCTCCCAGGTGGTTTGTGGCAAACTTTAAACAACACTATTTATGGATATCTTTTAGAAATGGCTTTCTCCTTGCCAATCTTCCATAAAGGCAAGATTTGTGCAGTGTACGACTGATTGTTGTGCTATGGACAGACTCTCCCACCTCAGCTGTAGATCCTTGCAGTTCATCCAGAGTGATCATGGGCCTCTTGGCTGCATCTCTGATCAGTCTTCTCCTTGTTTGAGATTAAAGTTTTGAGGGACGACCGGGTCTTGGTAGATTTGCAGTGGTATGATACTCCTTCCATTTCAATAGGATCGCTTGCACAGTGCTCCTTGGGATGTTTAAAGTTTTGGAAATCTTTTTGTAATCAAATCCAGCTGTAAACTTCTCCACAACAGTGTCACATACCTGCCTGTTGTGTTCCTTGGTCTTCTTGATGCCATCTGCGCTTTGAACAGAACACTGAGACTATCACAGAGCAGGTGCATTTATACGGAGACTTCATTACACACAGGTGGCTTATATTTATCCTAATCAGTCAATTAGGACAACATTGGATCATTTGGAGATCTTCAATGAACTTCTGGAGTGAGCTTGCTGCACTGAAAATAAAGGGGACGAATAATATTGCACGCCCCACTTTTCAGTTTATTTTTTAAATACATTTAAATTAAGCAATACATTTCGTTCAACTTCACAATTATGTCCCACTTGTTGTTGATTCTTCACCATAACATTAACATTTTTATCTTTATGTTTGAAGCCTGAAATGTGGGAAAAGGTTGAAAAATTCAAGGGGGCCGAATAATTTTGCAAGGCACTGTAAATATTACTATATTTGAAACATCAGCCTTTACACTTGTTAAGGTGCTGTGTAAGTAGTGGAAAATAGTAGTAGTTCTCATTTTTCCAACAAAATTTACAAAAAAAAATAATTTTTTTAGAGACCACATCACATTTGGAGTGACTTTGAGAAACCTATGCGACGCAAAATACCCATTCTAAAAACTGCACCCCTCACTACTCAAAACCATATACAAGAAGTTTATCAACCCTTTAGGTGCTTCATATGAACCAAAGCAATGTTGCAGGAAAAAAATGAATTTTTTTTTTTTTCAACACAAAAATGTTACTTTAGCCAATTTAGCATTTTCACAAGGGTAAGCAAAATTGTCTGGAATAGTTAGCAGATGCCATTTTGCATTTGGAGACCCCCTGAGGTGCCTAAACAATGGAGCTCCCCCTCAAGTGACTCCATTTTGGAAACTAGACCCCTCATGGAATTTATCTAGATATTTAGTGAGCACTTTGAGCCCCTGGGGGCTTCACAAAAGTTTATAACGTTCAGCTGTGAAAATAAAAAAAAAAAAAATTTACCACAAAATTGTTACTTAGAAGAGGACTCATGTTGGCAATTTCTGCACTCAAATTGCGGTGATCGGTTAGTCAATCAGCATGATCGTGGAGAGATATGCTGAATATCAGCACTTCCCTGCACCATCACTGCTGAAACTCAGCTCAGCTGACAGCCGAGCTCCTGAAGTAACAGTCAGAGCGAGCATGCACACTGCTCCTGGATAATTAACACTCTAGTTGCCGTGATCTATAGCATTTGCGGAATTTAGAAAATTGTAAGGGTGAGGGGGCTCCCTCTATCACCTCCATCAATACCCCCCTTGGGGTGAAATCACTTGGAGCCGATGGTTTTCCTGGCACCTAGAGCTCCAACAATGGCCTCCTGGTGTGTCAAGTATGGTGGTCTGTTAGGTATCGCCATATGCAGGACCTTGAAGGGTTTCGGTCAGTGTGATATGGATAAAATAGTTATTAAGTAAAAGCATCAAAATATAAAGCAATGATATAATTGTGGTATTACTGTAACTGTACTGACCCAAAGAATACAAATATCTTATCACTTTTACCACATGGGGAATGGCATAAGAAAACTCCAAAGATACAATTTCTGAATTGCTGTTTTTTGTTCATTCTGCATCCCAAAAATTGATATAAAAGTGATCAAAAAATATTAAGTGCCCAAAAATAGTGTACCGCTACACGCTCGGCCGCTGCTCTGGGCTCGTTTGGTGGGTGGCTCGAGCGCCTCCGGACTTGGGGGTCACGTCACCTTGAAGGGAGGCTGGCGCTACGTGAGTGGATTTCGGTGGGTGAGGTTCACGGCCGAGGCCGTGGTGCTTAGGGATGTAAGTTCGTGACGCCACCCACGGGTCATGGTGAGTGTGGACACCACTGCTGCCGTTAACTAGGCTCCCGGGGACAGTGTTGCACAGCCTGGTGTTGACCCCTCTGTGGGTAGGGGGTAATGGTCCCGGTGCCCGGTGGTTGAGAGGTGCGGGCGTGTTAGTGCTATGCGGTGCGCAGCCCGAGGGCACTGTTGTACTCACTTTGACAAATACACCGGAGTCTCTGGTAAACCAAATTGGATGGTGGTCGGTGCCCACAGCGAGCTGCGTTTCGTCCTCCACCAGGTTGGTGGTTCCCGCCGTTCTCCTGCACCTCTTTTTGTAGAACTTTACTGCCTATGCTTCAGCAACGGTAGTCCCTCCCCGGCTTTATGTGTGTCAGGGAACACGTTTGCCCGCAGGCGCTGGCCCGTGGAATCTCTCTGCCTGTGCGGTGGCTTTCTATCCCTCTCAGTGGGCTGTTGCCATCTTTCGGGTCTTGGGATGGGAAAGGACCTAAGGTCCAGACCTCAATCAGTAAATTCAACGTGGTCCAGTGGCTTCTGGACCTCATTCTGCGTCTGAGTAGCCCTCCTGGTGCTCCGGTTTCCAGTTGGTTCCTACTACCCTGTCCCGGTCCCTTACGGTTCCACCAGCCGTCTTCCCGGCTCCTGCAGGCGGCAACCACAGTCTGCCTCCTTGCCGCGGTACCAGGGCTACAACCCCGGCACCGGTCAATGTTGCCGCTGCAGACCTGACGCCTCAGGCCTGCTGCACTTCAACTTGAACTCCACCACACACTCTAGACTAAACTCAACTCCCGACCTTGACTTCACTGTTTCCTGTCTCAGGCCCTCCGTACTCCTCGGTGGGTGTGGCCAACTGGCTGGCTCCGCCCCCTGGTGTGACCATTGAACACAGAGGTGACAAGGGTTTTTAGGTTGGCTGCTGTCACCTTATTATGGGAAGGGTGTTTGTGCAAGGGCCTACCTGTGACTACCTGGCTAGTCCAGGGTGTCACATTCCCCCTTGGTTTAATGCAGACCGTCCGCGGGCTGCCCAACCACCACTGGTTTAGTTTTGTTTACTGAAAAAGATAAAACTGGTAAAACAGGTACAAGTATACTAAACTTTTTACATGTCAAGCAAATTTTTAGAAATCATCTTTTGCGGGAAGCACCTTCTTGAACGTTGCACATATACAGTCATATGAAAAAGTTTGGGCACCCCTATTAATGTTAAGCTTTTTTCTTTATAACAATTTCGGTTTTTGCAACAGCTATTTCAGTTTCATATATCTAATAACTGTTGGACTGAGTAATATTTCTGGATTGAAATAAGGTTTATTGTACTAACAGAAAATGTGCAATCCGGATTTAAACAAAATTTGACCGGTGCAAAAGTATGGGCACCTCAACATAAAAGTGACATTAATATTTTGTAGATCCTCCTTTTGCAAAAATAATAGCCTCTAGTCGCTTCCTGTAGCTTTTAATGAGTTCCTGGATCCTGGATGAAGGTATATTTGACCATTCCTGTTTACAAAACAATTCCAGTTCAGTTAAGTTTGATGGTCGCCGAGCATGGACAGCACACTTCAAATCATCCCACAGATTTTCAATGATATTCAGGTCTGGGGACTGGGATGGCCATTCCAGAACATTGTAATTGTCTGCATGAATGCCTGCATAGATTTGAAGCGGTGTTTTGGATCATTGTCTTGCTGAAATATTCATCCCCTGCGTAACTTCAACTTCGTCACTGATTCTTGCCCAATATTGCCAAGAATCTGCTGATATTGAGTTGAATCTATGTGACCCTCAACTTTAACAAGATTCCCGGCGCCGGCATTGACCACACAGCCCCAAAGCATGATGGAACCTCCACCAAATTTTACTGTGGGTAGCAAGTGCTTTTCTTGGAATGCCGTGTTTTTTTGCCTGCATGCATAATGCCTTTTTGTATGACCAAACAACTCAATCTTTGTTTCATCAGTCCACAGGACCTGCTTCCAAAATGTAACTGACTTGTCCAAATGTGCTTTTGCATACCTTAGGCGACTCTGTTTGTGGCGTGCTTGCTGAAACTGCTTCTCTCGCATCACTCTCCCATACAGCTTCTCCTTGTGCAACATGCGCTGTATTGTTGACTGATGCACATTGACACCAACTGCAGCAAGATGAAGCTGCAGGTCTTTGGAGGTGGTCTGTGGATTGTCCTTGACTGTTCTCACCATTCTTCTTCTCTGCCTTTCTGATATTTTTCTGGGCCTGCCACTTCTGGGCTTAACAAGAACTGTACCTGTGTTCTTCCATTTCCTTACTATGTTCCTCACAGTGGAAACTGACAGTTTAATTCTCTGAGACAACTTTTTGTATCCTTCCCCTGAACAACTATGTTGAATAATCTTTGTTTTCAGATCATTTGAGAGTTGTTTTGAGGAGCCCATGATGCCACTCTTCATAGGAGATTCAAATAGGAGAACAACTTGCAAGTGGCCACTTTAAATACCTTTTCTCATGATTGGATACACCTACCTATGAAGTTCAAAGCTCAATGAGGTTACAAAACCAATTTAGTGGTTTAGTAAGTCAGTAAAAAGTAGTTAGGAGTGTTCAAATCAAGAAATTGGTAAGGGTGCCCATACTTTTGCACCTGTCAAATTTTGTTTAAATGCGGATTGCACATTTTCTGTTAGTACAATAAACCTCATTTCAATCCAGAAATATTACTCAGTCCATCAGTTATTAGATATATGAAACTGAAATAGCTGTTGCAAAAACCCAAATTATTATAAAGAAAAAAGGTTAACATTAATAGGGGTGCCCAAACTTTTTCATATGACTGTATAACATTTTTATTAACGATAACGGGACCAGGTCCTTCCAGTTGCCCACCCAAGCAAACCTAGCCTTGATGTTGTCTTTAAGAAACAGGCAGCACCCCTTTTCCCCAGTCCAGGAGCAGGAACGGGTCCAGGTGTTGCCCAAACGGGCCGGGTAAAAAGTTCCTTACCCGGCAGTCTCTCAGAGGCCCCACGTCCAGGGGATCCCTAGCCCGGAGGATTGTCACCGGTTTTATTGGCCATCACATCACATTCACATTCCTGCAGGCCCTTCCTCCAGTCTGCCTCTTCGGAGGCTGTGGGACCAAAAGGTGGTCCGGGACTTATTTACAAACCCAAAAGTTATTGGGTGGCCTGCAAGTTCTTGGCCTTGTCTATGGGTTAAACGGGACAAATCAAAGTCCCAATGGGGACGGGCAGTATGGTCCCAATGGGGACTTCAACAGCAAGCGGGGTAGCCGGGATCCGCTACCTCTTTACTCCTTGTGCTTCACTTTACTGCACGGGGTCGGGCCGCTCCTGTCGCTGGGAGTCGGACCCGCCAAACCAGGTACGGTACATCCTGGGATTCAAGGCTTCCACTGTACACTGGAGCAACTCTGCGGGCACTGCCGCTCCCACCTGGGACTGAGCCACCTGAGGTTCACCGATCTCATGCTGCAGGGTTTTTGTTTCAAGGATGTCTGATGGGACCAAGGGGGTCTGCATGGCCCTATCCTGCCGGGGGGGGCCTTCCCCGAGGCGGGCTTCTCGTTCGTCCATACTACGGCCACCATTTTCTGCATTTCCCCCCTCCAGCCCAAAGCCTGCTGCATCGACTCAACTTGTACCTGGATGCAAAACTGCGCCATCTTTCACTCTAACCAAGCAGCGGTACCCGGTGGCAGCCCGTATCCGTTCGCCTCAGCTTCAGCACCCACAGTGGGCTCCGCGGCTCCTTCATCCTCAGGTGTTGCAATGCGGGGAGTCTCCACCGGAACCTCCGAGCCCACCATCCCCGCGGCCCGCACAGGAGCTGTAGCTTCTTTCTCACCGGCGGCTTCCCCGCAGGCCGGTAAGCCGGACCCCGCTGCCGGTGCTGGTGGCAGTGGGCGGGGCGGGGGAGTAGCGGTGATTGACACGGACAATGGGGGAGGCAGTATAGGGGGCTGGGGCAGACTGGGTCCCTCAGCCACAGCAGTCGGTCCCTCGGGGATATAGGGGCGTGGGTCACCCAGCCACTCATCTAAGGCTGCCTCCACTTCGTATGCCCGTGCGACCGCAGCCAGCTCCTCCACCTTGGCTGTCCATCGCTCCATCAGGAGACGCACCTGGGCCTGATTGCGGTGACATATGGTCGCTGTCCGGGCTTCCATCCACGCTGATGTTCCAGGCGCGGGCTCCAGGATCTCTGGCTTGCCGGACATGTTGTTGCCTTGGGGTTCAGGAACCAAATGGATGGCAGAGTCCTGGAGTCCCTGCCCTTTATCCATTCAGTCACATGGGACAAGGTCTTCACCCGCCCCCCCTTGGTCTTTTCGCGGCACTCGGTGATCCCTCTTCTCGGCTTCACTTTTCAGCCGCACACTTCTCTGCACCACTCTGTTCTCAGGGGGCTGGGCTTCAACTCTCGCGGGGAAGACAGGTCTCGCGTGAAACTTCACTCCAAGGGATAGTGACAAGATGGCGGATTCTGAAATTTTTCAACGGGTCACCGCTGACTTCTACTTCAAGGCGCACTTCCACCAGTAAGTGGATGGGTTCAATCCTGTTCGTGACGCCAGAAGAGTCGATGTGTACCGCCCCCGTGCTCGGCCGCAGCCGAGCTACTCGGATCCGGGCTCGTTTGGTGGGTGGCTCGAGCGCCTCCAGACCCAAGGGTCACGTCGCTCTGAAGGGAGGCTGGCGCTACGTGAGGGGATTTCGGTGGGTGAGGTTCACGGCCGAGGCCGTGGTGTTTAGGGATGTAAGTTCGTGACGCCACCCACGGGTCATGGTGAGTGTGGACACCACCGCTGCCATTAACTAGGCTCCCGGGGACGGTGTTGCGCAGCCTGGTGTTGACCCCTCCGTGGGTAGGGGGTAATGGTCCCAGAGCCCAGTGGTTGCGAGGTGCGGGCGTGTTAGTGCGGTGCGATGCAGTGCGCAACCCCAGGGCACTGTTGCAATCACTTTGACAAATACACCAGAGTCACTGGTAAACCAAAAAGGATGGTGGTCGGTGCCCGCAGCCAGCTGCGTCTGGTCCCCCACCAGGTTGGTCGTTCCCGCCGTTCTCCTGCACCTCTTTTTGTAGAACTTTACTGCCTATGCTTCAGCAATGGTAGTCCGTTCCCCGGCTTTACGTGTGCCGGGGAACCCGTTTGCCCACAGGCACTGGCCCGTGGGATCTCTCTGCCTGTGCAGTGGCTTTCTATCCCCCTCAGTGGGCTGTTGCCGTCTTTCGGGTCTTGGGACGGGAAAGGACCTAAGGTCCAGACCTCAATCAGTAAATTCGACGTGGTCCAGTGGCTTCTGGACCTCGTTCTGGGTCTGAGTACTCCTCCTCATGCTCCGGTTTCCAGTTGGTTCCCCGGTTTGCTACCGGCAGGTCACTACCCTGTCCCGGTCCCTTACGGTTCCACCAGCTGTCTTCCCGGCTCCTGCAGGCGGCAACCACCGTCTGCCTCCTTGCCACAGTACCAGGGCTATGACCCCAGCAGTGGTCAGTGTTGCCGCTGCAGACCTGATGCCTCAGGCCTGCTGCACTTCAACTTGAACTCCACCACACACTCTAGACTAAACTCAACTCCCGACCTTGACTTCACGGTTTCCTGTCTCAGGCCCTTCGAACTCCTCAGTGGGCATGGCCAACCGCCTGGCTCCGCCCCCTGGTGTGACCATTGAACACATAGAGGTGACAAGGGTTTTTAGGTTGGCTGCTGTCACCTTATTATGGGAAGGGTGTTTGTGCAAGGGCCTACCTGTGACTACCTGGCTAGTCCAGGGTGTCACAATAGTACAAAAACAAATGCCACAAAAACAATCCCTTAGGGGTACTTTGCACACTGTGACATCGCTAGCAGATTGTAGCGATGCCGAGCGCAATTGTCCCCGCCCCCGTCGCAGATGAGATATCTTGTGATAGCTGCCGTAGTGAACATTATCACTATGACAGCTTCACACGCACTTACCTGCCCTGCGACATCGCTCTGGCCAGTGACCCGCCTCCCTCCTAAGGGGGCGGGTCATGTGGCGTCACAGCGACGTCACACGGCAGGCGGCCAATAGAAGCGGAGGGGCGGAGATGAGCGGGACGTAAACATCCCGCCCACCTTCTTCCTTCCTCATTGCAGGCAGGATGCAGGTAAGGAGATGTTCCTCGCTCCTGAGGGTTCATACACAGCGATGTGTGCTGCCGCAGGAATAAGGAACAACATCGTACCTGTCGCTGCAGCAAAACTATGGAAATGACCGACACTACACAGATCACCAATTTTCAATGCTTTTGCGATCGTTTATCGGTGCATCTAGGCTTTACACGTTGCGATGTCGTTACTGGCGCCGGATGTGCGTCCCTTTCGATTTGACCCCGACGAGATCGCAGTAGCGATGTCGCAACGTGCAGAGTACCGCTTATATGACTGTCAGCAAAAGTATAGAAACATTATAGCTTTGAAAATTTGGTGATGCAAAAACTTTTGTTTGGTAAAAAAAGAAGCATTTTTTAATGTGTGATAGTAGCCAAACATAAAAAACTGATTAAAATCTGGTATCGCTGCAATTGAACTAACCTGGAAAATATATCCGCTTTATCACTGATACCGCATCATGAAACATGTAAAGAATAAAAAGAAATTTTTGACTTGCTGTTGATTTGTATATTCTTTCTCCCAAACGTACCCCCCAGTTTCCTCCCAAATTGTCGAGGAAAAAAAATGCTTCTTATACGGTACCTTCTTATATATCTCATATGTTTTGAGCTTTCCTGTGTATGTCTATTTCCTACCTTTTGAAAACGTTTTCAGTCCTCTTTACCTTGTTTCCTTTGTGTTTAGCAATTGAAATCCAGACATACTGTATCATATGTTTTACTAATCTCCATTCATTATACTCTTTATAATACACTTGATTTGCATTTTTTTAAATTTGCAGCCAGTCTAATTGGATTGCATTTAGGAGAATCAGTGACGATGAAAAGATTTTAGCCTCCTTTACAACTTATTTTAATGACTTGTGTTGCAGGACCCGAGAATATATTGTACCGTAAAAGCCAGCAGATGGCAGCAGTGTATAAATATAAAATGCTGCTTTATGCATAGCTACATAGCTAATAGGGTTGGAAAAAGACAAATGTCAATGAAGTTTAACTGAGGGATCGGAGAGAATAAAGGAATGGTTATTTTGTTCTCTAGAAAAAGCATAAGGGCATTTTTTTAAACCATTTAAGGGGTTGTCCACTACTCTAGAGGCTTCTATGTGGAGCCTAAAAAAAGGATGCAAAATACTGCAGTTATTTTTTTAAGAAGAGAATCAAAGCCTTTCTGTACTATATAAAAAAATAAAAAACATTAAAAATGCAGTGTCACATTGTTATCAAAAACATGTTAAATAAGGGAGAAAAGGCACAAAAAATGCATCAAACATGCGATAACCAGAGAAGATTGTTACTGCAACTGCATAGGTTAGTGCAGACACCTGCAGAAAATAAAAAAACAGTATTTTTTAGTTTGAACATGGCCTTTCAGACAGCCAAAAAAGTCAGGTATCATATAGTGAAGCTAAATCAAGATCACAAAGTTCTGGCTGCTATGACTGAGACTGAATGAACAAAAAAAAAATCCTTAGGTCCCAACTAGATATAAATCAGTTATGGTCCTTTGATCGCTCCAAACCATTGACTTGGACAACTATGGTAATTCTAGCGCTAATATGTGCAAATGAGCATCTACTTCCAACTAGATATGAGATGACGTCACACCAGCCCTGGCTATTCTAAAGCCATATCGGGGACACAAGGTAAGAGATTCACGGGCCTCTCCTAACCAGCCACTAGGTACCACTGCCTTGGACTTTGGACTAGAGCCCAATGAATTAATCCGGTAATTTCTAGTCCCAAACCTCCCGGATACAGTGGTACAACCTTGAATTTTGGTCTACACCCTGCAGTTTTGGCCATCTCCTGAATATTTCTCACTACTTGCCAGTGTAGAAAGGAATGGTAAATGGGTGTGGATACGGGTATGGCTTGAGGCATGACCAAAATTTGACAATGCATGTAGCATTCCACATGATATGTTTGTTTTTCTAACGTTGGAAGGTAGGAATGAATGGAAATGAAGTCTTATGATATGACTGCAGACCTTAGAGGGGTTACATAGGTATATTCAGAGAAAGACATTCTATTGCATTACTTCGGAGAGAGAGGAGAAACTTCCAGACAAGCAGCCAGGCCAAGGCAGAAGTAGATTGCCCTGCAGAAGATGTCTGTAATGCTACACTAGTGTATGAATCGTACGAGTGCAATCCGATAAAAAGTTGGATTGCACTCTGCCCAATGTTATTCAATGATTCTGGTCAGATCTACGAGTTTTTCCTCAGTTTTAATTGGGCTGAGGATAAAATTGCAGCATGCTGTGATTGGCAGTGTTACTTGGACCATGCTTACCCATACAAATCTATGGGTGCGTGTAAAACATCAGACTGCAGTAGTATGACATCTAAGTGCAGTCCGATATACAGAGAAACAGGCAATAGAAAAGATGGACTTACTTACTGCCAAAGCTAACAACCACTTCTCTGTACTCCTACTTCTAGACCTATCCTCAGCCTTTGACACTGTTGACCACTCCCTGCTACTACAGATCCTCTCTTCCCTTGGCATCAGAGACCTCGCCCTCTCTTGGATCTCTTCATACCTCTCCAACCGCACTTTTAGTGTCTCCCACTCCTACACAACCTCTTCATCCCGTTCTCTCTCTGTTGGTGTCCCTCAAGGCTCTGTCCTGGGACCCTTACTTTTTTCTATCTATACATTTGGCCTGGGACAACTCATAAAGTCCCATGGCTTTCAGTACCACCTATACGCCGATGACACTCAGATCTACCTCTCTGGTCCAGATGTCACATCTCTGCTGTCCAGAATCCCGGAGTGCCTATCGACTATATCTTCCTTCTTTTCCTCTCGCTTCCTAAAGCTTAATGTGGCCAAAACTGAACTGATCATCTTTCCTCCATCTCACCTGCACTCTCCACCTGACCTATCCATTACAAATAATATCACGCTCTCCCCAGCACCCAAAGTTCGGTGCCTCGGAGTGACCTTTGACTCTGCCCTGTCCTTCATACCACACATCCAATCCCTCACCACCTCCTGCCGTTTTCAACTCAAAAATATTTCCAGAATTCGCCCTTGCCTCAATCCCCAATCTACAAAAATGCTAGTGCACGCCCTCATAATCTCCCGCATCGACTACTGCACCATCCTCCTCTGTGGTCTCCCTGCTAACACACTCGCCCCTCTCCAGTCCATCCTTAATTCTGCTGCCCGAATGATCCACCTCTCTCCTCAATACCACCCCGCTTCTCCTCTCTGCAAGCCCCTCCATTGGCTCCCAATCTTCTATCTTATCCAATTCAAACTACTAACCCTGACCTACAAAGCTATCCATAATCTGTCTCCTCCATATATCTCTGAACTAATCTCTCGCTACACTCCAAAAAGTAACCTCCGGTCCTCCCAAGATCTCCTTCTCTCCTCCTCTCTCATTCGCTCCTCATGCAACCGACTCCAAGACTTCTCCCGAACATCCCCAGTCTCCTGGAACTCGCTGCCTCAACACGTCAGACTATCTACTACACTTGCAAACTTCAAACGGACCCTGAAAACTCATCTGTTCAGAAATGCTTATAATCTACAATGACCTCACTGCCCCACCACCGTGCGGAGCTGCCGCCCCACCACCGTGCGGAGCTGCCGCCCCACCACCGTTCGGAGCTGCCGCCCCACCACCGTGCGGAGCTGCCGCCCCACCACCGTGCGGAGCTCCCGCCCCACCACCGTGCGGAGCTCCCGCCCCACCACCGTGCGGAGCTCCCGCCCCACCACCGTGCGGAGCTCCCGCCCCACCACCGTGCGGAGCTGCCGCCCCACCACCGTGCGGAGCTCCCGCCCCACCACCGTGCGGAGCTCCCGCCCCACCACCGTGCGGAGCTCCCGCCCCACCACCGTGCGGAGCTCCCGCCCCACCACCGTGCGGAGCTGCCGCCCCACCACCGTGCGGAGCTGCCGCCCCACCACCGTGCGGAGCTGCCGCCCAACCTACACCCCACCTACTGTCTCCTCCCCAAAATCCTTTAGGATGTAAGCCCGCAAGGGCAGGGCCCTCTTCCCTCTGTGATAGTCTGTCTATTGTAACGTGTATATGTATTCTGTATGTAACCCCCTCATGTACAGCACCATGGAATCAATGGTGCTCTATAAATAAACAATAATAATAATAATAATAATAATAATGGACAGATTAATATTTTTTCTTCTCATCACCTATGCACCAATTCTCACCTGAAAGAAAATCGTAGCACAGCAGAATGACATCAGTTAATGGATCTGTTTTCCATAGACTCCCATGTTAAGAAAACGAATCCTGCAACAATCAGTTGTTTCAAGACTGACAAAACATTGCATTTGCACAATTTTTTTTTACAACAAATTGCTGCTGGATTCTTTCTAAAAGATAATTATTAAACATTTCAGCATAGCCCAAGAGCAGGTGAGGATTGTCACCACAGAGGGAAGCATAAAGGCTTATTTCTGTGAGTGAGGATGGTATCTGCTGATAGGTCAAAGTTTGGCCCCTATAAAAGTGAAGATTTTCACTGACAGAGGGCAGTATAGAGGCATATTCCTTATTGCCAACACAAGTATTGTCCAGGTGCTGAGGCCTGAATGTGAGGAAAATTACCACACTATAATCAGTCATAAGCAAGTTCCTGCATGTGAAGGACTGTGACATGGTAATTGTGAGTAGGCTGCAAGGTTATGCAAGTTGCCACAAAAGAGGTCATGCAGGGTATCACTGCCAAGAGTGGCGACAGTGAGGAGACATGACTACGGTAGAACTGGGGATGAAGGCTCTCCTGCATTGTTAAAGAGACAAAGAGCATATATCTGAGTGAGGTACAGTATGTGCTACTGAAGGGTTTGCCACCAGATTGCTGAAAATACAAGTAAAGTGTTGTGAGTGTTAGCTTGTTTCTGTAGAGCCATCTACCCTCTGTTCTCATCTTACCACTTAAAGTGAGTCTGTTATCAATATTTCACTCGTCAAAAAAGTTACATATGTATGTCGCTACTTCAAAGTCAAGCCTAGAAGTACCTTTACATGGACTGTCCATTCCTCCATTACTGAGAAATCATCATTTGAATTTATATAAAAATGAGGCTGTAGGTCTGAAGCCTCTATCACTCCAGCCACCTTCTGTTGCATGTGTGCCGCCCCCGCGTCAGCAGCCAGGCTGCTCGGATCCGGATTTGTGGTGGCTAGAGGGGTCTCCGGACCCGAGGATCGGGGTCGCGCGGCCACTCGGAATAAAAGGGGAGATATTTACAGTGGATGGTGTGGAAAGTTTGTGATGCCACCCGTGGTGCGTGGTAAGATGGAGTACCACTGCTGCGATTGGGAGTACCCGGTGGCGATGGTGTGGGCAGCCAGGTGTTTAACCCCTCTACGGGTAGGGGGATGCCCCAGGACTCGGTGATGGTGACGGGGAGGTGCCATGGAGACGGTAAGGGTCACTTGTGTACTCACTCAGTCCAATAACGCTGACACCGACAACTGTGGTAAACTAAAGTTCTTGACACCACTGCCGCTTGGAGGGAGCACACCTGGATCCCGTGCGCATTGGTGTTGCCTGTTAGCCTGTGACCTTTTTCTTGGCACCTTTTCTTCTAACTGGTCCCTTTAGCATAAAACTAGTCGGGTCCCACTCACCAGTGTGGCTAACTGGGTGAGCTTGCTCTCAGGGTTCATGCTTGGGATTTTCTGGACTATGTAGTGGGAAAGTCCTTTTCCCCTCGTTGCGCTAGTAACCCGATTTTGGAGCGGGTGAAGAACGGACCTTTAAGGCTCCATCCTCGTCGGGTAAATTGTCAGGACACCTGAAGCTCCTTCTTGACCAAGGGTCCACGTACCCAGTCGTGCCCTGGCCCCTGCCCAGTGATGTCACAAGGCTGCCGGCTGTCTTCCTCGACAGTCCGTGCCCCTTGTCATGATCCCCTGCAATTGGGATCCTGCTCCTACCAGGCCCAGACCAACGTCTGCCACCTAGTAGTCTCAAGGAGCCCAGCTCCTGACCTCTCGAGAGTCACTTCTCAACTCACCGTCTCCTGACACTCCTGACCCCCCCCTTACCAAGCCGCCCAAGTGGACAACCCTATTCCCTTCAGGTTAGCCACTTGTGTGTCTGGTAGGTGTGGTGCAGAGTGTTTCTAGGATTTTGATTAGCTTGTTCTTGGCAACACCTAAGGTCAGGGACCCGTAACCAAGGAGGAGTTGGATACTGTACAGAAGGGCAGATTGCACAATATCCTGTGACGACCTGATAGGCCAGGGTGTCACACATGACTAACAAACTATGCTGTGTGTCTTCAGCAAAGCAAAAGAAGCCAGCAGTCAAGCATAAGGAGGCAGCACTCTGTTGAGAATAGAGCTGGAGTGACAGAGGCTTCAGATCTACCATAGTCAATCAGTCTCATTTGCATAGCTATTCAAACTCCGATTTCTCAATAATGGAGGAATGGACTGTCTAGTTAGGGTATTGCTGGACTTGACTTTCAAAGTGCACACAAGTAGCTTGGGGTGTGAAATCCTGCTGAAAAGAGACTTTGTAATCATGAAGCTTTTTCCTTCCCAGTGAGTAAAATCCACTTTAACTGTTGCTGGTGTCTGTTTGCATTCATCTTACCATGAATGAGTGAGGAAACTTCCAGGGAATCCATACTATTTAAAGGAACACACCACACCAACTTGTGCATCCCTTACAAGTCAACGTAAATACAGATTCCAGATAAGCTTTCGTATACTTACACAGTACAACTCATACTCATCTGCCCTGTGGAGCTTTGCGGCTTCATCTACTTGCTTAAAGGAAGTCTTTCAGCACAAAATTTGTTATGGAGGGGACGACTGGATATAAAATAATATGAAACCAATCATTGCCCAAAGTCCACCGAGCAGATGACAAGCCACTATGGGACAGGAGAACGAAATACAGCAACTCAGGAGAACTCAAACGAAGGGGATGTTTAAGGAGCACAACTCAATGTGCAGCATGTCCCTGTTAACCTCACAGGTACCCGTGTGCTGGTCACGTGTGTAGGGACACATCAAAACCAAAAGGAATCGCAACAGGTATCATTCACGTGTGTAGGAACCCGCCAGACCGAGAGGTAAGCCAGTTAACATCACTGGGAAACCTAGGACGTTACCGTTGAACTGGTCACGTGCGTACAGGGGCACGTTAGACCATCTACAGGTACAAAGGTATCAGTCACGTGCGTAGAGGGCACGTCAGACCGAGTAGGCTACCCAGTTAGTGTCACTGGGTACCCTGGGCTGGCACATATATACAAGCCTGCCACTGGCATTGTAGACTACTGGTCACATACGAAAGGGGCCCGTCAGACCACGTGGGTCACCTGGTTAGCGTTACCGGGTACCCAAGGAATGATAGGACAAAGGTTGACCCTCCCTGTACCAAAGAACAGGTGTGAACAGATACGAATACCTTGCACCGACACCTAGCCCTGATGTAGTCACTGTCCTTATCCATACACACACCTGCCACAAGCACTACAGGAAAATGGCGCTGGAACCCAATAACTCTAACAACCAAGACAGCAGCCTTACCTGTCAGCATACAGTATAACACTCGCACCCAATGAGCAAAGCTACAGACCTTTTATAGCCTCCTCTATGGCCCAGACCACATGGCATATGGTAATGGCGTCGGTTGCAGCCATACAGAGGCTGCCACGTCATTGCTGATGTCATGATGACCAATCAGCGGCTGCACTTCATCGCTGATGTCACTGATGACCAATCAGTGGTCGCCTTGTCATTGATGACATCACGCACATGCTCAGTATGGCTGAATGAGCACTTGGGCTCAGGATGGTACAAAACTCTAGCCACCTGATGCCTCAAGCGAAGGCCAGGTGGTGCTGCAGAGTTCACTGACCCCAATGTGAGAGTCAATGATGGCACTGGACCAGTTCAAGGCACAACAGAACCCCAAACCATAATAAAAACTGTTTAAGCTAAGCACATTGTAGGGGACATAGCCCTAATAAACATTGTACATCTAGTGTCCAAAACCATTGCTTTGTTTGCCAGAAATCCTTCTTTATTAGTGCTGAGCGGGCCCGGACTGTAAATGTCCGGATCCGCGCGGTTTCAGCACTATTCCCGGGCCCGATTCGGGCACAGGATTCCGGCTGCACAATCCGGAACCGGCAATTAATAAACAATGAAAAAACCCAATAAATAAATGAGCATGTCATACTTACCGAGGCTCTGTCACACTGCTTCCGGGTCGCCCTTTCACATCTTGTGCTGTCACACAGCTTTCCGTGTTTTCCCCGCCCACCGGCCGTCCTCTCAGCTGTGATTGGTTGCAGGCTGATGCGCCCCCCAGCCTCTGACAGTGTCTGCTGTGCAGTCATTGCTTATCATGGTCAGTACTATGCTGCACTCAGAGCAAGCAGCCGTGCCCTATGGCTGCTCGCTGTGACATGTAGTAGAGCTGTATGTGTCTCCGCTGGATGTCGTGTCGATTACGCCAGAGCTGGAGGGGTGTGTTGGGATAATAAAGTGGTGAAGGAGGAGGCTGCGTTTGTATTTTATTCTAAATAAAGGATTTCTCTGTGTCTTGTTTATTTACTGTCATTTACAGGTTTGTGATGCGGGTATCTCACAGACGCCCGTGCCATCACAAACCTGGGGTTTAACCTCTGCTAATACCTTGATTGCCACCGCACGAGCCGATATCGCCCCGGAATGGTCACAACTAACAGATGCGGCTCTACCGGACAGCTTTGGGCTGAGGATATACCAGCCCCCGGCCGGCGTTATCTTGGCTGGGGATGAAAATAGGGGGAACTGCACGTAGTTTTTTTTTTACTTTCACTGGAAACAAAGAATAATTTATTCCACTGCAGAAACAGATTTGCACAGTAAGGTTCCAAATCATCAAGACTGGTGTGAACAGTGTCGATTTTGATGAGGGAGCGTGTTGGAGGCAGACACCCCTGATTCGTTGAGAGATACACAACCAGCGTCGGACTGGTGTGCCTGGGGCCCACCAGAGGAATTGACTTCAGGGGCCCACCCTACAGCGATATGCAAATACCTGTTAGCCATTATCCCCGTTATAGTGGAGCACTGACTGTGAAGTACAGGTGGCTCCTGCACATCTCCTGTGCACACACAATAACTGATGTACAATTACAGTAGTTTGCAGTAAGGGGGATCTTTGGTGACAAGTTATCACCGATCCACAGGTTAGGTAGATGATAACTTATTGAATGAATGGATCAGGGGACGAGTTGGACATCAGCTCCACTTTCAAGGGGATAAAAGTTGCACGAACGGTGCAAGTCCCAGCAATCGGTCCCCACAGATAAATAAGTTATCACTGATCCTTAGGCCACGTTCACACGTTCAGTATTTGGTTAGTATTTCTAAGCCAAAACTAGAAGTGGGTGAAAAACGCAGAGGTGTTTCTATTATACTTTTCCTCTCATTTTACCACTCATGGTTTTGGCTACAAATACTGAGGTAAAATACTGACCAAATACTAAACGTCTGCACGTGGCCTTAGAATAGGCGATTACTTAGTATATTTGTGCAGTGTAATAGTCACAGGATGGGGAGGGGTTAAACATTCAAGTATTCAATCTCTACTGGAAATAATTTTCCCTTTATTGATAGAAAAAAAAGGAGGCAGGGGGAGGCTCAGAGCAAGGGGGAGGCTCACAGCAAGGTGGAGGCTCACAGCAAGGGGAGGCTCACTGCAGGGGGAGGCTCACTGCATTGGGAGGCTCACAGCATGGGGAGGCAGGAGGCTAAATACAGGGGGAGGCTCACTGCAGGGGGAGGCTCACTGCAGGGGGAGGCTCACTGCAGGGGGAGGCTCACTGCAGGGGGAGGCTCACAGCAGGGGAGGCAGGAGGCTCACAGCAAGGGGGAGGCTCACAGCAAGGGGAGGCTCACTGCAGGGGGAGGCTCACAGCAAGGTGAGGCTCACTGCAGTGGGAGGCTCACAGCAGGTGGAGGCTCACAGCAAAGGGGGAGGCTCACAGACTGGTGAGGCAGGAGGCTCACTGCAGGGGAAGGCTCACAGCAAGGGGGAGGCTCACTGCAGGGGGAGGCTCACAGCAAGAGGGAGGCTCACTGCAGGGGGAGTCTCACAGCAAGAGGGAGGCTCAATGAAGGGGGAGGCTCACAGCAAGGGGAGGCAGAAGTGCTTACCTGGTGCCTGCGCAACCTCTTCTTCCGTGTGTCCCCGGGGTTGATGGATGTTGGTGCGGTACTGAGGAACTCCTCTGCCTCACTCCTGGCATCGCACAGTTCAAATAAACACGCCTAAAAGACGCACGTACATTTGAGAGGTGCAGTCTGCAATTCCTGTGCACACCTCATTTTCTGCAGACCTGAGGACTCCCGTACTGCAAGGACCTGTGGTGAGTCACATGACTGTGATGTCACCATAGGTCCTGCTACAACCACGGAAACTGCAGAGATTGCACAGATTATTCTGTGCGATCCCTGCAGTTTATGATGGAAAGGCTGGGGGCCGATCAGAGCATGGGGGCCCAGTCTGCCCGCTAAACACCCCTGCCCAGCCCGCGGTAACAAGCCCACGGTACCCCACACCATGTAAAGCCCACTGGGGACGGTGGCCTCGGGGGCCCACCAGAGGATCCTCCGTTGCTCCGCTGGGCCAGTCCGACGCTGCACAAAACTCGTTATGAATCAGGAGGCTCTGAAAAGTGGTGGGTGCTTTTGTGCAGGACTGGAGTATGATTTCTGGTGCAAGGTAGAATGCAGCTCGTCATGAATTAGACAAACTGTGGGATCTCCTCTTGTTCAACCCCAGCTCCACTCATTTTGACATAACTAAGATAAATTTGCATGAAAATGCCAAAAGTTGCAGTCTTTGTACAACATTGGGCTGCCGATTCTTTTTTCTGCTTATCGTAGTTTGAATTCTGGTGAAAACACTTTAATGAATTGGGTGTCTAAATATGATTATTTTGAAGAAATATGTCTCCTACAAGGTCCAGTTCATTGTTTAAACTGTCTGCTCACAGACTCGCTGTAGTGCCTTATTTAGACGCCCATGATTTTTCACGTATGCAAAAAGACAGTTTGAGTTTCATCAATATGTTTCAGTTGTACAAGGGAACCAGTGTAATAAAAGTTTGTTACATATATCATTATCATTTGTCTATTATATCTATGCATATAATCAGTTAATAAACTTTATAGACCTGTTAAGCATTTAATAAACTTTATAAGCTTGTTATGCTTATAATTAATTAATGACTTGTAGCTTTAAGTAACTTTCTTTTGTTAAGAAATAAAACTGCTATTTCCTTTGTAAAACAGGATAAAATCTGTATGAAATGTTCCCCATGCCATTGGTTGCAACACAACCCCAAAGCAAGATTGATCCATCCCATGCTTAATGGTTGGCAAGATATTCTTTTCCTTTTTCTGTGCTCTTTTTCTTTTCCATACATACCTTTATTGATCATTGTGGCCAAAAAGTTCTATTTTAACCTGATCAGTCCACAAGATTTATTTCCAAAATGCATCATGCTTGTTTAGATGTTCTTTTGCATACTGATACAAAATGTTATGGTGAGGACACAGGAAAGTTTTTCTTTACATCACTCTTCCATGAAGGCCATATTTGTGCAGGTGTCTCTGAACAATAGAACAATGTAATACAACTCCAGAGTTTGCTAAATCTTCCTGAAAGTCTTTTGCAGTCAAGAAGGGGTTTGCCTCTAGCAATCCTAGGAGCTGCTTTCACAGAAATTTTGCTTGGCTTTCCAGACCTTATCTTTGCCTTCACTGTTCCTATTAACTGCCATTTCTTAATTACATTTTGAACTGAGGAAAGGGCAACTTGAAGATGCTTTGTTATATTCTTGCATTCTTTTCCTGCTTTATGGGCCTTCACCATTATAATTTTCAGAGTGCTAGGCAGCGTCTTAGAAGAACCCATGGCTGCTATTTTTTAGCACAAGGTTAGAAGAGGCTGTGTTTTTATAAACCTGTGAAATTTGCTTCACGTTGCCTTTCCTAACATTGACAGTGCATAAGCCATAACCCTAACAGTATAATTAAGGTCTGAAATCTTGGTCAAAGTTATCTGATCACACCAATCTCCAAGAGTGCCCAAACTTTTGCATTGACCCATTTTCGTTTATTAATTTTTCAAATGTAAAAGATGAAAAAAATATTGTTTTTTATTTTGTTTTATTTATTTTATTTATTGCAGTTCTTTATTACAAATGGTGTGCAAAAAAATAGTAAACAGAGGGTGCCAACAATTTTGTTCCGCCCAATTTTGGAGTTTTGTGTGAAATTATGTCCAATTTAACCTTTTTCCTTTGTTTTTTTGTGTTGCTCCAATACACAAGAAGGAAATAAACGTGTTTAACAAAACGAATAATTTCATGGAAAAATACTTCATTTTCTGGGACACGTTCAAGGGTGTCAACACTTTCAGGCCATGACTGTAAGTTTGATCCATAGTATTTTAACAGAAAAAAAACTAAAGAGGGAGATATACTGTGTCTCAGTAAATGCAAATTCATAATTGATTTGGGAACCATACTCGTGCACTTACCTACAGGAGTGAATGTATCCTCTTGTATATGCAAATCCAGAATTGTCCTAATGTCAGAATATTGAAAACCCAGTCTTGTAAAAATACATATAATGAAATATATTGACTTTCCGTATCCTTGGCGGTTCTTTACTAATACAGCTGCTCAGGCTGGCGTAATTATTAGTGTTAGTAACATCATTTAAATTACGTATGAGTCAGAAAAGAGGAAACTGGGTATGGACGTAAATGAATTGATTTCATGTAGTGAGTAAGGCAGTAATATATTAGACCCTTTTAATAAGAAACAGCTGGAACTCGGCACCTGGAGACACTATAGCTGATGTCAGAAGCCGAATATTACAAAGATCCAAATATAATGTAGAGAGGAGCCTGTTGGCAAAACACTGCCACTAGGGGGCAGTTGACTGGTATTACTGAGTCTGCCAAAAACGCAGTCAGGTTTTTGTAGGCACTCAACACCCATATAATCCATAAATGCAATTACACACAAGCGTACATCCAGGTTTTTGTGGGCCCTGGGCGAAAGAGTCTTAGTGGGCCCCATCCACACATAGACATGCACAGATACATACACATACAGGAATACGTACACATACATATTTAAAGAGAAATAAAAAAAAAACACATATAAATCGACATAAATCTAGACACAGTCTTATACACTGACATACATAGATATACACATCATACATGCACACACAGTCACATTAGCGATATTTCTAATACTGGGAAGCCGACAACAGCCTCATTCATCTCCTTCACTTGTTTCCATCCAGTTCCTCCTGGGCATGTGTCTGTGCCAGGCTGATTGGTGGCCATCACTAACGGACATGCCTGCACATAGAGCACACTGACACTGCTGTATATACATCACAAGGGAGGCTGGGGACATACACATTACTGGGGGGCATACATATTACTGAGGAAAGGGGTACACAGCAATGGGGGGCATACAGCTCTAGAGGGGGGCAGTGGCTCTGGGGTGGGGGGACAAACAGCTCTGAGGTGGGGGTGACATGCAGCTCTGGGGATATACAGCAATGGGGTGGGGGGGACATACAGCTCTGAGGGGGTATACAGCACCGAGGTAAAGGGGACATACAACTCTGGGGGTTTAGTAATATACAACCCCCATATTCCTCTATATAGTGTTATGAAGCTCCCATAGTCCTCCATATAGTATTATGTAGCCCCCATGTAATATAATGCAGCCCCCATATGGCATTATGCAGCCCCCATATAGCACTATGCAGCCCCCATATAGCACAATGCAGACCCATATAGCATTAGGCACTCTCATATAGTATACAGCCCCCATATAGCACAATGCAGACCCATATAGCATTAGGCACCCTCATGTAGTATACAGTCTGCATATAGCACAATGCAGACCCAGATAGCATTAGGCACCCTCATATAGTATACAGCCCACATGTAGCACAATGCAGACCCAGATAGCATTAAGCACCTTCATGTAGTATACAGCCTGCATACACTGTGTGCAGAATTATTAGGCAAGTAGTATTTTAAAGGATATTTTTTATTATTGATCAACAACTATGTTCTCAATCAACCCAAAAGACTCATAAATATCAAAGCTTAATATTTTTGGAAGTTGGAGTGTTTTTTTTTTTTTAGATTTAGCCAGCTTAGGAGGATATTTATTTGTGTAGATAACTATTACTGTGCAGAATTATTAGGCAACTTATTAAAAACCAAATATATTCCCATCTCACTTGTTTATTTTCACCAGGTAAACCAATATGATTGCACAAAATTTAGAAATAAACATTTCTGACATGCAAAAACAAAACCCAAAAAAATTAGTAACCAATATAGACACATTTCTTTATGATGACACTCAACAGCCTACCATCCATAGATTCTGTCAGTTGCTTGATCTGTTTACCACAGCCTCCCAGACACTGTTCAGAGAGGTACATAAAACAAGAATAGGGACACTTAGATCTATCATAGTTGGTGAATATCACTAGACCCCATAATAAGCATGAAGAAAAACACGAGAAAAATACGGGGGTTTCTCCTAGTGAGACCAAAAATGGTCACAAAATAATGCACAAACAATCAACCTCTTGAAATATAAAAGGAATTTTTATTGACAACAATTATTTATAAGAGGAGAAAGTACATTTTATTATAATTTACATAAATAGAATGAACCAGGTAAAGACGGGAAAATACCGCGACCCAGACACGCCAGGTGACGCACAGATGGGAAAACAGGAGTACGTGCACTGATTGAAAAGAATATATAAGGCTGAATATAGTCAAAAGACAGTTCAGGGCTAAATATCTGCCAAAAGCTCATTAGAGAAAATCTAAATAGATATTGTCAAAAATGACAAACATACAGGGGTGTCTGCAGATAATGATATATATATATAATAATCTAGATCAGTAAATATATGCAGAACAAACCCCAGATAATCAATATCATCCAAAGAGCTAATGAGAGACAAACAGCCAAAGTCAATCAAAGATATTAGCATATGCAAGATATAATGGGATTAGCCCTGCCAGACAAATACAAGAAGCCTGACTTAATGAATGAACAAGGCAAGGATTAGCAAGATACTCCTGTTTAAATGAACAGCTGAGTAAAGACATTAACACTCAGCATAGCACTGATGCCACTAAATAGCATATATCAGACCATATAAGGACGAACATGCTCATATAAATAATAAAGAGCATGAACTTCAGTAGACACCAGGCAAAGGAAGCTTACCCATCTGTTAATAACAACCCGGCGTGGCGTGCTCCGACGCGCACGTTTCGTGACCTTCCTCGGGGAGCTGCGCTACAGCTGTGCAGTGTGAAGGGGTTTAAAAATGACGCCACGGTGTTTGATTGGCGCATGGGGAGCAAAGACACAGGAAGTGGCGTGCGTCATCGGGTCTCCCAGGAACGACGGGGGCATGAGTCATGTCGTCACATGACACGCCCACGTCAGCCTGTACGGAGGCCGTCAGAGGCACACATTAGTGTGCGATCACTGCCCATGCGCACACCGTGGCATCCATGCTTACTGATGGCAAAGTAAGGGCAAATGGAACAAGACATTCTATGGGACGCAGAAAGATATGCAGTCAGCACCATACCGTAAATACACATATAGATGCATATACAAAATGTATACATAGGAAGAATATGAACCACATGGAGAGAATAACAGTATAAAAGATATATATTCATATACGGAGATCAATATAACCATCAGTTATTAATGATAAATCTCCCACAGTTAAATACAATATAAATGGAGAAAAACACTGATAGTTAAAATAACCATCAGTGCTAGACCATTTAAAGATGCAGATAAGAGAGAACAAAAGATCTTAAACATCATATATATCCAAAAAATCTCCAGGGGTCCTGTCATCAGTTGTCAATGTATATGGAGTGCATAGCTGGTTTCACATTAGATTCCGAGTCCCATATTTTATCGTATCCATAAATCCGTAGAAGCATATTCCATATAAAGAAACATATATAGGAAGCATGGATGTGTCACTGATAAAAAAATAAAAATAAAAAAACAATTTTTACAATTAAAAACAACAACACTAACAATTTAAAATGACAAAGAAACGGCCATGCCAGCAAATAGTGAACCAACCAGAAATATAAAGAGGTCATGGAGTATATATAGCATTTTCTTCAGAGAAAAGGGGCAAATGACAATTTTTCATTCAAGCCCTTGGGTGCCATTGTTCCCAAGGTCACAATCCACCTACATTCCATACGTGCCAAAGCCTGCTTGAAGTTACCACCCCTTGAGCCCATATGCAATTTGTCAATACCCCTGACACGCAAGGAGGAGGCATCACAATTATGGACGCGCTTAAAGTGTCTGGGGATGGTTCTGAGGGAGTCGAGATCATCAACATCAATTGCAGCGGCTATATCCCTAACGTGTTCGCGTATTCGCACGCGTAGTTGTCTCGATGTTAACCCAACATAGGATAAGCCACAGCCACATTTGGCCAAGTATATTACAAAATCAGTGCTGCAAGAGATGTATTTCCTGATCTCAAACTCCCTCAGACCATCCGCCGACACAAAGGAAGTAGCCCTCTCGATGTTTTTACAAGCAAGGCAAGAGCCACACGGGAAACATCCCCACTTCGGTTTTCCAGTATAAAATGGGAAAGTGCTCTTACATATATAGTGGCTATGAACCAATAGGTCTTTAAGATTCTTCCCTCTCCTTGCTGTCATTAAGGGACGTTCCGACAGGGCTTTTTTTAGGGTTGGCTCAGTTGTTAAAACCGGCCAATGTTTGGTTAGGATGCGTCTAATGTCTTCCCATTGGTTATTATATGTTGAAATGAATCTGATGGTTGGTTTATTTTTATTAGTTTTTGGGGTCACTGCTAGAAGATCGCTTCTGGGAGTAGCCCTGGCTCTAGCGTATCCTGATTTCACACCTCTTGTACTATAACCCCTATCTTTGAAACGTTGGGAGAGATCCCCTGCTTGTTTTTCAAAAAGGGTGTTTGATGAACACACCCTTTTCATTCGTAAAAACTGACCGATGGGTACAGCCCTAATGGTTGATGGTAAGTGGGCAGATGAAGCATGTAACAGGCTGTTTACCGACGTTTCCTTACGGAAAACGTCGGTTTGAACCAACCTGTCACATGAAATGGAGATTTTGATATCCAAAAAATCAATTTCTTCGGGGTTACACCTGTAGGTCAGCCTGATGTTGCGGTCATTAGAATTTAAAACAGAAAAAAATGATTGTAATTCAAGGTCGGTTCCCCTCCAGATGATGAACAAATCGTCGATATAGCGCAGCCAGCACTGCGCATGGGTCACGGCGCAGGCGCCGTCGTCGGGAACCTCCCTCTCCCAAAGGCCAAGAAAGAGGTTCGCGTACGACGGCGCGCACGCCGCGCCCATCGCAGTGCCACGCCTCTGGAGGAAGAACCGATCCTTGAATAAAAAGAAATTCCGCTTCAGGATGAATTCCAGGAGTTCCAAAATCAGATCTTGTAGAGGAATCTCCCAGTTACTCATACGCAAAAAATACTTGACTGCCTGCAGGCCGTGTTCATGATGGATACAGGAATAGAGGGTCTCCACATCTGCTGCCACTAAGAGTATACCAGGATCTAAACACAGTCCATCAATCCTCCGCAGGACATCCGAGGTGTCTCTGACATAGGAGGGCAGCGTTTCAACCAAAGGATGTAAATAATATTCGATAAATCGACATATGGGATCGCAAAGCCCTCCTATGCCAGAGACAATGGGACGCCCCGGGGGACAAAGTGGATTTTTGTGAATTTTGGGCAGCAGATAAAATGTAGGTGTTATTGGAAATTTAATGTGGAGACCCTCAAATACCTTTTTAGTAATGATACCCCGATCCAGGGCCATGTCCAAAATAGCGATCAATTCCAATGAAAACTTGTTGGTGGGATTCTCAGAAAGAGTCGTATAAGCCTCCCGATCCCTTAGCTGCTTGAATGCCTCCCGTTCATACATTGATGTAGGCCACAACACCACGTTCCCTCCTTTGTCCGCAGGTTTTATTACTATGCCCTCCATATGCTGTAGTTCTTGGATGGCCTTTCTCTGTTTCATCGACACATTGTGTCGATTACTCCATTTTTGTAAATTATTTAGATCTTCCATAACCAATTTATTAAAAATCTCAACCTGCGGACACAAAGAAAAAGGAGGGAACGTGGTGGATTTCGGAAGTATGCTAGTGGGAAATTTTTTATTTTTATTTTTTTATCAGTGACACATCCATGCTTCCTATATATGTTTCTTTATATGGAATATGCTTCTACGGATTTATGGATACGATAAAATATGGGACTCGGAATCTAATGTGAAACCAGCTATGCACTCCATATACATTGACAACTGATGACAGGACCCCTGGAGATTTTTTGGATATATATGATGTTTAAGATCTTTTGTTCTCTCTTATCTGCATCTTTAAATGGTCTAGCACTGATGGTTATTTTAACTATCAGTGTTTTTCTCCATTTATATTGTATTTAACTGTGGGAGATTTATCATTAATAACTGATGGTTATATTGATCTCCGTATATGAATATATATCTTTTATACTGTTATTCTCTCCATGTGGTTCATATTCTTCCTATGTATACATTTTGTATATGCATCTATATGTGTATTTACGGTATGGTGCTGACTGCATATCTTTCTGCGTCCCATAGAATGTCTTGTTCCATTTGCCCTTACTTTGCCATCAGTAAGCATGGATGCCACGGTGTGCGCATGGGCAGTGATCGCACACTAATGTGTGCCTCTGACGGCCTCCGTACAGGCTGACGTGGGCGTGTCATGTGACGACATGACTCATGCCCCCGTCGTTCCTGGGAGACCCGATGACGCACGCCACTTCCTGTGTCTTCGCTCCCCATGCGCCAATCAAACACCGTGGCGTCATTTTTAAACCCCTTCACACTGCACAGCTGTAGCGCAGCTCCCCGAGGAAGGTCACGAAACGTGCGCGTCGGAGCACGCCACGCCGGGTTGTTATTAACAGATGGGTAAGCTTCCTTTGCCTGGTGTCTACTGAAGTTCATGCTCTTTATTATTTATATGAGCATGTTCGTCCTTATATGGTCTGATATATGCTATTTAGTGGCATCAGTGCTATGCTGAGTGTTAATGTCTTTACTCAGCTGTTCATTTAAACAGGAGTATCTTGCTAATCCTTGCCTTGTTCATTCATTAAGTCAGGCTTCTTGTATTTGTCTGGCAGGGCTAATCCCATTATATCTTGCATATGCTAATATCTTTGATTGACTTTGGCTGTTTGTCTCTCATTAGCTCTTTGGATGATATTGATTATCTGGGGTTTGTTCTGCATATATTTACTGATCTAGATTATTATATATATATCATTATCTGCAGATACCCCTGTATGTTTGTCATTTTTGACAATATCTATTTAGATTTTCTCTAATGAGCTTTTGGCAGATATTTAGCCCTGAACTGTCTTTTGACTATATTCAGCCTTATATATTCTTTTCAATCAGTGCACGTACTCCTGTTTTCCCATCTGTGCGTCACCTGGCGTGTCTGGGTCGCGGTATTTTCCCGTCTTTACCTGGTTCATTCTATTTATGTAAATTATAATAAAATGTACTTTCTCCTCTTATAAATAATTGTTGTCAATAAAAATTCCTTTTATATTTCAAGAGGTTGATTGTTTGTGCATTATTTTGTGACCATTTTTGGTCTCACTGTTCAGAGAGGTGTACTGTTTCCCTCCCTGTAGATCTTACATTTTGTGAGGGACCACAGGTTCTCTATGGGGTTCCGATCAGGTGAACAAGGGGGCCATGTCATTATTTTTTCATCTTTTAGACCTTTACTGGCCAGCCACGCTGTGGAGTAGTTGGATGCATGTGATGGAGCATTGTCCTGCATGATACCGACTTCTTCCTGTACCACTGCTTGAAGAAGTTGTCTTTCAGAAACTGGCAGTAGGTCTGGGAGTTGAGCTTTACTCCATCCTCAACCCGAAAAGGTCCCACAAGTTCATCTTTGATGATACCAGCCCATACCAGTACCCCACCTCCACCTTGCTGGTGACTGAGTCGGAGAGGAGCTCTCTGCCCTTTACTGATCCAGCTTCTGGCCCATCCATCTGCCCATCAAGAGTTACTCTATTTTCATCAGTCCATAAAACCTTTGAAAAATCAGTCTTAAGATATTTCTTGGCCCCGTCTTGACGTTTTATCTTTTGTTTCTTGTTCAAAGATGGTTATTTTTCGGCCTTCCTTACCTTGGCCATGTCCATGAGTATGGCACACCTTGTGCTTTTTGATCCCCCAGTTACGTTGCAGCTCTAAAATATGGCCAAACTGGTGGCAAATGGCATCTTGGCAGCTTCACACTTGATTTTCCTCAATTCATGGGCAGTTATTTTGCACCTTTTTTGTCCAACACACTTCTTGCAACCCTGTTGGCTATTTGCCATGATACGCTTGATTGTTCGGTGATCACACTTCAAAAGTTTGGCAATTTCAAGATTGCTGCATCCCTCTGCCAGACATCTCACAATTTTGGACTTTTCAGAGCCCGTCAAATCTCTCTTCTGACCCATTTTTCCAAAGGAAAGGAAGTTGCCTAATAAGTAAGCACACCTTATATAGGGTGTTGATGTCATTACACCACACCCCTCCTCATTACAGAGATGCACATCACCTGATTTACTTATTTGGTACTTGGCTTTCAAGCCTATACAGCTTGGAGTCGGACAACATGTATAAAAATTATCATGTGATCAAAATACTCATTTGCCTAATAATTCTGCACACAGTGTATAGCAAAATGCAGACCCAGATAGCATTAGGCACCTCATATAGCATACAGCACGCATATAGCACAGTGCAGAACCCAGATAGCATTAGGCACCGTCATGTAGTATACAGCCCGTAAATAGCACAATGCAGCAATGCAGGCCCAGATAGCATTAGGCATCTTCATGTAGTATACAGCCCCCCATATCATTTAAAGCATCCCCATGGGCGTCTGGCCACAATGATTGAATATATACTTACTTCTCCTCATTCCCCCGCTGCTCCGGTCTCCTCAGCGCGTCCACTGCTGTCGCTCTGACCTCACTGTACTTGTTTCTCTTTACCCTTTTGTCTCTTTAGTGCAGTGGTGGGTCTAGTGTGCATCACCCGCCTCTTTATAGTCTATAGGGTCTTTGTAAGGACTCAAGGTGCTGCTTGGTGACAGTTACAGAGACTGAATAGGGACTCGCTAGAAGAGTAGGGATAGCTACACATGAGGTTAGAAGGTGCCCACCTACCCTCTCACTAGTTCCAGGGCCCACCATTGTTTTGTGTTCCTGGTGTTCCCCCTCTTTGTGGTGGTGTTTTCAGGTTTATTATTTGTGCGTCAGACTTTGGTGTGTTTAAACATGCTCACCGCGCTTGTAGCATGGCAAAATGTTTTTTTTTAAAACAAAGTGCATGGTGAAGGGTTGGATTTTATACACCTGCAGAAAAAAAGCAAAAATGACAAACCTGATTTAATGATTAAGAGGTGTTTCCCAAATACTTTTGTCCATATAGTGTATTTGAGGGTAAATAGTATGTCAGCAACTGGAGGCTGTATGGTGCGGCCAAATGTTATTACCGAAACTGTAAAACTATGTTACAAAGCAGATAAATGAGAGCTGTCCTCAGGATGTGTTCCACTAGTGAATTTACCAGCTTTTAATTAACGAGCTTTACAGCTTTTTTGAGGTTACAACTAATTGGCAGCAATGCCTCCAGTGCTGTATTTGCATACCAAGGGAAGCTTACAAGCTTTCTCATACGCTCACGTAACCTTAAACCATGATCCAAGCAATCTTGTCCTTGTGAAATGGGGAAAAAGTTCAGTTTCTTTGACAATAAACTGTCAGGTCCCAGTGTGTGCTGTTTTACTTTGATCATTGCCTTTTACAAACACATTGACATGCGATGTCAGATGAGCTAATGGTCACACCCAAATCTTACATTTTTAATCAGTCAAGTGAATGGGATGTGAAACATAGAGAGCATTTTCCTCTCTGGCGAGGTCTCTGTAAAATGGCAGAAGAGAGCAGAAAATTACAACCCCAAAAGGATTGCATATTTGAACAACTTTACGAACTGACAGTTAATCAGACCCTGCCCTGCTTGTAAATACGTCAACCTCTAAGAAGGGAAGACTGCTTGCCAGAATTGTAGAAGAGATCTGAACAGCTGATATACGCTTACTGTTCACCAGACTGATGTTTAGTATTAGCGAATGACTGCTGTAATAATTGTGAAGCGAGCAGTAGTCACTGAGATGTAGTGTAATGTAGTACTGTTGAAACATTCATTCACACACTTTTATTTCTTTGTGTATTGTGTTAAGGATTGCTTTTTATCTGAAGTTTTTTATGTGTGAGTGAAATATTGTAATTCAAGCCACAAAAATGCTTTCACAATATCATAAATTCAGAACATAACATTTTTATGTTGCTTTGATACAGGCTATAAAAAAAACTTTTTAGGCCTCATTCAGACATTACATTTTTTGTAATATACTGGTAATGATGGGTGTATCTGGACTGTAAAAGTCCAGATTCACGCGGTTTCCAACATACCCAAGTGCCGGGTTTGGGCCCGGAATTCTCAAGGAATTCTGGCTAATGATCCAAGTCTGGCAACTCGGGAAATAAAAAAAAAGAAAGGAAAAAATAAAGAAATTGAAAATGAAGCAAGCGCTTCATACTTACTGAGTCTCCGGTGCGGCTGTAACCGCTCCCTGGCCGCTCATTCTTCTTTAGGGGCCGCTCATTATTGCTCATTTATATGCACTGCTTTCCACGCCCACCAGCCGTCTTGGCGTCTGTGAGTGGTTGCAGTCAGATGTGCCCCCAGGCTGTGTCACAGCATCTGAATGCAACTATGGACCTCCACCCATGACCACAAATCACCTCTTATCACGCGACTCACTCAGTCGCTGCCTGAAGCTTACAGCAGGTGGACACACACACACACACACAGACACACACACACACAAACACCCAGGAACCCCATCTTTCTGTAGTGAGTACCTTAGCTATGACTACTGTCCCTAGCCACATTACGTTATTTTAAAGTATCAGAAAAGTGGTGCAGTGAATAAGTCTTCTAGGTCACAATAAGTCATGTTTATTCTGTTTAACATGCTTACAATCATTATTTCACTATGATTAGGGTATGCTACGGTTCTCTAATACATCACATGGCCTATTGCTATCTTTTAGTCTTTAATTCAACATATTAAAACTAGGGATGAGTGAAGCTGAACTGTAAAGTTTGGGGTCTGTAACGGATTCTAGGTGTACGGGTCCCAGACCCGAACACAACCTTTTACCTGTATGTCCATTTCTTGCTTGGGTTTCTCATCCAAATAAAGCTTGTTAAAAAGCCGCAGAGCAGCCAATCAGCAAGCTTGTTGAAAGGTTGCAGAGCAGCCAATCAGCAAGCTTCTCTGGTGTGAGCACTTCCAGCCCCATCACAGCCATGTCAAGTATTGGCATGGCTTGATGGGCATGGCTGTGATTGGCCACATAAATCACTGTAAAAAATAAATAAACAATGACATAGGCTCCCGCCCAATTTTCATAGCCAACACGGGTAAAACAACAGCTACAGGCTGCAGCCCCCCACATGTGAGCTTTACTGTGGCTGAATTTCAAAACTGAGGGGATCCTATGGTGCTATTTTAAAAAAAAATGTAAATAAATAATTGTAAAAAAGTTATAGGGTCCCGCCATTTTTTTTATATCCAACCACAGTAAAGAAGATAGGTAGGGCTGCTACTATCAGGATGTGAGGAGCCATGGATATTGGTCCCCTTAGCCTAAAAATACCAGCTTGCTGAACTGGCACATCACATTAGATGTACCAATTGTTGTGCTTTACCTGGCTCCTTCTGATTGCCCTGATCAATCAGGGTAATATAAGATGTTTATGACAGCTCTGATTTGTCAAAAAATTACACCTGCCATCAAGTCCTGGATTAGTAATGGGAGGGATCTATGAGACACCCCATTACTAATTCTGTAAAGACAATAGATATGTTTAGCTTAGAAAAAAGACGTCTCAGAGGAGATCTCATTTATATGTATAAATACATGTGTGGTCAATATAAAGGACTGGCACATGACTTATTTCTTCCAAAAACAATACTAAGGACCAGGGGGCACTCACTGCGAGTGGAAGAAAAGCGATTCCGACACCTAAATAGGAAAGGGTTCTTTACAGTTAGAGCGGTCAGACTGTGGAATGCCCTACCACAAGAGGTAGTAATGGCAGATACTATAACAGCTTTTAAAAAAGGGCTGGATGATTTCCTCAGTACACAAAACATTGTTGGTTATAAATGACTTAGTGACTAAATGTAGAACTGGTGGAGGAAGGTTGAACTAGATGGACCTAGGTCTTTTTTCAACCTAAGTAACTATGTAACAAAGAAATAAAACACAAACACTGATAAAATCCTTTACTTGAAATAAAATACACACATCTTCTTTCACCCCTTCATTAACCCCCAAAACACCCTTGTAGTTCCAACGTAATCTCTACAAAGTCCCACGACAATCCTCAGCTCTGTTCCATCCAAAGGCTGCAGAGAGAGAGAACATGTACGCTGTCTGCAGGATCCAGGAATCACTGACAGCCAAGGGGGACCTGGCTGTGAGCAGGTGATGTCACTCAGTTCAGCAGAGGTCACCTCCTGCTTCCCACAGTGTGACCTCAAACGATATGACTGCCGGACTGTTGGACTGTGGGACACAGCCATTATCCACAGTCTGACAGTCATGCCATCTGATGTCACACTGGCGGCTCCCTCACTGCCTTCAGTTAAAGTGCTGCCGAATTGTTATACTGGGGGACATGGTTGTGACCTGCAATCCAACAGTCCAGCAGTCGGGTCGCCTGAGGTCACACCCTTGGAACACAAATGTGACCTCAGCTGAACTGAGTGATATCACCTGTTTACAGCCAGGTTTCCCTCGGCTGTTAGTGATTCCCATAGCCTACATAGGGCGGGCATGTTCTCCCTCTTTGCAGCCTTTAGATGTAGCAGAGCTTTGGATCATCGTGAGATTTTTTATGGATTACATCGAATCTGCAAGGGTGTTTTTGAGGTTAATAAGGGAGTGAAAAAGGGTGTCTGTATTTTATTTCAAATAAAAGATATTTTTAGTGTTTGTACTTTATTTATTTCACTTGCAGGATTATTAATGGGAGTGTCTCATAGACGTCTGCCATTGCTAATTCAGGGCTTGATGGCAGCTGCGATTTTTTGACAAATCACAGCTATCAATAACCTGTCATATTACCCTGATTACCCCGCACCAGGGCAATTGGGATGAGCCAGGTAAAGCTCCATGATTGGCACATATAATGTGATGTGTGAATCCTGGGTACCTGTGGGCTGGTATTTTTAGGCAGGATGGGCCAATATCCGTGGCTTCTCCCATCCTGATAATACCAGCCTCACCTGTCGGCTAGTTTTTAAAAATGGATTGGAGTTTATGCCTTTCCACCTCCCCCCTCTATTTTAATATCTAGCCACAGTAAACGTCACAGATGGGGACCGCAAACTGTAGCTGTTGTTTTACTTGTGCTGGCTTTCAAATTATGGCAGGAGTCATGTCATTTTATTTTTAATTATTTATTTCTTTGTACATCACCATACAGAAATCTGACTGAAACTATTCACAGATTCGTACACAAGGTGGGGGGCGTGTATACTAATCTGCAACCAATCACAGACACTGACACAGAGGGCATGCCAGGTGATGCAGTGAATATTAATAAACCTTACTTAGCGGTCCCGGAAAAGAGTCTGACTGCAGTGTGATACTACAGGAAACATGGTATGTATAATTATCCTGCTCTTACTACCATTAAACTTCAATTTGTAGCCTTGTAGCACTTACTCCAGCTGTCTTACAGCCCAAAACTTCTTCCCCCATTGACTTGTATGAGGTCTGTTGTCTGGGGTCACGTTCGGCTGAAAAACCCAGTTTTTTTTTTAGTCTGGGCTCGTTCGGTGAACACGATCATCCACAGGTTCGCTCATCACAAATTGAAACGTCTATTACAATTGTTTTGTCCAATACAAGCCATTCTTGAAGCTTTCTTTCATAGCACTAGAAATCACAATAAAAATTGTATGAATTATGTTCTCTTCCTCAGTACGTTTGGCAGATATTTACTATTGTACATCTTTCCATATTTCCAATGGAAATATTAAAAAGGTTCTCCGAGAAATGTGATAAAATAAATAAATAAAAGCTATAAGAAAAAGCAGATAAAATAAATAAATAAAAGCTATAAAATACTTTTAAATATTAATTAATTTCTAAATACCTTTATTTAGCACAAAGATATGCTTTTTCTTACTGCACTCAGGATTTTAATGTTTGCAGCTTCCACCTAGCAGTGTCTCTCAATCCTAGGACAGACTGCATGAAGAATGACAGAGACATACTCCCCGCATTGCACTAAAACTGTCAGGCTGACTGAGATAGATGTTCATTCTCAGTCAGCTAAAGAAAGGTGTTTATTTTCTCCTTTATTCCACTCCGCATAAAGTGATAAATAAAAGTATTTAGAAAGAAAAAAAATAATGTAAATAATTTATTTAATTTTTGTCAAAAACAATTCTCCCAGAACTCTTTTAAGAGTGTAGAATATTCGTTATGCTCCTGTCCTATAATGTGATACCTCTTTAGATCTAACACATATACATCTAGATTTTATTGTGGGATGGATATTAATGGTAAATTGTGCTAAGCTTAGGGATATTTTCTGTATCCAAATTAATTGAAAACTATATTGAAAAGAAAAACAAAACGCTGGAGTGGTGCTTTAAAGAAATTGAAAATCAAACTCTTCCAGGTGCTTCTTATATAACTTTTCCTAAGATACTTAGGATATTTGAAGCATAAAACACATAATGAACATGTCAATCCAATGTACCAAAATCACACTTTGACCTTGTACTCAATCATGTTCTTTTGGCCTTTCAGCTTGTCACTTTCACACACTTCTTGGGTCACTACACTACAGTTTTTTCAGACTGTTACAAATTAAGATTAACTATAAATATATTCACTGCTAACTTTCAATTTGCTCCCAAGGTACCTCAGCCTAGTATAAAACAGGACGTTGTCCTTTACTGTATGTCTAAATGTCTAGACCAGGTATCCTGTCCTGTCATGTTGAGAAATAACCGATACTGTGTTCTTGTAGGTTTAGAAAAAGACCATCATTTATGCTCCTTCTTTTTGCTTTTGCTTGACAGTTTATTGTACAAAGTAATGTAATTGTAAAATTATAAGTTAGTATTGTGGCATAGACTTTAAATTCTAAACCTAGGATGACCAAAGATAACTAATAATAAAAACCCATTAACAAACATAAAAAAAATAACTTACAGTTGCCTAATTGTTTTAAAAAGTAGAAATAAGGGCAGCATATATTTCCACGCAATTTATATATAGAATATAAGAAAAATCACATTTTACAAATAAGCCCTGTAAAAACAGTATATAAAATCACAATATTCTGTACACTGTTCAAAAAACAAAAATGAAGAAACAACAGAAACAAGGGGCTTACTCGTAGTGCTTTCAATCAGACATGAAAAAGATCATTTAAAAAAAATCCTCAGAAAGGGCAAAAGGAACTTACACTTTGTGAGTGGCACAATCATAGAACAGAAAGAACCTCTAGTGCGTTGAGTTGACCTACAGCATCCACACCGGACTCACGACATATGGGTGACGTAGTCAGAATTCCAGCTACATAAAAGACAAAAAGGAGTGCCAGCCAACACTGCTTCTGAATATATGTGTTACCAAAGGTACAATATCTTTTAATTTACTTCACATGGAGAGAAGGGTATCACTTTTGCCTTCTTTAACCTTGGTACACACAAAATTACCTTTTGTGATACGTAGGCTCAAAAGTAGTGTCGACTTTTGCTTCTTTTTGACTTTTTCGTAGCTGGTCACAATAAAACCAATAAACTAGCCAAATGATCCATTAGTTACTAACCACTAGTCTTCCATCATTGCAAAACTACGAATAAAAGTACAGAATAGGGTCCTACCAGGCAAAGAAAGTGAAGAGATCAAGGTGAATAAACTTATTAGGGTTGTGCCAGTCACAACCCCTAAATATGCATCAGAAATGGAGGCTGCTGCAGCCCCGGGAATGTAGACATCAGTGCCAGAGTAGAGAAACCAGGTGTATGCCATGTCACCAGAAAGTCTAGGTGTTGATTATTTTAAAGTTCTTTTATTCAGGTCATCGTGTTTCAGAGAACTCAGTCTCCTTCATCAGGACATTAAAAAAAAAAATCTAGTTTTTCTTGGGTGTCCTGATGAAGGAGGCTGAGTTCTCTGAAACGTGTTGCCCTGAATAAAAGAACTTTACAATAATCAACATCTGGACTTTCTGGTGACAGCGTGGCATACACCCGGTTTCTCTACTCTGGCATTGAAGTCTTCCATCATTATTATAGAAGGCCAATATCTCTAAGACCCACTCATTTTATAAACCCCCTCTCTGCCATCTGTTAGCATAAAATGGTGATGACCTGGAAAAAATAAACCACTGTGGCTTTTGCAGGAAAAATTCAACAGATTAAAAAGTAGTGGACTGCTGTATTTGGATTTTAGTTACTTTAGTTTTATTGGTACCTAAAAAGGAACTGTCACAAGATCCAAGGTGACCAGTTTTTGCTCATATTTTATTCCTTCTGCTCCCCTAAAAATGTGTTTCATTTGCCATATGGATCCAAAGATATAAGCATGTTTTTTTCTGCACTTTTTTATGTTTTTTTTTCTACCAAAAGGCCTTGCTCACAGATAGTAATTTAGACGAGGCTAAAGACATGCCCACTTGCTGTAGGCCATAAACATTAACACAAAATAAGACCCATATCTATGGAATCCTATGGCAGATTAAAAAAAGAAAAAAACAATAACATGGGATACTTAGGAGAGCAGGAGAGCAGAGGGAAAAATAGGTAAAACTGGCCACTTTTGACCTGATGACTGACCTTTAAATTCTTGCTTAGCATCATTTTACGTTAGGCATTGCATTGTCAAAGAGAAGAATGAAGATGGAAACTAGTGGTCCTTAGGTTGCCTATACAATTGCGAGTATTCCACTCTTTGTAATAAAAATCCTCCTCTGCAGTTTACTGGACTCTCCCTCATAGCTGATGCAATAGGGCGGACATTATTTGAGAATAAAAGTGGTAAAACTCTTTCTCTGAAGCCAGCTGAGTAGGTGTAAATCTTTGTCAGCTGTATATACTCAATATCGCTCATCCTCTTAGCAGACTACGTCCAATGAATATTTATCTCTGTGAGCTATATAGTAAGCATTTTAAAAAATAACCATTGTTTTTTTTTTTTTCCATAAATCTATACTACACATGAAAATAAGAAACTTTGTCATACATCTTTTTAGAGAATTCTGCCTTTTTCTCCTCCTGGATTGATCTTCACCCTCAACATTCAGACTTTCCCATAACTGATTTTGAGATTGCACTTCGTACTTGTATGATTTTTGGAGAGGTGGTTTAGCGATGAGCAAGATGCAAAAATAGACATCCTGCTGCAAGTTCTCTGGAAATAACACTTTGAAGGGAACCGGTCACCAGGTTTTTCCCCTATAAGTAACGGACACCACCAGTAAGCTCATATATACAGTATTCTAGAACACTCTATATAAGAGCCCAGGTCACTCTGTGTAATGTAAAAAAGACCTTTTATTATACTTACCTGGAGGTGGTGTGGTCCGATGGGCATCACTGATCTTGGGTCCGGTGCCTCCTCTCTTCCTACTATCGCCGTCCTCCTTCCAAGTTGCGTGTGGATGGTGCATCCTACGTCATTCACACAGAAGCCTCCATTGTGCTCCTGTGCATGCGCACTGTAATCTGCCCTTCCAAGGGCAGCGCAAAGTACTGTAGTGCGCAGGGACGAGGAAAGGTCAAAGACTGCCCGCGCATGCGTACTACAATACTTTCATCTGCTCTTAGCAGGGCATACAGAAGTGCGCATGTGCAGGAGCCCAATGGAAGCCTCTGTGTAGATGACATAGGATGCATCATCCACAAGGAGCAGGGAAGGATTACAAGTGATTGCAAGAAGAAAGGTGGCACCGAACTGAGACAAGCAACGCCCATCGGACTGGACCGCGTCATAGGTGAGTATAATAAAGGTGTTTTTTTTTATGTTGTACAGAGCGACCTGGGCTCTTATATACAGTGTTCTAGAATGGAGATTGGGAAACTAGAGTATGATCTCCAGCACTTCAAAGAAGGTTAAAAATATTTATTGAGGTTCTATTAAAAAAGATCCATCGATCATGAAAACAGTGAGGGGGGACACATTAAGAGAAATCCAACATGTTTCAGCTAGTAGAGCCTTATTCAAGGGCAATCCTTGAATAAGGCTCTACTAGCTGAAACATGTTGGATTTCTCTTAATGTGTCCCCCCTCACTGTTTTCATGATCGATGGATCTTTTTTAATAGAACCTCAATAAATATTTTTAACCTTCTTTGAAGTGCTGGAGATCATACTCTAGTTTCCTTGTCTGTGTTCTGCCTGAGGCCAGGGCAGCTCCGTGCACCAACACCGATCCTGACCTGGACTTTAGGAAGGGTGAGCTGAACTACTTTTTCTATTTTCTGTCATTCTAGAATGGAGATTGCTCCAGCTTATAAGGAAAAATCCTAGGGATAAGTTCCCTTTTAATCATTCTTAAGATATTACCAAAGCACAAATGTATCCACTTTAGTGTATGCGATGTTTGACATAAAATATGCTTGTAAAAATGGCATCAAATTATGAACTATAATTGTCAATTTGGCTGAGAAGATATATCACACATATAGTATCAGCAGTGGTAATAATAATAATTAATAATCGTGCTTGCCTAATTGTGGAAATCTTTTGGAGACCTCACAAAAAGAATCAAATTCCTAGGACAATTTTTTTTTTATCACAAAGTGAATGTTAGAAAAACTAAGCACAAAAATCAGTTGCAGAAATGCATTTTTTCACTCGTTTACCCCACTTAAATTTTTCAAACATCTAAATATATTTTATGTTAAAGCGCATAGTGTTATCCAAATAACAACCGATTACTAAGGGTTCATGAAGAAGGACACTTTGCGATCTACTTATTTTCAAGGGACCCTTTCAAAAATGCATAAATTAATTTGATGCAAATCTAATTTGTGTCAAATTTTTAGGTATTTGATGAACACGGCAAATCGACATTGACAAAAACTATTTGCAATATAATTTTCACAATGGATGCCACGATTTTACACATTATAGAAGATTACATCAGTCAGAAAAGGCTCATATGCCCTTTGGTGTGTGTTGGTGAGCTTTTCCATAATGCCTTGAAGATATACAATATATCACAAAAGTGAATACACCCTTCACATTTTTGGCTGTGGGGAACTATAGTTTATTGAGTGAACCATGAATACCAACATGTACTATGACCTACTGAAGCAGAGCATGATCCCCTCCCTTCATATTCCAACATGATAATGACCCTAACCACACCTCCAAGACGACCACTGGCTTGCTTAAAAAAAACTGAGGGTAAAAGGTGTTGGATGGGCCAAGCATGTCTCCAGACCTAACCCCTATCTGTGGGGCATCCTCAAATGGAAGATGGAGGAGCTCAAGCTCTCTAACATCCATCAGCTCCATAATGTTGTCATGGAGGATGGAAGAGGAGTCTAGCGGCTCCTGTGAAGATCTAGTGAACCCCATGGCCAAGAGCATTAAGGCAGTGCTTGAAAATAATGGTGGCACACAAATATTGACACTTTGGGCACAATTTGGCCATTTACCCTTAGGGTTGTACTCACTTTTGTTGGCATCAGTTTAGACATTAATGCCGGTGTGTTGAGTTATTTAGAGGGCACACCAAATTTATACAAGCTATACACTGACTACTTTACATTGTATCAGTGTTATTTCTTCAGTGTTGTCCAATGAAAAGATATATTAAAATATTTACAAGAATGTAAGGGGTCTATTCACTTTCGCTGAAAAACACATATACTGTAGCTGCATGCTAAAATGTTATCAATAAATAAGGGAACTCTGGTATTGCATTACTGCTATGGGAATATTTGAACAAAGAGATACTTAGCGCATGTATTGTTCAATGCATGTGAGTAAAGCCCGCTTTACACACTACAATATATCTTACGATGTGTCGGCGGGGTCACGTCGTAAGTGACGCACATCCTGCATCTTAAGGTACATTGTAGTGTGTAACAGCTACATGCGATTGCGAATGAACGGTAAAATGTTCATCGCATGCATGTCGTTCATTCCTGATGAATTAAACATCAGGTTGTTCATCGTACCCGGGGTAGCGCACATCGCAGTGTGTGACACCCCGGGAATGATGAACAGATCTTACCTGCGTCCTGCTGCTCCCGGCCATCAATGCGGAAGGAAGGAGGTGGGCGGGATGTTTACGTCCCGCTCATCTCCGCCCCTCTGCTTCTATTGGACGGCTGCCGCATGACGTCGATGTGACGCCAAACGTCCCTCCCACTCCAGGAAGTGGACGTTCGCCGCCCACATCGAGGTCATATGGACGGGTAAGTACATGTGACAGGGGTTAATAGTTTGTGCGGCACATTCAACAAAATTGAACGTGCCACACATACGATGGGGGCGGTTACGATCGCATACGATATCGTATGCAGAATCGTAACATGTAAAGCAGGCTTTACCGGTCTCACATGCATTGACCATTACATAATCTAAATAATCTTCTTTTTTTTCCAAATATTCTTATAGCAATAATGCAACACCAGAGTTCCCTTATTCATTGTTAGCATATTTGTGTGCAGTTGTATGTATTTTTGTAGTTATAATATGTTTTCAGCCAACACCTGTTCACACCTGTGAAATGTGTAGGTCAGTATTTTTAATATGTTTTTAGTGCAATCTTTCTGATTGAGCACTCCAGTCTGTAACCAAGCTGTGTTCATTCACCTTCATAGCTGGATCCTACCTGCCCAGACATGGAGGTTTTCAACCCAGATATGTAATTTGCCGCACCACCTTGTGAGAAGCCGGGCCTACTACCTCAGAGGATGTTCAGGTCACGGTGTCTCCGATGGCTCCAGCAAATCCCTAGGTTAGGTGGCAAATTATAAAGAGAAAAATAACAGAGATAGACTATGAATTGTGGTGATATCTGCCAGGTATAAGGCCGCTGAAGGAAGACATACACCGAGGATTCTGTAAAAACGTGAATGAGGAACTTTACTGAAATCTTGTAGCCAACCTTTAGTCAATCAAAGTTGTTTTTCCATTTCCAATACACAGTCATTTCATAGCAATAAATAAAGAGATCTCTTAAACAGTGGACTAGTTCAAGCGTTTTTCCTATCCCGGCCTTGGGAAGATGGATGTCACTAGCTATTGGATTAACTGTGCTTTTCAGTACTATGTTGTTGCAGAAACGGGGCGATCCGAATAGTGTGATAATTACACTCCCCGCATATCTCAATGGAGGTCTCTTTTTTTTCTGCTGCATCACAGCAACTCAACCGCATCTAGCCGGTTTTTCTTTTTAACTGCCTCCTCAAGCTCCACCCCCAACAGCCACTTCCTTGCTTTCAAATCAATTGCAATACCAAAGCAAGGCAGTAGAGGGCAGCGAAACGCTTAATAATTTACCTCCTCCCAAGGTGGGGAATAGGTGTCACAAATGTAATCACAGATAATACAGAACACACATTAGTAGTGGCTTTTCTGGTCACTACAGATAGAGACATTTAAGTTAGATTCCCGGTATATAGCAATATGTCAGCGATTGTGATGTTATTGGGCTGTGGCAGCACCTATCCGTGCTCTAGGGAAAAGCCAAGAGTGAGCATACACACGGTGATCTGATATATACATTTGGATATAGCAATATACCTTGCTGCTGGCTACTGGGCTCACACACATGTATTGGCCAATTCATAAGCTAAGTATCTCTTTTTTCAAATATTCCTATAGCAGTAATGCAATACCTTAGTTCACACATTCATTGTTCGCATCTGTATGTGTATTGTAGCTATAATGTGTTTTCAGCTAGCATCTGTTCACACCTGTTGCATGTGCGGGTCAGGCTTTTTTATATATATTGGTAGACCATTTTGCCGAAGACGCCAAAAGATGAATATGCACAAGCATTGCCCTTGCTGCTGGTGGTGCTAGTGAGAAATTTAAAAAAAAAGACTCGTACACAAGTGGAGGGTCCATGGCAAAGGCCCTACTCACAGTCCTGCCCCACAGTCCCACGCAGATGCATGAAAAGGAAATTGCACCAAAACATCCATAATGAATTCAAAAAGCTGGCTGCAGATTTTTGCCCTACAGGTATTTATTAAATCCCATTATGGCCATATCTTTATGTGACGGGGTGTACATCAGAGCAAAGAGAGACAACAGGCCGAGGATGATCCAACAGGTTTACTAACAGGAATACAGGAACAGCACACGACAAGTCCAAATAAAACAGATTCGGGGGCACCTCCCGATAATCCAAAGTGCCAGATCACAACGTAATAGTCCTTTTCAGAGTCCCAGAAATCCCACACAATCCACTGGACGGCGAGGTCTGTCCGCAGATTCAGATCTCGCTCCCTTCCTCTTCAAAAACTCAACTCCCAACTGCATTTAGAAACAGGAGTGAATTGTTTGAGCTCGTGGGCCCGCCCCTCAAGGGTAGGGGTCTATGCAATGGTTGGGCCCACTAGAAGATTCTAGAAGGTTGGCTCCGAGATGTCTACAGGTTTGTGTAGTTGGCGTTATCCACTGCTTACGAAACAATGAGAAGTTCCCCTGGCTGTGTGGACAAGAGATAATTGCATTATGGGCCCAGAGACACAGGAGATGGGGGGAAGGTATGGTTACTTACATCCCAAGACATTTCAAAGTGTTCAGTAAGTACAACCAAAGGAAAGTGACATCACATCCTGACATAGTATTACAGCAAATACAGTGAGAAGGTAAAATACATCATGACAATTCCTTCCCCTCCCAACTTGTGTACGTACTAGGGACCTCTACAGGTCGCTGGTTAAGTACACGCAGGCATGGCTGACAGGACTCAAGGCTCCTCTTGGCTGGACAGTCCATCTGCATTTTGGTGTTGGCTGCCCCTTCTATATTGTATGGTAAAGTTATAGGGCTGCAGAGCCAGGCTCCATCGCAGTAAGCGTCCATTGTCCCCAGAGACTCTGTTCAGCCAGGTGAGGGGATTGTGATCAGTAACCACAGTGAATTCCCGTCCATACAGATACGGCCGTAGTTTCTTAAGGGCCCACACTACTGCCAGACATTCCTTCTCAACAGTTGCATAGGCCACTTCTCAGTCCAGCAGTTTCCGGCTGAGATAGGCGATGGGGTGCTCGTCCCCAGCTGCATTCACCTGGCTGAGGACAGCTCCCAGTCCATAAGCAGAGGCATCCGTTTGCACAATGAATCTCCTCTTGTAGTCTGGAGCAGCCAGGACAGGATCGCAGATCAAAGCATCCTTCAGCCGGTTAAAAGCCTCATCACAGGCTGGAGTCCAGATCACCAGCCGGGGCATTGTTTTCTTGGTCAGGTCGGTAAGAGGCTTGGCCACAGTACTGAAATGAGAAACAAATTTTCGGTAATAACTGGCAGTGCCCAGAAAAGCCATAACTTGTTCCTTAGTTTGGGGTACAGGCCAGTCTCTAATAGCCTGGATTTTGGCAGGCTCAGGTCGGAGCTTCCCTCCTCCCACTCTATGTCCTAGGTACTGGACTTCCCCCATCCCCAATTGGCATTTATCGGGTCGAATAGTTAGGCCGGCTGCAAGAATCAGGTCCAAAATAATGGCTACTTGATTCAGATGTTCCTCCCATGTGTGGCTGAAGACGGCGATATCATCCAAGTAGGCACAAGCAAAGTCATCACATCCCCGGAGGATCTGATCCACCATTCTCTGGAAGGTGGCCGGGGCATTTTTCATTCCAAAAGGCATGCTTAGAAATTCATACAGACCAAAGGGGGTTATAAAAGCGGACCGTTCTCTCCCTTCATCCGTTAGAGGGATCTGCCAGTATCCCTTACTGAGATCCAAGGTAGTGACATATCGGGACCCAGCCAGTCGGTCTAGAAGTTCGTCAATACGAGGCATTGGGTAAGGATCGCTGATGGTATGGTCGTTTAGTCGCCGATAGTCCACACAAAATCGAGTACTCCCATCCTTCTTGGGTACTAACACCACAGGGGAGGCCGAAGGGCTATGGGAGGCCTGGATTACCCCAAGCTGTAACATCTCCTCCAGTTCGTGCTGCATGGCGTTTCGAACTGATTCAGGTACCCGGTAAGGAGCCAGTTGTATGGGACGGATGCCCTGAGTGTCCACATGATGTTGGGTGACGGTGGTTCGACCTGGTTGGGATGAGAAAGCAGCCCGTCTCTGTTGAAGCACTTCCAGCATCTGGATTTTCTGTAAGGAGTCCAGGTAATCTCCCAGGGGAACCTGTTCCACAGTGGATGGGGCTCTCGCTGCTTCCACGAGATCAGGTAGAGAGTCCTCATCCTCTTGACCATCTTCTGAAGCCAACCGACAGCTTGCTATCATTGGAATGTTCCGGTCATGGTACTCCTTAATCATATTCACATGGACAGTCTTTTGCCTTAGCCCCTGATCATCTAAAGCAAGAAGGTAATTGGTATCATTCAGTTTTCTGAGAACCCGGAAGGGACCCTCCCATGTGGTCTGCAGTTTATTCTGCCGATGGGGAACAATCATTAAGACTTGTTGTACTTCTACAAACTCCCGATAGCGTGCGTTACGGTCATACCATGTCTTCTGTCTGGTTTGAGCCATACGCAAATGACTCTGTGCAAAACTAGCAAGTTGGGCCAAGGTTTCTCGCAGCTTTAGGACATAAGGGACAACAGGGGTTCCTGTATCTTCAACTTGCCCCTCCCAGTATTCCTTGAGCAGGGTTAAGGGTCCTCGGACCTTTCTTCCATAGAGTAGTTCAAAGGGGGAGAACCCAGTGGACTCCTGGGGAACTTCCCGATAGGCAAACAAGAGATGGGGTAGGTACTTCTCCCAGTCTGAATCTCGGTCCGTGAAGGCCCTCAGCATATTCTTCAGAGTGCCGTTGAATCGTTCACAAAGTCCATTTGTTTGGGGATGATACGGGGTCGTTCGGATCGCTCGTACTCCACAGGTGCGCCACAGACACTGGACCAACTCTGACATAAACTGGGAGCCTTGGTCCGACAAGATCTCACTGGGGAATCCTACTCTGGTAAAAATAATAACCAAGGCCTCGGCCACCTTGGCTGCAGAGATACTTGACAAGGCCACGGCTTCTGGATATCGGGTGGCGTAGTCCACAACAGTGAGAATGTACTGCTTTCCAGATTTACTTGGTTTAGCCAGAGGTCCAATGATATCAACAGCTACTCTTTGAAAGGGTTCTTCTATTATAGGGAGCGGTTGCAGGGGTGCCTTTGGGTGATCTCCGGGTCGCCCTCTACGCTGACATATGTCACAAGTTCGGCAGAAATGCGCCACTGCTTGGGAAATCCCCGGCCAATAAAAAGTTTGAGTCAATCGTCTCTCGGTGCGGGTTTTGCCTTGATGGCCAGCCGTAGGAATGTCATGAGCCAGGTGTAATAGGGGAATTCTGTACTTCTGAGGAACAATCAGCTGTTTGCTATAAGTCCAGGGCTTATCTAGGGAGTCGGCATTGGCAACCCGATACAGAAGTCCATTTTCTCTGATAATTCTTTCTCCGTTTTCCCCTAGCTGCCCTATTTCAGCCCGAGTTCTAAAACTAGCAAGGGTGGGGTCAATCTCTACTTCTTGTCTAAACTGAACTTTATCCCAAGTAACATTCATATTATCCCCACAAGAAGAATCACTCACCGGCTGTAATGGCAGTTCTGGTGGCCTCAGTTCCATGGATGGGTTGTACACGTCCACATGGGCTGCTCTCTTGGCTTGACTTCTGGTTACCGCACCGACAAAGTGGCAATGAAGATTCCCCACATCATTTCCTAGAAGAACGTCTGCAGGGAGGCCGCTCATCACACCGACCACACATTGTTTTGCCCCAAAGCCATAATCCAGGGTCACACTCGCTCTTGGAATATATCTCTGGGTACCTCCTGCCAGTTCAATGGCAATTCCTGGTCCCTTTTGAATTGCTTGTGGTTGAATTACTCGGGGATCGGCTATGGTGAGGAAAGCCCCAGTGTCACGGAAGCCAACAACTTTTTGGCCATCCAGCACGACCTCCTGTAGATGTTTGTCCTGAAGATCAGAAGAACAGGTGGCTGGAGCTCGCACCCCATAGACTCCGGGTAGGGGAGCCAGGATATCTGAGTCACTTGGCAAGTCATCAGGCACAGAATCCAGCTCTTCTCCTGGTGAAGGTGTCTGTAGGTAATGAACAGGCAAAGGCGGTCTGTAGCTGTTCTGTCTACGAACACCTGGACATTGGAATTGCATGTGCCCAGGCTGCCCACATCCATAACATCTGCGCTCTGGGATTCTTCCTCCGCGTCGTATTCCCAAAGGTGGAGCATGAGTAATGCGAGGCACAGTCACACGAAGGTCCCCATGAGTTGACGGTCTAGGGTGATGGTGAACATTGGGGCCAGAAGGACCAGGGGCCACCAGCGTTGGGGGGTTGGTGTTTTTTTTTTTCTCACTGGGTAGTAGTTTTTTCCACTGAGGCTTGATGGTGAGAGCCTCATCAGCTAGAGCTGCAGCTTCCTCCACAGTGGCTGGTCTCCTTTCACGCACCCATTCCCGGATCTCAGCGGGGCACTTGAAGTAAAACTGCTCTTTTAGGAGGACCTGGAGGACGGTCTCCAAGGTTAAGGCCTCCTCTGCCTCCAACCAACGATGCCACAGATGTTTGAGTTTGTGGGCATACATCTTGAAGGACACTTCCTCATCACATGCTAGAGTACGGAACTGAGTCCTGTAAGTGTCTGGCGTTACAGCATAATGTTCTAGAATAGTCTGTTTAATATCCGCATACTCACAGTTCCACCGAGGGTCCATAGCTCTATAGGCTGCAGCAGCTCCACCCTCTAAGAGCCCAACCAGATGCCGGACGCGCTCCCTTTCTGGGACTTCCATTAATCGACACTGATGCTCAAAGTCCTGGAAGAAGCCCTCAATGTCACCAGCAGCCTCATTAAACTGCTTGAAGTCTTTGCGGGACACTCTGGGAAGTTCCCTCATGATGGGTGCTGGGGTTACAGTCTGTCTGGAACCTCTCGCGGCTTCCACAGCGAGCTGCTTATCCAGCAATGCCATCTCCTCCATCCTGCGCTCCTTCTCTTCAGCTCCACGCATGGCCTCCCTCTTATCTTCTATGGTGGCCTCATCTCCAAGCAGTGCCATCTTTTCCTTGTACCACACAACCCATTGACTTTTTTGGGTATTCACCTCCGGCTCCCGTCTTTGCTCCCCTTGCTGTGGAAATTGTTCCTCGGTGCCATCTTGCAGGCAAGCGTGTTCCAATGCCTCAATTAGTTGCTCCTTAGAGAGTCCTTTGTAGCCGACACCTAATTCACGGGCCTTTGTTTGTAGACTCGCCACAGTCCAGTTCCTGTATCCTGAGGTTCTAGTTTCAGACGTCGATTGGCTGTTGTCCTCCATTTCTTCTGCTCTGATCCCGCTGCTGCCACCAGTTTGTGACGGGGTGTACATCAGAGCAAAGAGAGACAACAGGCCGAGGATGATCCAACAGGTTTACTAACAGGAATACAGGAACAGCACACGACAAGTCCAAATAAAACAGATTCGGGGGCACCTCCCGATAATCCAAAGTGCCAGATCACAACGTAATAGTCCTTTTCAGAGTCCCAGAAATCCCACACAATCCACTGGACGGCGAGGTCTGTCCGCAGATTCAGATCTCGCTCCCTTCCTCTTCAAAAACTCAACTCCCAACTGCATTTAGAAACAGGAGTGAATTGTTTGAGCTCGTGGGCCCGCCCCTCAAGGGTAGGGGTCTATGCAATGGTTGGGCCCACTAGAAGATTCTAGAAGGTTGGCTCCGAGATGTCTACAGGTTTGTGTAGTTGGCGTTATCCACTGCTTACGAAACAATGAGAAGTTCCCCTGGCTGTGTGGACAAGAGATAATTGCATTATGGGCCCAGAGACACAGGAGATGGGGGGAAGGTATGGTTACTTACATCCCAAGACATTTCAAAGTGTTCAGTAAGTACAACCAAAGGAAAGTGACATCACATCCTGACATAGTATTACAGCAAATACAGTGAGAAGGTAAAATACATCATGACACTTTACTTTAAGTTAACCCCTTAATGACCGCAGACAGTAATATTACATCCTAAGCAGTCATAGCTTTATCCCTGCCGGCTGCTGCTGAATGTATAGTGCCACAGGCTGATCGCCTCCATGCCACACCGCATTGATGCAGTAATTCCTGCAAAAGGAGCCCCAACCCAGTATTGCGTGCATTTACTGTACAGACTTTTCAGTAGACCAACATTTCTGAGTTTAAAATCATTTTTTCAGTTGGTCTTATATAATATTCTAATTTTCTGAGATAATGACTTTTGGGTTTTCATTGGCTGTAAGCCATAATCATCAACATTAACAGAAATAAACACTTGATATAGATCACTCTGTGTGTAATGACTCTATATAATATATGAATTTCCTTTTTGTATTGAATTACTGAAATAAATTAACTTTTTGATGATATTCTAATTTATTGAGATGCACTTGTAGAATTGTAGCTTTATTATGTACTTGTAAAATATCAGCAGCTTGTTGTTTCTGCTTGCTAAGATTAAATTTTTAGTTTCACCCTGAAACTTACATCTTCAGCGTCTAAAATGTAATTTTTTAACACTTCTTTTTTGTAAGTTTGGAGTTAAAAGTTTATTTTTACAAATTTGTCATAAAACATAAAACGGGCGAACAACTGCTTTTTGAACACATTTTTAATAAATATTAAATATTTGTCTTCTTTCACAAACACATAAAAATAATTAAGACAGGGACAGCATAGTGAAATCCTTCACCCCCTCCCCCCAGGATAAGTAGATTGATTTACAGATACACAGCTTTGCATTGTAGTGCTTTTTGGTAAACAAAGTTTTTTTATTACCTTCAGGTGCATATATAAAAAGATTTTTGGGGTTACCCACCACTTTGCCATTTGAGCAGCACATACCTGGCGATTCCACGATAAACTTTTTTGCTTGACAATTACTCCTTTTTGTTCCATTTTGCCTATTATGACTTTCAAATATGACCTATAGTTCTGTTTTGTGGTGTAGTTAGTGATGAGCAGACTTAAGAATGTTCTGATTTGGAAGACTCAACCAAACTTTAGTTAAAAGTTCATTTTCGTACCTGTACTTGACCCAAACTTGATGCTGGATTGGGGACTCAACCTTTGGTGCTGTAAAATGGCAGTTGTAAGAACTACGGGGCTGCAAAAGGAAGCAAAATAGGGGTAACAGCAGGACAATTGCCCTGCAAATAAATGTGGATAGGGAATAAATAGAAAAAAAATGACCTGGGTTAACCCTACTTTTAATAATCAGCAAAGGTAAAGCAGATAGCTGCACACTGCAGCCCTTAGCTGTCAACTTTACCTTGGCTAGTTATCAAAAATATCAAACTCCATTATTTAAATTATTTATAAATAAACAAATAATTAAAAAATATGGAGTTGGGTTCTCCTTTTTACCAGCCAAGGTAAGGCAGACAGCTGGGGGCTGGTATGATCAGGCTGGGAAGGCCCATGGTTATTTGGCCCTTCTCAGCCTAAAAATAGCAATCTACCGCCACTTCAAAAGTGGTGCATCCATTTACTGTGCCAATTCTGTCAATTTGCCTGCCTTTTCCCAATTGCCCTGGTATAGTGGCATTCGAGGTAATATTATTGCGGTTGAGGTCAGCTGTAAACTGACACCTGGCATCAAACATGGGAATAAGTAATGGATAGGCATCTATCAGACACCCCCGTTACTAAGACAGTAAGTGTAAAGTAAAAAAAAAACCCCACAAACACTGGAAAGTTTATTTGACTATAGTGTCCCCCACACTCCCTCATTCAACAATGTATTACTTTAAAAGAAATCCTTGTAGTTCTGATATAATCCAATGGTGTAATATACCATGACAGTCATCATATGCTAAGGAGTTTTGTTCTGAGAACGATCTCAGAGCGAGGCTCCATTGGTCACTTGAGTTCATTGGCAGACCTAGAATTTCTCATGAGCATCTGGCACTGACCAACCCAAACTGGGATCCTTTTTAGTATAATGTCACCCACTAGATTAAAATGTGCTCTATACTAGTCCACTTTCTGGTATAATGTGCCATATCCTGAGCCATTCATTGTATAATGTACCTAATCTTGGTCCTGGGATAATGGGGTTCTGTTCTTTTCCAACACATTAATAAAAAACTAAATATTCTTCTTACCTTCTTCCACTCCCACTCTGTGTTGCATCCTGTTTTATAGTCCGCGCAGTAGCTGTGCAGCTGATTTTGGTGTCGCCGCCTTGGCACATATTGTCACTGCCGTGTGCCACCAGTCACCTGCAGACTCATATCAGCAGCCAGCCTCAGATTGTTCAGTGGCAATCATAGCTGTGCAAGGAGCCTCAGGGTCTCCTGCACTGCAATACATTTCTGTCGAATGTGTGTTCAGCTATAAGGCTATGTGCCCACGCTGCGAAATATTAGCGAAATTTGCCACGTTTTTTTTGCAGAAATTCCGCAGATTTTTCAAAAATCCGCAGTACGGCGAGTCCCCAGCTATTTCTATGACATTTAGGAACTGCTGTGCCCATGCTGCGGATTTTTTCGCAGTAGAAATAATGCAGATTTCCCTGCGGAAAAATCTGCAGCATGTGAATTATTCTTTCAGATTTTTCCGCAGGGTCCCATACTTACCTACCTTGATAGCAGACACCGGAGTCACTCCCTCCAGTGCAGAGGAGCGCAGTGGAGCCAGGAGCAGGAGGTGGGCGGGGCCTGCACAAGCTCGGTCATGTGACAGCCGGAGCTAGTTCAGGCCCGCCCACCTTCTCCGGCAATGTGCAGACAGACACAGCCGGAGAGTGAAGTGCTGCGTGATGGAGGTACGTATGAACTCCCCGATCACTCCAGCACTTGTTCTGCATTGAGCATGCAGTGCCAAAGCTATGGTACTGTATCCTCAATGCAGAATGACCGCAGCATATCCGCAGGACATTCCGCAATACAACCGCAGCATGTAAACAAACAAAGTTGTGCTGCGGTTTTCTGGGAGCTCCTGCGGAATGTCCTGCGGATATATCCGCAGGACACTTTCCCCGTGGGCACATAGCCTAATAGTGGCTGCTATCGGTAGGCCTCTCCATCTCTGTGCCTCTGTGTCCACCCCTGGTACAACTCCCTTCACTCTGTTGTTGATTTTGTTTTTTATTTACAATGAAACTCAATGGCAAAATTCTTTAAGTAGCTATGTTGTCCAAATATAATGAAGTAATCCCCTCCTCCCTACCCCCCACCCAAAAAATAATAACGATTGAAGCATTTACAATGACAATTTAAATAGTGCCAGTAAATCAGTTCAAATCTGTTTAGTTAGCCAATTAATTGGGTAATATAAACTACTCAGCTCCAGAGAATCCTGGATATATACAATGTGTAAGTAAACAGAATGTTATAAAATGAATTATTTATTATTTAAACATCCTATTTTTCATTCTGCCACTATTATTTGAATTTGTAATATTTAACATTAACCTTAAAAACTAGAAATGTATTTTTAATCACTTTCCATTTCCTTGCTTACACTTATTTGCTCATCCTTTTGGGACTAGTCGGATATTGTCTCATCACTCATTCAGCCAGTACGGTGGGGTTTAACTGTTAGATTATGCTGTTCTTTTCTTAGCTACGTCTGATTAGTTTCAAATACTGGATCCAATTTTTTTAATCAATCCTGGCAAGAGTACAATCACTGAGGTAATAGGACTAACATTCAGTTACAAATATATTAAGACAGGGCTTTTTGTTAACAGACTGGGTATAAATTATTTATTCAATTTACTGTCCCAAATGCCTGGCTAAAGGCACAATTGATTTAAGAGCATATATTTTTAACTCGCTTAGGTTTAGATTCCTTTATAGAATCCATGGAGTTAAGCTTTTTATTATACCGTCGGACTAGACAAGGTTTCATTTGACATGAGCCCCAATTTTTACCTCTTTGGCCGAAAACAAAAATAATTGTCATTTTTTTTAGATATTCCATGAATGCATATGAAGTAAGTAATGCCTTCTTCCAATGTTAAGAGACATATTTAAAGGGAACTTGTCAGGTAATATATGTGTTCTAACCTAATAGAAGTGTGATGTATGGCCTAGTAACCCCTTCCTACCCATTCTTGTGTTGTAATAGTGTGTAATGTGAATGTATAAAAATATGTTTTATTACTTATGTGTAGCCTACGTAAATGAGCAGGGGCTCTAGCCCCATGGACGTCGCATCGCCCCATGGGCATTTGCATGTTTTCTGTGGTATTACGCCCCTGTGGGCATGATACAATGGATTGACATGAGTGACGTACTGCCGCTCCTTGAGAACCCGCACGTGCGCACTTACCATTCCCGCAGCATCGTTATCCGGGTACTTGATTTTTGTCTTCAGATGCCCTCTGCGCATGACCGGAACCGCAGGAGTCTTCTGAGCATGCGCAGTGCGCGTCTGAAGCTGAGAAGCAAGCGCCCGGATAACAAGGCTGTGGGAATTGTAAGTTTGCATGCGCGGGATCTCAAGCAGCGACGGTATGTCGCTCACGTAAATCCATGGTATCACGCCCACAGGGGTGTGATACCACGGAAAACATGCAAACGCCCACAGGGTGATGCAACGCCCATGGGGCTAGAGCCCCCGCTCATTTACATAGGCTACACATAAGTAATAAAACACATATTTACATATTCATATTACACACTATTACAATACAGGGATGGGTAGGAAGGGGTTACTAGGCCACATATCACACTGCTACTAGGTTAGAACACATAAATTACCTGACTGGTTCCCTTTAACACTAGAACTACCACATGTTTCATAATACGTATAACTACCATTAGGGGTCATTTTGACCCCCATTCAAAAGTGCTGTCTCTGGAGTAAAAATAACTTTTTTGTTGCCAACAAATGAAAGAACATTTATTTTCACTTAGTAGGAACAGTTTTAAGATCAAGTATGTCCATCATCCTCTCCAGAATCTTCGGTATCGTCAATTATATCACTGTTACTGCTTGATTCTGATTCTTCGGAAATATCATGAGGAAAATATTCTTCATCAGTCTCTGAGTCTATTTGTTCCTCATTTTCTTCTTCTGACTCATTTTCAGATAAATTTTGAAAATATTTCAAAATTTCATCACCTGTCAGACCCCTCTGCTTACTCATGCTTCAAATATACGTCGCAAAAAGGGACTTGTAAGATCTCAAGATCTCAGAAGTAATAAAACGACACTGTACAAACATGCAGAGTTGTAGCTTCAACTGTAATGTTTGCTACTGAAGTGCAGACAGAAATCGCTACAAGAGACATGGATCAAACATGTTCAGACAAGTTTAGACAAAAAAAATGCCGAATCATCCCTGATATGCAAAGATACAATTACACTCTACAACTAGGGAGAAGCACTCTGATTTTCTGTACTCTGTAATATTAGATGACTTGCCTACTACTACTTTTATGTATGGGGTCAAATTGACCCCTTCAGTACTTATAGGTATGAATTGTAAAATCCGGGCCCCTGAAAAAGTTACAATTCATTTTTGTGTCCTAAAATATACACTACCATAAATAAATAAAAGTCACAAAAACTCAGAACTCATTTGTTAAAATTTTAGAAATTATAGGAAAAAGAAATAGCAAAAGGGTCAAAATGACCACATCCGGTAGTTCTAGTGTTAAGGAACGTCTTCTACAAATTAGTAAACAACTGTTTACAAGATGACATGAGGCAATGTCACAGTTGACCCTGTTCCCCCTTCATAATGACCTTTGAACATGCTCATTAGATGATTCAATACAAAATATAGAGCCTGAGACTGTTCATTCCTGCTAATGTACATATTGATTTCCTGAAACAGGAAGTTCTAGTATAAAAAAAAACTTGGTTTGTTTTGTCAAAATTGTAAGGTTCAAATTTTTTGTGATATGGGGAAAAAAAACAATGTCAAACATGTAAAAAAAATACATTTAATAAAAAAAAAACCTGATGATTCGAACAATAGGTCATTTTCTCATGACACATTTGTAAAAAATGATGAAAAATATTTTTTGTGTGTCATTTTTTTCATGTGAAATCATAAAAAGAATGCTAATATATAAAGATTTAAAAAAATCGAGCCCTTCGAAAAAAAACAAAACTATAAAAACTGGGAAAAAACACTCACAAAAGCATAGTTGGAAGTGTATTTAAAGGGAACTTGTCACATGAAAAAAATGCTATACGGGGTTAAACTGCACGTTAATAGCATTTGGAATCTGCCCAACGCATGCATTTCAAACTCACTGCCAGAAGTAAAAGAACTTTAATCATCCCAGCAGCATTCTGGTTTAATTCACTGGGGTGGCGTTAACACAGGATCAGTCACCACTATACATATTGAGAGCAGTGGCTGTAATTGTGCTCCTCGCACTGACCGCCACTCCCGATACACAAAATGGTGACTGATCCCTCGCCGGCGCCACCCTGATGAATGAAACCCAAATGTTGGGAAGATTAAAGTTATTTTACTCCGAGCAGCCGATTAAAGGGAACCTGTCACCAGATTTATTCCCTATATGCTGCGGCCACCACCAGTAGGCTCTTATATACTGCATTCTAGAATACTCTGCATATAAGAGCCCAGGGCAATCTGTATAATGTAAAAACAGCTTTTATTACACTCACCTGCAGGGCGTCAGGTACGATGAGCATCGCTGGTGTTGGTCTGGCGCCTCCTACTTTCTTGCGGTCACCGACCTCCTTCTTTCTTCGTATGGATGACGCATCCTAGGTCATCCACACAGAATTTGCCATTGAGCTCCTGTGCACGTGCATTTCTCTCTGCTCTCCTGAGGGCACATTAATGTACTGTAATGTGCAGATGCGGGGAAAGGACAAAGAATGCCTGTGAATGCGCACTACAATACTTTAATCTTCCCTCAACAGGGCAAAGAAAAGTGCACATGTACAGGAGCACAATGGAGGGCTCTGTGTGGATGATGTAGGACTCGTCTTCCACATGGGCCAGGGAAGGGGGATGGCAATTGCAAGAAGAAAGCAGGAACCGGACTTATATCGGCCATGCCCATCGGACCCGACCGCCTCGCAAATGAATATTTTATAATGCTGTATATAAGGGCTGATGATGGCCTCAGGGGACAATTCTGGTGACAGTTTTCCGTTAATAGCATTTTTTATGTGACAGGTTCCCTTTAATAACTTGTTATTGATTAACATTGATATTGATTAACAGCTAACTTTTGATCTTAAGGTTTCCTTTTCAGAGAAAAAAAATCAAATAAAAACAAAAAAATAAGGATTTATAGGATTACACTTAATATTCTAAAAATACCAATAATTTAAACTTTTCTATTTAAATAGTTCAAACATTTTTTAACGAGGTAATTGAACTCATTAGCTTTTCATTAACAGCTTTGAGAGAGGTTTCTGGGTTTTAGGATTCACTCCCCCCAAAATGCAGAGGTTCATTCAGAGCTCATTAGGTATACATTTAAGAAAATGCAGAAGGAAAAATTACTAAGGTCATATAGAGAAAAAGTTTCATCCCTTTATGTCATGTTCCTTGAAATTTCCCAGGCCTGAATTTCCTTCCCATCTACTTAATTAGTACATTTGGAAAATACATGTAATTTTGAAGGACAAGCTACAGCTTTGGCTCAATTAAACACAATGCAGTGGGGACTGCCAAATTATATCTCCTTAACAAGTATTACTCTTCTTGTTCCAAGTTGTATTACAGGGTGGTATTGTAATTACAGCTAGGAAAGTTCATATCATTAAACTCACAGATGAACTTTCTTAGGATTATTAGAATTTTTTCTTTTCCTAAATTCAATAACTGACATGCTGAAACATAATCTATAAGGATTTTGCATACATTGATGAAAGTGTAAGATAATCAGATAATACAGGTAGTACTACCATATAAAGTATATCAAAAAATTGAGTACATCCTCACATCTTTTTGTAAATATTTTCTTATACATGAGGCATCATTGAAGATATGATACTTTGATACAATGTAAAGTATTCAGTGTCCACTTTATGTTGTGTGCCCTCTAACTAACTCAACACACAGCCATTAATGTCTAAAATACTGGAAACAAAAGTAAGTACATCCCTGGTGTAATGTGACTCATTACTGTTACAAAGTCTCAGCTGTGAATGGAGAGAAAATGTGCTAAATTTGATGTTATCGCTCACACTTTCTCATACTGGTCACTGGAAGTTCAACATGGCATCTCATGGCAAAGAATTCTCTGAGAATCTGAAAAAAAAGAATGGTTGCTTTACATAAAAATGTCATAGGCTATAAAAAAGATGGACTACACCCTGAAGCTGAGCTCCAGCACAGTAGCCGAGACCATACAGTGGTTTAACAAGACAGGTAAGACTCAGAACAGGCCTCACCATGGTCGAGCAAAGTTGAGTGCTCATGGGCAGCATCATATCCAGAAGTTGTATTTTCAAAACAGATGAATGATTGCTGCCAGCATTGCATCAGAGGTTACAGGAGTGGGTGTGAGTGTGGTGGGAGGGTCAGCCTGTCAATGTTCAGACTATACACTGCACACTGCATCAAATTGGTCTGCATGGCTGTCATCCCAGAAGGAAACTTCTTTTAACCCCTTAACGACCGCCGATACGCCTTTTAACGGCGACAAATTAGGGTACTTCTTCCGATCCGCTGCTTTTTAACGGCGGTCGGAAAAAAGGGTCTAGCGCCCCCCAGAGTCGGAAAATTTCCAGGGTCTCAGCTGCCGGGGGTAGATGAGACCCTGGAGATCATGATTCAGGCCAGTTTTTCCAGTCCCCGCTTACCTGATGACCGGTATACACCGTATACCGATGATCAGGTTACAGTAAATGGCAGCGCCGGTAAAAAATGATTTATCTCCCATATGGCATAAACAAACATGTCAGAAGGGAGATAAATCTCCTCCCTGGTCCCCTCCGGTCCCCCGGTGTCACCAAAGTGTCCCCCCCGACCCCCCAGACCACCCCCTCCCGAAAATCCAAGATGGCCGCGCGCACACCGGCGCGCACAGCAGCGCGTCGGCCGCATTTACTCTTTTCCTCTCATTTCTGTCGCATGTGCTATGACACATATGACAGAAAACACTCCCCAGGTCCTGCCAGGTCACCCCCTATATTCCCCCGGTGTGCCCCGGTGTCCCCCGTACCTTTTCCAGCCTTCATCCACAGCGATCCCCCCTCCTTCACAGCAGACGCTGGTCACACGTGTAGAGCAGCTGACAGCTCAGCTTCCTGTGTTCAGAGACGCTGGCTGCTGCTGCTCGGCACACTGCAGCTGTGACCCGGGAAGGGTGGGTGCAAATTCTTTGCACCCACTCTCCTCAAATGGAGGGTCTGCACTCCTAGAAAATGGGGAATACGTTCCCTGAACGTGCCCCCCATATTCTAAAAGGTCTAGACTCATCGTGGGACATCCAAAATGGATTACAGCAGGGACCCGATTTTTTTTTCTTTTCATTAAATTGGTGAAAGAGGGAATATTTTGGGGAGTGTTTTTTCAAATACATTTTTTTTTGTTGTCAATTTTTTTTTTTATTACTGTCAATTAGTTATGTCTGGTATCAGATAGACGCTGTGACATCACTAATTGCTGGGCTTGATGCCAGGGGACATTGCACATCTGGTATCAACCCCATTTATTACCCCGTTTGCAATTGCACCAGGGCAACGGGATGAGTTGGGGCGAAGCGCCAGGATTGGCACATCTAATGGATGTGCCACTTCTGGGGCGGCTGCGGCCTGCTATTTTTAGGCTGGGAAGAGTCCAATAACAATGGCTCTTCCCACCCTGAGAATACCAGACTCCAGCTGTCAGCTTCACCTTGGCTGGTGATCTAATTTGGGGGGACCCCCCGTTGTTTTTTTTTTAATTATTTATTTATAAATAATAATAAAAAAAAAACAGCCTGGGGAGCCCTCCAAATTGATCACCAGACAAGATGAAGCTATCAGCTTTGGTTTGCAGGCTACAGCTGTCTGCTTTACCCTAGCTGGTTAGCAAAAATAGGGGGGACCCCACGTCATTTATTTTAATTATTTTTTTTTTCTTTTTGGGCTAAATACAAGGCTAGGCATCCTTCAGTGCCACACGAAAGGCACTAAAGGGCGCCAGCTTAGTATATCCAGGGGGTGGGACGTTATATATGTTTGACATCTATCCATTCATCCATTGTAGCATTTTAGGCTATGAGCCAACAATCAGGGTTTGCAGCATTTTGGGCGCAGTGTTTTCCCTGCATCCATAAAGCTGCGTTGTGCAGTAGAAGCACAGTGGAAGGATTTTTAGAAATCTCATGCCCACTGTGCTTCTTTTCTCCGCAGCATAAACCGACCTGTGGCGCAGCTTCCCGAGCCTCAGCATGTCAATTTATGCTGTGGAGATGAGTGTTCTCTGCAGGTAGAATAGAACTAAAGTCCACAGCAGCTTGAACCCAAATCCTGGGCATGGGCAGCTGCGTTCTACCATGGACAACACTCATATCTCTGCAGGAAGGCTGACACTGTGTACTAGACACCGTGTCGCTGGATCATGGCCACATAGCCTAACAGTGAGAATATTGTTGCTACAGCAACATTTTTGTAGAGTACCTGTGGATTCCAAATGTTTACTATACTCCTGAATAAAATCCTTGAGGGGTCCAGTTTCCAAAATGGGGTCACTTGTGGGGGGTTTCTGCTGTATAGGTACCCAAGAGGCCCTGCTAATGTGACATGGTGCGCGCAATTTATTTCAACTTTTCCAAAATTCAAATGGTTCTCCTTCCATTTCAAGCCCTCCCATTTATCCAAACAGAGGTTTTTGGCCACATATGGGGTATCCCTGCGCTCACAAGAAATTGGATAACAACCTGTGGTGTCCACGTTTTGTTGCTGCCTCTTGAAAAAGTGAGAAATGTGATGCCAAAGAAACATTTTTGTGAAAAAAATGAACATTTTTAATATGGCAACCTAAGCTTATCAAATTCTGTGAAGTATTCGTGGATTCAAAATGCTCAATATACACCCAGATAAAAGCCTTGAGGTGTCTTGTTTCCAGAATGGGGTCACTTGTGGGGGATCTCCACTGTTTAGGCACCTTAGGGGCTTTCCAAATGCGACATAGCGTCCACTAATTATTCCAGCCAAATGTTCAGTCAAATAGCACTTTTTCCCTTCCGAGCCCTGCTGTGCACCCAAACAGTTGATTTCCACCACACATAAGGTATCAGCATACTCAGGAGAAATTGCACAATAAATTTGATGCTGATTTTTTTCCTTTTACTCTTGTTAAAAAAAAGCTATCTGGTTGAAGAAACAATTTTGTGGTAAAAATATATTTTTTTTATTTTCACAGCTCAACATTATAAACTTCTGTGAAGCACCTGGGGGTTCAGGGTACTCACCAAACATCTAGATAAATTCCTTGAGGGGTCTATTTTCCATAATGGGGTCACTTGTGGGGGACCTCCACTGTTTAGGCACCTCAGGGGCTCTCCTAATGCAACATGGCGTCCGCTATTGATTCCAGCAAATTTTGCAGTCAAATTGCACTCCTTCCCTTCCGAGTCCTGCCGTGTGCCCAAACAGTTGATTTCCACCACATATAAGATATCACCAAACTCAGGAGAAATTGCACAATAAATTTCATGGTGATTTTTTTCCTGTTACCCTTGTGAAAAAAAAGCTACCTGGTTGAAGTAACAATTTTGTGGTAAAATTTTATTTTTTTATTTTCATGGCTCAACGTTATAAACTTCTGTGAAGCACCTGGGGGTTCAGGGTACTCACCAAAGATCTAGATAAATTCCTTGAGAGGCCTAGTTTCCAATATGGGGGTCACTTGTGGTGTTTTTTTGCTGTTTACGTACCTTAGGGGTCCTCCAAATGCGACATGGTGCCCGCAATCTTTTTCAGCCAAATTTCCTTTCCAAAATTCAAATATTGCTCCTTTTGTTCCAAGCACTCCCATTTGTCCAAACGAAGGTTTCAGACCACATGTGAGGTATCACCGTGCATATAAAAAAGTGGGTAACAAACATTTGGGTAAAATTTTTGGAATTACCTCTTGAAAAAGTGAGAAAATTGATGCTAAAGCAACATTTTTGAGAAAAAAAGACAATTTTCAATATGACAACGTAACGTTATCAAAATCTGTGAAGTATCTGTGGGTCCAAAATGCTCACTATACCCCTCGATAAAAGCCTTAAGGGGTCTAGTTTCCAAAATGGGCTCACTTGAGGGGAGTTCCTGCTGTTTAGGTACCTTAGGGGATCTGTAAATGCAACATGGTGCCCGCTATCTGTTTCAGCCAACTTTGCTTTCCAAAATTCAAATATTGCTCCTTTCGTTCCAAGCCCTCCCATTTACCCAAACAAAGGTTTCTGACCACATGTGGGGTATCGGCGCGCTCATAAGAAAGTGGGTAACAAAGTGTGAGGTCCAATTTTTGGTGTTGAAAAAGTAAGAAAATTAGGGCTAAAGCAACATTTTTAGGTAAAATGTTAATTTTTATTTTTTTTCATTCCACATTACTTTAGTTCCTGTGAAGCACCTGAAGGGTTAATAAACTTCTTGGATGTGGTTTTGAGTACCTTGAGGGGGGCAGTTTTTAGAATGGTGTCACTTTTGGGTATTTTCTTTCACCTAGGCCTTTCAAAGTCACTTCAAATGGGATGTGGTCTCTAAAAAATTGGGTTTGTAAATTTTGTTGAAAAAATGGGAAATTGCTGATGAACTTTGAACCCTTCTAACCTCCTAACCCCAAAAAATTTTATTTCAAAAATTGCGCTGATCTAAAGTAGACATGTGGGAAATGTTATTTATTAACTATTTTGTGTCACATAACTCTCTGGTTTATGGGCATAAAAATTAAAAGTTTGAAAATTGCAAAATTTTAAAAATTTTTTCTCAAATTTCAGATTTTTTCACAAATAAAATAAAAAAATATCATCCTAAATTTACCTCTAACATGAAGTCCAGTATGTCACGAAAAAACATTCTCAGAATTACCGGGATCCATTGAAGCGTTCCAGAGTTATAACCTTATAAAGTGACACTGGTCAAAATTACAAAAAATGGCCTGGGCATTAAGTACAAAACTGGCTTCGTCCTTAAGGGGTTAAAGATGATGCACAAGAAAGTTTGCAAACAGTTTGCTGAAGACAAGCAGTCTAAGAACATGGATTCCTGGAATCATGTTCTGTGGTCTGATGAAACCAAGATAAACGTATTTGGTTCAGATGGTGTCAAGTATGTGTGGTGGCAACCAGGTGAGGAGTACAAAGACAAGTGTGTCTTGCCTACAGTCAAGCATGATGGTGGGATTGTCATGGTTTTGGTCTGCAGGAGTGCTGGCAGTGTAGGGATCTATAGTTCATTGAGGGAACCATCAATGCTAACATGTACTGTAACATACTGAAGCAGAGCATGATTCCCTCTCTTTGGAAACTGGGCAGTGGGGCAAAATTTCAACATGATAAAACCCCAAACATACCTCCAAGATGACCACTGCTTTGTTAAAGAAACTGAACGTAAAGGTGCTGGACTGGCCAAGCATGTCTCAAGACCTAAATCCTATTGAGCATCCTTAAATGGAAGGTGAAAGAATGCAAGGTCTCTAACATTCACCAACTCTGTGAGTGTTGCAACGTCATGGAGAACTGGAAAAGCATTCCAGTGGCTCCTGTGAACCTCCAATGAACCACATACCCAAGAGAGTTAAGGCAGTGCTTGAATAAAATGATGGTCATACAAAATATTGACATTTTGGGACAATTTGGACATTTTCACAAGTGTCATATCTTCAATGTTGTCCCATCAAAATATATAATTTTTTTTACATTAATGTAAGGGGTGTATTCACTTTTGTGATATATTGTACATCAGTTGTGGAATTATGTTTTGCATGTCTTCAGTAGCTACTGTATGTAGGGACACAGCAAATGTTTTGCCCTCACTGCTACCAAAGTAAGCCATCAACTTCCTGTTCCATCATTCTCTATGTGTCTGAGCTCTCAGTACAGTGAGCATAATGATATCACTACATCAAGCCTGCTGTATGGTGCTTCAGAACACATGCTAAATAAATGAGAGAAGCAGGGAAGTTAGGCGAGGTGAATAAATATATAGGGTACATTGTACAGAGATATAACATGTATACGCGATAGTGTGTAGGGCCGTCATACTGAGTGTAGGGAGATGTGGGGCCATCCTAAAGTGAGGAAGCTTTATTGACCATCAGCTGTATGTCGGCTACTGTTGGAATAATTAAACTTTGCATGAGCATCAGAAATGTGAAATCAATTATGTGCCCTGTGCCTATTGTGAATGGGACAGATAATAGCCACCTGGAAGTGGAAACATATGTAGCTCCTAGTCATTGAGACGTCACCACCTGACCTACTTGCAGATCTGTACAGCTGCCACTAAAAACATTCCGCCATAGAGCTTCAGTATTTAGCTTATGTATTGTCTCTGCCAATAGGTGCTGCTCCAGTTATCTAGAGTGGAGTGCACTTTGGAGCTCACAAACAAATCAACAGAAAAGCCAACATTCTCCTGTATGTGAGAACAGAGAATGGGCACCCTTTTCTGTAAAAGCAAAGGCAACTGAGCAACTTTCAGCAACACTGAGCATACGCCATCATTTCTCGAAAGGCAGCAACTGCACAAGCAGCAACTTGTCCAGATAAGATTTTAGTTGGCAAACCAGAGAATGAAACAAGATCTTGATTGCTCGACAATCAAGGGTGGATAATTGATGTTATAAAAAAAAAAGAGTAGGAGGTATCATTGGTAGAGATGAGCAAACCATTCAAAGTTCGGTTCGCAATCTTTACCGAACTTACTAGTGTTTGCCGAACAGTTTGGCAATGAATTCAATGGGAGGCCAAACTTATGTGTTGTAAAATGGTGTAGAGGGTTGTAAAAGAAACAAAATAAAGCAGGACATACTTACCGAGTCTCCAACATGGCTGTAACTGCTCCCGCAGCTGTACTTCCGGGGCTGCTGATTATCACTCATATTTATTATCTGCTTTCCCTGCCCACCATCTCTGATTGGCTGCAGTCAGACCTCACCCCCAGACAGTGTCTCTAATTAGATAGAATCACAGACTCTGTCTGCAGGTCTATCATGATATAAAATAAAAAAAATAAAATTGTCTTTAGATCCCCCCATCTATTGATACCAGCACAGATAAAGCCCAAGGCTACAGGCTGCAGCCCCCAGTTGTGTGTATATCTTGGCTGTGTATTAAAATAAGAGGAACCACATGCAGCTTTTTAAAATTATCAAATAAATAATTAAAAAATGGTGTGTGGTCCCTCCAATATTGATACTTAGCCAAGGTAAAGAGAAACAACTAGGGGCTGGTACTCTCAGGCTAGAAAGACCCTTGCTTATTCGGCCCCCAAGCCTAAAAATAGCAACCTGCAGCTGCCCAAGATTGCCGAATCCATTAGATGTGACTGTCACAGAACTTTACCATGGTGCAGAGACAATCATCGTAATAAGAGGTTAAATGCAGCTCACAGCTGCCACTAAGCAAGAGATTAGTAATGGGGAGGGTCTATAAGACCTCCGCCATAACTAATCTGACAGAGAAAGTAAATAAACACAAACACTAAAAAAATCCTTTATTTGAAATAAAATACAAAAAAATCACCGTCTTTCACTACTTTATTAACCACCAAAAGACCCAGGCCCGACGTAATCCACACAAGGTCCTATGAAGATTCCAACTCTGCTACATCTGAACTGACAGCTAGCCACCATAGAACATGACCACCTGCTGTGGACTTCAGGCAGATACTGAGCCTCAGTGATCAGTGGTGGCATCACTCAGGTTAGTTGCAGCTACAGCTGGAGGTTCCCATGGTACCTCACCTGTGTCCGCAGGTAATCTGACCTCAGCGGACCTCAATGAACTCAGTGACCTCACCTTCGGTGAAGTCACTGAGTTCACAGAACTGGCAGAAAACTGTGTTTTTTGCTAAGAGATTCAGATTTGGTGTTAAAATTTCAACATCATATTCCTGCACCAAACCTACACCTACTGGCAAAAAACGCATCTAAACACCATGCGGTTTTTATGCATTTTTTGTCAGGAGGTGTAGATTAGGTGCAGGAATATGGTGTCAAAATTGCAGCACCAAATCTACATTTCTTGGCAAAAAAAGGACAACAACGGTTTTAACTCTGTTTCAGTGCTTTTTTCTGCCAGGAGGTGCAAACTTGATGTTGCAATCAGGTGCAGACATTTCAGCACCAAATTTGTATTTCCTGGAAGACAACTGCATAGAAACAGCATCAAACCCAATTTTTGTGTGCATTTTTTTGCCAAGTGATGCAGATTTGGTGCTGAAATTTCTACAGCATATTCCTACAGACAATCTACACCGCCTGGCAAAAAAAAAAAAATCACTTTAAAACCTCATGCATTATGATGCAGTTTTACAGCATTTTTTTTGCCAGGAGGTGTAGATTGGGTGCAGGAATATGCTCTAGAAATTTCAGCACCAAATCTACATCTCTTGGCAAAAATTATGCACAAAAACAGTTTTCATGCAATTTTGGCACAGTTTTCTGACAGGAGGTGCAAATTTGGTGCTCAAATCTGGTGAAAAACTTGCAGATACCCAGAACTGGTGGATCTAACCGGGTTTAGAAAACAAAATGATCCCGGATGTCTGGCCAGATGCCGGTCCCTATATAAGACTATGGGGATCAATATACGGCCCTTAAAAATGGTGGTGGAAGGGATAGGAGCAGGTGCATTACACTTACCAGTCTTCGGTGCGGCTCTAATGCTACTTCCAAGGCTGCTCCTTATTGCTCATACATATTCACTGCTTCCCTCGCCCACTGGTAGTCCTGGCGTCTGTGATTGTTTTTTAGTCGCACAGCATCAGAACACTATTAACCTGCAGATTAACCACCAATCTGCAGGTTAATATCATTTTTCTATATGACAGGTCCCCTTTAAACTGGAATGAAACAAAAGTTGCACAAGTTTTGAGCAAATTGGCGTAGTACAAAAAAATTGCAACTTTTCAAACCGTATTCTGCCAATATTCTGGTGTTAGAAGCTTTGATACATTGCCCCATGTGAGGCAAATCCCGGGATATGAAGATGAATTATGACTCCAGTCATAATCCCTCATCACTCCCTGGCAGTGCCCCCTCCCTTCTTGTTCTCAGTGTTCCACTTACACCTCCTTGGCCATGTCCTGTGATATGGAGATGAGGTGGTGTGGGAACAATGGACACAGGATGACTCCCTGCCGTCACCCTGTAGTAGGAGCTGCTAGCTAGTTAGCAAGGCTATGGAAATAGCCAGACAGAACGACTCCAGTAAAAAATGGTTCATATCTCGCAAGCCATATTTCCGATAAATATGGCAACCATAAAAATGGTGTCTCCGCATGCGGACGATGCCGGCACACCCTTTTTATGGGAGCAGGACATTGGGAAATGCCCCAGGCGTGATATCAGCCAATGGGGAACTGGCAGACAGGTCATGAGTCCCCTCGTTCTGTAGCTAAATTCATAACTGTCACAATGAGAGCATTGGCGTCCGCCTACGACGCTCCCAGGCAAAGTTATGGCCCATATTCCATGTTGGGATATTGTCCATAACTCAAGCCAGGGGTGGAGCAGTGCTCCCTGTGAGGTCACTAAGGTAGGAGGGGACCTGGATCTGCCCAGGTTGATAACCCTACTTCGGCCATTTTCCAGGGTTCTTCTCGCTGGGGGCACGTGTAGGAAACATCTGTGGGAAGGATCCTAGAAACCTGGGTACAGCGCCCCCCTGTGGCCAGACGCAACAAGGTAACTGCTGGAACTGTGTATGCCTGTTTGTAACCCATGCTTTGATTGTAACTGTACTCTGACCTATGTATATTCTGTAGATTCCCTATTGTATATATTGTAGTTCTAGTGTGCTTTAGGCTGATTAAATTATATAATTAATCTTGGGCTGTTCTGTTATCTCGATCTTGAATCCCACGTCTGTGTGTTCGGCTAATAGTTACCGTGAAGCGGTTGGTGGCAGCGAGTTGTGCCAAGGATTATTGTGGGGAGGCCAGTGAGATTCGGGAAGATATTATATATTCCGCCCGCGGAGGTCGGGGGAATATATACCCTACTCTCACTGGGGACCCTTCAATAATCGGCATAAGTAGTATAGCGGCCTCCTTGCTTATTGTCGGGCAATTCCATAATTGGCTTGACTATAAGAGGGGCGCTAGAGAGTGCGTCACGTGCTCTGTCTGTCGGTCGGGAGGTATAAAGGAGGGGTGACCCCCCACTTGTTACCCCCCGATTGTGACGTACTGGTAGCCAGCGCGGGGGATTTCTGAGTGACCCCCCGGTGGTTTGTGACATATTGGTGGCATAGCGGTGGGATCGAGATAATAGTGTGTGTGAGTGTGAGACCCATACTCCCAGACACTAAAGACTGCCTGCAGCAGCTGTGGCTGCTGGGGTCTTCAGACTAGCTCAACACTAGAGTGTCAGAGTGCAGATACTGTAAGGTGTGTGGAGGCATCAGGTGTCAGTTCTGTGTCAGTGACCAAAAGTCTGCAAGAATGGCTGATGGCACCAGGAGCAGAGCTATGCAACTGGCCAATGCTAAGGCAGGAGCCGAAGAGAGGGAGGACGGTGCTGTGGACAGCAATGAGGAGGTTGCCCACGAGTCCTCCAGGAGCTCGACGCCAGAAAACCGTTCTGCCGAGGACATTGCGCAACTTGGCACTGCTGGACAAGATGAGGAGGAGCTCACCCAAGGTTCCTCAACGAGCCAGATGCCAGCCCTCCGCTCTGAAAGGGACAGTGAATCACCAGGCTCCGCAGCGTGCCGCAGATCACCACGTGCCATTCCACCGAGCCTGGGAGGCTCGGATAGCCTTCTTCAAATGGCTATGGCCCTTCTCCAGGCTGGAGACCAGAAGGGCTACAAGGAACTCCTGGCAGAGCGCAGGGCAGAGCGGCACGCAGAGCGTGAGGCTGCGGAGCGAGAGCGGCAGGCAGCGCGTGAAGAGCGAGAGCGAGAGCGACAGGCAGACCGTGACTACCAGCTGCAGCTAGCTCAGCTCCGGCCCTCATCAGCCACATGTGACCTTCAAAACACCAAACTTCCAAAGGTCCGTGTTGAGGACTTCCCAGTGCTGGAGAAGGATGGAGACTTGGACTCTTTCCTGACTGCTTTTGAACGGACTTGCTTGCAGCACCATCTGAACAAGGACCAGTGGGCCAAATACCTGACCCCCCGTTTAAGGGGTAAGGCCCTGGATGTCCTTGGGGACTTGCCTGCTGAGGCAGATCAGGGCTACGACACCATCAAGCGGGCCCTGATCCAACAGTACAACCTCACCCCGGAGTCCTACCGCAAGAAGTTCCGGAGCCTACAGAAGGGACCAAAGGACTCCTGGGCTGACCACAGGCGGGCACTTGCCCGAGCTGCCGACCACTGGACCCAAGGCCTGCAGCTTTCCACCGGACCGGAGATCCTGGACTTGTTCATCACGGAGCAACTCTTGTGGAACTGCCCTGAGGATCTCCGCCAGTTCATCCGAGACCAGAAGCCAAAGGGGTCCACGGCTACAGCTGCCCTTGCCGATGACTACACCAACAACCGGGCCCCTGAGGCCAGGAGAGCGGCCACCAGCAGCACCTGGAGAGGGGGTAAGATGAATTCTGCGACTGCCCCACCTGCCCCTAGACTGCAGGGGGTGTCCCCCTCAACTCCCCTCTCCAGGCCCGTGGCGGAACCAAGACGGTGCCACCAGTGCAACCTACCTGGACACTTCAAGGCCATGTGCCCTCAGCGTCCCAAGGCCCCGGCTCCGTCCCCGTCCCAAGGGCCGCCCAAGGTGTATTGTGTGGGTGGGGGTGGTGGTAGGTCCCTGGACAGCTTCCAACCTGTCACCGTCGGCCGGTCTGTGACCATAGGACTGCGAGACAGCGCCTCGGAGGTGACTCTGGTGCGGCCTGAGATGGTGTCCCCCCAAGACTTGATCCCTGGAAAAACCCTCGCTGTCTCCGGGATTGGAGGCACTGACCCGGCGCTGCCTGTTGCTGACATTTATGTGGACTGGGGCGCAGGGCGAGGGGTGAGGGAGGTGGGGGTAACTGATCGGATCCCTGCAAACGTGCTACTTGGGACAGATTTGGGGCAGATAACCTCCCAGTTTGGGCCCCAACCAAGGGCTGAACCTTCAGCCAGTACTGACATGCCTCCGGACAATGTTAATGTGTTATCTATGAATGATGTAAGGGAGGAGGGAGTGAACTCTGATATTTCTGCTTGCACAGACACCATAGACACACACACAGCTGCAGCTGTGACAGGGGAGGGGGTCAGAGAAAGGTGTGACAATGCCTCTACAAGTAACCAGCCTGTGAGCTGGGATCTGTTGCCCTCTGCAGGGATAAGCAGAGAGCAGGGTGCTGCAGGGGGAGGACCAGTGTGTGGGGTGGGGGCTACCACAGCAAATGTGGGGTCCCCAGAGATTTCACAGCGGGGTTCTGTTGCTGCAGGAGGGGAACAGGCAGGTGAGATTGGGGCCGGTCCAGGAGCGGAAGTGCTCCCAGGTAAGATCTCGGTGCATGGTTCCCCCACAACCGGGGTGTCAGGAAGCCAGGTAGGTCTGCCTGAACCGGCGACTTGGTCAGGAACGGAGGAGGAGCAGGCACGACCCACGGTCGCAGCGGCTGTGGCCGCTGTCACCCGCAGTGGGAGTGCTGGAAGCCAAGGGGCCTCCCGGAGGTCCGATAGCTCTTCCCCTTCTGACCAAGTGGCAGCCGAGTCAGGTGGAGGCCAGGACACAGGTCCCGGGGTACTGACCGAAGATGTGACAGTCTCGTCGATTCTGGCCACATCTAGTCAGGGGTTTCAGGCAGCGTTAGAAGCTGACGACAGCCTGAAAGCTCTTAAGGAGCAGGCGGCACAGCCTCCCTCGGACTCGGACCCGGAGCGAGTGGTCTGGGACCAAGGACGGCTGTACCGGGCCACGGTCCAGCAGGGTTCACCGGAGGCGTGGCCCAGGGACCGACAGTTGGTGGTACCCTATCCGTTCCGGACGGAGTTGTTGCGGATCGCACATGAGATTCCGATGGCCGGACACCTAGGGATCGCTAAGACCAAGGCCAGGTTAAACCAGCATTTCTACTGGCCAAAAATGGGGGCCGATGTGGCTGCCTACTGCCGTTCGTGTGAAACCTGTCAGAGAGTGGGGAAGGCGGGGCCACGCCCCAAAGCCCCACTGGTATCTCTGCCCATCATCGATGAGCCTTTCAGGAGGGTGGCTGTGGATCTGGTCGGCCCGCTGGCCATCCCCAGCAGCTCCGGGAAACGCTTCATACTGACGGTAGTGGACTATGCCACCCGGTACCCAGAAGCAGTGGCCTTGTCGTCCATTCGGGCTGACAAGGTGGCCACCGCATTGCTGGAGATTTTCTCCCGAGTGGGTTTTCCCCAGGAAATGCTCACTGACCGGGGGACCCAATTCATGTCCCAGCTGATGGAGGCCCTCTGTAAGCAAGTCCAGGTGCGACATCTGGTGGCCAGCCCGTACCATCCACAGACTAATGGCCTGTGCGAGCGGTTCAATGGCACCTTAAAGCAGATGCTTAAGATGTTGGTCGACTCCCATGGGCGTGACTGGGAGCGGTATCTCCCACACCTGTTATTTGCTTACCGGGAGGTTCCACAGGCCTCAACAGGATTCTCACCGTTTGAGCTCCTGTACGGGCGACGTGTGCGGGGCCCCCTGGCTCTGGTGAAAGAGGCTTGGGAAGGGGATTTGGCCACCCCTGGAGTGTCGGTTATCGAGTATGTCATGCGCTTCCGGGACAAAATGCAGGCCTTGACGCAACTGGTACACGACAATATGGCTCAAGCCCAGGCCGATCAGAAGCGTTGGTACGACCAGAACGCTTGTGAGAGGACCTACCAAGTGGGTCAAAAGGTGTGGGTACTGGTCCCCGTACCACAGGACAAGCTTCAGGCAGCCTGGGAAGGCCCATACCTCGTGTACCAGCAGCTCAACCCTGTAACGTACCTGGTCACCCTGGACCCTGCCCGTGGAAGGCGGAAGCCCTTCCATGTGAATATGATGAAGGCACATCATGAGCGGGAGGCATGTGCGCTCCCCATGTGCAACCTGCCCGAGGAGGGAGAAGCGGAAACCCTCTTGGATATGCTAGCCCAGGTTAGGGCAGGCGGATCCATTGAGGATGTGGAGGTTGGCCACCAGCTCTTGGAAGACCAACGGTCCCAGCTGTGGGCCACCCTCCTCCCCTTCCGGGGGTTGTTTACCAACCAGCCCGGAAGGACTGACTTGGCTGTCCATCACGTGGACACTGGGGATCATCCCCCGATCCGGCGTTCAGCATATCGGGTCTCCCTGGAGGTGCAGCAACACATGCGCCAGGAGATTGACGAGATGCTGAAGCTGGGGGTGATCCAGGCATCCAACAGCGCTTGGGCGTCGCCTGTAGTCCTCGTCCCTAAGAAGGACCGAACCACTCGGTTCTGCGTGGACTACAGGGGGCTCAATGCTGTCACGGTCGCCGATGCGTACCCAATGCCACGCATCGATGACCTGCTCGATCAGTTGGCCGGGGCTCAGTACCTGACCATCATGGACCTGAGCCGGGGATATTGGCAGATCCCCCTGACTCGCAAGGCCAGGGAACGCTCTGCCTTTATTACCCCATTTGGACTGTACGAGTCCACGGTGATGCCATTCGGGATGAGGAATGCCCCTGCCACTTTCCAGCGGATGGTCAACACCCTGCTCAAGGGACTTGAAGGATACGCGGCCGCGTACCTGGATGACATTGCCGTCTTCAGTCCCACCTGGGAAGATCACCTAGAGCATCTAGCACAGGTGCTCAGGCGGATCCACCGGGCAGGTTTGACCATCAAGCCGGGAAAGTGTCAGCTGGCCATGAGCGAGGTCCAGTACCTCGGTCACCGGGTAGGTGGGAGAACACTGAAGCCCGAGCCTGAGAAAGTGGAGGCCATCGCATCCTGGCCCACCCCCAGGACCAAGAAGCAGGTGATGTCCTTCTTGGGGACCGCTGGGTACTATAGGAGGTTTGTTCCATGCTATAGTAGCCTGGCAAAGCCCTTGACGGACCTCACCAAGAAGAAGCTGCCCTCTGCAGTCGATTGGACAATGGACTGCGAGACAGCCTTCCGGGCCCTAAAGGACGCCCTGTCCAGCCCGCCCGTGCTACAGGCAGCCGACTTCACGCGGCCGTTTGTAGTACAGACCGACGCCAGTGACTTCGGCCTCGGTGCGGTGCTCAGCCAGGTGGACTCTGCGAGCCAAGAGCACCCAGTCTTGTACCTGAGCAGGAAGCTGTTACCAAGGGAAGTTGCCTATTCCACGATGGAGAAGGAGTGCCTGGCCATAGTGTGGGCCCTGCAGCGTCTGCAACCCTATCTATACGGGCGCCACTTCATCGTGGAGACGGACCACAATCCCCTCAGCTGGTTGCACACCGTCTCTGGGACGAATGGGCGATTGTTGCGATGGAGCCTTGCGCTCCAGCAATACAACTTCACCATTCGCCACAAAAGGGGCCGTGACCACGGTAACGCAGACGGGCTGTCCCGACAAGGAGAGGTCGCGGACGGGCGCACGGGGGAACACCGGAGTGTGCTGCCCCCTAGCGCCCTCAAAAGGGGGGAGGTGTGAGGCAAATCCCGGGATATGAAGATGAATTATGACTCCAGTCATAATCCCTCATCACTCCCTGGCAGTGCCCCCTCCCTTCTTGTTCTCAGTGTTCCACTTACACCTCCTTGGCCATGTCCTGTGATATGGAGATGAGGTGGTGTGGGAAAAATGGACACAGGATGACTCCCTGCCGTCACCCTGTAGTAGGAGCTGCTAGCTAGTTAGCAAGGCTATGGAAATAGCCAGACAGAACGACTCCAGTAAAAAATGGTTCATATCTCGCAAGCCATATTTCCGATAAATATGGCAACCATAAAAATGGTGTCTCCGCATGCGGACGATGCCGGCACACCCTTTTTATGGGAGCAGGACATTGGGAAATGCCCCAGGCGTGATATCAGCCAATGGGGAACTGGCAGACAGGTCATGAGTCCCCTCGTTCTGTAGCTAAATTCATAACTGTCACAATGAGAGCATTGGCGTCCGCCTACGACGCTCCCAGGCAAAGTTATGGCCCATATTCCATGTTGGGATATTGTCCATAACTCAAGCCAGGGGTGGAGCAGTGCTCCCTGTGAGGTCACTAAGGTAGGAGGGGACCTGGATCTGCCCAGGTTGATAACCCTACTTCGGCCATTTTCCAGGGTTCTTCTCGCTGGGGGCACGTGTAGGAAACATCTGTGGGAAGGATCCTAGAAACCTGGGTACAGCGCCCCCCTGTGGCCAGACGCAACAAGGTAATTGCTGGAACTGTGTATGCCTGTTTGTAACCCATGCTTTGATTGTAACTGTACTCTGACCTATGTATATTCTGTAGATTCCCTATTGTATATATTGTAGTTCTAGTGTGCTTTAGGCTGATTAAATTATATAATTAATCTTGGGCTGTTCTGTTATCTCGATCTTGAATCCCACGTCTGTGTGTTCGGCTAATAGTTACCGTGAAGCGGTTGGTGGCAGCGAGTTGTGCCAAGGATTATTGTGGGGAGGCCAGTGAGATTCGGGAAGATATTATATATTCCGCCCGCGGAAGTCGGGGGAATATATACCCTACTCTCACTGGGGACCCTTCAATAATCGGCATAAGTAGTATAGCGGCCTCCTTGCTTATTGTCGGGCAATTCCATAATTGGCCTGACTATAAGAGGGGCGCTAGAGAGTGCGTCACGTGCTCTGTCTGTCGGTCGGGAGGTATAAAGGAGGGGTGACCCCCCACTTGTTACCCCCCGATTGTGACGTACTGGTAGCCAGCGCGGGGGATTTCTGAGTGACCCCCCGGTGGTTTGTGACACCCCAGTAGTTATTTTTTTTTATTGTATTGTTCTTCAAAGATTATATGGTAGCATTTTGTGATCAGCTTGTTTTCAAGTGATCCACCTAACATATAGGAATTATCCATCGCACAGCCTTTACATAATCTTAGCTACATGAATAATTCATTATTGGGCAATAGGTTTGTAAGTTGGTATTTGTGTTTTTAATACTCAACCTAAACTTTCTAAAGAACATAAACTTCAGTAAATATTTACTTCCTTCAAAAACAGATTAACCCATCATTTTCACTTAAAATGTTACTGGCTATTTGGTAGGGGTGCAATGCTTCCAAGTGTAAAACCCGTCTCATTACGTTTATATCATAAGAGAACATACTTTGTGTTTACAGTTATGTCTAATGAGAGTAGCAAACAAGTGTTGCCTATTTTATAAAAGATTTCTTTTTTCTATGCATCTGTGTAAATAAAGGGACCATTGTTTGTTTCCTTATGGTTTCACAGGTCCTATTTCAAATTATGAACAATCCCATATTATTGGCAGCTGTATTCCATAATGGCCCTTTGAGAATGTATGCACTGTGAATCCAATCAAAACAGTAAAAATGGAAAATAATACAACGTTATAATATTAGCAGAGGAAAATGTCATTGGGTGGTGTAACTACCAATGAAAGCCAATTCTTTCAAAATAGAGGGAAAACGTTTTAAACTCTACAACTGTAAATAATAAGTGATGGTGGAGCTGGCTCACCACTGCTCAATACTGTATTGACCATTGGGATTCTCAGGCACTTTTGATATTCAATCGAGTGTCCCTGGTGCTCGAACGACATGCTCGAGTCCCCGCCCAGCATGGTTTGTGCAGTCTTTAAACATAAAATATCTTCTATCCTCTAATAATACAGTTGTTTGCTGCATTTAGTGTATGGCATGCTGCTAAAGAAAGGATAATGTATTAGAGGCATCTAGGCAGAGATTATAGCCTTACTGTTATGAACTGGCGCCGTCATAGCCGCAAGCAGCCTGCTGCGGTTCCTGTTGCGCCCAGGCGTCGGGTGCCGTTCTTGGCCGTGCCTCGGGTCGTCCAGCTGGCTGCTCCTTCCACCACATCTAAGTGTGGAGAGGCGGCTAGTGCGCATGCACGCGCTGATTCACCCCAGCCAGAGCTTAAGTCCGGTGTTTTGCCTAGTGAGCATGCTCAGCCTGATTGTGTCATTTCTGAGACTAATGCGGGCGTCACACGATACGATCTATCGTGCGATCGCATGAGCGATCGTACCTGCCCCCGTCGTTTGTGCGTCACGGGCAATTAGTTGCCCGTGGCGCACAAAGTCTTTAAACCCCCGTCACACGTACTTACCTGCTGAGAGATGTCGCTGTGGGCGGCGAACATCCACTTCCTGGAGGGGGTGGGACGTTCGGCGTCACAGCAACGTCACACAGCCGCCGGCCAATGGAAGCAGAGGGGCAGAGATGAGTGGGACGTAAACATCCTGCCCAACTTCTTCCTTCAGCATTGCCGGCAGCCGCAGGTAAGCTGCAGTTCATCATTCCCGGGGCGTCACACGGAGCGATGTGTGCTACCCCAAGTACGATGAACAACTGGCGCACAGAAGAATAAATGAATTTTTAAAAATAAACGACGTGTAAACGATACACAATTTGTAACCAATTTGTGATCGTTCTGAGGCGCTCGTAGGTGTCACACGAAACGACGTTGCAAACGATGCTGGATGTGAGTCACAAAAAAGTGACCCCCGACGACATATCGCACGATGGATTGTCTCGTGTGACGCCCGCATAAGTCCTTAGTTCAGGCTACTGAGCATGCTCCCACAATTAATCATAACAGCCTCTTTGCGCAGGTACTTGTACTTCGTGCTGTGTCTAAGTTCTGGGATGTGCCTACTGAGCATGCTCAAGCAGATAGTCTGATTTCTTAGTCTGTTGTTCAGGCTACTGAGCATGCTCAGGCACTTAGTGCATTAGAGGCTAGGTCCGGTAAGGACCTCACTGAGCATGTCTGTGAGGTGGCAATTCCTGATAGGGCAGAGGGTGTCAGGTGTCCTGATGACGTGGCCACTCCGGACTGGCTCGCAGAGGCCCACCCCTATGATCTGGAACCTCACCATTGGTCGTCAGATGATGACTGGTGAAGTGTTTGGGGCGTGGCTGCCATGAGGTCATCAGTGATGTGGCGGTACCGGATAGGCCGCTGGTGATGTCACTGATGACATGGCACTCTGCTATTGGCTCCAGGAGGTGCCATTGTAGTCCACCCTGGGTTTGGGGTGGACCCAGGTTATAAAAGGGGCTGGAGACAACATGGAGGTGCGCAGTCTTCACTGAGAGTTCATGGTGGCATAAGCTTTGTTGGAAGCGGTAGGTAGGGCTAGGCGAACAGTGCCTGTCACGCCAAGATTCATGACTCAGCACATCGCGGTCAGGTGCCGTGCTTCCTTGCTGCCGTTCTAGTTGTGCTATAGTAGTCCAATGGTGTTAACTGGGCTGTGGCTGCTGCGTTACTTGTCCGGTTGTGTCCTCTACGCACACGGACAGCGTACCTGCTGCGCCACCTGTCCGGTTGTGCCCTCCACGTGCACGGACAGCATATCCCAGAACCCCTGTGGAGTTAACAGGGTGTTCCTGGATTGGGTGTGTGAACCCTATTTCCCTCTTCGGCTTCCCAGTCAAATGCTACTGGTGTGACTACCTGGTCTGACGTGTCCTTCACACATGTGGCCAGTCGAGTAGTGACCAGAAAAGCTAACCGGAGGACCGCTCGGCCAGTCGTGTCTTACACACGTGGCCGACAGGGAGACGTCGCGGCGGTCTTCTCGGTCAACGCTACCTGGTCACCATTCGGCCTGACGTGTTCCTTGCACACGTGGTCGGTGTAGCGGTCGTTCCACCGAAACGCTAACTGGGATGTCGTCCGGTCTGACGTGTCCCTACATATGTGACTGGTTCCCAGGTCTCCTGGGTTATCTGAGTCATCAGCTCTATAGTCTCCGCCTAACCCACAGGGTGCCAGCAGTTCGATTGCCATCTGGAGCACGATGGGCCCCGACTGGCAATTGGGATATAGACCCCCTAGTCCTAATCTGCCGGTCCCCCCGTAACATTTACAGTCTTTACTGCTGCAACGTAAAATCAAAAGGTCTTTCTGGGGCTAAGTCTAATCTATTCTATTTTCTAATAATACTGCTGTTAGCTGCATTTAGTGTGGGGCTAGCTGCTGGAGAAGGGATAGTGCATTAAATGCATCTAGGCAGGGATTATAGCCTTAAGGGCACTTTACATGCTATGACATCGCTAGCGGTCTCATTAGCGATGTGAAATTCTAGATCGCAAGTGCGATCTTTTGAGATCGCACATGCTTAAAATAACCTATGTGCGCTCTCAAAGGATCGCACTTGGGATCTAGAATTTCACATCGCTAATGAGATCGCTAGCAATGTTGCAGCATGTAAAGTAGCCTTTACAGTACTTGCTGCTACAAAGTAAAACAAAAATTCCATTTCAGAGCTAAGTCTAATCTATTGTATTCTCTAATTTTACTGCTCTTAGCTGCATTTAGTATAGGGAGAGCTACTGGAGAAGGGATGGTGTATTAGAGGCATGTAAGCAGGAGTTATTGCCTTACAGGCCATGCTGCTGCAACGTAAAAAAATATATTGTATTGATTAATAATATTGCACTTAGCTGTACTTAGTATAGGACTAGCAACTGGAGAAGTAACAGTGTATTAGAGGCATCTAGGCAGGGATTATTACCTTACAGTCCTTTCTGCTGCAACACAAAAAATCTATGTCATACTCTAATAATACAGCTCTTAGCTGCATTTAGTGTAGGGCTTTCTACTGAAGAAGGGATAGTGTATTAGAGGCATCTAGGCAGGAATTAATGCCGTATAGTCCTTATTGCTGCAATGTAACACAAAAAAAAATGTCAGGGCTAGGTCTAATCTATTCTATTCTCTAATAATACAGATCTTAGTTGCGTTTAGTGCAGGGAGAGCTGCCAGAGAAGAAATTGTGTATTAGAGGCATTTATGCAGGGAAGATTGCCTTACAGTCCTTGCTGCTGCAACTTTAAAAAATCAATTTTATGCTCTAATAGTACTCATCTTAGCTGCATTCAGTTCAAGGATAGCTTCTGAAGAAGGGATAGTGTAATCATTTTGCATTAAAAGAATATAGACAGTGATTAATGACTTACTGTTCTTGCTGCTGCAACGTAAAACAAAAAGTCCTTTTCAGGGCTATGTCTCTAATCTATTCTATTCTGTAATAATAGTGATCTTAGCTACATTTAGTTTGGGATTAGCTTCTGGAGAAGGGATGGTGTATTTGTGGTATTTAGGCAGGGATTATGACCTTACAGTCCTTCCTGCTGCAACATAAATCCAAAGTTCTATTCAGGGCTACATCTAATCTATTATATTTTCTAATAATAACACTCTTAGCTGCATTTAGTGGGGGGTCTAGCTGCTGGAGAAGGGATAATATATTCCAGGCATCTAGGTGTAATGCCAAGGTAGTGATGAAATGTTTGGTATGCAGGCCAGCAAATGCAGTATGCCAGACACACTTTCCGCTAGCCGTCACGCAACTGTACACCTTAAAGAGACGGAGTACTTTTCACCCGCTTTCTGGTCCTGGATGGGGGGGTACTTTGGCAGAGTCCTTCCAATGTGACAATAGGAGGGTGATTGGACAGATTAAATGCACCAATACAAGCAAGAAAAGAAGTAAACACAGCTAAACACATATTAGGTAAAGTAGGGACAAAGCCAAGATCGAAAGACTAGAGTAGAGATCAAACCAGAAGAAACACAAACTACTAACCTTACTACCAAAGCACAACTGAAAATAATCAGCACTGACCCAGAGGAGATTGCAAGTTTAATTATCCCTCTCATGGATCAGCTGCAACTGCTGAGGTAACTAATGCCCAGTCTCCACCATCAACCCAGAGTGGCAAAAGAGTGGGTGAGGAAGATTGAGTGGAAGGAACCTCCCACCACCTTGCTGAACCAGAAGACATGGCGTCCCATATCCCTTGGCAACAGCTGACACTAGAGGACCCAGCATCCCGGGACCGCTACACCGCATAATCTCTGGGAACGATGGCGCCTCACCTCCCAGCAATAACACAACCTACAGTGAGTCTCTTTGAGCACAAAACAATTCCACAGCGAGCAACTGCACTAGCTCTGGCCTCCAGAGGTGACACCCCACCACTCATGATCAGCGAGGAGGGATAGGTGCCCAGGAGTTTGAGGGACTCACCTGGGTGAAGAGGTATGAGAAGGAATAAACATCCCACTGATTGTGGTACATGCTGAGGCTCTTTACTCTACATGTATTTATTCTGGCCTCTTGCCCTATATGATTCAAGAAGGACATGAGGAGGTCATGTGCAGTGATGTACTAATATTTGAGCATGGTAAGAAGAAGATGATAGTGAGGAATGGTAATTACTGTCTGTGGCTGATGATGAGACAAAGTTGCCAGCAAGTCATGTTGTTAAGTTAATAAGTCAGGAGGAGGACCAGAATACGACGTGGAAGATGAGGTGGTGGACTCAACCTGACCCAACCTGGGAAGGTAGGATACAGAGAAGGCATAACAGTGCAAAAGGGGAGGGATCTGCAGCCCTGCAACAGGCAGGAAGAGGCAATGGGGCAGCCAGAGGGAGATGGCATTATACTGTTCCCCACAGCATACATACAGGGCAAGTTCCCATGCCAAGGGTTAGGTGTTCTTCAGTCTGACACTTTTTTTAAGAAAGTGTGGTTAATAAAAAAACAACAGTTATTTGCATCCTGTGCCATACCAAGATCAGCAGGGTGCCTGACCACTACCAGCCTGACCACCACCATCATGCCCAGTCGCATGTCATCAAAGCAACTGACTAGGTATTCCAAATACATGGATTCACAATCAGTGTTCAGGTGACATCACTGCCTCTTTTTTTGAGTAACGTGCTTGACTATCCTTTGTCTAGGACACAGTCATGACCTGCACCTGTTGTTGCACATTCACAAGCACTGTTAGCAACAATGTCCAGCTCTTTGTTGCAGCGCAGAATTCATTATCCATTATTGATGTTGTTGGTTACTATAATATATTAAAATAGGCTCTGAAAGGACTGTACTTCAATGAACCCTGCCTAAATGCCTCAAATACACTATCCCTACTCCAGAAATTAACCATATACTAATTACAGCTAAATGTGGTATTATTAGAGAATGGAATGTATGTAAATTAGCTCTGAAAAGGACTTTTGATTGTACATGACAGCACCAGCAGGTACTGTAAGGCAATGCACCTTGCTTAAACACCTATAAAACAATATCACTAATCCAGAAACTAACTCTACACTAATTGCAGGCTAAGAGTGGTATTATTGGAACATAGAATCTATTTGAACTGAATGGGACTGTTGGTTTAATGTTGCAACAGCAGATATTGTGACGCTATAACTCACTGTCCCTTCTCCAGCAGAAACTCAAGCTACATTATAGCTGGGCACAGTGCACCGAGCATGGCGTCGCCGACTCTTTTATTGAGCTGATGTAGCGATGCGCCTAGCCAATTACAGTAATGCCATTAGCCAAAATGGCTATATCATTACTGTGATTGGCAGGCAATCCCTACATAATTAGTGGCTGAAAATCAGCCACAAAACATGTGGGGAAGGGACTTACGCATGATAAACGAGTACCTGGATATCCAATCGAGTACTAAGCGTCTTGAGCACCCCGATGCTCGATGGAGTGCTGAGCATGCCCGGCCATCATTAACAGTGAGAGATGAGAGGCTATTAATGCTATGTTCCCATATATAGTATATCGATATACTATAGTATATCACAGATTAATTAATTCCCAGTCACATTGAGTATGAAGGTAAAGCACCTCCCTATCAGATGAATCTTTGTTTTCTTTGTTTCTGATTCATTCAAAGGGGTGCATCTCTTACTGAATCAGGTGCATCCTCTCCAACATGAAAGAATTGCCGATCTTGATGAATTGTCCCCCTTTTAGACTCCGATTCTTCAAACAGATTTGACAGAATTACAGCATAAAACTGTTTGAAATGTAGATATTGTGCTTACCAATGTGTAATTGTACAATAAAATTTTGACTCGTAGTATTTATGCCAGAATCCACCAACTTTTTGAAAAGTGTGTAGAGGTTAATGAGAAAGGGTGCGGCTGAACATCTTTGAAAACTTAAGGGTAATTTAAGCCACAGTTATACCCTAGTCTCTGACTAGAGTACATTTCCTGTGGTGGTACACAACAAGTAAATGATGCACAAAATGAATTTTAAAACATTTTACTTCAGTGCTCCCTTCATTAAGACTGACGTACAAAATCTTGAGTCTTGATATTTTGGGGTTTCATTTTATTATGAAATAGCTCATACTGATGGTTTTATATGTTACATCCTGCATCATCTACCACTTCTGTTGATCATTTGATGTGAGCTAATAGTAGAATTGACAAATTGGCTCAGTTGTAGAGATGGGTAAACTCGCAGAAAACTGGGACCGGCGGGTCTCTGTTATCTTTTTTTATTTTAAAACCCGGTTTTGATCCTGAATTCAGTCCCCGTCTAAAGGCCGCTTTACACGATGCAATATCGTTACCGATATCGCTAGCGTGCATACCGCCCCCATTGGTTGTGCGACACGGGCAAATCGCTGCCCGTGGCGCACAACATCGCTCAGACCCGTCACACTACTTACCTGCCTAGCAACGTCGCTGTGACCGGCAAACCGCCTCCTTTCTAAAGGGGCGGTTCATTCGGCGTCACAGCGACGTCACTAAGCGGCTGCCCAATAGAAGTGGCGGGGCGGAGATGAGTGGGACGTAACATCCTGCTCACCTCCTTACTTCCTCATTGTGGGCGACCGCAGGTAAGGTGAGGTTTCTCGTTCCTGTGGTGTCACACATCGCGATGTGTGCTGCCACAGGAACAATGAACTACATCATACGTGCAGCAGCAACGATAATTGGGAATAGGAGGGCATGTCACCGATTAGCGATTTTGCACGTTTTTGCGATGATTCAAAATCGCTAATAGGTGTCACATGCAACGACATCGCTAAAGCGGCCGGATGTGCGTCACAAATTCCGTGACCCCAACGAGATCGCTGGAGCGATGTCGTAGTGTGGTGTAAAGCGTAGTGAAAAGCGGCCTTAGTCTATGGGGATCAGAAACCGGGGTTAAAAAGATTGTTGGAAAGGATAGGGGGATAGGAGCATGAGTGATGTACTCACTGAGGATCTGTCATGGTGACAAGCTGCTTTCAGGTCACGCATTCACTTCCGGTGCACCCTCATCGAATATGCACTTCTTTCCCTACCCACCAATGTCTGTGATTGGTTGTAGTAACAGAAACCTTTGCTTTTGATAACACAATCTGCAACAATATACTATCTCGTGTAAAAACATCTTCAGATTTCCTTCAGGTCCCTGTCAATGAACTCAGCATGAGGTATCTGGAAAAGGAAAAGAAAAGACTGATATGCTATGATTTACATTGTACGATACTAGTTGAATATTATCGTCAGAATAAAATACCTAGAGGACTCAGATGTCACCTCCGTCCCTCCTTGTTCGCAGGCGATGAGGAATATTGTAAAAAATTCACAGGCATTCTCAATAAATGCTCACTAGATATTATTATTCTAACTATAGATTGTCTGATCGTCTACAGATAGCTATTAAGGACACTAAAGATAAAATAACTGCTATAGAGACCCAACTGGCCACCACCCTGACCACTGGTGAATTTCACAACCTAAAAACCAAACAAACACAACGTTGGAGGAACATCGCAGAGTCTTATAAGAAAGAAAACGCCAGAAATTTCAGAGAGATAACCAGCACTATGCCTCAAATAGAGTCTTTAAATGGAACAAATCATCAACCACACGATCTTGGCAACACAACCAGGGTGTATCCAGATAAGACTCTTTCAGTTCAGGAAGCGACACCAGCAGTGGCCACCAGGGACACCAGCCTTTTTTAGGCAAAAACCAGAGACAAAAACATACACCAGGAGGTCGGCACATCGGACCATCAGACAGAATAACGCAATCTCAAGTAAGATTCCAAATATGATTTTTAATATCTTTGATTACACCTTATCCCAACATGAAATGTCTGTATTGAACAAAGGGTTATCATTTTGCCCCACACCACAATGGGATTCCTTTTAATTGGAAAGGGACCTTCATAGATTCTATAGAAGTCTTAGTGGTACTTTGCACACTACGACATCGCAGCTGCGATGTCGGTGGGGTTAAATCGAAAATGATGCACATCCGGCATCGCTGTTAACATCGGAGTATGTGAATCCTTTTTGATATGATTAACGAGCGCAAAAGCGTCATAATCGTATCATCGGTGTAGTGTCGGTCATTTTCATAATTTCGCTGCAGCGATGGTACGATGTTGTTCCTCGTTCCTGTGTGAGAAGCCGCAGGAGCGAGAAACATCTGCTTACCTGGGTCACCGCAGCCCACGCCGGCTATGCGGAAGGACGAAGGTGGGCGGGATGTTTATGCCCCGCTCATCTTTGTCCCTCCGCTTCTATTGGCCGCCTGCCATGTGACGTCGCACGCCCCGCCCCCTTAGGAAGGAGGTGGGTCGCCGGCCAGAGCGACGTCGCAGGGCAGGTAAGTGCGTGTGAAGCTGCCGTAGCGATAATATTCGCTACAGCAGCTATCACAAGATATCGCAGCTGCGACGGGGGTTGGGACTATCGCGCTCGGCATTGCAGCAATAGGCCTGCGATGTCGTAGTGTGCAAAGTAATCCTTAGACTCAAAACTCATTTTGGGCTTTCTGAAACATCTAATACAGTAACCACAACAGTTCTACCTTCTCCAGTCATCATTGACAAATTAGGTTTTTGTAATTAAAGCAATTTCATGCCACCACAAACACATCACGCTACAGAAACCTACAGTGATCTCATGAGACATAACTACTATATTACAGGAATATAGACAGGGTAAATTTCCCACCCAAAATAATTTGTCACCTGAAGAACGACGGGCTGTACTCTCCATTAAGAATAATACTGAAATTATGGTTAAACTAGCAGATAAGGGGGGAGCAATTGTAATTATGAATCAATCACAATATATGCAAGAGGTTAAAAAACAATTATCTGATGACTCTACTTATGTCAAAATTCCGAGAGATCCCAGCTCTATTATAAGAGAAAAAATTGAAACAGTCCTTTCTCACCATCTTTTCTTGAAAACTGTGGAGACACGGGGCTCAGTGGGCACTCTCGTCCACTAAAACCCGCCGCCTTTAGAAAGACAGCGCGGCTCAGGGCTCATCCCAACTGAACGCCGGCCTCCTTAACCGTGGGCGTAACACTACTCAGACAACACAGGGTGAGGGAACCACAATAATTAGACTTTATTGGATCCCCAAACAATTAACGGCACATAACACATAACCAGCAAAACACACAAATGTAACAGGCAACAGAGTCTCACCCTTCCGCTGGCTCACCAGGGATTAGAATGTCCATGCCTCACAGGTTCCAAGCTGTCTGAGGTCTGCAAAGTCTGTAACAGGTGACTGAACTGTCCCAACCTGCGTGTCCTCCTTAGGTAGTCCTGGTTTGATGATAAAATCCTGGCAGCCGGAGTCGAAATCCCTAGGCTGTGGATATGGTCTCCAACCGGGTCCGGAGTCCCTAGATTGAAGCCATAAGATATCCTGATCCTCTAGTCAGCTCCAAAGAGCTTAGACTGGATCCATCAGCATCCATCAACCTTCATCAACAACCCCTGGTGGCTTAAAGAAGTCCTTTTTATAGCCACAACCTTCCACTTGGATACACTGCGTCCTCATCGATTGGTTGGACAAGATTGCTTCTCCCATTGGAGGAATTTCAAGCTGCATGGATAATGTTCATTTAAATGATGTGCATAGAAAGACTGAGGGTGTACATGTAAACTGGGAGTCACCGACTAGACAATGGCTACTAAGGTAATTACATTATCAATACACAACTACAATACAATGGTTACTGGAAATGTCTGGAGAAACAATACGTTTGGCTTTCAGTGGCCAACACAATTACATTGAGTCAACAAGAGTCTTGTAAAAACAATGAGGGACTTCTCCCCCGTCTATAGACAATCTATCATGCTGTCTGGCTGGATTTTAAGAAACTTTAACCCATGAGAGTCCATGTCGTCACATTCCTCCCCCTTCTTAATATTAGCCAGACATGATAGGCTTCCGATCATCCTTCTCCTCTTGACGGCATTGTCCTTTTTAATGGTGAGGTCAGCAACAGAGGCTCGCATCTATACACCTCCCCCTGATTACCTCCCCCAAGTTGAGCAGCCATATGGTGGACAAGCACTAAGGTGGGGTCCATGAGTTGGGCCTGCACAAATCTGCCACTATCAATCCTCCCCCAGTCAATAGCCACAGTGTGGTTAGGCTTACTCACGGTTCTTGGCTCAGAAGTGGATGATGGAGACCGGGAATGCAAACCATCCCTGGAAAAGATGTTAGAAAGATCCACATCAGCGTCCTTCTTGGCTTGGAGGTGGGTGATGGCTTCTTCAAACTGACTGGCTAGTCCTTGTCCTAGGTCATTCTCCAAAATGACTGGTGTGAGCAGGTAATTCACAAGCCCCACTTTCACTTCCCTTTGAGTGGTATCCGAAACAACAGGCTTGGTGGGGCCATCTATGAACCCCACTTCAACTTCCTCCTGGCTTGTCCCCGAAACAACAGGTTTGTGGACGGTGTCCATAAGCTCCACATCAGCCTTGCTCTGGTCAGTCTCCACAATGTCAGGAATGGGGAGGCTGTTCACAATCCCCACATCGATCACTTCCTGGATGGTCCCCAAAATACCAGGTGTGGGGAGGCTATCCACAAGCTCCACCTCGACCTCTCCCTGGTCGGTTTTTAGGTCCAACTGCACACATGCCAGAGGGACGTCTGAGCGCTGGCCCTCAGCCAGGGAGATGGATAATTGGGAATCTGGTACAGGGTCTTCTGGAGAAACAATAACTGGGCTTACCAGAGTGATGGAAGATCCAATGTCTCGAAGTCCCTGAGCCTGTATATCACTGACCTTGACCGTCTGGATGTGGGGATGGAGGTTGGCTGGTGTACGGTGTCCGGCCTGCCGTAGGGTGTGGACTGGATAAACCACTTCCTCAGCTATTGGTGTTTCTTGGGAGCAGCATTCCCCAGGTCTCGTTGGTTCATCTCGGCACATGTTGACTGGTTGGAGTGGCAGACGGGCTCCAGGCATGCGGCCTCAGTTTTGGAGACAATCCTTATCTATATGTCCATTGCGCCCACATGTATAACAGCGCCATAGATTGGGAGAGTCACAGGCCCTGTCTGTAGTCCTTTGTTTTGGCGCAGCTTCTGCTGGGTAGCGGGACCATCCTTCTCGACCGGCTGGTGTTAGCAGTACTGCAGCTGGAATCCCATAAACATATTCCAGAACATAAGCCCTCTCTTCTCTTGAGGATCTAGGCCCCAATGCATCCAACAACGCTGTGGCTTGGGCCATCTTGGACAAAGTTGATTCCCGATTGTCACTAGATCCATGATGTGGCACATAGTCTAAATCCTCTGGGTCAATATCGGCGGGATCCTCATCGTCCTCTGCATCATTCTGGGCATCCCAACGGACTAATTTCCGGATCAAGTCCGACCGAGTCTCAGCGCTCCAGCAGACAATCTCTCGCCTCCGGCACAGATCCTGCAGCATCCATTTACTGCAGCGATCGTAACTCCTCTCTTGTCCTTGTCCCATGGCTGAGCTGGTGGGGTTGGACATGGCAGCGTCCGAAACCTGAATGTCTCCCCTATGGCCTGCTGGGTATGCTTATGTGCCTCCCTGGTTGTTGAGCCCTGGACGGTGTCCGAAAACACCAGTCCACTGCAGCTCCCCTGGGTAAACCAGGCTGAGTAGTATCCCACTGCTGCCACCAATTGTGGAGACATGGGGCTCAGTGGGCGCTCTCGTCCACTAAAACCCGCCGCCTTTAGAAAGACAGCGCGGCTCAGGGCTCATCCCAACTGAACGCCGGCCTCCTTAACCGTGGGCGTAACACTACTCAGACAACACAGGGTGAGGGAACCACAATAATTAGACTTTATTGGATCCCCAAACAATTAACGGCACAAAACACATAACCAGCAAAACACACAAATGTAACAGGCAACAGAGTCTCACCCTTCCGCTGGCTCACCAGGGATTAGAATGTCCATGCCTCACAGGTTCCAAGCTGTCTGAGGTCTGCAAAGTCTGTAACAGGTGACTGAACTGTCCCAACCTGCGTGTCCTCCTTAGGTAGTCCTGGTTTGATGATAAAATCCTGGCAGCCGGAGTCGAAATCCCTAGGCTGTGGATATGGTCTCCAACCGGGTCCGGAGTCCCTAGATTGAAGCCATAAGATATCCTGATCCTCTAGTCAGCTCCAAAGAGCTTAGACTGGATCCATCAGCATCCATCAACCTTCATCAACAACCCCTGGTGGCTTAAAGAAGTCCTTTTTATAGCCACAACCTTCCACTTGGATACACTGCGTCCTCATCGATTGGTTGGACAAGATTGCTTCTCCCATTGGAGGAATTTCAAGCTGCATGGATAATGTTCATTTAAATGATGTGCATAGAAAGACTGAGGGTGTACATGTAAACTGGGAGTCACCGACTAGACAATGGCTACTAAGGTAATTACATTATCAATACACAACTACAATACAATGGTTACTGGAAATGTCTGGAGAAACAATACGTTTGGCTTTCAGTGGCCAACACAATTACATTGAGTCAACAAGAGTCTTGTAAAAACAATGAGGGACTTCTCCCCCGTCTATAGACAATCTATCATGCTGTCTGGCTGGATTTTAAGAAACTTTAACCCATGAGAGTCCATGTCGTCACAAAAACCATTGACACCAAAACCAAAACTTTTCTCACCAATATTCACCCGATCACACCATTATTCTATATCTTTCCAAAAATTCACAAATCCATTAATAATCCCCCAGGACCAGCCTATCATTGCATCAACTGACTCTCTGCTCTTGCCTCTTTCAATTTATCTAGAAAAAAATTTAACACCATTGACCAAAAGAACATAATCCTTTTTACTGGATTCAGGTGATTTTTTTTTTAGAGAAATGTAATCAATTACCAATGATTTCTCGAGATAACTCACTCATTACCATGGATGTGAACAGCCTCTATACCTCCATCCCACATGAGAGGGGTATGGAGGCTGTAAGAAACTCATTAGGTACCCGTAAATCCAACCTTGATACTAACTCCATCTCATTATGCCTTGCCTTACTAGACATTGTTTTAAGAGAGAATTATTTCTTATTTGGTTATAAACAAGTATGTGGCACAGCGATGGGGTCCAATGTGGCCCCAGCATATGCAAATCTGTATATGAATGAGTTTGAGGAAATGCATATCTATACCAATCCCCTTTACCAACAAAACGTAACCAGTTGGTTTTGTTTTATTGACGATATCTTCTGTATCTGGAAGGGAAGCCAAAATGACTTTGAGAGATTCCTCACTGACATTAATTCCATTTGACTGGAACTATCTTTTACATCGACCCATAGTTTATCTAGAGTAACATTCTTGGATACTATAATACGTTAAGACAGTATTGCAAATTTATCATCTGATATTTTCTCCAAACCAACTGATTGCAATGGGTTATTGCTATATGACAGCCATCATCTCAAATCCACTTAAAACAGCCTTCCACGTTCTCAATTTAAAAGAGTTACGCATATCGTATCAGACAAAAACATTCTACCAGATTGGCTACAGGATATGGCAGACAAATTTAAAGAACGTAACAACCCATCAAAGGTTCTGAGGAAGGAATTCAATCACAACATTGACCCCCCCTAATTCAGCAACTGAACCCAATAAGAACATAGAGTGGGTACCCTTTGTACATTATTACCATCCTATAGTACCTAAAATACACTCCATTATTAGGAAACATTGGCCTCTGTTACACGGGGCGTACACTAATATTATTACAGCTCCCCCTTTCATATATAATATATACATATATGATATATATGTGTGTGTATATATATATATATATATATATATATATATGTGCTCAATGAAATCTGAATGGATTTTTTATTTCGGGTAGGGATACCATGTTTTTAGTTGTATAGTCTTTTATGTATAGTTGTTTAAGCAGTCTGCAAATCTCTAAAATGTTTTCACTATTTTATTTACAGCATGTCACAACTTCAGAAATATTATTTGGATTTTCATAAAAATTAAATATGTAAGTGCTTTACCACAGCATATTACAGAGCTATCAAGTCAGTCACACTGACTACGAAGGTACAGCACCTCATCACTTGAACGTATTTTTCTGATTCATTAACAGGGGTGAACCTCTTAATGAATCATGGGTGTCCTCTCCAACATGAGAAGATTGTCATTCTTGATGAATCGCCAGCTTAGAGTCTTAAGCTGGGTTCACACTAAGCGACAGCGACAACGACGTCGCTGTTACGTCACCATTTTCGGTGACGTAACAGCGACCTTGTAAGTCGCTGTTATGATCGCTGCTTAGCTGTCAAACACAGCAGAAGCAGCGATCATAACGTCGCTGTGCTACATGTGCAGAGAGCAATGAGCCGCGCTTAGCGCTGGCTCCTTGCTCTCCTAGGTACAGTACACATCGGGTTAATTAACCCGATGTGTGCTGCAGCTACATGTCACAGTGCAGAGAGCAGGGAGCCGCGCTTAGCGCTGGCTCCTTGCTCTCCTAGGTACAGTACACATTGGGTTAATTAACCCGATGTGTGCTGCAGCTACATGTCACAGTGCAGAGAGCAGGGAGCCGCGCACACTGCTTAGCGCTGGCTCCTTGCTCTCCTTGCTACTGTATACATCGGGTTAATTACCCGATGCGTACTGCAGCCACATGTGCACAGAGCAGGAGCTGGCGCTGGCAGCAAGAGCGGAGGCTGGTAACGAAGGTAAATATCGGGTAACCAGGGAAAGGTCTTCCCTTGGTTACCCGATGTTTACCCTGGTTACAGCTTACCGCAGCTGCCAGACGCCGGCTCCTGCTCCCTCTGCTCGCTTCATTTCGTCGCTCTCTCGCTGTCACACACAGCGATGTGTGTGTCACAGCGGGAGAGTGACGACCAAAAAATGAAGCTGGACATTCAGCAACGACCAGCGACCTCACAGCAGGGGCCAGGTCGTTGCTGGATGTCACACACAGCGACAGCGACGGGACGTCGCTGCAACGTCACAGAAAATGGTGACGTAGCAGCGACGTCGTTGTCGTTGTCGCTGTGTGTGACACTGTGAAGCCCCACAGGTGTTGTGTCGGTGCATTACCTTCAGGGACTCCACGTTGCTGGATCTCCGTCACTGGTAGGAAATCTTCTGTTTGATCGTGACGCCACTCTCAGTATTGCGGTCAGTGGGGACCGCCACTGCAGGTTAGGGGTGCCTGGGGCTGATGATATGTGCAGTCAGATGTAGTAGCCTCCTGAGAGTGAGGCATGCCCCAGGGTCCAGTGTAGATGCGTAGTACTACAAGTCGCAGAATGACTCACACAGGCAGAACTGTCTTTCAAGGGCTTTACTCACATTTGATGGCAGGGTGAGTAGCCCGGGCGTAGCTGTGATGAACCAGGTGGGAACCAGGTATCCTTCAGGCTGACTTTATGAGGGTGACTACCAACTCGCCTTCCTTAGCCCTTGGTGGTTTGGGGTGACCCCGACTTTTAGTCCCTATGGGGGTCACCCAGGGAAGATGCTGAAGCCTCTCTCCCCTTCGTTTGCCGTGTGCTTGTCGCCTGGGCCAGGCCACTCCAGCTGCTTGCCTCCTGTGACCTATGGGCCCTAACTGTGGCTACGTGGCTGCGGCTTTTGTGGTGTTGTGGCGTGGGCTTTGAGAGCCCCACACCGGCAGGTTTAGCAAAAGAAAGCTGGATCTATCTCCGCTTCGGGATCTGCCGCCCGTTTGGGCCTGGTACTCTCTAGCAGTCTCCTTACTTCCCACTCCGTGCTCTCTCTTTAGCTGAAGATGGATTTCGGGTAGCACTCCTAGTTGACCGTTCTCCCCCGTCAGTAGCCACTGCGCGGGCGCTGTTAGACAGCAACAGCCCCACAGGTCTGCTCCTCACTGAGCCCTATGGAGTTCTGCTCTAACTGACTCACTGCCCCTCCTCTCCTGTTCTTGCCTACGCCACCTAGCAACCAGACTCTCTTACCACACCCCTTGAGAGGAGATGGAGGCTTTTGGCCCCCTCCACTATTCCAGTGAAGGTCAAGGCTTTTCCCCCTCCTGGGATCCCCAGGGGTCCTCTCATGGGTACATGTGTGAGAGCTGATTACTATGCGCCTGTGTTCCACACCCCTGTCAGCCTTCTGGATTACCTGTATTGTACTGTCCCCAGCATGGGTGCAGTACTCAGTGGTGCCTGACCAGGTCAGGGGCGCCACATTCCCCCTTAGTTATCACCAGCACGTCCTCGGGCTGCAAGACAACATTTTAAAATGCATAAAACATTAAAACATGTAAAACATTTAAAAGCACCAGGTACCATACATCACCACCCTCCACCCACAAGTCCGTTAACCCACCCAAAACCCTCTCACGTTGGCCGCGGCTTCAGCCACTTCTGGCAGGATGTAGAGGCGGCTTACATGGGCTGGTGGTTTCAGGGTATACCTGGCCTGGTGGATCCGCGCCTTCAGCCTCTTCTGGCAGGATGCAGAGGCGGCCTCCACAGTTGGTGCTGACCAGGTACCCTCTTTGTGGTGGAGAGCCAGGCCCCATAAACAGGCATGCTCTCTGGTCGCAGGTGAGCCAAGGCCCTATATACGGACGGGCTCCTCCTGGTTGCAGACGAGCCAAGCCCCTAAACAGGCTGACTCTGGTGGCGGTGGTGCCCTCTGGTGTAACTATTTACACTGCGAGAGTTTGTGGCTATAGCCAGTTCATAGCCTTAAGGTTTATGGTTTTCTCACAATAGTTTTTGTGGGCACATGCTTAAACGTAAACGTTGCAAAACAAACTTTTCAAAAACTTTAACTTTCTAACTGCTGAACTTCTTACTTTCCTTTACTCCTCTTTACCAGGGCTTGAGCCTGTTGGGCTGCGGCACCTGCTGCTTTCTTGCTCTTTGTCGTCGTCTGAGGTAGTCTCATCTGTAGGTTCCTTGTCTTTTCTTTCTTGATCTTCATCTGTTTCTTTATCTCTGTCTTTTCTTTCTTCTTTGGGACATGGTGCTACATCAAGCGCATACAATCCTCTTTCGCCTTCATGCATAGTGAATTGTACTGTATTTCCCATCTTTAAGTTTCTGCCAGGGTGTCCTCTAGGCAGATGAGCGTTCACATCTCTTCTGTTGACAAATATCCCTTCTTTGATACCAGGGGCTACAATGAATCCATATCCACTTCTCAAATTGAAATCTTCCACTACTCCTCTGCAAAGGGGTCCTCTGACCTGGGCTTTGGCTCTTCTCAGGAACCTTTTCTCCTGTAGGTCTCTGGCTGTGACTTCTCTCTGCTCTGGAGACTGTGGTGCAGGGGACAGCGTTGTTCTGTTGCGACGCCTGGTCTTGCGGGCTGGGTTCTGCTGGGCTGTTACCTCAATGCCTGCAGGGCCCCAGGTAAGGTTTCTGGGCTGATCTTCGTCAGCAGACGGTGTCAAGTCCTCCTCATCCCAGCGGGAATAGGGCAACATCTCCGGCTCTGAGTATAGATCCACTGCTGGTGGCTCCGGAGTCAGCTCCTCAGCTTCCTGGCCTCCTCTCCCCCTTAGTTCTTCGCTGCACTCTGGTTGTGGTAGCACTGGAGATGAGTGGTCCTCAGCTGGTCTGGGCGGTGGACTCTCTGGCGCGGCTGCAGGGGTTGCCTGAATCTCCTTGGGGGTATGCGGAGGGAGCAGATACCGATCCACCATCTCTTGTGGGAACTGGGCCTCTAGGTCAGCCTTCAGCTTCCAGTATTCGGGGTCCTCTCCTATCAGGGTCTTCCTAGCAGGGACCTCTTTGGACTGGGGAGCGGTGTCTGCTCTGGCCTTGCAGGCCGGGGTAAATGATGAGGTAATCTCTTCTTGGCGGGCCGCGCCTGGCATGGCGGCGGCCTGGTCTTGGCGGGCCGCGCCCTGGATGGCGGCGGCCTGGTCTTGGCGGGCCGCGCCTGCCATGGCGGCGGCCTGGTCTTGGCGGGCCGCGCCTGGCATGGCGGCGGCCTGGTCTTGGCGGGCCGGGCCTGGCATGGCGGCGGCCTGGATCAGTGTCGCTGTTGCAGGGGGCTCTGTGCAGGCTGGGCTGGACGTCGCTGCAGCAGTCTGGGCTTGGCGGGCCGCGCCTGGCGTGGCTGCGGCCTGGTTCAGCACCTCACTTGCGGCGCGGACGAGCGTTGCTGCGGCGGTGGGGTCTCGGCGGGCCGGGCCTAGCAGGGCGGCGGCCTGGGTCAGCGTCACACCTGCGGCGCGGATGAGGGTCGCGGTGGCAGCCGGTTCTTTGCGGGCCGGACTGGGCGTTGCTGCAGGGACCGGGTCTTGGTGGGCCGAGCAGGGCATCGCTGCGGCCGCTGGGGCTTGGAAGGCCGCACCTGGCGTGGCTGCGGCCTGCTTCAACGTCGCCGCACCGGACGCCTCTTCGGGGACCGCGGGCGTGGCAGCAGGGGTCGGGGCACTTGCGCTGGCCGGGGCATCACTCGACTCACCCACCGGTGGCAGCATCGGGGTCTGCGTCATCGCCGTCCTGTCTGGCACTCGGCGCGCGGCTCTCCTTTCATAGGCCCGAACCGCCGCGGTCATCTCCAGCATTTCCATTCGTTCTTCCCGGATCTGCTCCACAACCCGGGTCTCCAGTCGGTCTCAGAACTGGGCCAGCTCCCGATACCACCAGGCAGCGGAGCCCGGTTCTGGATTTCTGCGGTCAGACGCCATTTCTTCTGCGCCCTCTTCTGCACGACTCTCCAGCTGTGGACTCGCCGTTGCCTCTGATAGCAAGCTGTTCAGTTTCTGCTCTGCCTCTTTCAGCAGCTCCTCTCCCAGCAGCAGGCTTGTGGCTTCCTTTCTGTCCCGACGTCTCTGGACGCTTCCACTCTCATAGCTGGCAAGGTCAGAACTCTGCAGGGGATCTCTGGGTAGCCACACCTCTTCGTGGGCGGTAACTTCTTCCAGCGCGGGCTGCTGTTGTTTTTCAGCGCGCTTTTCATGGTGGCAATATGGCGGCGCTTCCAACTTTTCAAGCGGACCGCCCAGGCACATGGTCACCTGTCTGAACAGGTCTAGTCCTTATCCTGTTCGTGACGCCAGATGTGAAGCCCCACAGGTGTTGTGTCGGTGCATTACCTTCAGGGACTCCACGTTGCTGGATCTCCGTCACTGGTAGGAAATCTTCTGTTTGATCGTGACGCCACTCTCAGTATTGCGGTCAGTGGGGACCGCCACTGCAGGTTAGGGGTGCCTGGGGCTGATGATATGTGCAGTCAGATGTAGTAGCCTCCTGAGAGTGAGGCATGCCCCAGGGTCCAGTGTAGATGCGTAGTACTACAAGTCGCAGAATGACTCACACAGGCAGAACTGTCTTTCAAGGGCTTTACTCACATTTGATGGCAGGGTGAGTAGCCCGGGCGTAGCTGTGATGAACCAGGTGGGAACCAGGTATCCTTCAGGCTGACTTTATGAGGGTGACTACCAACTCGCCTTCCTTAGCCCTTGGTGGTTTGGGGTGACCCCGACTTTTAGTCCCTATGGGGGTCACCCAGGGAAGATGCTGAAGCCTCTCTCCCCTTCGTTTGCCGTGTGCTTGTCGCCTGGGCCAGGCCACTCCAGCTGCTTGCCTCCTGTGACCTATGGGCCCTAACTGTGGCTACGTGGCTGCGGCTTTTGTGGTGTTGTGGCGTGGGCTTTGAGAGCCCCACACCGGCAGGTTTAGCAAAAGAAAGCTGGATCTATCTCCGCTTCGGGATCTGCCGCCCGTTTGGGCCTGGTACTCTCTAGCAGTCTCCTTACTTCCCACTCCGTGCTCTCTCTTTAGCTGAAGATGGATTTCGGGTAGCACTCCTAGTTGACCGTTCTCCCCCGTCAGTAGCCACTGCGCGGGCGCTGTTAGACAGCAACAGCCCCACAGGTCTGCTCCTCACTGAGCCCTATGGAGTTCTGCTCTAACTGACTCACTGCCCCTCCTCTCCTGTTCTTGCCTACGCCACCTAGCAACCAGACTCTCTTACCACACCCCTTGAGAGGAGATGGAGGCTTTTGGCCCCCTCCACTATTCCAGTGAAGGTCAAGGCTTTTCCCCCTCCTGGGATCCCCAGGGGTCCTCTCATGGGTACATGTGTGAGAGCTGATTACTATGCGCCTGTGTTCCACACCCCTGTCAGCCTTCTGGATTACCTGTATTGTACTGTCCCCAGCATGGGTGCAGTACTCAGTGGTGCCTGACCAGGTCAGGGGCGCCACAACACCAGCTTTAGTCTTTGGGGGGAGGTGGGATAACCTGTTTTTAATTCTATGGTCTTTTATCTTCGGGACACAGTAAGCTGTTTGACCAGTCAGCAAGTCTGTAAAATGTTTTGACTATTTTACTTAAATCACGTCATAACTTCAGAAATAGTTTTTGGCTTTTCATCCCTTTCATTCTGTTTTCAATAGCATTGAATAAAAATACCTATGTAAAGAAAACAAAGAATCATGCCAGGTAAGAAAGTACAGTCTTCAGTGACAGTCATCATCAGGCATAATAAAGTTATAATTGAAGGCTATATTCTACAATGTCTACAGCTCACATTAAAATGAGTCATTCAACTGTAAAATGTACAGCTTTCAAGACCTACATTGCTGTTCTTCGGGAAAATCAATGACATATGTATGTACATAACTCTCTCTAAATTAAAGACCCTCACTGTACGCTATGTCTTTTTCATTTGTTCTGGAATCTGCTATCCGGAGACCTATGGCAGCTTGTTCAACTTTATAATCCACTGGGGGCTTTCGGCAATTCACAAGTGACCAGAAATATGATAAAGGCATAGAATATTAAGCAAGAAAAATCTGTGTAGATTTGTAAACGAAACTATTGTGTGAGACAGGAAAATCATACATTATTTGTGGTTTTCCAATCGCTGCTGGAATATATGCTACCATACTGAGACTTTAAGCCTTGTTTAGATGACTTTTTCTAGTCCTTGCCTTTTCTGAAGCACATAGACCAATGGTAGCCTAAGTGCTAGTAAAAATGAATGATTTTCGATATGGAGAATTGCAGTACCTACTATTCTATTGTTTTTTTTTATGAGAATAGTGCATGAAATGTCAGACAGCCACTGCACCCCATGTGAAGAAGCACACAGAGCCAGTCACATCCGTAATTCACTGACATAACTAGATGATAATGGTCAACTAACCAAGCATTAGGCAACACTTTCAGAAAGTCTTGGCTATATACTGCCAAAACTATACGGTAATAATTTAAATAATGGTCATTAATTATTAAATGCATTGATATAACTTGTAAATATAGTCCAAACAGTCCGCTACCAGGCACTGAAGCTTATTTGTGGGACTCATTTGGGACATTCTCAAAACAGAACATACTGAACAATTTTAAATTCAGTTTAAGGCTAAGTTCACATATTTAGTATTTGGTCGGTATTTTTACATGAGTAATTATAAGCCAAAACCAGTGAGAAATGCTGAAGTGGTGCACGGGTTTCTATTATTTTTTTTCCTCTTATTGCTTCACTTCTGGTTTTGACTTGCAAATACTGATGTAAAATACTGACCAAATGCTGAAAGTGTGAACATGGCCTAATGGTTAGCCTTACTAAAGATGAGAGACTTACTTTGATGAAACCAAATACAATGGAACATTGGATTAAGGGTATGTACGCACGTTGCGTTCTGCGCAGTGTGGAAAAGAACGCACCCTCTAAAACTGTAAACACTGTGTTTGTCAAAAAAATGCATCCAAAATGCATGCACTTTGGAAGCATTTTGCATGGGTTTTGCATGCATTTTGCATGCGTTTTGGAAGCATTTTTTGCAGTGCGGTCCCGCGGCAATTGAGCTCTGCTACATGCCTGCTGACAGCAGACAGAGTCGCGCGTTGAGAATGAACTCGGATGAACTTCACCCGACTTCATTGTCATACTCTGTCTGTGTGTCTCGTCCTGATTAGCGGTCACCCGTGAAGGGCTCACCAGTGACCGCAAATCCCCTGAGTGACTGAAGTGAGCAGCGCAATCAGCGCTGCCGTCACTCAGGTTACCCGCGACCAGCTGGAGTCCTCCACCTGAGACCGCAACTCACCTGTGATGTCATCGCTGATCGCGCAGCTCACTTCAGTTACTCGGGCGACTTGCTGTCACAGTTGCAGGATCCAAGGGTGGCCGTGGGAAACCTTTGTGACATCATCGTTGATCATGCGTCTGACTTCAGTTGCTGCGTGGAGCTGACAGAGAGCGGTCTGGTCTGTGACCGCTCCTGTCAGCTTCATGTAGCAGAACTGAGAACGTCGTGGGACGTCGTGTGGATTATGCCGACCTGGATTGGTATTTGGGGGTTAATAAAGTGGTGATTGTGACGGGAGTGTACAACAGAGCAAAGGATGGACGAGGCCGAGGGACGATCCAACAGGTTTATTCACAAAAACACTGGAACAGCACACGACAAGTCCAAATAAAACAGATTCGGGGGCACCTCCCGATAATCCAAAGTGCCAGATCACAACGTAATAGTCCTTTTCAGAGTCCCAGAAACCCCACACAATCCACTGGACGCCACACAGGCCTAGCTCCGTCCGTGTCCACAGCCACCCAGGCTGGGGCTCCTGCTCTCTTCAAGTTTCAGCTCACTCTGACTGAATCTCCCAGGTAAGCAGAGTTTACACTAGTTGGACTCTAGGCCCACCTCCCCCTACTCCCAGGGATGGAAGTGCCTCAAGAGGATACAACCTTGCATTTTAGGGGGTGATTACCTACAACAATAGAAATGTACACAGAAGTAGTTCAAATAAGACAATGAACCCAGCTTGAAATAGGAATCTGTACAGCAAGATACACCTCCCCCATAGCCCACCATCACAGTGATAGAGGGTGTTTTTTTTGTCTTTTATTCCAAATAAAGGATTTTTTCAGGTGTATGTGTTTATTTTCTTTAACTTACAGGTTAATCATGGAAGGTATCTCTGGGAGACGCCTGCCATGATTAACCTAGGACTTAATGGCAGCTATGGGCTGCTGCCATTAACTCCTTATTACCACGATTACCACCGCAGCAGGGCAATTCGGGATGAGCCAGGTAGAGTCCCGGGACTGTTGCATCTAATGGATGCGGCAATTCCGGGTGGCTGCTGGCTATAATGTTAGGCTGGAGGGCTCCCCATAATGTGGAGCTCCCCATCCTAAGAATACCAGCCTTCAGCCGTGTGGCTTTACCCTGGCTGGTATCGAAATTGGGGGGGAAAGCAAATACTCATATACTCACCTCGCACACTTGAGGTTTTGTCCTTTCACCGCGCTCTGGCCCACTCTGGTGCTCTGTGTAAACCTACTGGAGGTAACTTTCTGTGCATATGTACTGTATAATGTATACCCTTGTACAGTACTGTATATATCATATAGCATGTCTATCAATTTGCATTTATGGATACAGTACTGTACTTTCTTTCTGCTAACCAGTACAGCACATTGCTTGCATTATAATCTAATTGCCTGGGCAGTATTCCTACACCAAATTTGGCTTAGTTCTGCCCTTATTTTGGTGAGAATAGATTTGGGGTGCTTTGTTTTGTGTATTGTACTAGAATAAAGATTGCCAAATTTATACATAATTTTTCCTCTCTATAGTACCTCCCGCACAGCAACAATTCTATTATCAGCTAACGTGCAGTTTAATTTGTTTTATGTTTGTAACTGTACTGTACAGTATTTTGTATTAGTGTACTGTAATTGTATATGAATACAGGACATTATTTTGTATTACTGTAATAAGTTTGTATAAATACAGTAAATATTTTTGGGTTGTGGAACGAATTGTCTGCTTTTCAATTATTTCCTATGGGAAACTTCGCTTTGATATAAGAGTAACTTTGTTTAACCCCTTCACTCCCAGGTGATTTTCCGCTTTTTTTTTGTTTTTTGCTCTCCTTCTTTCGAGAGCCATAACTTTTTTATTTTTCTGTCAATCGTGCTATATGAGGGCTTGTTTGTTGCAGAACAAGTTCAACTTTTAAACGAAGTCATGAGTTTTATCATATATTGTATTGGACAATGGCAAAAAAATTCCAAGTGCGGAAAAATTGCAAAAGAAAGTGCGATTGCACGAAGGTTTTGGGGATATTTTATTCACCGTTTTCACTGTATGGTAAAACTGATATTTCAGTGTGATGCCTCAGGTTGGTATGAGTTCATAGACAGTAAACATGTATAGATTTACTTTTATCTAAAGGATGAAAAAAAATCAGAAATTTGCCCAAAAAAGTGGCACACTTTTTGCACCAATTTCTACGACCCCTAGTGTTCTAATTTTTCAGGATATGGGGTTCAGTGATGGCTTATTTTTTTGTCTTGAGCTGACATTTTTAATGGTATTATTTTTGTGTAGATGCTATGTTTTGATCGCCTGTTATTGTATTTTGTGCAAAATTTGCAACAACCACAATACATAATTTTGATGTTTGGAATAGTTTTGCCGCTACGCCATTTATTGATCATAATCCTTGATTTTATATTTTGATAGATCGGTCCTTTCTCAATGCAGCGATACAAAATATGTGTATAGATTTTTTGTTAACCCTTTCATTTTTAATGGAGCAAATGGGGGGGATTTGAATTTTTAGGTTTTTTATTTTTTAATTTTTTTAAAGTTTTTTATTTTTCTACTTTTTATTGTTTTACTAGTCCCCCTAGGGGACTATAAGGATCAGCAGTCTGATTGCTGATTAATTTCTGTTGATTAGAGCTGCACAGCTCTGATCAGCAGAAATGCTGTGTTCCTGTTACAACCGCTACTCTGCCAGCTCTAACAGGAACTACGTCATGACAGAGACAGGAGTCATCACATGACCCATCGCAACCATGGTAACCATTGGCTCCCTGTCATCACATCACGGGGCCACTTATGGCAGCGGGGAAAGGCGATTTACCTGCTGTGGCTATTTAAATCACACTGTCACGTTTTGACCATCTAAGGGGTTAACAGACGCTGGTAGATCGCGGATCCACCTGCGCCTATTAGCCACACATGTCTGCTGTTCAAATCAGCAGACATGTGTAGGGATTGCTGCCGGCTCACCGCAGCAACCGGTGGTGATTATTACTCATTCATGATTTAGGACGTACCTGTACGTCCTCAGTTGTAAAGGGGTTAAGAACACATCCCGGAACAAATTATGCTCGTAATCCAAGGTATCACTGTATGTGGAAAATGTAAAAATAATTCACTAGCAAAATTTAACATTTCCTATGAATAATTTTGACATTTACCGTATTTTTCGGACTATAAGACGCACCAGACCATAAGACGCACCCTGGTTTTAGAGAAGGAAAATAGGAAAATAAAACTTTAAGCAAAAAATGTGGTCATGACACACTGTTATGGGGCGAGGATCTGCTGCTGACACTGTTATGGGGGTAATGTCTCCAAATTCTCTACTAAGGTACCCCATCCTGGTAATGATCCTCCTGCCTTGTGTATATATATGTCCTCATCCAGGTATAGCCCCATCTTGTTATATACTGCCATCCTGGTATGTGCTCCCATCCTGCTATACACGCCATCATCCTGCCCATATACCCCCATCATCCTGCTCATATACCCCCATCATCCTGCTCATATACCCCCATCATCCTGCTATATGCCATCATCTTGCTCATATACCCCCATCATCCTGCTCATATACCCCCATCCAGCCCATATACCCCCATCCTGTGGCACACAAAAAAAAATAAACGTTTACACTCACCTTTCCTCGTTCCACACATTGTCGCTCCTCCTCCTGTCTGTGCCGGCAGTGCTTTGTTGAGCCGGCCACGTTCCCTGCAGCATCACGATGTCCTCCAGTCTGCCGGCACGGCTGTGTGGACACACATGCGCACAGCGATGACGTCATCGCTGTGAGCCCCGCTAGTTTCCATACAGCCACGGCCGGCAGACTGGAGAACATCGCCGTGCTGCAGGGGAATGGTGAGTACATTGATTCACTGCCCCCCGCGCTCATGATGATGCGCGGGGAGCAGTGAATGCAGCCGCACATGATCACTCCAGGCTGTAGTTGCCAGGGGTGATCACGGCCGGCTGTTAATTATGCGCGCACCCCCCGTCCATCATCCCGCCCACCCGTCAGTGCCGTCTTCAGCGCTGAGAGATGGGCGGGAGGATGGGCGTGCATATGTAATGAGCGGGCCCACGTGGTCATGGCAGGCGCTGCTGCAGCCTGCTCGTGCCCCCGATGACCCGCTCCACCGCAGCACCCTCATTCCCCACAGCCATGCCCTACATTCAGACCATTAGACGCACCTTCCACTTTTCCCCAACATGTGGGGGAAAAAAAGTGTGTCTTATGGTCCAAAAAATACGGTAGTTTATGAAGGGAGAGCTGCTAGCAGCAGTGCCAGTGTGATTGATCAGATGAAATGCGTAGCTGGGTCGGTAGGTTGTACTGCTGTATCTGAATTACATATTTTTTTTTAACTCTTCATGCACTTTTTCAAAGAAAATAAAATTTTAACTCAGTGTCAAAAGAACTGTTCTTGTTGATTAATTCCCACCACACCTCCCCTGTTACAAGGATCCCTCTAGCCTCCACCAGGCTGGTATTGCATTTATTTCAACAAGCTGGCTACCTTTGTGCCAGCCCTTGGGTGTTACTGCCTTTCTCTATTGATCTGTTATACCTTGTTTACCTGGAGATTATTGTTGATTTACCAGGATCCCTTTATTCTCCATTAGGCTGACATTATATTTAGCTCTAACTAGCTGGTTACCCTTGCTACAGCCATGGTTGATAGGCCACTGTCACATTGTGTTTTTACCTACGTTCATTGGTCCCGTCGGGGCATCCGTCCGAGCCCTTTACCCCCCCACCGAATGTAGTCTATAACGTCTGGGTGTCTGCCTGCAGAAAACGTATAAGTCCGAAAATGGTGCAAGACAGAGCACACACTAACTCAGTCTTCTCCATGACTTAGGAACGTCTGACTGACGGCCCTAATTTGCCGTTCTGACCCAAACCAGTTATCCACCTTTCACCACTTTTCCACTAAAATAAGACACAGACTGCGTGACATTGGATGTAAAGGCCACAGCAGCCTCGTTTATTAACACCAAATTAATCAATAACATTCATAAATATAGTAAATAACTCCATAAGCATAACCACCAGCAAAGGAGGGGGGGTAAGTGAAGAGTCCCTTTGTCCATGATTGCAACACCAGCTCCACCATGTGCCCTCAGCCGCACCACACCGACTCGAGGACACCCAGCCGAGTGTTGCTCCACCATGTGCCCTCAGCCGCACCACACCGGCTCGAGGACACCCAGCACATTAACATGCCCTGCTGTGACCCAGCACAGCAGGGTCCCACGTTAACATGTCCCGCTGTGACCGAGCACAGCAGGGACCCACCAACCATACCATTGCACACCAGGGGTAACCCGCTCCTGCACTGGGTTCCCCCCCGCTCTTTGTGCAATCCACCGACTTCAAATACCCCCCTCCTTTCCGCCGACTGCTGCGACAAGGTCGATCCTCCTCGTCTCTCCATGACGATCGCCAGGAATCCCAAAAATAGGGCGGGTGGGCGGGACAATTCAAGACGTCTTCCAGGTAGTGAATGACCTCCCACCTCCTAATCTAGCCCTGTATATACCCCCCTACCCTAGCAACCCCCCTGACCAATTACATGGCCCCACAGTCCTATAACTCCACCTCCCACTTTTCCCGCACAAAATACCCTGTACCTTAACCCCTTGCTAACCCTCAGGCCTAGCATCCCTCCTCAGTCATGTTGCCCTCCCTTGAGCCCTTTCAGGGCAGGCGTCCGGGCTTTTCTTGACTTAGGAACGTCTGACTGACGGCCCTAATTTGCCGTTCTGACCCAAACCAGTTATCCACCTTTCACCACTTTTCCACTAAAATAAGACACAGACTGCGTGACATTGGATGTAAAGGCCACAGCAGCCTCGTTTATTAACACCAAATTAATCAATAACATTCATAAATATAGTAAATAACTCCATAAGCATAACCACCAGCAAAGGAGGGGGGGTAAGTGAAGAGTCCCTTTGTCCATGATTGCAACACCAGCTCCACCATGTGCCCTCAGCCGCACCACACCGACTCGAGGACACCCAGCCGAGTGTTGCTCCACCATGTGCCCTCAGCCGCACCACACCGGCTCGAGGACACCCAGCACATTAACATGCCCTGCTGTGACCCAGCACAGCAGGGTCCCACGTTAACATGTCCCGCTGTGACCGAGCACAGCAGGGACCCACCAACCATACCATTGCACACCAGGGGTAACCCGCTCCTGCACTGGGTTCCCCCCCGCTCTTTGTGCAATCCACCGACTTCAAATACCCCCCTCCTTTCCGCCACAGCGAGCACGTATGACACCTTGTACGTGCGAGCCCCACCACCAAAACCCGACCCGAGCCGACTCCTCGGGTCGAGCAACCAATACTGCGGGACCAATGTCAATCAAGCAAAATGACCCCCCAATAGACTTTACGATGTCAACCTGCACCAAACCACCAATACAACAAGGTCAGCCAACCCAAGACCTGCAACTAGCCGACCACATCGTCCGATCCTATGTACCGCCTGCGCGACCAGTCCCCAACGAGCCACCAGAGCCGCCGCCCCCATCTCCCCGGAATAGGGGGCAAGCTTGGCCTCGTTGAGACAGCTACCCTGCAGGCGCCGCTGAGATTTACCCATCCACTGATAAACAAAGCCAACCATTATTGGTGTACCAGTACCACAAGGGCAGCCGCCCCAAGACAAGCAACTAGCCAACCACGCTGTCCGATCCTATGCACCGCCTGCGCGACCAGTCCCCAACGAGCCACCAGAGCCGCCGCCCCCATCTCTACGGAATAGGGGGGCAAGCTTGGCCTCGTTGAGACAGCTACACTGCAGGCGCCGCTGAAATTTACACATCCACTGATAATTAAACAAAGCCAACCATTATTGGTGTACCAGTACAACAAGGGCAGCCGCCCCAAGACCAGAAACTAGCCAACTCCGCTATCCGATCCTATGCACCGCCTGCGCGACCAGTCCCCAACGAGCCACCTGAGCCGCCGCCCCCATCTCCAAGGAATAAGGGGGCAAGCTCGGCCTCGTTGAGACAGCTACACTGCAGGCGCCTCCAAATTACATATCAGCTGGTAATTAAGCAAAGCCAACCTTTACAGTTGGAAACAAAACAACCTCCCCTGGTTCCCCAACATCTGGCAGATCCTAAGACATACCAAACAATGAACCGCTAGACAGTCATGCCCCTGCGAACAACAACACGAGCACGCCACCCAGGCAGGGAGAAATGGCCCAGGGCAATCAAGCCCGATGTCACGGATCAAGCACCCCGGATGCCCCCCCAGCGACCACGTCTCCTCCACCCACGTGCGGTACCAAAACGCTGCTGTTCCCGTAAAATGTGTATTATCACACCGATCCTGGAATCACCACCCATTCCAATAGCCAAAACCATTCTACCCCAAAGACACAACAACACGGGACCAAAGACAGTCAAGCCGACCACCGGCCTGAAGAAAAGACCTTAACTATATCCCACTGTGTAACCATACTCCCACCACCAGATGATTTCCCTAATTAAGTCAGCATACACCCTTCTGACCACCGCATAATGCTCAAAGCCCCGTAAAAAGGGGGGGGGGGCACATAAGCACGGTTAATCATTGGTATCTCCGTGTGCTTTGAACCTGGAAGCACAACCCTACCGTTGCCACCCTCTCACCAAAAGCCAACTGCACACCACACCCCATCCCCGCTAAACTGCAGATTCAATACAACTCACAAAATGAGAGAAAGGAAACTCCCACTCGACCCGTAATCCAGGGAAACTCAAACACCATATTTCTCCGAAATTGCAGACACCATAAGCCAGGGCCAACCGTCAACGTTACACCCACGAGTGTCTGGTGCCTCCCCGCCATTCAGCCCTAAAGCGCCGCAAAACAACCCCCCAAACGGGGCACCACCCCAGACCATTACCACGTCCTTAAACCATAAGAGCCAGTGCATACCGCCCTGGCTACCCCAGCCATCCAGCCCAACATTGCGGGAGGGAATGGCATAATTACAACCTACTCACACACTACTTCAAATACCTCACCCGCAGCTGCGCCGCACCACTGTGCACCCGTGATACCTGCCGGTCCCGACCAATACGTAAGACCAAAGGAACCGCCCGGCAATGTACTGCCGGGAGGGGCTGCACCACCGCGTGACAGCCCGCGAAACCCACAACAGGCCCCACAGTCTGTCCACATAATCAACAAATGGAGCAACACCCGCCAGCAGCACTACCTGGCTGGAAACTCCCGCAAGTCGCCAATAGGAGGCCCCCCCCGACACCAATAAGCCACACACTAGATCACCCAATGCAAATGTCACTTATTCCTTGCACCGACACATTACCCGAGCCCCCTACCCGGGGGGCACCAGGAAGAAACACACCAAGACGAACCATACACCCATAAGGCAAAGCCAAGTCAGCTGTACCCAGAAGAAACACCCCAAACCCACCGTAAACGAGAACCACCTACTCCTATTATAAACTCCTGTGGAGCTACTATCAACCGCCATAACGAATGCCGCCCAATACGGCTGCCAACGTTAAGCCGGCAACCCTACTAAGAACCGCATACCAATCCGCGTGTATAAAACTTGTTACAACTGCCCCCGTGCAGACACTGCCGGCAGACTCCCGTAATCTCCCCATGAACCCCCAAACGGCACGTGAACCCATGAATTCAAGAAGCCAAACTGGACCACAAACAGTAGCATGATGTACACGGGAACCTGATAATGGCCCGTAACTGTACCTCAAACATAGGGCCCCACCTATACAAACCACACACATCGATTTATCCCACACATTCTAACTCTGCAAATACCCTCTGGGAATGAAGAAACAGCTTAGCAAGCCCCAGGTTGTCCCAGAAGCAGAAAATAAGCACTCAACCATCCCGAATATTGGAATAATACCCAACTATGGGAACGAACCCGAACCATAGACCCCAATAACCGGCATTGCCCAACCATAAAACATCCAGCTCCACACAATACATGTACGAAAGATATCGGAAACAAACACTGAAAAACGATTACAGGCAAAGGCAACAAAATCGTGACTTTTTTTTTTTTTTTTTTTTTTTTTTTTTTCTATATTTATCGCCTCTTACTCCTGTCAATAGACGGCTAGCCTGGGCACCGCATACAGGGGACTGCTCAACTTCAAGACCCCCACAAGGAAGGACAGATATCCAAAAACTGCTGTTCCCATCATCTCGACCTTAACGTCTGGCCGCAACAAAACATGCCGCGCCCCAGTGGACCAGCAAAATACCCCCAGTACTCACACAACACCAGTTGGAGAACCGGGCTAGCCCGATGCCCATAAAACTTAAAGCACCCCTCTTAACACACAACCACCTTCCCCTTCACCTCTCAAATAGCACACACCCCCTGCAACGCTCCAAAGTAAGACGCCGAATGCAAATGCGCCCCCGCACGCCAGGCCACCATGTCAGTGGACTACCATCAAACTCTTATCACATATTAGGAACCGAGATAATCCTCTAGCTAAAAGACCCCCATGACCATTACAGAAACCATGGGACTGCCGTGACCGTGGCTATCCACAACCCATTTGTAAGTATTCGTATCCCTGCCTCAATCACCGCCCCACCGCCAACTTCCACCTGAATCAGTCACAAACCACCTGGAAATCACCCAATCATACAAAACACCCAGAGAATGCGAGCGCCATAACGCCATCCAGAATAAACCAAGTCGTCACCTATAAATAGACACCCTAGCATAGCACGGCACCCGGGACCACGTAGCCACCACTCACACATAAAATTCAACGCCATACTCAGGGTCCCCAACCTCCTGCCGAAACTCGCTGACAAACCAACTACCGCCCTAATGCACCCAAAATCATACCTAACGACACCCTTACCACCCACCATAATTCAAGCATTAATACAAGGTTTTAAGTGAGCCGTAACTTACTAGGCTGACTCCATGGGATCCCACGGAACAGCCGTCACATGTCCTCCGCGTCGAGCACCGCCATCTTCTCCACGGGTAAACGCAGGCTGCAGCCCTCCAGGGCCGCAACGCAACCGGCCGGACTGGCCGGCCAGCCGGGGACGCTTGTCAAGTAGTCACCGGCTCGGAGCCACAACTTAGGGGGGGGGGGGGGTGGTGCGCTCCAGCCGCACATCCGCCAGCTGGCATATGCTGGCCGTAGTAAACGACCGAGATGCCAGGGGCATGTGACTGCGTCGCCAGACCCCGCACCGCGCCATGGGTCACGTGGCCGCGCCGCCCAGGTATCACGCTGACCCCCGCACCGCACTGATCTGAGGCTGTCAGGGCCAGTGATGTCACTTACCACTGCCCGCACCACTGCTGGACGGTCGTCTGGGTCTGCGAAATCCTCCCCGCATCCTGCTCTGCAGCCGCCGCCGATCGCTGCAGGTTTCATCGCCAACACTTCCGGGTCAGCTGACACCAGCGCCGAAGCACGTGACCGCATCGCCAGACCACGTGACCGCGTCGGGTCACGTGGCCGCGACGCGCGCGTCACCAATGCGCGCCGCAACCCGGAAGTGGAGGAGAGGCCGGTTACGTCACACCGCCCCGCTGCCGACATCCGATGCAGGTCACTGCGACGTCTTCCACTGGGACCGCAAGTGACCGCGCCGCCGGCCCACGGGACCGCGCCGCCCGCCCACGTGTTACCGCCGACCCACGTGACACTGCCGACCCACGTGACACCGCCGACCCACGTGACCGCGGCGGGTCAGGCGAGCGCGGCGGGTCAGGCGAGCGCGGCGGGTCAGGCGAGCTCGGCGAGCAAGTGAGCGCGGCGGGCCACGCAGCCGCGACGCGCGCATCACACTGCGCCCCGCGAACCGGAAGTGGAGGGAGGCCGGCCATGTCACTCACCGCCCCGCTGCCTTGATGCCCGTGGCCCGACTTCCGGCCCAGGCCCCGCTTCGTCCCGTTTCTTTAATCTGCCGCCGCTGCCGTGGGTCTTCCGCTGGGGCTTCTACTCCGCCGTCGGGTCCTCGCCGGCATCTCCGGGCTGAGGTGCTAAGAAACCGCGGTCTTCACTGCCGCTTCGGAGGCAGGGGGGGTCCCCATCTGCAGAGCCGCCGACATCGCCGGGCCATCGCTGCAGCTTCTCCTCCTCCTCTTCATCTGTACCCCGAAGCCCTCAATTTTCAGGATCCAAGCGAATCAGCAACAATTCAAGACGTCTTCCAGGTAGTGAATGACCTCCCACCTCCTAATCTAGCCCTGTATATACCCCCCTACCCTAGCAACCCCCCTGACCAATTACATGGCCCCACAGTCCTATAACTCCACCTCCCACTTTTCCCGCACAAAATACCCTGTACCTTAACCCCTTGCTAACCCTCAGGCCTAGCATCCCTCCTCAGTCATGTTGCCCTCCCTTGAGCCCTTTCAGGGCAGGCGTCCGGGCTTTTCTTTATAGTCAACGTTTTGTGGGGATGTTTGGACGGAAGCTCTGAGGGGACCACTGAACGGAGCTAAAAACGCAATGTGAAAGGGGCCTTACTGCTTTCTCTCTACAGAGCTGCTATACTCCCTTTTGCTTAAGGATTATTGTTGTTTTATATCTTTTTCCCTAACCCTGACCAGGGTTACCATTGCCTTTACAGTTTTATTCCAGTATTTGTATATGGATCTTTTTGTTTCAGGGGATTTTTCTATTGTACATGTATTTGTATCCACATTTTGCTACATGCTTATTGATTATATAATTTGGTAGTTGTGGTGTTTGGATTTGTTATGGGCTCTTGTTCCAAACAATGGTTTTAATTGTTTTTAATAAGTTTTTGCATCCAATAAAGATTACTTGTATTTTACAACTCAATGGAATGCTTCTGTATGCTGGTCTCTTTTTCTTCTTCTTGTCAAAAGAAGCATTCTTGTCACAAGTATAGTTTTTTAACCAAAAAAAATGAAATTTAACAAAACTCTTAACCTCACAAAGTGAATTTACGGTGGAATTTTGCGGTTGTTGGCATTGTGGACATGCACCCACCTACCTTGCATTTCATGTTACATTCTTTTTAGGGTGGGGGAAGGATGATTGTTTTTAAAAAACAAAAACACATTCTTCGTTATAAATTCAGATCTTAACAGATTTTAATGGGGTGGTCTGAAGTCAAACTAAATTTCCATCTAATTCCCTAAATATCTAATGCTGTAATCTAAGTTATTTTCTAATATATTATATTAAAAAAAATCCCTACTGTTCCCTACAGACACTAATTGCTATTTTATTTTTTCCCTATTTCCTGTCTGATGATGCTTTAATTGAGAACTCCAGTACATCTTGGGATACTTAAATGAAACCATCAGGGGGCAGAGGCTGCTGTCACAGCCTCTACCCACGCCCCGAAAGAAGCATTATCAGTGGGGCTTGTTTAAATGGCTATGCTCGTCTCTGCTGTGTTTCAAAATTGGGGGGAGCGAATGCCGTTTTTTGTTAATTATTTATTTACTTATTTTACTGTACATTATAAACTGGCCCACCGGCATCTGTGATTGGTTGCAGTCAGACAGATGTCACTCAGCGTGGGGGCGGGTCTGACTGCAACCAATCACAGCCACCGGTGAGCAGGGAAGGTGTGAATATGTTGAGACTAATGAGCGGCCAGCTCTGGAAGATGAAAGAGCTCTCGCAGTAGCAGCGTGACAGCCGACTGGTGATCGGTGAGTATGAAGCGCTTGCTCCTACCCCTTTGCACCAGATTGTGTTCCCCATAAACTTTATATGGGGAGTAGCATCTGGCCAGATACCGGGGATCAATCCTCCGCCGACCCAGAGTCAGCAGGTGATTGATCTTCCAGCCCTCCAAAATGCAGGGACCTGCGGGAAAGAATTGACATGTGTACTGCCCCGTGCTCGGCCGCAGCCGAGCCGCTCAGATTCGGGCTTGGTGGGTGGCTCGAGTGTCTCCGGACCCGGGGGCCCTGTGGTCACTCCGATCTGAAAGGGGCTGGCGGTTTAGGGGACGTAGGTGTACGGCCGGAGCCGTGTTAAGTTCGTGACGCAACTCACGGGATGTGGTGAAGGTGGACACCACCGCTGCGGTTTACGGGGCACCCGGGGGAGATGTTGCACAGCAAGTTGTTAACTCCTCCGTGGGTAGGGATGGTGGCCCCGGGACCTGTTGGGGGAGTAGTTGGGTGATGCAGGGAGATGGGTGGCCGGAGGGCACTGATGTACTCACGATTAGTAACACACTCAAGTCTCTGGTAAACCAAGTGGATGGGGGTTGGTGCCCGCAGCCGGCTGCGTCTAGTCCCCCACCCAGTTGGTGGTCTCTGCCTTTCTCCTGCACCATGTGGTGTATTTGGCTACCTGGCTTTGTGGGTGTCAGGAGAGCCCTTTTGCCCGCAGACGCTAGCCCGTGGGATCTCTCTGCCTGTGCGGTGGCTTTCTATCCCCCTCGTTGGGCTCTTGTCTTCAGTCGGGACTTTCTATGGGAAAGGACCTATAGTCCAGACCGCAATCAGTTAATTAACTCAGTCCAGTGGCTTCTGGACCTTGTTTCTGAGTACCCCCCCTTTGTGCTCCGGTTTCCGAGTCGGTTCCCCGGGTCGGTACCGGTGGGCCACTACCCTGTCCCGGTCCACCACTGTTCCACCGAGCTGTCTTCCCGGCTCCTGCAGGCTGAGGCCACCGTATGCCTCCTAGCCAAAGGTGCTGGGGCTCCAACCCTGGCACCTGTCAGTCTGTTACAGACCTGTCACACAGGCCTGTCCTCCTCCACTCCAACTAACAACTGAACTGAACTGAACTCAACTGAACTGTCTTGTGTTTCCTGGCTCTCTGAACTCCTCGGTGGTCATGGCTAACTGCCTGGCTCCACCCCCGTGGTGTGTCCATCAAGCACTGAGGGAGGTGACTAGGTTTTAATGGTTGGCTGATGACACCTTTTAGGGGACAGGTGTTGTGCGGGGCTCTAACTGTAACTACCTGGCTACTCCAGGGCGTCACACATGCACATTAATCCACAGCGGAAATTCTGCAGCAAAACCCGCAGGGACAAAAAAACACAGTGTGCGCACAGCATTTTTTCGTCCGCATAGGTTTTGCTGGAGAAGGACTGCAGAAATGTTATAATTACTTATAAACATTTTCTGAAGCATTCCTTCAGCGAAATCTGTGGCAATTCCACGGTAAAATCCGCAGCTTGTGCACAGAGCCTTACAACTGTTTAGCACATGATTAGTTATGCAGATCTTGTCATGTCACTGCCTTGTTACTGTTTTGCTCCAGATAGGGGAAAAATCTCCTTCTTCCTGTATGCTAGCTAGAAATTACGACGTTTTCACATTCTCTAATAGCTCAGTGTGTTATTAGGTTGATTCTCAAATGAAAAGTCACTGGTTCGAAACAAGAAGCAGCCATGAAGATTTCCTAAGAATAGAGTCACAGCATCATTCAGTTCATCGATAGCGGTCTGTCAGTCAAGAAAATTGCTAAACTGCATCATGTAACATGACTGTTGGAAGAATTTGAAATGAAGTCTGTTCATTCATTGAAAAGCAAAGAGGTGGATGTCCAGGCAAATTATTGGAGTCAACAATTGGGCTCATCACACGGTCTATCCGTTCTGGTGAGATGAACATAGCAGAGGAGGTGAATTATATGATTCATAATAGTGAGATCACAGACAGTCATACAAGTACCATGCGATGCATATTATACAAGTCTGGATAGGTGGCCTGGAAAAAGGTGAAGAAGTCTTGATTTCAATATTGTCATAAGAAGAGTGTGAGGTTTTCAGACTTTTTGCCTTGTTTTCTGTCATTTTTCTTTAATCTGTTTTTTTTCCATTGGCCATCTTGTTTCCTGTTCTGTTGCCCTCACCTTGCCATCAGTCAATATGGATTCCTCAGCTTCTATGTTCCTGCCCTGTTCCCTGCCAATTACCTGCTTAAGCTGCCTCGGCTGATGGAACAGTGCTTCTGAATCCTGTTTGCAGTCTGCCTGTAACCTGGTCTCCTGAAGTCTTTGGAGGAAATACCTTTCTGCCATCCTTTACTTTGGATCCCTGGAACTCATGTCCACACAGGAACCTTTCTGCTCTGCCATGGCCACTTACAAGTACAGTAAGAGAGACTGAATTATACCTTGAGACTTCTGTTGAACTTTGAGGATCTATTCCTGCTTAATTTGTTCTCAGCCTCTGCACCCTGCAACTGTTTAACCCTTTATGTTTTTTCGCACTTACGTGTATGAAGTAATATAAGAACTTTTTAGCAAACCAGTGTCCCTGTGTTTCCCTTGTACCCTTGTACTAGACTCTATACAAACAGTATTTAACACCTTACAAAGAGTCAGGTAGAATTTGTAGAAAAGTGGACAGTTGAAGATTGGAAACGACTGATTTGGAGTGATGGGATGAAACTCAATAGACTAGGATCCGATCTGAGCAAATGTCTGGAAGAAACCAGGGAGAAGTGGCTAACGGATCGATAAATTGAAGGAACTGTCAAGTTTGGTGGAGAAAGCATGATTATATTGGGTTGTTTCATCACCAAAGGCATTAGATACTTCTACAGAATTGATGGTGGTCTGGTGGCTGAGCTATATGTTACTATCCAACAAGATAAGTTATTTTGTTCACTCAAGTACAATGTTTACAAAGGACAACATAGTGTTCCAGCATGTTAACGACCCTAATCATATATCAAGATTGGGGAAGAAATAGTTTGATAACAATGAAGTAGAGGTGCTCTATTGGCTTCCACAGTCCCCAGACCTCAACCTAATAGAATACTTGTGGCTAGAGTTGAAGAAAAAGCTGTATACATACCCAAGGGAGTTGACCGGTATGCACCAACATTGGGAGACCTGGGATCAAATTTCAGTCTAGACATTCTTGAATCTGATTGAGCGCATGCTCTGAAATGTTTAGGCAGTGTTGAAAGCCATAGATGTATTCACAAAATAATAACAAAGTAATAAAATTTTAAAGTTAGATTTTAAGGTGCAAAACAATAACAATGCAGGGCCATGACATGCATCTGCATAACTAATTATATGCTAAATAGTTGCAAGTCTAATTTATGTATAAGGTAGCCAAGATGATTTTCTATAAAATTAAGGTAGTCTGACATTCAAAGCTGTAGTGGATGGTGAGATTTAGAATCTGAAACGTAAAAGTCCATAAACATTGATACCATTTTGCTTGTTAGTGTATGTTAGAAGAGCGCTTAAATTACAGCCCTAAATAAATAGGGATTTAGATGAAAATTTAGTTTGATTTGAGACCACCTCAGTTTGTTTCCCTGTAATTGCACACCTGTTTTTTTTTTTAGTGGTCTACCTACCTCGCACTTTTTATTATGTCTTTTTTTGGGAAGATGTGGATAACTTTGTTAAAACAATTGGAAAACAAAGAATCAATACTTATAACTCTGACACCTTCCTTACACACCTGATTTATTAATTATATTGAATACGCATATATGGCACATGAGTACAGCAGCCTGTTGCAGTTGCTGTTATTTTGGATGAGTACCTACATACCTAACATTTCGTTTTGCAACCTTCTGTAGTAAAGTGGAAAGTTTCTTAAAAAATAACAAAATGCATTAAAAAAAATCCATGCATTTCACAGTATATCTCTGTTTTTGCACACAATGGTCTGTTGTCGTCTTTGACTTTTTGGAAGTTTACCTGCACACCCATTTTTAATATGCCTTTTTTGTAATGGGCAACAATGAATTTTCTTCAAAAAATAGCAAAAAAAAAAAAAAAGAATAACCCCACAAATTTTACTGTTTTTGTCTGTTTTTGCACTCCTGTTTTATTAGTCCTAACAGTCCACATCAAATTTAGCAAACTACCTCCGGGTCGTGCATTCACTTCCTGTACTGCGCATTAGGCTCATCGCATACACACAGCTTTCCATGCTTTCCCCGCCCACCGGCCGATCTGTCGTCTGTGATTGGTTGCAGTCAGACGTACCCCCAGCCTGTGACAGAGTCTGCCTGCAGTCATCGCTCATCGTGGCTCAGTCATTGTCTGCACTCACAGCCGTCTATCTTGTTCTATGGCCGTTCGCTGCAGAGATGTTGCATTAAGTGGCGTGGGACCTCATGTGGATTACGCTGGACCTGGATGGGTATTTCGGGTTAATAAAGTGGTGAAACAGGGTGTGTTTTTGTACTTTATTCCAAATAAAGGATTGTTTCTCTGTGTTTGTACTTATTTACTTTCATTTACAGGTTGTGATGCAGGTATCTCATAGATGCCTGTACCATGGTAACCTAGGGTTTAGTAGCGGCTGTGCGCTGTTATTAACCCAATTGCCACCGAACCAGAGGAATGGGAAGAGTCGGTAAAGCACCTGGATTGTCACATCTACTGAATGTGGTAATACCGGCTGGCTACTGGGCTGAGAATATCAGCACCCAGCTGGCTTCATCTTGGCTGAGTATCAAAATTGGAGAGACCGCACATCATTTTTTAAAATTATTTATATAAATAATAGAAATAAAAGCCGCATATGGTTTCTCTTAGGTTGAAGTCACACTTGCGAGGGACTTGCGCGAGTCTTGCGTCGCATCTCCCAGCACGGCCACCCACTCTCCTAACAGGAGTGGGTCGACCGTTGTGTTTCTATGTGCCTGCATGCTCATGTTTGGAGTTTGGCAGGCCATGCTGAGTGATGTCATGCTAGACTTGTACGAGTCTTGCATCACTTTACCCGGCACAGCCACACACTCATATAACAGGAGCAAGTCAGCCGTTGTGTGTCTATGTACCTGCACGCTCATGTCATGCCGTTTGATGTGATGTGAGTTCATCGCATGTGTGACTCTGAGCTTATTTTGATATGCAGCACAGATAAAGCCCGATAGCTGGGGGCTGCAGCTATGGGCTTTATCTGTGCTGGTATCAGAATATGGGGGACCCTGCACCGATTGTTTTATTTATTCATTTATTTTTATACCATCATACTGGCCCACAGACACTTGCACTGCTTTCGCCGCCCACCGGCCATCCTGGTGACTGTGATTGGTTGCAGTCAGCTGACATGCTGCCACTCAGGGTGGGGGGGCGCGTCTAACTGCAACCAATTACACGCACTGATTGGCGAGCAAAGCAGTGAATATTTAATTGTCAGCTCCGGAAATGAAAACGTGACCCGGTAAGAGTGTGCTGCCATGACACAGCCTCAATGAGTACACCGTGCGGGCTCCTACCCCTCCCATCTCCTACACCAACGTTTTTAATCTCCTAATTCTGGTCCCAATAGTCTTATATGGGTACCAGATTCCGGAGCGGATCCGGGTTTATTTTTAAATTTAGCAGGGACCTTCTAGTCCTGTTTTTTTGCGAGTTCAACCAGCTCTACTCATGAAATTTACAGCACATCACTCCTCTTAATCACAGCTAGATGATGTTACCTTTGACAGTGAAACCATTATCTTGAGCCATTGTTCTGCCCAGTTCTTCTCCACCACCATAACCGTTAATATTTTACATTGCCGATTTTGAATTCCTAAAATGACAACTCTGTGTTCAGCTCTTTAGTCCCCTAAATCACAATACTCCAGGGGTCAATGAAGATATTTCACAACAATTTCTTCAAGTTGATTTATTTGGTGGAATGAATAGTCAGCTTTTGACCCATTCTAAATGATTAGGTGTGTTGGTGGCTGTTTTAACCATAGCAGACTTGCAAGTGGCAGCTTAAGAGGTTGAAAATCTAATGGTGGGAATTATCTGCTGCTCATGAGCTCGGGACATTTCTCACACTGAGGAAATACAGTAGTCAGCTGAATCAGAGATGCTCATGATTCTGTGATCGGAAAGACATGGTATCCCGATCAGGGTGCTGAAGAGGTGATGCCATCAAAGGAAGAGAGTTTTAGCGTTGGCATTCTGAATAATGTTAAAACATTTTCTTGGAGCTGATATGCTTTTCCTGCAGTCAGGTCAGGATGAGGTGATGCTGCAACTGCTGTTGGTGGAGGAGCCTCAATTGTGCCTTAAAGATCTGGTTTCTTAAGCAGAAGTTATGGGCGAATCCAAACTGTAAAGTTCGTGCACAAGGTCCCGAACACGAGTTTTCCTGGGAAACTCGTGTTACAGTTCGGGTCCAGTTCAGGTCCAGAAGCTGTAAAAAAAAAAAAAAAAGCCTTCAATGTAGTCCAAATACGAGCATCTCTTCAGCTCTGCTGCATCTGTGCGCGAGGGGACAAACACAACACTGACTACAGGACTTCCCATGATGTCATAGCCATGTGACCAGTCTGGTGTGAATGTTGTTGTTACATCGTAGGTTACAGGACCTTCCATGACGTCATAGCCATGTGACCAGATGTCAGCGCTCTCCCTGCCAACAAGCGCTCACTTTACGGCAGTGTTGCAGTGACATCAACTGAGGTTACCTGAGGGCACAGATGACCGACCTCAGCTGTGCACTCAGGTGAAGTGTCTAAGAGCTCTCACCTGAGTCTGTGCCTGCTCATCTGTGTGAGCAGACCTGTCTGTCTCCTCGCACAGGTGTATCAGAGCTGAAGATGCTCGCCCGCCTTTGGACTACGTCGGAGGTTTTTTTGGCTAATAAAGATGGAGTTCTAAATGTCTTCAGTTTTATTTCTCATAAAATATTTTTTTCTTTGTTATTATTTTATTTTACTGTTAAAATAACAGACAATCACAGACGCTGTCACAGAGTGGACGTCTGTGATTAAACCCTGGAGTAACCTGAAACCAGCCCATACATTCTAGCATGTATGGGCAGATTACTCCAACAGCCAATCACAGACGCCCATCATTCTCCTTGACAGCATCTGTGATTGACTGTTGGGTCCCTCCCACATATAGAAGTGTAAAAATAAAGTAATTTAAAAAAATGATGTAGCACTGCGGTATTTTTGATTCTCAGCTGAGATAAAGCAGACTGCTACGGGCTGCCACCCCCATCTGCTTGGCTTTACCTTGGCTGGCAATCAAAATACAGGGAAGCCCATTATTTTTTTATTTCATAAAATAATTAAAAAAAAATGCGTGGGCTCCCACCATATTTTGATTGCCAGTCAGGTAAAACCAGGCAGCTGGGGGCTGGAATTCTCCATGTGGTAAGGCCCAAGCGTTCTAGGACCCCATGCTAAAATCTGCAGTCACCCATGGAAATGGCGCATTGTTTCCTAGCGCCATTTCCAGGTGCTTTACGTGGCTCGTCCAGCAGCCCTGATGGCGGAGGCACGCTGGGTAATAAAGGGGTTAATACCAGTTTTGTTTACTCAGCTGGTACTAAGCCCAAAATTCATGGTGTTATGCCAAATTAGACATGGCCACCATGAATACACAGTAAAAAAAACACAACACATAGAATTTTTTTTATTAGAAATAAAACAAAAAAAACATTTAGAGATTCCATCTTTATTATAAAAAAAATCCTTTGTCCGAGACACATTTCCAGGAAACTCCAAGGGATGCCTTAGCAAGAATCCATTTTTTCCATATAAAGGAGGAGTTTATGCAAAAGTTAAGAGAAATAAGAAATCTCCACAAACCCTTTTTATCTAAGAAAAGTATTCACTGACCTCTCCAATGAGACCATGGCAATGTGCAAATCTTTCAATTTAACCACTAGCTTCTGCCGGGATAATAGAGTCCAGTATACGTGGGGTTTCCCCACTAAATTGTTGATCTCATTCAGAGGGAAAATAGTACCTATTACAATTCCTGAAGATGGCCACAGCTTTGTCAGCTCCCTGGAGGAAAGAGAAGCCCCTCACCCAGAACCACGACGAAGACCAACGTAGACGTGGCCTAGTTGAATTAATTGATTTACTTTGATAGGCCTGTTATTTTATTTTTTTCTCCAAAAATCTTGTGCTTTGAAAATATACAGTAACTCAAGATTTAACTTTGAGTAAAAGTACTATATTAAAGATTTTACAGCAATAGGCTAGTGCCCCAAAAGGGAAGTGTCTGACGAAAATGCAATCCCCGGAGACTTTATTTTGTTGGAACAATACTATTTTTTTCTTGTTTCTGTTTTTTTCTTTCAGTATTTTATAGGTAAGGACATTAAACGACAAGTCACAGAATTAAGAACCCTTAATTTATTTTTTTAATAAAGTATCTGGATTGAATTTTATCTTTTATTTTAGGTCAGCTAAAACTCTTAGTAACACATTTCAACGTTTAATGGCTAACATATAAATATAACTAAACACTAACACAACCACTATAAACCCAAAAAGGACATTAACATTCTATCAATAAATGTTAAAGGTATGAACAGCCCCAGTAGAGGATTCATGATTTGGAAGGAAATTAAAATTTTTAAAGCAAATATAATCTGTCTCCAAGAAACAAGATTAGCCAGAAACAATCACCCTAGGTTTGAAATTAAGAATTACACTAATATTTTTAAAGCCCTTAATGGAAAAAAAGAAGGCAGGCGTCATTACGATTATCAGTAACTCAACTAGGTTTTCCTTGATATCTGAAATACATGACCCTGAAAGATGGTACCTTATCATTATCAGTAGAAATAATGACAACCTATGTACTATCGAAAATGTATATGCCCCAAACAGTGGCCAGATTACTTTCCTTAACAATCTAATGGGAAAAATTCAGGAGTACAAACAAGGAGATCTCTTTGTAATAGGCAATTTTAACTTGATACCGTACATTAAGATGGACTCGACAGCAAATCCCAGACAATATCACTCATCATTGCATAAATGGCTTCAAACTCATGAACTGCTGGACACCTTCAGATGTCTTAACACCACATCTAAAGAACATACCTTCTACTCAACAGCCCACAAAACCTTTTCTAGAATAGATTTACTTGTAACGGAATACTTTTCGATCTCCAGAGTAACTTAAGTAGAAAATAAGGACAAAACTTTCTCAGACCACTCCCCCTTATTCTGCACAACTAAACTAGACCCCCCCCCCCAGACAGGTCAAATGTCACCTAGAAAAATAACCAGGCAATATTCCGAAACCCAAACTTTCAACAAGAAATCAAAAACTCTTTAAAAAAAAATTTCTCCGAAAGTGCCTCAGAATCTATGAACCCTTTTTCAGTTTGTAACACCAGCAAGGCAGTGCAAAGAGGTATATTAATTCAAATTTCTTCAAGATTGAAAAAACAAAGAAAATCAGAACTGTCTAATATACAATAAAAATAAAAGAAAGAGAACAGCAAAGACTACCCCAGCCCAGCCAACAAATACATGTCGATATTATAAAAAAATCCTTAGTCCGATGTAGTCCACAGATAGAGCATTGCCAGATCTGCATTGTCAGATCTGCTTTGTCAGATCTGCTTTATCGCTCTGTACAGACAAGCATCTATACAGAGCAAGAAGCAAGGAGAGCAATGTCAGCTCTGCTTCATCATTCTGTACAGACAAGCCTCTATACAGAGCGCGAAGCAGGGAGAGCAATATCGGCTCTACTTCAGCGCTCTGTACAGACAAGCATCCATACAGAGCGATAAGCCGGCTGACAGTGATAGTCAAAGTTCGATCGAGTCCATGGCTAAGCTAAGGACTTGAAAGAACCCTGACGTCACCGTGAACACGGCCGAAAAAGCCAAAGACTGCCGAGTGATGAGCAGTGCAGTGAATACCACCAAAAGTTAAGGATCGGACCCTGAAGCAGAAGTGGCGGGGAGACAGCGCCGCTGAGCAGGTCTGCAGGATGCCTTGCAGGACTGGTAAGTATAATGACAATGTTTATTATTACCTATATTTTTTTATTTTACAGACCCCCCCCCCCCCGCCCCATCCCATAACTGTAAAGTCCAAGCTCGGGGTTCGGATGTAAGTTTGCGCTATCTTCGTCTTCGAACTTTACAAAACATTCGGACGAGGCTCCCGATCCCAAACTTCAGGGGGGGTCACCCATCACTAGTAAGTAGGCCGGTACTAGTTGCTCAACTGAGCATCTTAGTACTCGATATACTCAGTAAGTGCCGAGTACCGGCGAGATGCTCGGGCATATGCTAGGCTCCCCCTCCCTGTATGTTAGGGCTTTTTACAGAGTCAGCCTTCATGTAGGGATTCGCTGCCACAGACTGTAATGCCACAGCCATGTTGGTTGTGGCATTACAGTGATTGGCTGGCCGCACAGCATCATCAGGTCTATATAAGACCTGACGGCGCTGTGCTTGTGACGCTGATCCACACTCAGCTAGTGTAGGGAGAGGTGCTGCTGAGCTAGGGACAGATTTAGTGTGTGTCTTAGGTAGTGTAGGTACAGGAGCCGGTGAATAGTGGCGCCGGGAATCAGGTGATCGGAGATCAATGTGGCTATAGTAACCCATTAGGTTACTATGTTAACTGTGGCAGCGGTGATGTCCCCGTTTACCAACCCACAGTCTCTGCTCACTCATTGAGTGATTAGACAGCACATGGAGCAGAAGCGTTCTTTCTCCTTCCATGCTTTCTGACATAGTAGAGCTGCATCGGTTGAAGAAGACAGAAGAAAAAAGACCAGGATCATGGAAGGGTGAGAGGGAGTAATAAAGATGGAGTCCCTATGTGTGTCTGTGTATTTATTTCTAATAAAGTTTTTTTTTGGTTTTTTTTTCTTTTTTTTCTTTGTGTGGTGTCTTTTTTTTTTTTTAGCCTTTATCTTAAAAATTCTTATGGCCGGGTCAAACTTGGCTTGACATTAAGAATCTTGGGTTTAATACCAGTTAGTAAAACAAAGCTGGTATTAACCCATTATTACCCAGCATGCCACCGTGCACCAGGGCTGCTTGAAGAGTTGGATACAGCGCCAGAAGATGGCGCTTCTATGAAAGCGCTATTTTCAGGGGTGGCTGCGGACTGAAATTCGCATTGGGGGGGCTGAAAGCTTGGGCCACCTTACGCTGTAGAGTCCAGTCCCCAGCTGCTTAGTTGTACCTGGCTGGACACAAAAATTGGGCGAACCCCACATCATTTTTTTTAATTATTTCATGAAATTCATGAAATAATTAAAAAAAGGGCTTCCCGATATTTCCATATTTTTGATTCCCTGCCGGGTACAAATATGCAGCTGGGGGTTGGGGGCAGCTCGTACCTGCCTGCTGTACCTGACTAGCATGCAAAAATATGGTGAAGCCCACATCATTTCGGTTCCAGGATTCACCAGTAAGCAGCTGATGCTGTCACCTGACAGCATCATCTGATCGTTTAAACTGGCTGGGTGGTAAAAAGCCATCCGGCTTTTATGAACGATCAGCTGATTAATCATATGATTGTTTAAAAGCTGGATGGTAAAAAGCCAGCCAGCTTTTCCCAGCTAGACTTAAACGATCAAATGATGCTGTCAGGTGACAGCATCAGCTGATTACCGGGAGGTCCTGGAGCTGATCAGACGTGTCCGGGAGTCTGCAGAGAGATGAGTATACTTTTTTTTTTTTCTTCTACTATTCACTTTTGATTTCACTTAGCAGCGAATATACAGGCAGAGAGGAGCTGCAGCACATACTCTACTAACCGAAAGTGCCTGTCTCACATGTCCCAGGGAGAAGGAACACAGGATTCTTGTTCCCTAATACTCAGACAACATTGTTCACAGCAGTAACTTGGGAGTAAGAAATGCTTACAGGGGTCTTTCCCATGCTGTTACCATGTCATTTGAGCAGTACTCTTATACATTTGTGACATTTTTAGGCTTTCTGCAGACCGCCGGGGTGCCGCCATAAAAATACTTGAGTTTCCCATAGGTTAACATTGGGCATTTTAATATATTCGATCCAAGCATCGAGCACTCGAGCATTTTACTGCTCACTCATCCCTACTAGTAAGCAGTGAGCTTATTTTTGGGTATCGTGGGTGTGCGTAGTTTTATCAAAGTTGCCAGAGGACCAATCTATTGCAGTGTCCACGCTCTGCAGTAAGAAAATAAGCTGTCACACTTCATAGATTCTCTTCAACTACAAATGGGCAAATTAGTTAGTGAAAATGTCAGAAGCATCAAGGCTGCCATGCATTTCTAGCATTTCTACAATGCAACACATGCCCTTTGAATGGCATATGTTCACAATTTCAGAGCACAAGGTCATGGCATAAAAGGTGACCTTTTTTTTTTTCTTTTTTCAAATAATATTCATAGGGAGTCATTCATGAGTACAATTTTTTTTTCCATCATCCTCATTTTTTGGCAAAAATTAGTATTTTATGTAAAACGACAACCGTGAATCTCCTCCATACAATTAGTTCAAGATCAAGCACCTTCGCAGGGCTGAGCAGAAGAGACAAAAACATTTTTTTAAGAAAAACTGGGCTTCCATGACTAGAATTTTTCTTTACCAAGTCCCTTTCTTTCTGCAAAAATGACAATCTTAAATTTGTTACTTAGGTTGGTGGGGAAGTGTCTTCTCAAACAAATCTTGGAGAATGTATATAAAGTGTAAATATACCATTTGAGCTCAAAGAAATTGAAATAATGCAAAATTACGTTTAATTACATTGAATAATATCTCAAAGCCCACATTATTATTGAATAAAAATATAAACATAACACTTGTTTTTGATCCCATTTTTGATGCGCTGAACTCAAAGATCGAAAACTTTTTCTATATACACAAGTCCTTTTTATCACAAATATTGTTAAAAGGTTTGTTTAAATCTGTCTTAGGCCGGTTTCACACATCCGGCTTTTTGCCGTTTTGCCGGATGCGGCGCTCTCCCGTACAGTTAATACAGTACAATGAAAGCGCTGTAACTTCCGGGTCACATGCGCCGGTCACATGACAGCATGTGACCGGCGCTTGTTGCGCTGTCATTGTACTGTATTAACTGTACGTGAGAGCGCCGCATCCGGCAAAACGGCAAAAAGCCGGATGTGTGAAACCGGCCTTAGTGAGCACTTCTCTGCCAAGATAATACATCCACCGCACAGGTGTGGCACAGGTGTGGCATATCAAGATGCTGATTACACAGCATGATTATTGCATAGATGTGCCTTACACTGGCCACAATAAAAGGCCACTCAAAAATGTGCAGTTTTATCATACCGCACAATACCACAGATGTCGTAGGTTTAGAGAGAGCGTGCTAAAAAGCTTACAGAAAATGTTCAGTAAGTTGAAGAAATGTATATTTTATGTGCAATAAATATCATTCCTGGGGTTCATTGTGTTGGCTAAACGGTTTAAGGTGGATTCTGGGAAGGTAAAGGCCAAAATTTATTTGGTTCTATCTAGGGACTTTAAAAGCATTGCAACGTTTTCTGGGGTACGTAAGTTATTACAAAAAAATGTATTAATGTATTTTTATCAGATTGTCAAACCTCTTACTGATCTCACACATGAGGAGGCAGATCTGGTCACCGGATACTGTTCGGGCCTTTAACCCCTTCACGACCGGCTGATTTTGCACTTTCCGTTTTTTTGTTTTTTTTCGCCATTCTTCTTTCGAGAGACATAACTTTTTTATTTTTCAGTCAATATGGTCATGTGAGAGCTCGTTGTTTGTGGAATGAGCTGTACTTTTAAATTAAACTATGAGTTTTACTATATAGTGTACTGGAAAATAGCAAAAAAATTCCAAATGCAGAAAAATTGCAAAAAAAGTGCGATAGCACTATTGTTTTTGAGATATTTTATTCACTGTGTTAACTATATGGTTAAACTAATGTGTCAATGGGATGCCTGAGGTCGGTGCGAGTTCCTAGACACCAAACATGATTAAGTTTACTTTTATCTAAGGGGTTAAAAAAAATCAGAAGTTTGTCTGAAAAAAGTGGCGTACATTTTATGCCATATTCCGTGACCCATAGTGAGTGATGGCTTATATTTTGTGTCTCAGGCTGACGTTTTTAATGGTACCATTTTTGCGCAGATGCTACATTTTGATTGCCTGTTATTGCATTTAGCGTAAAATTTGTGGCGACCAAAAAACGTAATTTTGGAATTTTTTGCGCTACGCCGTTTACCAATTAGATTAATTGATTTTATATTTTGATTGCTCATTTCTGAACACGGCAATACTAAATCTGTGTATATTTTTTATTTAACACTTTAATTTTCAATGGGGCGAAACTTGTGATTTGAAGTTTTAGCTTTTTATTTTTTTTCATTTTTTAAAACTTTTTTCTTAATTTTTTTTTTTAATTTTACTAGGTCCCCTAGGGGATTATATGGATCAGCTGTCTGATCGCTTTGCCATATCTGCTGATTACAGCTACACAGCTGTGAACAGCAGATATGCTCATTACCTGTCTCATACAGTACTCGGCTTTGTGAGGCAGGAAGTGAGTCATCTGAGCTACAGGAGTCATCATATGACTATGTGCTACCATGACAACTACCAGAATTCATGTGATCACATCATGTGACTTCCGGTATCAGCCAGTGAGTAAATGTTTACCACAGATGCGATTATAATGGCGCTGTCACATATTGACAGCGCCATTTAAGGGTTAAAAGGCACGGGCGGATAACGATTCTGCTCGTGCCTGGCAGGCACACATCTCAGCTGTAAAAATCAGCTGAGATATGCGGCGATCGCTGCAAGCTGCTTGCAGCAGACCACGGGCAGTAACACTATGGCCACTAGGTCGTAAGATTACTGCCCGCAGTCTTTAAGGGGTTAATAAATTAAAGTGTTTTAAAGGGAACCTGTCAGGTCAAAAAAGCGTTCTGACCTACAAGTGTGGAGGTGGCCTGAGCTATAAATTGTTTGTTCAATGTAATGAGAATGTGTATGTAAATAATCAAAATATAGATGTAGTTGCATAATTATCTGTCTGTCTATGTAGCAATTGCACAGACCTATAATATGATTCTAGTCATGAAGGGGTTACCAAGGATAAGTGAACAGATGTACAAACATAGAAGTTTTATAATGATGAGCAGAAGTCTTGTCAGTAGTTTTCACACAGAAAGAATGTATAACGAACAAGAGATGTATTTCATAACATGCTGGGAGAAATTGGGGAGAGGAATCCTCCCTAGACTCTGTGTTTTATTTTCAAGATTAATGATGCAAACTGTATAATTGAACCTATCCAATACACGAAGTTCAGTTGGTGACGCTGGCTCAAAGAGAGAACATGTCTCATGTGTTCATTGTCTGATTCATTACTATCGGCACTGATATACAGCTAATACGGCACCGGTCTCTGATACCCTGTATGAAGACTCCATTAGCAGTCTTACCCAAATTTCTCCCTTGACACAAGGAGGAGCCTGTGTGAGCTGTTGACCCCTTCCTACCCATCCCTGTGCTGTTATATTGTGTAATATGAAAGTAATAAAATATTGTTTTATTACTTTCATATGTCCTATGTAAATAACAATGTCTCTAGCCCCATGGGTGTCTCATCGCCTTGTGGGTATCTACATTCTTTCCATGGTATCATGCCCCTGCGGGCGTGATACCATGGATTTTCATCAGCGACGTGACTGTCACTACTTCAGAATCTCGCACATGCGTGCGCTTACCATTCTCACCGCCTCATCGTGGTGTTTGCGTGTCAGCTTCTGACATGCATTACGCACGCTCAGAATACACCTGCAGTTCTAGTCATGCGCAGTGTGCGTCAGAAGCCAAGAAGCAAGCACCAGGATGAGAAGGCGATGAGAATAGTAAGCGCGCACGCGAGATTCTAAAGCTGCAGAAGTGACGTTGCTGATGTAAATCCATGGTATCATGCCCACAGGGGCGTAGTATCATGGAAAGCATGCAAACGCCCACAGGGCGATGCGACGCCCATGAGGCTAGAGACCTATGCTATTTTCATAGGACATATGAAAGCAATAAAACATATTTTATTACTTTCATATTACACAATATAACACAGGGATGGGTAGGAAGGGGTTACTAGCTCACACAGGTTCCTGTTTGTAGGTCTGAATGCTTTTATGACCTGACAGGTTCCTTTTAAGTCCACTCCAGTTCTTGTCCTAACCGATCTCCAGAAACTGTTCACTGTGGAGGTGGATGCTTCTGAGATCCTAAAACATTAACCAACTGCCAGCTCTAACTTTTTCTCTAAGGAATTCTTGTCTGCTGAGAGAATATATGCTGTTGGGAATCGTAAGTTGCTTTCTGTCAAATTAATATTTGAAGAATGGAGACATTTTTTGCAGGGAGTTGTTCATCAATTCATGGTTGTGATTATTGTAAAAATTTAACTTATATTAAATCAGCCACACAGTTGACCTCAGAAGCCAGATGGTCTTTATTTTTCTCAGAATTTATTTTTTCTATCATGTTCAGGCTGAGGGTCTAAGAAAGTGAGGGCTGACACTTGGTCACACAGCCTTGATATCACATCTTCTCCTAAACCTTCCATCCTCCATTGTTCCTCAGGGTATTGTAGTTTCATGTTTTCCTCAGAGATGGAAGCAGAGATCTGTGAAGCCCAGTCTCTGTCTCTTTCTCTCTCCCAGAACTCTGCCAGTTGTACATTATGTTAGCATTGTGCTGTTGGCCTGTGTTCTTGTGTTTTGCCTGGTCTGATCATTGTTCGTTGACCCCAGATCTTTGGCTCACTATTCCTCTACTTGCTCCCCTTACCCAATGTGCTCTCCTAGTATTCTGACAAGATTAAGGGCTCCATGCCTGAAATGAATAGATGTGTGTTTTCTATCCATCAATGTGATAAGGTATGTTTTATGGACTTCTGAATGCTGGAAGTCTTTTTTGTTTCACCTGTATTCTTTGATCCAGGAACCGACCTGCAGTTCTGTGCACTGTACCTGCATTAGGCTACTACCATTTGGGAGCTGTTTCATATATCCACTTTTACTGCATTTTATTCATGTCATTTTGAATGCACAGAGATAACTTCACAAGATTTTGAGGCCCATTGTTGTGCCATTCATCCCCGACCATGGCCTCCTGTTGCAGCATGATAATGCACAGCCCCATGTTGTAAGGATCTGCACACAATTCCTGGAAGATGAAAACATTCCAGTTCTTGCATGGTCAGCAGAGTTGCCAGACATGTCACCCATTGAGAATGTTTGGGATACTCTGGATAGACGTTTACAACAGCGTATTCAAGTTCCTGCTAATATACAGCAACTTTGCACAGCCATTGAAGAGGAATGGACCAACATTCAACAGATCACAATTACAACCTGATCAACTCTATGAGAAGATGTGTTGCACTGCATGAGGCAAATTGTGGTCCAACTAGATACTAACTGGTTTTCTGACCTCTCTGACCGCCTAATACTGTAAAACTGCACAGTTTAGAGTGGCCTTCTATTGTTGACAGCCTAAGGCACACTTTTGCAAAAATCCCTATCTAATCAGCATCTTGAAATGCCACACCTGTAAAGTGGATGAATTATCTCAGCAATGAAGAAGTGCTCACTAAGGCTGGTTTCAGACGTCCGTGTTTAATCAGGTACCAGTCACACGCATGGTTATGGTCATAGGTGTGTTGTACGTGTGTCACACGTGTGACATCCGTGTGTGTCATACGTGTGACAGCCGTGTGACATCCATGTTTGCATACCTGTGACACGTACCGAGTAAAACACGTGGCTCTGTAATGAAAAGATGTTCTATATTTACCTGTATCCAGCAATGTTGTCTCCGCCTCTGCTGCGTCCCGCTCCTGATCCCTGCTCATTATTTTCATTGATTATTCACTGCCTGACGATCTGGAAGTCGGAAAATTGCGGGGACAGGCTGGGTACAGCACAGCCGAGGACAGCATCGCTGGGGACATCACCGGGGAGATTGCCGGTGACAGGTGAGTATACAGCAGTTTGTGGAGTGACATCCAGAGACTCATCAGGGTTCCCAATGAACTCTCATGAACCCCTGGTAGTCACCATCGTGACACTCGCTGTAACGCAGTTGTCTCAGGGGTGTCATCAGGAGGTCATCAGAGTTCATTGGGAAATCCGATGACCTCCTGGACGTCCCTGAACACACACTGCTGGCAGGATACTCACCTGTCACTAGGGATGTCCCCAGTGATGTCCTCGGCGGTGCTGTCCTTGGCGGTGCTGTCTCTTTTGCTGTCACCGCGATGCCCCTGCTCTCAGCTGCTCAACGCGGTGAATAATCAATGAAAATAATGAGCGGGGGTCAGGAGCGGGATGCAGCAGAGCCGGAGACAGAATCGCTGGATACAGGTAAATATAGAAAATCTTTTTATTTAAAACCCCGTGTTTTCTCCGGTACGTGTCACACTGATGTCACATGGATCACATCAGTGTGCGGTCCGTTTGACATCTGTGCTGATGGAGAAAAAACGGGCATGTCTCCTTGTGAAATAGCGGGGCCACACGGTCCGTGTGAAAACACGGCCGTGTGAGAGTGCACAATAGGGTAACATGGGTACGTGTGACATCCGTGTTAAAAACGGATGTCACACGTACCTAAAACACGGACGTCTGAAACCAGCCTAACAGATTTTGGCCCCCTTCACACGTCAGTGATTCTGGTACCAAAATCATGGATATACACAGACCCATTAAAATCATTGGGTCTGCACAAACAGCAGTGATTTCTCAGTGACGTGTTTCCATGCAGCACACATGCGTATCTGTGTGTTCCGCATGGAGACAAGTCCGTTTTTCTCCTTTATCACTGATGTTCCACAGACCAGACAGTGATGTGATCCGTGAAACACGTACCAGAAAAAAAAACACGTGTTTGAAATAAAAAGCTTTTTAAACTTGCCTGTCTCCAGCGATGCTGTCTTAAGCTGCTGCTGTCTCCTGCTTCCAGGCCGGCTAGTTATGTTAATGATTTTTAAAGTAGCTGCAGCGGGGAGAAAGCGGTGGCCGGACACAGCATCGCAGGAGACATCAGCACTGTGTATAGCATTGACAGGTGAGTATCAAGGATAGCACACAGAGATCCCATGTGTGTTAAAATCATGGCACACATCAGTGAAAAATGTGTTTGGTTTTCACTGACATGTGAAGGGGGCCTTAGACAAATTTGTGACGTGCTCATGAAAAATGGGAGCAAAACCAAAAGTGTTGCGTTTATATTTATGTTCGGAATATATTGCGTATTTCTTTTACATATTCTGAACCACTGATTCATACACTAAATACTGGGTGGTATTTGTAAAAATTCCAACATATGAAACTATGTCTAAAAAAAGTTTTATCTGCTCCATTATTGAATTAAATGAAGTATTAATAGTGAAATAACTGTACATTTAAAGACAGTGATATTTACATGATAGAAATAACACAAATCTCTATATAGCTAAAAGGGGCGGATTAACAAAGCTGTAACACAATCATTTATGGTGAGGAAGTGTGGTCTGCCAATAGGCTTTATATAAAAATGTTCATGGACAGATTTCCCGTATAATATGTTAAAATGATGATGTTTTCAGATGTAGAAGTTATCAAAACATATATTAGGCACATATGTGTTCCACTTAAAATCCAAGTAGTTATTAAATAAAAATAAATGGAGGCATCTAGAGGCTCTTAAATGGCCGTCTTTTCTAAACTCACATCTTTAACACTAAAACCAGAGCTTTAAGTCCCTACAGCTGACATGCGTGTGACAGCTGGGAGATGGAAACCTTTTGCCCTGTTTTCCTGTCCATAGTCACTCTGCATTGAACCTCATGACAGACTTCAAATAGACTCTTAGAATTATTACTTGAAAATGAAACATATTTTACAATCTGTAATTTCAAATGAATCACCTTCAACTTTCTAAAATCAAAACCACCTGAACAGACCTGAACAGAAAAACAGTTCCTACCTTGTTCTAAAGTCGTGGCTTAATCCCTGGAACTCAATGCATGTGAATGCTGGACGCGTGGAGAAAGTAAATCTGTTTTTGTTTTGTAACTTTTTTTAACTTCATCTGCCAGCAACCTACACTAATAGACTTACCTCTCCTGGGCCCAGGACTACAAATTTAAAGGATAGGTAGGATTCAGCTTTAAGTAAAAACAGCCCTCAACCAACATGGATTCCATCACTGCCTCAAATGTACACTACAACAAACGACATTGAGAAGCACCAGTAGCATAAATATACAGATGCAGATTCCGTGACTATTACAATAGTATATAAACAAATAGGCTAGGTAGATGTGATCAACTGAATATATGAATTTTGAACTGCTTTACTACTATGGTGTATATAGTATACAGTACTATTATACTACTGTGAGAACAATGCTCCAAAATTGAATTAAAAACAGAAAAGAAAAAACATGACTGAAAATCAATATTTTATGTTAATTAATTTTGTGCATTCTGAAGCACTATAAAAATGGTCTACGCCAAGACCTAGATATCCAAAAGAAAAATTGCATACCACGACCAATTATACAAATATCTTTATTGAATAATAAATTAAAACTAAGTACACTGATACAATGGAGGTGGAAGGAACCACCAGTGTGGTAAACAACAATAAAAAAGGGGGGAAAAAAATATGTGTTGTCAAGGTACATCCGTAATTATATTGGGATACAAAGAATCCCATAACCAAATGTTGCATGTTAGAGTCTATAGGCCACTTTACATACAGCGACATCACTAGCGATGTCGCTGCCGATCGCATCCGTCCCCGTCGTTTGTGCGTCACGGGCAAATCACTGCCCATGGTGCACAATATCGCTATTAACCGTCACACGGACTTACCTTCCCAGCGACGTTGCTGTGGCCGGCGAACAGCCTCTTTTCTAAGGGGGCGGTTCGTGCGGCATCACAGAGACGTCACACGGCAGGCGTCCAATAGAAGCGGAGAAGCAGAGAGCAGGCGCATGAAAGTCACGCCCACCTCATTGCCGGAGGACGCAGGTACGGTGGTGTTCGTCGTTCCTGGGGTGTCACATGTAGCGATGTGTGCTGCCTCAGGAACGACGAACAACCTGCGTCCTGAACCAGCAACGACATTTGGGAAATGAACGACGTGTCAATGATCAACGATTAGGTGAGTATTTTACATCGTTAGCGGTCACTCGTACATGTCACACGCAACAACGTGGCTAACGAGGCTGGATGTGCGTCACGAATTCCGTGACCCCAAATGACATCTCGTTAGCGATGTCACTGCGTGTAAAGCCCCCTTAAGGTTAATGAAAATCAATGATTAGTAAAGAGTTCAGTGCAAAAATAGCTATATAGAAATGCGCTATAAACCTGGATAATGATTATTATAACGCTATATTTATGGGTAACAAAAATGCAGAATATAACATATCAAAAGAAAGGTAAAAGGCAGTACAACAATGGCATTATTAAATTGTGTTATAGAATTTAGATAATAAATATAATATTATGAACTAAGAAATAGATTTTTCCTTTCGCCACGAGAGCACCCACGAGAGAGGGATCCGCCCCCTTCAGGACAGGAAACCTACAGATAAAAAGGGGCGGTCCCCCTCCCTCATCAGTTGGTTTCCTGTCCTGAATGGATCGGAACCTACCATACCTGGGTCCAGTGGAGTCCGTGCGTTCTCTAGGGGAACGGCGGAGCTCAGGATCCGGAAGCACGGTCGGTGGAGCTCCCCTCGTGGACTCCATCCTCCGGTGCACCTCGTCCTCTTTCCCTTGGTCTGGCCTTGTCCACCTGGGAAATGACGCCTGCAGGACCGCGCTGGTAAGTATGCTGTATGCGGTGGGGCCGGAGGCTCTCTCTGTGCCAAGTGCCTGCTTCTTCAGGGTTGCAGGGCACGTGTGCGCGGGGGGGGGGCGTATCCGAGGCCTGCCGTGTCAGCGCGCGCGCTACTGCAGCGACCCGGAAGTGCACGGGAGCACTTCCGGGGGAACGGACGGCATGGAAAACGCTCGTGGATCCCTCCCTCCTGACGCGAAGAAACGCTGCTGGGCGGTGAGTTGCTGTGCGCGGTGGGTCCGGCGCTCCCTCTACGCCACGTGCTTTGCAGCCTCAGGGTCGCGCGGCATGTACACGCGGGGGAGGGCGTGTCCGGGGCCTGCCGCGTCGGCGCTCGTTGCTACAGTGGTGACCCGGAAATGCAGGAGCGCTTGGAGGGGGGCGGGGTGAACATGGGGGTGCACTAAAGTGGGCTTCCCTATTAATGGAGAGTGGAGCTCCTGCAATGTGCTCCGTCCCTTGCCATGATGGGAAGTCCACACACCTCCCCATCCCGGGACCCTTCTCCATCCAGGGATGCTGGACGTAAGGACTCCAGCGACTCCAGGAGTTCCACGGGTCGTAAGAGGAAGGAGGACCGTATTGACTCTGCATCCTCTAAGGGCCGACTGGCGAAGCCTCCGTCTCCACCTCCAAAGCCGATATCCGTTCTTTTTCTGGTATGGGTGAGTGAACTTCGTGAATGTCCCCCTGATGTTCCCTTCCGGTTCTGTTCCAGGCCCCTAGGAAGTGCACCGCTAAGGCTAATAATAAAGAATGCCCCCTGTGTGCTTGTCCCCTCCCTAAAGACTACAAACAAAGACTTTGTGGGCCCTGCATCCAAGCTATACGGGGGGAGGCTCCGGCTTCTACTGTCCCCCCTCCGGATCTCCGGGACCTAATCCGTTCAGAGATTCAGGCTTCTCTTCAGTCCCTTCAAGGGTCTAAGAAGCACAAGAAAACTCACCGCCAGCATGATTCTCCCCCGTCTTCTGACTCGGATGAAAGCCATGGTGATTCTTCTTCAGCCTCTTCCTTGTCTTCTTCTGACGAGGCTGGAAAAGCATGTTTTTCATTGGATGGGATGGATGGCTTGGTGAAGGCCGTCTGATCAACTATGGGAGTTGCAGAAGAGAAAACCCCCAAATCAGCTGATCATACTCTATTTGCTGGTCTCGCTCAGAAGAAGCGGAAGTCTTTCCCTGTTAATGAGGCCCTTAAAACCCTTGTTCGCAAGGAATGGCAGAAACAGGATCATCGCGGGTTTCTCCCATCTTCTTCGAAACGGCGATACCCCTTTGATGACGCGGACTTATCTCAATGGTGCAAAGTCCCAAAGGTGGATGTGGCCGTGGCAAAATCCTCCAAAAAGTCGGCGCTGCCTTTCGAGGATATGGGATTCCTTCGAGATCCTCTGGACCATAAATCCGATGCCTTCCTGCGAAAGACCTGTGAAGCCTCTGCAGGGGCACTGAAGCCCGCCATTTCTGCGACATGTACTGCCCGGTCTCTTTCAGTCTGGCTGGATCACTTAGACAAGCAGCTTAAGTCGGGCACCTCTAGAGATAAGATTGTTTCCTCGCTCCCCTTACTCAAAGACGCGGCTAATTACTTGGCAGATGCTTCTGCTGACTCTGTCCGCCTGGCGGCCCGAGCGGCAGGGTCTTCTAATGCAGCCCGGAGAGCTTTCTGGCTGAAGTCGTGGAAAGGTGACACATCCTCAAAATCGAGACTGTGTGCACTTCCCTGTGAGGGTGAGTTCCTCTTTGGTCCTCAGCTGGATGACATACTCACCAAGGCTGGTGATAGTAAAAAGGGGTTCCCTAATGCATTTACTCCTCCCTCTAGGCCCCCGTATCGCAAACGTCGTTTCCAGCCCACCCGGCCCGACCGCAGGGAAAGATCTGACAACCCCGCTTCTGGGTCCAAGGGAGTCCTGTTTGGCAACCCTTCCTTCCGTCGGAAGTTCCCCAAACAATGATGAGGTTTTTCCGGTGGGAGGCAGGCTCCGTTTTTTTGTGGACGTTTGGACAACCATCACTTCCAGCTCCTTTATCCTGGATTTGCTCTCACATGGTCTCCGGCTGGAATTCACATCCTTCCCTCCTCGAATTTTTTGTTTTACACCCACTAGGAGGTCAGCAGCTCAACATCACGCACTGGTGTCAGCAGTCCTCACTCTCATGGACAAGCAGGTTCTTGCGCCGGTCCCGTTACATCAGAGGGGCCAAGGGTTCTACTCCCCCCTTTTCTTAGTACCAAAACCCGATGGGTCATTTAGGACTATAATTTATCTAAAGAAGCTTAATCTCTTTCTGAAATACCGGCCGTTTAAAATGGAATCCCTCCTGACCACTATAAAATTGCTCTACCCCAATTGTTACATGGCAGTCCTTGATCTACAAGATGCGTATTACCACGTCCCGATCCACCCACGTTATCAGCAGTACCTCCGGGTAGCACTCTCCATTCACGACTCCGTTCACCATTTCCAATTCACGGCCATGCCCTTCGGCGTTTCCCTCGCCCCACGGATTTTCACTAAAGTCATGGCTGAGGTCACTGCTCACCTTCGCGAACACCAGACTTTCATCGTCCCTTATTTGGATGACCTACTGGTTGTGGGTAGCACGGCGGCACAATTTTCCCTCCGCCTCCATCATGCTATGTCGACCCTGGGCCGTCTCGGGTGGCTTTTGAATCTACAAAAATCTAGACTCACGCCCTCCACCTTTTCAGTCTTTCCTAGGCATGCACCTGGATTCCCGCCAACAGCGTTGTTTTCTTCCGTCGGACAAAGTGGCCAAAATCCAGAGGATTGTACGGCGCGCACAGAGCCACAGGTCACTCTCTCTCCGGTCCGCCATGTCTCTGTTGGGGTCCCTATGGGGAGATAAGGTATGCACACCAGTGACTATGGAAGGGGAATACATGGAATAGCAGAAACTGCTGTGTGAATACTGACATGAAAAATTCAATAGCTATTTGTAAGAATGAAATGTGAAAAATGGAACCTGCATTACTGCCATGAATATATGAATAAAGAGAAATTTAGCTACTGAATTGATCAATGCAGAAGAGCCCCAACACTACGCCAAAGTATTTCTCTACGTTGGGGTCCCTAGCTTGTGTGTGTCCTCTCATGCAGTTAAAAAACTTACCGTGTATGGGACGCTGAGACCCAGGCTATATATGCGTATAATGTGGATTGGCAATAGGTGTGTATGGGGAGGGTTCACAAACGAAAAACTACTAACATTAAGGAATAACGTTTGGAACTCCATTCTATGTCTGAACTGGGTGCAAAAAACCTAAAAAACATCACTATGGGGAGATAAGGTATGCACACCAGTGACTATGGAAGGGGAATACATGGAATAGCAGAAACTGCTGTGTGAATACTGACATGAAAAATTCAATAGCTATTTGTAAGAATGAAATGTGAAAAATGGAACCTGCATTACTGCCATGAATATATGAATAAAGAGAAATTTAGCTACTGAATTGATCAATGCAGAAGAGCCTCAACACTACGCCAAAGTATTTCTCTACGTTGGGGTCCCTAGCTTGTGTGTGTCCTCTCATGCAGTTAAAAAACTTACCGTGTATGGGACGCTGAGACCCAGGCTATATATGCGTATAATGTGGATTGGCAATAGGTGTGTATGGGGAGGGTTCACAAACGAAAAACTACTAACATTAAGGAATAACGTTTGGAACTCCATTCTATGTCTGAACTGGGTGCAAAAAACCTAAAAAACATCACTATGGGGAGATAAGGTATGCACACCAGTGACTATGGAAGGGGAATACATGGAATAGCAGAAACTGCTGTGTGAATACTGACATGAAAAATTCAATAGCTATTTGTAAGAATGAAATGTGAAAAATGGAACCTGCATTACTGCCATGAATATATGAATAAAGAGAAATTTAGCTACTGAATTGATCAATGCAGAAGAGCCCCAACACTACGCCAAAGTATTTCTCTACGTTGGGGTCCCTAGCTTGTGTGTGTCCTCTCATGCAGTTAAAAAACTTACCGTGTATGGGACGCTGAGACCCAGGCTATATATGCGTATAATGTGGATTGGCAATAGGTGTGTATGGGGAGGGTTCACAAACGAAAAACTACTAACATTAAGGAATAACGTTTGGAACTCCATTCTAGGTCTGAACTGGGTGCAAAAAACCTAAAAAACATCACTATGGGGAGATAAGGTATGCACACCAGTGACTATGGAAGGGGAATACATGGAATAGCAGAAACTGCTGTGTGAATACTGACATGAAAAATTCAATAGCTATTTGTAAGAATGAAATGTGAAAAATGGAACCTGCATTACTGCCATGAATATATGAATAAAGAGAAATTTAGCTACTGAATTGATCAATGCAGAAGAGCCCCAACACTACGCCAAAGTATTTCTCTACGTTGGGGTCCCTAGCTTGTGTGTGTCCTCTCATGCAGTTAAAAAACTTACCGTGTATGGGACGCTGAGACCCAGGCTATATATGCGTATAATGTGGATTGGCAATAGGTGTGTATGGGGAGGGTTCACAAACGAAAAACTACTAACATTAAGGAATAACGTTTGGAACTCCATTCTATGTCTGAACTGGGTGCAAAAAACCTAAAAAACATCACTATGGGGAGATAAGGTATGCACACCAGTGACTATGGAAGGGGAATACATGGAATAGCAGAAACTGCTGTGTGAATACTGACATGAAAAATTCAATAGCTATTTGTAAGAATGAAATGTGAAAAATGGAACCTGCATTACTGCCATGAATATATGAATAAAGAGAAATTTAGCTACTGAATTGATCAATGCAGAAGAGCCCCAACACTACGCCAAAGTATTTCTCTACGTTGGGGTCCCTAGCTTGTGTGTGTCCTCTCATGCAGTTAAAAAACTTACCGTGTATGGGACGCTGAGACCCAGGCTATATATGCGTATAATGTGGATTGGCAATAGGTGTGTATGGGGAGGGTTCACAAACGAAAAACTACTAACATTAAGGAATAACGTTTGGAACTCCATTCTATGTCTGAACTGGGTGCAAAAAACCTAAAAAACATCACTATGGGGAGATAAGGTATGCACACCAGTGACTATGGAAGGGGAATACATGGAATAGCAGAAACTGCTGTGTGAATACTGACATGAAAAATTCAATAGCTATTTGTAAGAATGAAATGTGAAAAATGGAACCTGCATTACTGCCATGAATATATGAATAAAGAGAAATTTAGCTACTGAATTGATCAATGCAGAAGAGCCCCAACACTACGCCAAAGTATTTCTCTACGTTGGGGTCCCTAGCTTGTGTGTGTCCTCTCATGCAGTTAAAAAACTTACCGTGTATGGGACGCTGAGACCCAGGCTATATATGCGTATAATGTGGATTGGCAATAGGTGTGTATGGGGAGGGTTCACAAACGAAAAACTACTAACATTAAGGAATAACGTTTGGAACTCCATTCTATGTCTGAACTGGGTGCAAAAAACCTAAAAAACATCACTATGGGGAGATAAGGTATGCACACCAGTGACTATGGAAGGGGAATACATGGAATAGCAGAAACTGCTGTGTGAATACTGACATGAAAAATTCAATAGCTATTTGTAAGAATGAAATGTGAAAAATGGAACCTGCATTACTGCCATGAATATATGAATAAAGAGAAATTTAGCTACTGAATTGATCAATGCAGAAGAGCCCCAACACTACGCCAAAGTATTTCTCTACGTTGGGGTCCCTAGCTTGTGTGTGTCCTCTCATGCAGTTAAAAAACTTACCGTGTATGGGACGCTGAGACCCAGGCTATATATGCGTATAATGTGGATTGGCAATAGGTGTGTATGGGGAGGGTTCACAAACGAAAAACTACTAACATTAAGGAATAACGTTTGGAACTCCATTCTATGTCTGAACTGGGTGCAAAAAACCTAAAAAACATCACTATGGGGAGATAAGGTATGCACACCAGTGACTATGGAAGGGGAATACATGGAATAGCAGAAACTGCTGTGTGAATACTGACATGAAAAATTCAATAGTTATTTGTAAGAATGAAATGTGAAAAATGGAACCTGCATTACTGCCATGAATATATGAATAAAGAGAAATTTAGCTACTGAATTGATCAATGCAGAAGAGCCCCAACACTACGCCAAAGTATTTCTCTACGTTGGGGTCCCTAGCTTGTGTGTGTCCTCTCATGCAGTTAAAAAACTTACCGTGTATGGGACGCTGAGACCCAGGCTATATATGCGTATAATGTGGATTGGCAATAGGTGTGTATGGGGAGGGTTCACAAACGAAAAACTACTAACATTAAGGAATAACGTTTGGAACTCCATTCTATGTCTGAACTGGGTGCAAAAAACCTAAAAAACATCACTATGGGGAGATAAGGTATGCACACCAGTGACTATGGAAGGGGAATACATGGAATAGCAGAAACTGCTGTGTGAATACTGACATGAAAAATTCAATAGCTATTTGTAAGAATGAAATGTGAAAAATGGAACCTGCATTACTGCCATGAATATATGAATAAAGAGAAATTTAGCTACTGAATTGATCAATGCAGAAGAGCCCCAACACTACGCCAAAGTATTTCTCTACGTTGGGGTCCCTAGCTTGTGTGTGTCCTCTCATGCAGTTAAAAAACTTACCGTGTATGGGACGCTGAGACCCAGGCTATATATGCGTATAATGTGGATTGGCAATTTTGCACCCAGTTCAGACATAGAATGGAGTTCCAAACGTTATTCCTTAATGTTAGTAGTTTTTCGTTTGTGAACCCTCCCCATACACACCTATTGCCAATCCACATTATACGCATATATAGCCTGGGTCTCAGCGTCCCATACACGGTAAGTTTTTTAACTGCATGAGAGGACACACACAAGCTAGGGACCCCAACGTAGAGAAATACTTTGGCGTAGTGTTGGGGCTCTTCTGCATTGATCAATTCAGTAGCTAAATTTCTCTTTATTCATATATTCATGGCAGTAATGCAGGTTCCATTTTTCACATTTCATTCTTACAAATAGCTATTGAATTTTTCATGTCAGTATTCACACAGCAGTTTCTGCTATTCCATGTATTCCCCTTCCATAGTCACTGGTGTGCATACCTTATCTCCCCATAGTGATGTTTTTTAGGTTTTTTGCACCCAGTTCAGACATAGAATGGAGTTCCAAACGTTATTCCTTAATGTTAGTAGTTTTTCGTTTGTGAACCCTCCCCATACACACCTATTGCCAATCCACATTATACGCATATATAGCCTGGGTCTCAGCGTCCCATACACGGTAAGTTTTTTAACTGCATGAGAGGACACACACAAGCTAGGGACCCCAACGTAGAGAAATACTTTGGCGTAGTGTTGGGGCTCTTCTGCATTGATCAATTCAGTAGCTAAATTTCTCTTTATTCATATATTCATGGCAGTAATGCAGGTTCCATTTTTCACATTTCATTCTTACAAATAGCTATTGAATTTTTCATGTCAGTATTCACACAGCAGTTTCTGCTATTCCATGTATTCCCCTTCCATAGTCACTGGTGTGCATACCTTATCTCCCCATAGTGATGTTTTTTAGGTTTTTTGCACCCAGTTCAGACATAGAATGGAGTTCCAAACGTTATTCCTTAATGTCTGTTGGGGTCCCTGACTTCCTGTATCCCCACTGTCCAGTGGGCCCAGCTTCACTCCAGACAGCTACAGTGGGAGGTCCTGGCGGCTACAAGATCCCATCAAGGGTCCCTCGATCATCCTCTGACCTTGACAGACACTGCCCGTGCTTCCCTGACCTGGTGGCTGCTGGAGGCGAACTTAACCAAGGGGAAGGAATGGCATGTGCATTCCACCAGTCTCCTCTCAACGGACGCCAGCCCCTGGGGGTGGGGGGCTCACCTGGGGGACTCTATGGCCCAAGGTCTTTGGTCCGCTCAAGAGTCAACGGCGTCCTCCAACCGGAAAGAACTCATGGCAGTCAGTCAAGCCCTGATGTCCTTTCTTCCCCTCCTCAGGGGCACCCATGTACGGCTCTGTACGGACAATCGGACGGTGGTCGCATACATCAACCGCCAGGGGGGGACGAGGTCCTCTTCCCTCATGTCCACGTCGGTTCACCTATTGGAGCTCGCCGAAACCCATCTCTTGTCCCTCTCTGCGGTACACATCCGGGGGGTGGACAATGTCAAAGCGGATTTCCTCAGCCGTCACACTCTCCGTCAGGGGGAATGGGTCCTATATCGGTAGGTTTTTGCTCAAATCGTGCAGTGCTGGGGCCTGCCGGTTATAGACTTGTTTGCTACCAAAGACAACAGGCAGTTGAAACAATTTGGCTCCCTGAGCAGGGCAGATCAGCCGACGGTCCTGGATGCCCTTCAGGTTCCTTGGCGGTACAGCCTTGCTTATGCCTTCCCTCCCATGATTCTCCTTCCTACAGTCCTTCGGAAGATCAGGGAAGATCAAGCTCGCATTCTCCTTATTGCTCCCTTCTGGCCCAGGCGTCCCTGGTTCTCCCTCCTGAGACATATGTCAGTAACGGACCCCTGGGTTCTCCCCTCTCGACCAGACCTCCTTTCACAGGGTCCTTTCCTTCATCCACGCGTCAAGGGATTCCACTTGACTGCATGGAATTTGAAAGGGCGTTACTAGTCTCCCGTGGGTTTTCCAGTCGCCTTGTGGATACCCTACTGCGGAGTAGGAAGCCGGTAACCACCTGTCAGTATGGTCGAGTATGGAAGCAGTTCCTTGCCTCCTTCCCTGATTCCTCACCCTCTGTGGTCCCGATCCCCTCTATTCTGGAGTTTCTCCAGTCTGGACGGGATATGGGTCTATCAGTCAGTACCCTCAAAGTTCATGTGCCTGCCTTGGGCGCCCTTTACAATTCCAATATAGCAGGTAATAGGTGGGTCATGCGTTTCATCAAGGCATGTGACCGCGGTCAACCGCTCTGTCTCGCCTGCCCACCCCCCTGGGATCTCACTCTGGTTCTGGATGCCCTGACCCTTCAACCCTTTGAGCTGCTCGCCTCGGCATCTGTGAAATTACTGTCCCTCAAAACCTCCCTCTTAGTCGCTCTCACTTCTGCCCATCGTGTTAGCGATCTTCAGGCTCTGTCCGTGGATCCTCCCTTCCTTAGGATTTTTCCAGATCGAATCGTCCTCAAAACGGACCTGGCTTATTTGCCTAAAGTAGCTTCCCAGTTCCACCGTAGTCAAGAAATCATCCTCCCTTCCTTCTTTTCTGTCCCTACCACACCTGAAGAATGCCGTTTTCACACCCTAGACGTTAGGGAAACAGTTCTAGCTTATATATCTCGGACAGCCTCTTGGCGACAGGATAGGGCTTTGTTTGTTGCCTTTCAGGGTTCCAGACGTGGCCGTCAGGTGACGAAGCATACCTTGGCCCGATGGATGCGGGATGCCATTTCCATTACATATGAGATGAAGCAAGAGCCTCTTCCTTCCCCTGTACAGGCTCACTCTACTAGGGCGATGGCCTCCTCTTGGTGCCGCCATGGCAGATGTCTCCATCGACAGTATTTGTAAGGCGGCCACCTGGTCCTCTCCCTCTACCTTTTACAAACACTACAGGCTGGACCTTTCTTCCTCCTCAGACCTTGCTTTCGGGAGATCGGTCCTTCAGATGGTTGTCCCTCCCTAAGTGTATTCTCTCTCTCCAAGTCTCTTGTGGGTGCTGTCGTGGCGAAAGGAAAAGACTATATTACTTACCGGTAATGGGATTTTCCAGAGTCCACGACAGCACCCTTTACACCCCTGCCCTTTTTTCTTTTCACCCTTTGGTGTTATTTAAACTTTTCTCTTACCTTGTTACTAATCCTTGGCGGTTCCTCTCACATTCTCTGAAACTAACTGATGAGGGAGGGGGACCGCCCCTTTTTATCTGTAGGTTTCCTGTCCTGAAGGGGGCGGATCCCTCTCTCGTGGGTGCTGTCGTGGACTCTGGAAAATCCCATTACCGGTAAAGCCAGCTTTACACCTTACAATTAGGTATGCGATCTCGTATGCGATGTGACACGCCCAGGTCGCATACGCGATCTAATGAGATTGCACGTAGGTCGTTCATTTGCTGTCACACGTGCGTTAGTAGTCTATGTTAAATTGATCAATTTTGTGTGCGATCCTTTAGATCATGTGTTCTGTGACGTATGCATTGGGCACCTTTTTTTTTTTTTATTTATTGACTTGCCAAGCGTGTGTAATGTGTAGGGATGCGTTTTTACTATGTCATCTGCCGTTCAGCTCTGCTACATGGCCGCTGACAGCAGACACAGACAGCCATGTAGCAGAGCTGAATGGCAGATGACAGCAGACACAGACAGAGCCGCACTGTCAGAATGAACTCAGGTGAACCTCACCCGACTTCATTGTCATGCTGCGGCTCTGTCTGTGTCGCGTCCTGATTAGCGGTCACCAGTGAAGGACTCACCGGTGACCGCTAATCTCCTGAGTAAGTGAATTGAGCAGCCCTCTCTCATATACTCACCGATCCCCGATCCCCGGCGCTGCACGGCATTCACACTGCTCCGGCGGCTTTTACTGTTTTGAAAAAGCCGGCCGCCCATTAAACAATCTCGTATTCCCTGCTTACCCCGCCCACCGGCGCCTATGATTGGTTACAGTGAGACACGCCCCCACGCTGAGTGACAGGTGTCACACTGCACCCAATCACAGCAGCCGGTGGGCGTGTCTATACTGTGTAGTGAAAAAAATAATTAAATAATTAAAAAAAACGGCGTGCGGTCCCCCCCAATTTTAAAACCAGCCAGATAAAGCCATACGGCTGAAGGCTGGTATTCTCAGGATGGGGAGCTCCACGTTATGGGGAGCCCCCCAGCCTAACAATATCAGCCAACAGCCGCCCAGAATTGCCGCATACATTAGATGCGACAGTTCTGGGACTGTACCCGGCTCTTCCCGATTTGCCCTGGTGCGTTGGCAAATCGGGGTAATAAGGAGTTATTGGCAGCCCATAGCCGCCAATAAGTCCTAGATTAATCATGTCAGGCGTCTATGAGACACCCTCCATGATTAATCTGTAGATTACAGTAAATAAACACACACACACCCGAAAAAATCCTTTATTATAAATAAAAAACACACACATATACCCTGGTTCACCACTTTAATCAGCCCCAAAAAACCCTCCATGTCCGGCGGAAGCCAGGATGCTCCAGCGTCGCTTCCAGCTGTGCTGCATGGAGGTGACCGGAGCTGCAGCAGACACAGCCGCTCCGGTCACCTCCACACAGCAAATGAAGACAGCCGGCGATCAGCTGAGCTGTCACTGAGGTTACCCGCTGTCACTGGATCCAGCGGTGGATGCAGCGGTGACCGCGGGTAACCTCAGTGACAGCTCAGCTGATCGCGCTACTCACCGCTGCTCCGGTCAGCTCCAGTCAGCAACTGCGGTGAGTAGCGCGATCAGCTGAGCTGTCACTGAGGTTACCCGCGGCCACCGCTGCATCCACCGCTGGATCCAGTGACAGCGGGTAACCTCAGTGACAGATCAGCTGATCGCGCGGCTGTCTTCATTAGCTGTGTGGAGGTGACCGGAGCGGCGGTGTCTGCTGCAGCTCCGGTCACCTCCATGCAGCACAGCTGGAAGCGACGCTGGAGCATCCTGGATTATGCCGGACATGGAGGGCTTTTTTGGTCTGATTAAAGTGGTTAACCAGGGTATATGTTTGTGTTTTTTATTTCTAATAAAGGATTTTTTCGGGGGTGTGTGTTTATTTACTGTAATTTACAGATTAATCATGGAAGGTGTCTCATAGACGCCTGACATGATTAATCTAGGATTTATTGGCAGCTATGGGCTGCCAATAACTCCTTATTACCCCGATTTGCCAACGCACCAGGGCAAATCGGGAAGAGCCGGGTACAGTCCCAGAACTGTCGCATCTAATGTATGCGGCAATTCTGGGCGGCTGTTGGCTGATATTGTTAGGCTGGGGGGCTCCCCATAACGTGGAGCTCCCCATCCTGAGAATACCAGTCTTCAGCCGTATGGCTTTATCTGGCTGGTTTTAAAATTGGGGGGGACCGCACGCCGTTTTTTTTAATTATTTAATTATTTATTTCACTACACAGTATAGACACGCCCACCGGCTGCTGTGATTGGGTGCAGTGTGACACCTGTCACTCAGCGTGGGGGGCGTGTCTCACTGTAACCAATCATAGGCGCCGGTGGGCGGGGTAAGCAGGGAATACGAGATTGTTTAATGGGCGGCCGGCTTTTTCAAAACAGTAAAAGCCGCCGGAGCAGTGTGAATGCCGTGCAGCGCCGGGGATCGGGGATCGGTGAGTATATGAGAGAGGGGGATAGACTGACATGGACAGAGAGAGAGGGACAGAGAGAGGGACCGACTGACAGAGATTAGTGAATGACAGACATTGTGAGGCGCTTCAGAACGCAGCTTTTCAGCTGCGCTCTGAACCAGACCTTTTTTAAGCTGCGGTGCAGAGCACACACCTGCGCACATAGCATCAGACATCACAATCGTATGAGGGATGTCACACGTTACAATTGACTAGTTTCGTACAACAAAACGTCCAATGTATGAGGAATAAACGACGTGTATGCGATCACCGTATTTTCGTTCAATATCGATCGCACGTAGGTTTCACACGCAAATACGTCTCGAACGATGCAGGATGTGCGTCACTTACAACTTGACCCCGACGACGGATTGAAAGATCTATTGAAGTGTGTAAAACAGGCTTAAGTAATATAGTCTTTTTTTTCTATTATTATAGGTGAGAGATAATACAAAGGTTGTATTTCTACTCCAATTACAAATAATGCACATATGTTCCACTACTGCACCAAAAATGCATGTGTTTTTGGTGTGTTTTTGTGCCATGTGTTTATTTTAATTAACGCAATGGGTGTAAGGGTTAAAAAAAAAAAAAGCAGGAAAAAATGTTCCAATTGACCTAGTTTATTTTTTGCACCAAATTTGCAAGTAAAAAAAAATCACAAAGCACGTCAGAATTCTCATTGACTTTGCTAGCAGCACTGACATGAAGACAGATGTGTAGATTATAGCCACAATCTGCACCAAATCTGCATCAAAAAATGTACTGTGCACACAAGGCCTAAAGGGACCACACACAGAAACAAATTGAAGTGGACGAGACAAGAGGATGTTATCAGTGTTGCCATATTTTTTCTATATGACTTTTTAATCACTTTTAATTTTATTTTTTATGTTTCTATTTAATGAAAAAGTAACATTTTTTTATGTGTTTTTCTTTGATAGTACAGTTTTATATCTTGGAATTTTTTGGATGTGGACACACTAAATGTATGGGGGATTTTTTTTTTTTTACTTTTACATTTGATACTGCATAAAATAGTGTTTTTTAGTGGTTAAATATTTTTCAATTTTTTTTTTCATACCTCATTTAAATTTTTTTGTTATTCTCACAATTTTTTTAACTTTTTTTCTTGTTCCCACGAGGGACTTTTAACTCTTACTTGCCTGATCACTGATATAATATTTTGCAATGCTTTTGTACTGCAGGATATTTGATTTGTCAGTTTTACATTGACACTTTATTAGATCCTGCCTATTTCACGGCCGTACAGTCTGACATAGCTAAAACAAAAATTCAGCCAGCAAGGAGTTGCTTAAAGGGGGCTTTACATGCTGCGACATCGCTAATGCGGAGTCGTTGGGGTAACGGAATTTGTGACGCACATCCGGCCGCATTAGCGATGTTGCTGCGTGTGACACCGATGAGCGATTTTGCATCGTTGCAAAAACGTGCAAAATCGCTCATCGGTAACATGGGGGGCCATTCTCGATTATCGTTACTGCAGCAGTAACGATGTAGTTCGTCGTTCCTGCGGCAGCACACATCGGTATGTGTAACGCCGCAGGAACGAGGAAGCTCTCCTTACCTGCCTCCCGGCCGCTATGCGGAAGGAAGGAGGTGGGCGGGTTGTTACGTCCCGCTCATCTCCGCCCCTCCGCTGCTATTGGGCGGCCGCTCCGTGACGTCGCTGTGACGAAGCACGGACCGCCCCCTTAGAAAGGAGGCGGTTCGCCGGTCACAGCGACGTCGCTGGGCAGGTAAGTATGTGTGACAGGTCTGGGCGATGTTGTGCGGCACGGGCAGCGATTTGCCCGTGTCGCGCAACAGATGGGGGTGGGTACCCACACTAGCGATATCGGGACCGATATCGCAGTGTGTAAAGTAGCCTTTAGTATGACTCAAAGGCCATTGCTTGGCTTAGGGTTTCCATGGCAACTACTGTCAACCCACAACTTTGGGGGTTCTGCTAGGTTTAAAGGGAACCAATCACCAGGATTTTCATGTATAACCTAAAGCCACTGCTACAGTGGCACTATCAGGCTGAGTCTATACATACCTTTATTGGTCAGCTCAGATGTTTATATTTTGAAATCCAAGAGAGTAAAGCTTATAAAATCGGCAGCCTCTTGAGTGACAGCAGCTGAGGATCAGATAATATCTGGGGGAGTATTCAAAGTTATCCCCTCCCCTTGTTATAATTAGCATAAGTATTATATAATCAATTTACTTTTACTTGCAGGATCTGTGCTGAGGTCATACCGATGTGACCAGAAGGGGCGGAGCCTCAGCCAACAAAGCTGATACTGGGAAGCAACATTTTCTGTTGACTAAGGCTCCACCCCCTTCTGGTCACATGGGTATGATCTCATCCCAGGTCCTGCAAGTCAAAAATTAAATCGATTTTATAATACTTATGCTAATTCTAACAGGGGGAGGGGATAACTATATATACCCCCCAGATATTATCTGATCCTCTGCTGCTGTCAGTCAAGAAGCTGATGATTTTATAAACTTTACTTTCTTGGATTTCAAAACCTATACATCCAAACTGATCACTAAAGGTATGTAGAGAATAATTAATATTAATTAATAATAATAATAATAATTTTATTCATTTATATAGCGCTACTAATTCAACAGCGCTTTACATACATTGGCATACACCACCTCTCAATTTTTACTACCACATTTTAAGTGCACAATCTTGTCGCAATCAAAATGAGTGGCAAAATGACAGATGCTAGTGGAAAGTGGAAGAGGCATGTTGAAAAAGGAAAAAAAGGGTTTGTCCGTGGGGAAGGTGGCAAAGCTCCATTAACATCTGCTGAAGATAGACCATCTTCCAGCAAAAGTAAGATGTCTACTACTTACCGTGGACAATCCGATGTGCTCCCTTTTTTACGGACACGAACAACTGGAACAAAGGTAGATGATGGTCAAAAAAGGAAAATGCTTGAATGGACCTCAAGTGGTCCAACAAGTGCCCGCTCTGCCACCTCAACTACCGCATCCAAAAAACACCAGTCCTCTGAGTTGTCAGCCCAATCACACTTGCATTTCCCCAGCTCTGAAGTCTCCATTCGCCCTGCACAGTATGGTGGAACTGAGATGGCTGAGTCTGCAGAGCTGTTCAGTCACACTATAGCCTGGGAATCAGAGGTCTGCTCCCAAGCTACAGTGAGTACAGACCAGGAAATGGTCTGCAGTGATGCCCAGAACCTTTGTGTCTCTGATTTAGGCCGTGAGAAACAAGTTTCTGAGAATAATGTTGACCCTTTTTCACAAACTGTAACACCTGTTGTTATAGACAATGAGGAACATACTGATGACGATGAGATGCAGATACCAGATTGGGATGACAACTTAAATATTCGGTCAGGGCAAGAAGAGGCTCGGTCTGAGGGTGAGGGGAGTGCAAACACAACAATTGATGAGGAAGTTCTAGATCCCACCTACTGTCAACCCACAGTCAGGCACTCGAGGAGGTCAACAGAGGCGGTGGAGGAGGATGCAACCTACGACGAAGTTACCTTGTGCCTTCCTGGACAGAGTCAGAGCACTGGTAGCACGTCTACAACTGCATCCTCAGCCACCACTCTGCCTCTGAGCACTAGTCGGGGGGCTCAGCAGGTCGCATGCCCTCTAAGCCTTGCCTAGCCTGGTCCTTTTTTGACATAGAAAAAGATCGCCCAAATTATGTGATGTGTAAAATTTGTCGGGATTCTGTTAGTAGAGGTCAAGACCTCAGCAGTTTGACAACTTCTTCCATGAATCGTCACATGAATAAATATCATAGGTCCCAGTGGGAAGCTCACCGTGCTGCAATGCGGCCTAGCGGAGCGAACCATCCACCGCCTGCCCCTTCCAGTGCATCCGCGCGCACTTCATCTTCTAGGTCTGTGGGGACAGCTGTCACACCTGGTTTTCCACGCACAACTTCCACCACTGTAACCGCAACAGGTAGTTTGCTTGGTAGGTCGTCAGTTGGTTTGGAAGGGGAAACAAGTGCGTGTGTACAGCTCTCTCAGACATCGATAGCACAAACGTTGGATGAAGGCAACATCATGTCTCTGACTGCACTTTCCTCACAAACCTGCATTTTTCCAGGGGCACCCTACTCAACACCGTCTACACACAGCAGCCAGATCTCTGTCCCTCAGATGTGAACAAATAAAAGGCCATTTCCTGCGACCCATGACAAAGCTAAGAGGTTGACTTTATCCCTCTGTAAGCTGTTGGCTACCGAAATGCTGCCTTTTCGCCTGGTGGACACATAGGATTTTAGAGACCTTATGTCTGTCGCTGTGCCCCAGTACCAGATGCCCAGTCGCCACTACTTCTCTAAGAAAGGTGTGCCCGCGCTACACCAGCATGTCGCACACAACATCACCGCTTCCTTGAGAAACTCTGTGTGTCAACGGGTGCATTTCACCACCGATACTTGGACCAGTAAGCATGGACAGGGACGTTACATTTCGCTGACTGGGCACTGGGTAACTATGGTGATAGATGGTGAAGGGTCTGCTGCACAAGTCTTGCCGTCCCATGACTTGTGTGTCAATCCTCTGTCTGTCCAAGTTCCGCCACTGCTTCTGCCTCCTTCACCTCATCTGGGTCCTCCACCTCTGCCCCATGCCTGCCTGGTCAGGCCACCAGCGTTCTCACTGCGCAGAAGGAATCACGCACCCCTCATTACTATGCTGGCAGCAGAGCGCAACGTCATCAGGCGGTCTTTAGCTTGACATGTCTTGGAAATAGGAGTCACACAGCGGCTGAGTTGGGGGCAGCTCTGGAGACTGAGTTTAATAAATGGTTGTCTCCACTCAACCTGCAGCCTGGTAAGGCCGTGTGCGACAATGCTGCAAACCTGGGTGCGGCCCTTCGCCTGGGCAAGGTGACACACGTGCCTTGTATGGCTCACGTGTTGAACCTTGTTATCCAGCAATTTTTAACACACTATCCCGGCCTAGATGGCCTTCTGACCAGGGCACGAAAACTGTCTGCTCACTTCCGCCGTTCAACCGCCGCAGCTGAGCGACTTGCATCGCTCCAGAAGTCTTTCGGCCTGCCGGTTCATCGCCTGAAATGCGATGTGCCGACACGCTGGAATTCGACTCTCCACATGTTACAGCGACTGTGGCAGCACCGCCGAGCCCTGGTGCAATACGTCATGACGTATAGCCTGGGCCAACGAGATGCAGAGGTGGGGCAGATCACCCTGCTGGAGTGGTCTCATATCAAGGACCTATGCACCCTTCTGCACAGTTTCGACATGGCGACGAATATGTTTAGCGCTGCCTATGCTATTATCAGCATGACAATTCCAGTCATTTACATGCTGGAGCACACGCTAAACACTATTCGGAGTCAGGGGGTGGGACAACAGGAAGGGAGGAACTACAGGAGGATTCATATGCGCAAGACACAACAACATCACCAAGGTCCAGACGTTCATCATCACCAACGCGGCAGGCATGGGACCATGGGGGACAGGGATAAACAAGGGCGCATGGTAGCAGGCGAAATGTTGAGGAAGGTGCTGGAGAACATGAAGAAATGGAAGACGAACTGTCCATGGACATGGAAGACTCAGCGGATGAGGGAGACCTTGGTCAAATTTCAGTTGAAAGAGGTTGGGGGGAAATGTCAGAGGAAGAAAGAACGGTTAGCACCTCTATGCCACAAACACAGCGTGGACTTGGTCCGCATGGCTGCGCAAGACACATGAGCGCCTTCTTGCTGCTCTACCTTCAACATGACCCTTGTATTGTCAAAATTAGAAGTGATGATGACTACTGGCTTGCCACACTATTAGATCCTCGGTACAAGTCCAAATTTTGTGACATAATTCCAGCCATAGAAAGGGACGCACGTATGCAGGAGTATCAGCAGAAGCTGTTACTCGATCTTAGCTCGGCTTTTCCACCAAACAACCGTGCAGGTGCAGGGAGTGAATCTCCCAGTTGTAACTTGACAAACATGGGACGGTTTCGTCATCTTCAACAGTCTACCCGTACCAGTAGCACCGTACCTGGTGCTGGTAACAGCAATTTTATTGAATCTTTTCATAATTTTTTTAGACCGTCCTTTGCAAGGCCACCAGAGACAACAAGTCTGACACATAGTCAACGGCTAGAGAGGATGATACAGGAGTATCTCCAAATGGACATCGATGCCATGACTTTGCAGTTTTACTCATTTTGGGCTTCAAATCTTGAAAATGGCCAGAGCTCTCCACTTACGCCTTGGAGATTTTGTCGTGTCCAGCTGCCAGCGTTGTCTCTGAACGTGTCTTCAGTGCTGCTGGGTGTGTGCTGACAGATAAGCGCACGCGTCTGTCCAGTGACAATGTGGACAGACTAACGTTCATCACAATGAACAAGTCATGGATCCACAAGGAATTTACTACCCCTGTGTCATCCTGGGGAGAGTAAATGCTTGTGGATTTGGAATGTGCTTGATGCAAATCAAAACATCCTGTTTGCAACTAGGGCACAAGTGCTGCCACTGATGGGGTGTCTGTGTGGCCCAATTTTTGGAAAAAAAGGGAGACTCTGCTTGGAGTAACCCTTGCTTACATTGTTTTTAAAAATGATCCAAGATGAACAGATCTGGGATCAGGAAAGACTTAGCTATCTACCCCGGGGTCATCCTGGAAACGGTTAAGTATGGCGTATTTTTTAATGTGCTTGATGCAAATCTACCTGTGAAGTGTACAACTGGGGCACAACTACTGCCACTGAAGGGGTGAGTGCCTGTGTGGCCCAATTTTTGGAAAAAAGGGAGACTCCGCTTGGAGTAACCCTTGCTTGCTGTGTTTTTTAAAAGGAGCCTAGATGAACAAGTCATGGTTCAGCAAAGACTTAGCTACCTACCCCAGGGTCCTCCTGGGGACGGTTAAGTATGGCGTATTTTTGAATGTGCTTGATGCAAATCTACCTGTGAAGTGTACAACTGGGGCACAAGTGCTGTCACTGAAGGGGTGAGTGTCTGTGTGGCCCAATTTTTGGAAAAAAGGGAGACTCCGCTTGGAGTAACCCTTGCTTACATTGTTTGTAAAAATGATCTAAGATGAACAGATCTGGGATCAGGAAAGACTTTGCTACCTACTCCGGGGTCATCCTGGAAACGGTTAAGTATGGCGTATTTTTGAATGTGCTTGATGCAAATCTACCTGTGAAGTGTACAACTGGGGCACAAGTGCTGCAACCCACTGAAGGGGTGAGTGTCTGTGTGGCCCAATTTTTGGAAAAAAAGGGAGACTCCGCTTGGAGTCACCTTGCGGTGTTTTACATGATTTTAGAAGGGCGTGCCATGCCTATATCTGTGTCTCCTCCTCTTTTTCCTTGTCCTGCTCTTTTGTTTTTGCATGAGTATATGTCCTTGTCACTTTCCCATGTGTTTTTGTTGTGTTGTGAGTTGTTTGTCACCTTTTGGACACCTTTGAGGGTGTTTTCTAGGTGTTTTTATGTGTTTGTGATTGCCTGCCATTGTTTCCTATGCAGATCGAGTTCGGTTCGTCGAACGTTCGCCGAACCGAACTCGAACGGGACCCCCGTTCGACGAACCGAACTCGAGCCGAACCACGGCCGGTTCGCTCATCTCTACTTGTTATATACTGTAGTTATTCCAATGACCACATGTAAGCAGTAAAGAATATGTGAATAGTTACTTTTATTTATATGGCAGACTACTAAGGACTAGGAGAAAAGTGGGGTTGTCTATTATAAGAACTGTAGTGATTAGCAGGTGTTGTTGTGCAGAAACTGAGGCCATCGGGAAATATTCCTGTAGTCATGTAGAATATTTTCTTTATAAAGATAGTTTGAAAGTATGTCTTGTTTAGAGTTGAGGGCGGTTCGCGGTTCTCCAGTTCACGGCTCGAGTGATTTTGGGAGCTGTTCTAGATCGAACTAGAACTCGAGCTTTTTGCTAAAGCTCGATAGTTCTAGATACGTTCGAGAACGGTTCTAGCAGAAAAAAACCCCAGCTAATTCCTAGCTGGCTTTCCGCTGTAATAGTGTAAGTCACTCTGTGACTCACACTAATATGACATTTCAGTGTATAGTGTGCGGGAACAGCGCATTCAGATCACTGCTGTATGTATAATGGCGATCGCCATTTTTTTTTTATTTTCCTTGTCTTCCTTCCCTAAGCGCGCGCGTGTAGTGGGGCGGGCCAGCATGTCAGCCAATCCCAGACACACACACAGCTAAGTGGACTTTTAGCCAGAGAAGCAACGGCATGTGTGATAGGATGTCCATGTCACATGTCCCTACATTATAAAACCGGACATTTTCCTCCAGCACGCCATTATCTGCCTTCTGCGTCCTTGGTGTCAGACATCACTGGCGCAGCTCCTATCGCCGATACTGCTGTGTACGCTCCATACACAGCGCTGTACAGCATGGGGATAGCACTTTCTATCAGTCCTTTTAAGGGCTCATACCGGCAGGGTCAGAGCCATAGGTGACAGGTCCATGAAAACAGAGTTTAACAGCTACACAAGATGACAGCGTCTGTGTAGCTAAGGTCAGGGATTTCCTCTCTGCATTTCCCCATTAGGAGGGATAGAAAGGCAGGCATCCTTTCCTCTACCCAGAGACCCACAACCCTGGCACTGTACCCTCCTGCCCTTTGCACACTCAAACTCATTGTTACTAAGCCATTATACTAGCAAACACTGAGTGAACTTAGTGGCATCCTAAACGTGGCTGTTGGACTGCTGTATTGCCCCAGTAGTGCAAAGATATTTGCAGCACGTCTGCCTGCATTGCACACTAAAACTCATTGTTACTAAGCCATTATACTAGCAAACACTGAGTGAACTTAGTGGCATCCTAAACGTGGCTGTTGGACTGCTGTATTGCCCCAGTAGTGCAAAGATATTTGCAGCACGTCTGCCTGCATTGCACACTAAAACTCATTGTTACTAAGCCATTATACTAGCAAACACTGAGTGAACTTAGTGGCATCCTAAACGTGGCTTTTGTACTTTTGTATAGTCCCACAAGTGAAAAGATATTTGCAGCATGTCTGCCTGCATTGCACACTCCAACTCACTGTTACTAAGCCATTATACTAGCAAACACTGAGTGAACTTAGTGGCATCCTAAACGTGGCTGTTGGACTGCTGTATTGCCCCAGTAGTGCAAAGATATTTACAGCACGTCTGCCTGCATTGCACACTAAAACTCATTGTTACTAAGCCATTATACTAGCAAACACTGAGTGAACTTAGTGGCATCTTAAACGTGGCTGTTGGACTGCTGTATTGCCCCAGTAGTGCAAAGATATTTGCAGCACGTCTGCCTGCATTGCACACTAAAACTCATTGTTACTAAGACATTATACTAGCAAACACTGAGTGAACTTAGTGGCATCCTAAACGTGGCTGTTGGACTTCTGTATAGCCCCACTAGTGCAAAGATATTTTCAGCACGTCTGCCTGCATTGCACACTAAAACTCATTGTTACTAAGCCATTATACTAGCAAACACTGAGTGAACTTAGTGGCATCCTAAACGTGGCTGTTGGACTTCTGTATAGTCCCACTAGTGCAAAGATATTTGCAGCATGTCTGCCTGCATTGCACACTCCAACTCATTGTTACTAAGCCATTATACTAGCAAACACTGAGTGAACTTAGTGGCATCCTAAACGTGGCTGTTGGACTGCTGTATTGCCCCAGTAGTGCAAAGATATTTGCAGCACGTCTGCCTGCATTGCACACTCAAACTCATTGTTACTAAGACATTATACTAGCAAACACTGAGGGAACTTAGTGGCATCCTAAACGTGGCTGTTGGACTTCTGTATAGTCCCACTAGTGCAAAGATATTTGCAGCATGTCTGCCTGCATTGCACACTCCAACTCATTGTTACTAAGCCATTATACTAGCAAACACTGAGGGAACTTAGTGGTATCCTAAACGTGGCTGTTGGACTGCTGTATTGCACCAGTAGTGCAAAGATATTTGCAGCACATCTGCCTGCATTGCACACTAAAACTGATTGTTACTAAGTCATTATACTAGCAAACACTGAGTGAACTTAGTGGCATCCTAAACGTGGCTATTGGACTTCTGTATAGTCCCACTAGTGCAAAGATATTTTCAGCACGTCTGCCTGCATTGCACACCAAAACTCATTGTTACTAAGCCATTTTACTAGCAATTTATGCTGCCAGTTTAAGGGCCGTAGTTGCATTGTCAGGGATATTTATTCTTTATTATTCTGCTGTTAATTAAGCTAGACCACCGCTGCAATCTACACCACCTCTCAATTTTTACTACCACATTTTAAGTGCACAATCTTGTCGCAATCAACATGAGTGGCAAAATGACAGATGCTGGTGGAAAGGGGAAGAGGCGTGCTGGAAATGGAAAAAAAGGGTTTGTCCGTGGGGAAGGTGGCAAAGCTCCATTAACATCTGCTGAAGATAGACCATCTACCAGCAAAAGTAAGATGTCTACTACTTACCGTGGACAATCCGATGTTCTCCCTTTTTTACGGACACGAACAACAGGAAGAAAGGTAGATGATGGGCAAAAAAGGAAAATGCTTGAATGGATCTCAAGTGGTCCAACAAGTGCCCTCTCAGCCACCTCAACTACCGCATCCAAAAAACACCAGTCCTCTGAGTTGTCATCCCAATCAAACTTGCTTTCTCCCAGCTCTGAAGTCTCCATCAGCCTTGCACAGTATGGTGGAAGTGAGATGGCTGAGTCTGCAGAGCTGTTCAGTCACACTATAGCCTGGGAATCAGAGGTCTGCTCCCAAGCTACAGTGAGTACAGACCAGGAAATGGTCTGCAGTGATGCCCAGAACCTTTGTGACTCTGATTCAGGCCGTGAGGACCAAGTTTCTGAGCATAATGTTGACCCTTTGTCACAAACTGTAACACCTGTGGTTATAGACAATGAGGAACATACTGATGACGATGAGACGCAGATACCAGATTGTGATGACAACTTAAATATTCGATCAGGGCAAGAAGAGGCTCGGTCTGAGGGTGAGGGGAGTGCAAACACAACAATTGATGAGGAAGTTCTAGATCCCACCTACTGTCAACCCACAGTCAGGCACTCGAGGAGGTCAACAGAGGCGGTGGAGGAGGATGCAACCGACGACGAAGTTACCTTGCGCCTTCCTGGACAGAGTCGGAGCACTGGTAGCACGTCTACAACTGCATCATCAGCCACCACTCTGCCTCTGAGAACTAGTCGGGGGGGCTCAGCAGGTCGCATGCCCTTTAAGCCTTGCCTAGCCTGGTCCTTTTTTGACATAGAAAAAGATCGCCCAAATTATGTGATGTGTAAAATTTGTCGTGATTCTGTTAGTAGAGGTCAAAACCTCAGCAGTTTGACAACTTCTTCCATGAATCGTCACATGAATAAATATCATAGGTCCCAGTGGGAAGCTCACCGTGCTGCAATGCGGCCTAGCGGAGCGAACCATCCATGGCCTGCCCCTTCCAGTGCATCCGCGCGCTCTTCATCTTCTAGGACTGTGGAAACAGCTGTCACACCTGGTTTTCCACGCACAACTTCCACCACTGTAACCGCAACAGGCAGTTTGCTTGGTAGGTCTTCAGTTGGTTTGGAAGGGGAAACAAGTGCGTGTGTACAGCTCTCTCAGACATCGATAGCACCAACGTTGGATGAAGGCAACATCATGTCTCCGACTGCACTTTCCTCACAAACCTGCATTTTTCCAGGGACACCCTACTCAACACCGTCTACACACAGCAGCCAGATCTCTGTCCCTCAGATGTGGACAAATAAAAGGCCACTTCCTGTGACCCATGACAAAGCTAAGAGGTTGACTTTATCCCTCTGTAAGCTCTTGGCTACCGAAATGCTGCCTTTCCACCTGGTGGACACACAGGATTTTAGAGAGCTTATGTCTGTCGCTGTGCCCCAGTACCAGATGCCCAGTCGCCACTACTTCTCTAAGAAAGGTGTGCCCGCGCTACACCAGCATGTCGCACACAACATCACCGCTTCCTTGAGAAACTCTGTGTGTCAACGGGTGCATTTCACCACCGATACTTGGACCAGTAAGCATGGACAGGGACGTTACTTGTCGCTGACTGGGCACTGGGTAACTATGGTGATAGATGGTGAAGGGTCTGCCGCACAAGTCTTGCCGTCCCCACAACTTGTGTGTCAATCCTCTGTCTGTCCAAGATCCGCCACTGCTTCTGCCTCCTCCACCTCATCTGTGTCCTCCACCTCCGCACCAAGCCTGCCTGGTCAGGCCACCAGCGTTCTCAATGCGCAGAAGGAATCACGCACCCCTCATTACTATGCTGGCAGCAGAGCGCAACGTCATCAGGCGGTCTTTAGCTTGACATGTCTTGGGAATAAGAGTCTCACAGCTGAGGAGTTGTGGTCAGCTCTGCGGTCCGAGTTTAATAAATGGTTGTCTCCACTCAACCTGCAGCCTGGTAAGGCCATGTGTGACAATGCTGCAAACCTGGGTGCGGCCCTTCGCCTGCGCAAGGTGACACACGTACCTTGTATGGCTCACGTGTTGAACCTTGTTGTCCAGCAATTTTTAACACACTATCCTGGCCTAGATGGCCTTCTGACCAGGGCACGAAAACTGTCTGCTCACTTCCGCCGTTCAAGCGCCGCAGCTGAGCGACTTGCATCGCTCCAGAAGTCTTTCGGCCTGCCGGTTCATCGCCTGAAATGCGATGTGGCGACACACTGGAATTCGACTCTCCACATGTTACAGCGACTGTGGCAGCACTGCCGAGCCCTGGTGCAATACATCATGACGTATAACCTGGGCCAACGAGATGCAGAGGTGGGGCAGATCACCCTGATGGAGTGGTCTCAGATCAAGGACCTATGCACCCTTCTGCACTGTTTCGACATGGCGACGAATATGTTTAGCGCTGACAATGCCATTATTAGCATGACAATTCCAGTCATTTACATGCTGGAGCACACGCTAAACACTATTCGGAGTCAGGGGGTGGGATAACAGGAAGGGGAGGAACTACAGGAGGATTCATATGCGCAAGACATAACATCATCTCCAAGGTCCAGACGTTCATCATCACCAACGCGGCAGGCATGGGACCATGGGGGACAGGGATCAACAAGGGCGCATGGTAGCAGGCGAAATGTTGAGGAAGGTACTGGAGAACATGAAGAAATGGAGGACGAACTGTCCATGGACATGGAAGACTCAGCGGATGAGGGAGAGCTTGGTCAAATTTCAGTTGAAAGAGGTTGGGGGGAGATGTCAGAGGAAGAAAGAACGGTTAGCACCTCTATGCCACAAACACAGCGTGGACTTGGTCCGCATGGCTGCGCAAGACACATGAGTGCTTTCTTGCTGCACTACCTCCAACATGACCCTCGTATTGTCAAAATTAGAAGTGATGATGACTACTGGCTTGCCACACAATTAGATCCCCGGTACAAGTCCAAATTTTGTGACATAATTCCAGCCATAGAAAGGGATGCACGTATGTAGGAGTATCAGCAGAAGCTGTTACTCGATCTTAGCTCGGCTTTTCCACCAAACAACCGTGCAGGTGCAGGGAGTGAATCTCCCAGTTGTAACTTGACAAACATGGGACGGTCTCGTCATCTTCAACAGTCTACCCGTACCAGTAGGACTGTATCTGGTGCTGGTAACAGCAATTTTATGGAATCTTTTCATAATTTTTTTAGACCCTCCTTTGCAAGGCCAACAGAGACAACAAGTCTAACACATAGTCAACGGCTGGAGAGGATGATACAGGAGTATCTCCAAATGAACATTGATGCCATGACTTTGCAAATGGAGCCTTGCTCATTTTGGGCTTCAAATCTTGAAAAATGGCCAGAGCTCTCCACTTACGCCTTGGAGATTTTGTCGTGTCCAGCTGCCAGCGTTGCCTCTGAACGTGTCTTCAGTGCTGCTGGGTGTGTGCTGACAGATAAGCGCACGCGTCTGTCCAGTGACAATGTGGACAGACTAACGTTCATCACAATGAACAAGTCATGGATCCACAAGGAATTTACTACCCCTGTGTCATCCTGGGGAGAGTAAATGCTTGTGGATTTGGAATGTGCTTGATGCAAATCAAAACATCCTGTTTGCAACTAGGGCACAAGTGCTGCCACTGATGGGGTGTCTGTGTGGCCCAATTTTTTGAAAAAAGGGAGACTCCGCTTGGAGTAACCCTTACTTACATTGTTTTTAAAAATGATCCAAGATGAACAGAGCTGGGATCAGGAAAGACTTTGCTACCTACCCCGGTGTCATCCTGGGGACGGTTCAGAATGGCGTATTTTTGAATGTGCTTGATGCAAATCTAGCTGTGAAGTGTACAACTGGGACACAACTGCTGCCACTGAAGGGGTGGGTGTGTGTGGGGCCCAATTTTTGGAAAAAAGGGAGACTCCGCTTGGAGTCACCTTGCGGTGTTTTACATGATTTTAGAAGGGCGTGCCATGCCTATATCTGTGTCTCGTCCTCTTTTTCCTCGTTACGCTCTTTTGTTTTCGCATGAGAATTTGTTCTTGTCACTTTCCCATGTTTTTGTGTTGTGTTGTGAGTTGTTTGTCACCTTTTCGACACCTTTGAGTGTGTTTTCTAGGTGTTTTTATGTGTTTGTGAATGCCTGCCATTGTTTCCTATGCGGATCGAGTTCGGTTCGTCGAACGTTCGACGAACCGAACTCGAACAAGACCTCTGTTCGACGAACCGACCCTGAGCCGAACCGGGACCGGTTTGCTCATCTCTAGTCTTGTTTACAACCTGTCTATAGTGTTAGTTTCACTATAAGAAAAGGAAATATCCTTGTGCAACTGCAAGGATTTTAGTGACATCAGCTTACTTTCCAGTGGCTTGTAAAAGATTGGGCACCCCAAGTGAATATTCCTGTTGTGAACAGTTAAGTTGAACATGAAATTACCTCTAAAAAGCATAAAGTTCAAGATGACACATTGCCTTTGGATTTTAGGCAAAAAAAAATTTATACTTTGATATTTTACATTTTAAAATTAACAAAAAAGGAAAATGGGCCATTGCAAAAGTTTGGACAACCTTGGAGTTTTGGTTGCTCAGATAACTTTGACCAACGTTTCAGACCTTAGTTAGCCTGTTAGGCTTATGGCTTGTTCGCTATCATTGTTACGAAAGCCAGGTGATGCACATTTCATAGTTTTATAAAAACCCAGCCTCCTCTAACCTTGTGCCAAAGAGCAGCAGCAATGGCTTCTTCTAAGCAGCTGCCTAGCACTCTGAAAATAAAAATGGTGGAGACCCACAAAGCAGGAGAAGGCTATAAGAAGATAGTAAAACATTTTCAAGTTGCATTTTCCTCAGTTTGAAATGTAATTAAGAAATGACAGGTAACAGGAACAGTACAAGTCAAGATAAGGTCTGGAAGGCAAATCAAAATTTCTGGGAGAGCTGCTCATAGAATTGCTAAAAAGGCAAATGAGAACCCCTGCTTGACTGCAAAAAACTTCAGGAAGATTTAGCAGGCTCTGAAGTTATGGTACATGGTTTTACTATTCAGAGACCCCTGCACAGATATCACCTTCATGGAAGAGTTATCAGAAGCAAACCTCTCCTGTGTCCTCACCATAAAATTCTGCTTCAGAAGTAGGCAAAAGAACATCCAAATAAGTCTGATGCATTTTGGAAACAATTCCTGTGAACTGATGAGGTTAAAATAGAACTCTTTGGCCACAATGATCAAAGGTATGTGTGAAGAAAAACGGGTACAAAACTTCAGGAAAAGAATATCTCGCTAACCTTGAATATGGTAGTGGATCTTTGGGGTTGTGTTGCAGCCAATGACACAGGGAACATTTCACAGGTCGAGGAAAGAATGGATTCAATGAAATTTAATGACATTCTTGATGCGAATATAAAACCATCTTTAAAAATGCTTAAGTTGAAAAGAAGATGGCTTCTACAAATGGATAATAATCCTAAACACACATCAAAACCCTCAATAGACTACCTGAAAAGGCACAAGGTGAAGGTTTTGCAATGGCCCTCACAGTACCCTGATCTGAACAGCATTGAATATCTGAGGCTAGACCTCAAAGGAACAGTGCATGCAAGACGACCAGGAATCTCACAGAATTTAAAGACTTTTGGCGTATTTCCTTTTTTGGTCATTTAAAAATGTAAGAGATGAAAATAAAATATTTTTTATTGCCTAAAATGGAAAGAAAATGTCATCTTTAACTCTTTGCTTTTCATTTTCAACTTGCTTCAATGTTTACAATAACAGAGGTGACCAAACTTATGCAGGTCACTACAGTGAATCTAATTAAACAAATAACAATTTGTTTTAAAAGTACAGAGTCTATGAAGTCAGCATGATGCTAAATTAGAAAGACTTTCTAAACATATCTTTTTATTGTATATGGCAAATAATAGAAACATTACTTGGTGTTCAATAACTGACATAAAGCCAATATCCCAATGTTTTGAAGTTTTGAGCCTTCTACTTCAATGAAGGAAATCCTAACAATTCTGTGCTTTCAGCCAATTTTTTAGAAAAAAGATCACTTTTGGCTCAGTTTTCTTGTTACAATGACATCTGTCAAAATGTGGAATATATTAGGCAGTAAGCATTCAATTATTTCTTGAATTTTATGTGTTGGTAGCAAAAGAAACAGGCAAGGATACAGATATAAGCATCTTGATGAGTATTAAGCTGTGATTGTGTAAGGCTTGGCTGCCCCAGACCTGCGTGTCTGCTGTGTGTAAAATGTAATGTTTAAAGTTTATGTTCTGGTGTAATGTGTTTAAACAGCCACTAGGTGGCCACAATGTGTAAGCTGCTTCTCTGGTACTCCCAGAGTAGAGTGAGTTAGTGAAGGGGAGGGGCTTAGTTTGAAAAATAATGGTGAAAAAGTCAGTTAATGAGGAGAGTCCCTGAGGGTGAGGAAAAGACTGCGTCTGTGAGAGTTGTGGTGGAGGAAAATCCCAAGAACTTTAATTTGGCTTGACTTTATGGGTCGAATCTGGGTGCCGGACGCGCAGTGCGGATCGGGTGGTGGCCATTCCCTGCCAGATGCCTAACGAATCCCCTCAATCAGCGTAAGGTCAGTGGGGTCTTGAGAGAAGAGTAGGTCCTGACTGACCGGAAAGACTGTTGTTTCTGCTGTGAACAATGAGGCTGAAGGAGAGGAAGTGGAGCTTAGGGACCCCAATGGGAGGCCAAGTGCTAGGGAAGCGGTTGGCTGGCAAAATGTACATATTAAGAGTGGCTCAGGTCCCAAATGGCATCAACCGAAGAGGAAAGCCGGAGCGTATGTTCAAGGGACAGTATTTATTAAGGATGATGCTCCCTGTAACTAGAAAGCAATGTGCGTGCCGCTGGCAAGATGTTACAAGTAAATAGATGTTTTTGTTCAGAAAAGACTGTGTCAGCGTGTGATTTTTGAGGGCACTGGGACCTGCTGCAACCGACAGCTGGGAAGCGGTCCTGAAGATGGAACAAGCCCTGGCCCCCGGCCTGCAAGTAAGTGCCCTGCACCACAAGTCCCAGCAACCCTTCCCCTGCACTTGAGGGGCGGACGCAGTGCAGAGAAATGTTCCAGGGCTGCGCTGCAGCAAACCAGCATTATCTTTCATGACTACCACTACACCCCGCCGCCCACCTAACATTTCCAAGAAAAACTCATAGCAACAAAAGGGCAACAGGCCACAGATTCAAATGCACTAACAAGATGTAGCAAAACCCCTTAATAAAGATGGAGGCAACACGTGCAAACCTCTGATGGAGAAAACACTCACACACTGCCATTCCATGGAGAAGGTGATTGCTTGGTATTAAAAGTGCACATGAATGGCTTGTATAAGGCGCCGTTCACACACATAGGTGCACAGTGTCTGGTTTACAGCTTATTGATGACGCCCATACTATTAGATTAGGCAGGCTGCACCACACAGGAACGGGAATTCTAGTTTAAAAGGCCTACATTAATGAGCCTGGCTTTATCCTGTATATAGATATGATAAGTCCCCCAAAAACTATATATAATTAGTGATGAGCGAGTACGCTTGTCACTACTCGGTACTCGCACGAGTATCACTGTACTCGGGCTACTCGGCGGGTACCGAGTAATCTCGCGATACTCGTGCTGTACTCGTGGTCTTCATCCCTGCATGTTGGCGCTCTTTTGAGAGCCAGCCCTCAGGCAGGGATTGGCTGGCAGACCACTGCAATGCCACAGCCCTGTTAGTTGTGGAATTGCAGTGATTGGCCGGCCCGTACAGCGTGACCGAGCCTTTATACCGGCGGGCGCGCTGTGCTCTGAACACATCCATCCAGACAGTCAGTGCAGGGAGAGTGTTGCTTCTTCAGGGAAAGGTTTGCGGCCCTTTATAGTTATTTCCGTAGCAGGGCTGCAAACAGTGTGACCAGAAGTCCTTCTCAGGACTATTGTAGTTGTATACAGGCAGGCAGGGTATAGCCAGATCGGAGTACAGGAGCAGAGTCCTTCTCAGGACTATTGTTGCTGTATACAGGCAGGGCAGGCAGGGTATAGCCAGGTCGGAATAAAGGCTAGTGACCAGAAGAGTCCTTCTCAGGACTATTGTTGCTGTATACAGGCAGGCAGGCAGGCATAGTATATAGCCATTCCTAATGGTGACCGTATACCAGCCGTCATCATATCTGGGGCTGGTGTACACAGTCTAAAACAGTCCTGATAGTGTCAGACTTCTCAGTAATTGTCGCTCCTAAAAACCTGTTAGGTTCTTAGTGTGTCCATGCTTGCATTTAAAAACCGCACGTGTGTGCCTGTCGGTGGCAGCGTACAGGTGCACTTGTGTGCGTTTTTCACAAACTAGTATATAACGCACAAGTCTAGTGAATAATACACGTCAGCAGTGTCTGATAGTGTCAAACTTCTCAGTAATTGTCGCTCCTAAAAACCTGTTAGGTTCTTATTGCGTCCGTGCTTGCATTTAAAAACCGTACATGTGTGGCAGTCGGTGGCAGCGTACAGGTGCACTTGTGTGCGCTTTTCACAAACTAGTATATAACGCACAAGTCTAGTGAATAATACACGTCAGCAGTGTCTGATAGTGTCAAACTTCTCAGTAATTGTCGCTCCTAAAAACCTTTTAGGTTCTTAGTGCGTCCGTGCTTGCATTTAAAAACCGCACGTGTGTGCCTGTCGGTGGCAGCCTACAGGTGCACTTGTGTGCGTTTTTCACAAACTAGGATATAACGCACAAAGTCTAGTGAATACACGTCAGCACAGCATTGCAAAATGCTCAAAGGTGTTGGCAACGAACAAGGAAGTGGACGTGATGGTGGTGCAGACAGAGGCCGAGGTCGTGTGCAAGCTCTAATTTCGCCACAAGAAAGGGCCACATCTACTCGCTCGCACGTCCTGTCCAAAATTCTTGGGGACCGCAGCAGTACACCGCTCTTGAACCAAGACCAGTGTCAATAGGTTGTTAGTTGGATAGCGGATAATGCTTCCAGTCAGATTGGCACCACCACTAACACTCTGTCTTCCACACGGTCAGGTGTCAGTAGCCGTGATACTGCACCGCACATTTCAGAACCTGATCCTCCTTCCTACCACAAGGCCGAGTACACGTCCATGGACATTACTGATCCCACACTTGGACACTCGGAAGAGCTGTTCACGTTTCCATTCGCACATTCTGGCCTCTCGCCAGCTCCTGTTGAAGTGGGTCATGAGGAGATCGTATGTACAGATGCCCAAATATTTGAGCAGCCACGTTCTCACGAAGTTGGCAACGTGTCTCAACAAGGGGTGGACGATGATGAGACACAATTGTCAGGAAGTCAGGAGGAGGAGCAGGGTGCGGAAGAGGAAGACGACGTGGTGGATGATCCAGTAACTGACCCAACCTGGCAGGAGGATATGCAGAGCGAGGACAGCAGTGCACAGGGAGAAGGAGGCGTAGCATCCCAACATGCAGTAAGAAGCAGGGTGGTGGCCCCAGGCAGAAGTCAGGCAACTGTTCCCCGGAACAACAACACGACACAAGGTGCCTGTACAAATGTTAGGTCTTCCCGAGTCTGGCAGTTTTTTAAGTTGGCTCCAGATGATTCTAAAAAGGCCATTTGCCACACCTGCCATGCCAGCATCAGCAGGGGTACCAAAACTAGCAGCCTGACCACCACCAGCATGATCAGGGACATGTCAGCCAAGCACCTGACTTTGTGGGATGTACAACAGAGTCGAGGAGCAGTGCTTGCTGATGTCACTGCTACGTCTTCGCTTGTTGTGCATGCGAGCCAATCCCCTGTCCATGATGCCCGCGAACAAGCCTCCTCTGGCCCTGCACCTGCATTTGCCCACGCAGAAATAACACCATCATCAAGCACGTCCTTGTCCCAGCGCAGCGTTCAGTTATCCATTCAGCAAACCTTTGAACGCAGGCGCAAATACACTGCCAACGCCCCACATGCCACACTTCTAAATGCTAACATTTTGCGACTGCTTGTGCTGGAAATGTTGCCTTTTAGGCTGGTGGAGACAGAAGCATTCAGCGACCTGATGGCGGCAGCTGTCTCACATTACTCGGTCCCCAGCCGCCACTATTTCTCCCGGTGTGCCGTCCCCGCATTGCATAACCACGTGTCACAAAACATCACACGTGCCCTGAACAACGCTGTTTCAGCCAAGGTCCACCTAACCACAGACACGTGGACAAGTGCTTGTGGGCAAGGCCGCTACATCTCGTTGACGGCACACTGGGTTAATATTGTGGAAGCTGGAACCCAGTCTGAGCGAGGGACGGAACACGTCCTTCCCACACCAAGGTTTGTAGGCCCTACCTCAGTCAGGGTTTCACCCACACTCTACAGCTCCGGAATGTCATGCTCCACAGCCTCCTCCTCCTGCGCATCCTCATCCATTTTATCCTCCACACCAGTCTCAAGCTGGAAGCACTGCAGCACTGCCTTGGCGAAGCGGCAACAGGCTGTGCTGAAGCTAATCTGCATAGGTGACAAACCCCACAATGCAGAAGAGGTGTGGACAGCTCTGAAACAGCAGGCAGATCACTGGCTCACACCTCTGAACCTAAAGCCAGGAAATGTCGTGTGTGACAATGGCTGGAACCTGGTGGCGGCTTTGAGGCAAGGCCAGCTGACACATGTTCCATGCGTGGCCCATGTGCTCAACCTCGTGGTTCAGCGGTTTCTAAAGTCATACCCAGAGTTGTCTGATCTGCTGGTAAATGTTCGCCGCCTGTCTGCACATTTTCGAAAGTCACCTACTGCTTCAGCCGGCCTTGCCGGCTTTCAGCGTCGTTTGCATCTTCTGGCTCACAGACTGGTGTGTGATGTCCCCACGCGTTGGAATTCAACTCTGCACATGTTGGTCAGGATATGTGAGCAGAAGAGGGCAGTTGTTCAGTACCTGCATCACGTAAGCCGTCGGGAAATGGGTCAAACTCCACACATAACACCTGAGGAGTGGAGATGGATGTCCGACCTATGTACCATCCTCCAAAACTTTGAGGACTCCACCAAGATGGTGAGCGGTGATGACGCCATTATTAGCGTCACCATACCGCTTCTCTGCCTTCTAAAATGGTCTCTGCTCAAAAACAAACATGATGCATTGCAGGCGGAGCGCGATGAGTTGGAGCAAGAAACAGTAGTGGGTGTGGGTGATAACACACAGCCCAGCCTCGTCTCATCACAACGTGCAGTGGAGGACTATGACGAGGAGGAGGATGAAGACATGGAGCAACTCTCCGGCCAAATTGAGGATATGACATGCACACCAGTCATATCCTCGGTTCAGCGTGGCTGGCCAGAGGACAGGGTAGATGAGGAGGAGGAGGAGGACAGCATGTTCAGTCATCGTGTTGGTCAGGATACTGAAGTGATGGCTGTTAAGAGTCTGGCGCACATGGCTGACTTTATGGTAAGCTGCCTGTCTCGTGACCCTCGCGTTAAGAACATCTTGGCCGACAATCATTACTGGTTGGTAACACTGTTAGACCCAGGCTACAAGGAGAACTTTATGTCTCTTATTTCCGAGGCGGAGAGGTCAGCCAAAATGCAGCAATTCCGGAAGGCCATAGTCACGGAAGTAGGCAAAGCATTCCCCTCACAAAACGCTAGCGTCATAGGTCAGGAATCAGTGGATAACCAAGGCGTACAGCCGACAGGGGCACAAGTCCAATCCGCCAGAGGTAGGGGAACAGTCTTTAAGATGTGGGACAGTTTTCTTAGCCCCTCACGTACCACAGCCCCTGAGGTGCGGGGTAGTGCCACAAGAAATCCCAGATGCTCAAGGAGTACCTTGCAGATTGAACAACTGTACTCCGACATTCCTCTGTGCCTTACAATTATTGGGTATCCAAGCTAGACACGTGGCATGAATTGGCTCTCTACGCCTTGGAAGTCCTGGCTTGCCCTGCCACTAGCGTTTTGTCAGAGCGTGTTTTTAGTGCCGCAGGTGGAATCATTACAGATAAACGCACCCGCCTGTCAACTGAAAATGCTGACAGGCTGACTCTGATCAAGATGAACAAGGGTTGGATTGGGCCAGACTTCACCACACCACCAGCAAATGAGAACGGAATTTAAATTTTGTAACGGGAATTTGCCATGTACCTCCACTCACCCATGGGTACACACTTCTGGACTTTGGATAATCGCTGGACTGCTCCTCCTTCTCTTCATGAGCCACCATGATGACCATTACAATAGTTAGGCCGTTGTTTCAGGTATACCCCCAGTGGTAAATTTTTTTGCCCATTATTTCAGAATGGACATTACAACAACAGGAGACCCGCTCCTTTGCAATGGGAACAATGTTTTGAGGCCCTCATGCACGTCTCTATCCAGGGACAATGTGGAGCCTCCCAATTTTTGGCTGCCCTGCCAAAGGGCTATTCTACAATAGACCCACTTCCTTACAATGGGCACTTCAGGTTTACAGGCCATCAACAAAAAAAGAAAAGAACAAAAAAGAAGATATTAACAGTAATCTGAGGACAGCAGGGAGCTCGTGTTCATCTTCACGGGTTTTTCAGCAAATATGGACATTCCACATTTTTATTTTTATTTTTATTTTTTTTGTTTCTTCATTTTTTCACTATCACATATTTTGTAAAATATCACAAAGGGTTGCTTGGCATTTTTTTGCCTGATATGCATCTTATAGTTATCACTAATTATCTTTTGTAGAAAATTTTTTTTTCTGACATTCAATAAGAAACAGAATGTATTGCAAAAGCTACTCTTTTGCAGGTTCACGTTCTGATATATGTATTGGCACTGTCTCTGGTTCACTATTGGTTGATGTTTTAGCAATTTCACTAGGGACCAATGTTGTTTCCACACTTCATAAGATTTGTCCTTCCTTCACTTATTTATATATCCCTCACTCTTAACAACTATTAATTATATATTAAGCTTTCACATATTATAAATTACACATTGCATTTCTGGTGATTCTTATACTTCTTACTTAATGGCACGAACTTCTGACACGCTATCTTCTAGATCACGGGAGAGTGTGCATTTCATACATGCTCCACTCACTGATCTCTGCTTTCCGCCGGCAAGTAGGAGTGCTGACATCCCGAGTCGTCTGTTGCCTTGACGACCCGGCCTGCCATGTGCTTCATGTCCGGCGGGCAGTGATCGCATATAGTGATGGATGTCATGGTATGCAAGCACCAACAAAATCCCGTCATCGGAACCAGCAGCTGTTCCCCGTTATGGGCACTATTAAACCAAACAGGGTATTTAAGAACCCTAGCTTCATTCCCTCTCAGCATCCCCTGAAGAAAGTACGCTGAAACGCGCGTCAGGATATATGCGGCATACCTAACAACCCTGACCATCTTTAAGGTATTTTGTATTCAGCAATATTCATTGCGGTTTATTGGCACTTGCATTATAATGGTTTTTTACTTAAATGCCTTTCTTACCATAATTATTTAGTGTTATTTATAATGAAGAAGCACTTTGCACTTTATGCTTGATTTTTTGAAAAACATTAAAATTATGGCATTACATACTAGTTGGTCTAATAATTAAAAGGTTGTAATTTTTGGTTTAACCGCTGCTGCTGTATTATGGGCTTTTGATCCAGTCCTTTTATTAGTATTTACAAATATGCACTTGATGTAATTTTAACCAAAATTTCTGAATAAAAAATTATTTTTTAACATGAAAAAAGTCACCTATTCCTTTTTGAGGTATTTTTTGATTAGCATTATAATTTAAGGTGGATTTATACAAAATTTTTGATGATTTATTCCTATTCTCTGTTTGCATAACAGAATTATTTTTCATTCCCAAAATGTGGAAAATGGATATGAAAACCAGAGAATTAAACTGGAAAATTAAAGCTACGGATTTATTTGGACAGGGGTCTGCCCATGATTTTAATGAATTGTCTTTATCCAATAAAGAGACTATCAAATCCTACAAAAATGCCCTGCACAGAAAAACCAGAATGTGGTGGACGATTACCACATTAGATAGCTATATCTCACGCAAAATTATACCAAGGGGATTGAGAATCCAACTCTTCCCGACTTTTGAATTAAAAAATGAAAACCTTTTACAGAAATGGATAGAAACCGCTAATAATTGCTCCCTTGCTTTTTTACAAATTATTAATGAACACAATAATCAGGCCTTACAGGAAATTGAAGAAGACATTAGTAAAATTGAAGCCGCTTTGCAAAATAATATGGATAAGGAGACTTTTGATAATCATAGTAAAGAAATTGACAAGGACCTTGAAAAGTGGGAGCAGGACATCAGCACCAACAAGAAGAAAAAATTCTCTAGGGACATCCAAGATTATGAGAACAAAAGAATATTTAGAAGGCAATGCAAGAAACTTCCTCCAAATAACCCCCAAACACGCCGAGGCTCCTTGACCTCGACTAGCTCAGTTGGAGAAGGATATACCTCGACTAGTGACCATGAGGCAAGTGTGGCACATGGCCCTATCACTAGACAATCTGGTAAAAGAAAAAATTTTCCCCAATTCAGAAGTATGAATAAACATAAACAACCAAGGGAACATAATAAGGTGATAAATTTATCTGAACATATTTTGAGTGATGCACAATATAACCTATTGAGTATGGGCCTAACTTTTTCTCCTGCCCGTTCTTTAGATCCATTCTTAACTATTAAGGATATTCACCTATTTGCCAGGAAGGTCCTTCTCAAAAAACTGCATTTCAAATCCAATGATATCTTTCAAACTAGAGAGGAATTCGAAGCCTTGGCTACTCTGGAATCTCTCCGTGATGAAAATGAATCCACCACTGAGGTCAGTAAATTTCCTACACATTTGTTCCATAAATCTAGAACATTTCCCTCATTAAGTATCTGTCCTTCGATAGATATTTTTACTAAAATGGTTACCAGTGATATAGAGGATCTAGCTAGACAACCCGCTTGGTCACATAATTTAAAGAGGGAGGAACAACAAGCCCTCAAGGAGTTGAAGAATTGGGATGATGTTGTTTTTAAACAGGCAGATAAAGGAGGGAATGTGGTAATTTGGCCTAACCACCTTTATATGAAACAAGCTCACATCCTATTGGAGGATAGTGATTGTTACGCCAAATTGCCACAAAACCCCCTTCCTTCCTTTAAAACAGAATTATTGGATATCCTTCAAAAAGCCCATGAAGCAGGGTTAATTCCTGAGGAGATGGTCAAATATTTCCGGTTATTGAACCCCAAACTCCCTACTTTTTATATCATTCCCAAGGTGCACAAAAATTTACAGGATCCCCCGGGCAGGCCCATTGTATCGGGTAATGATGGTCTCAATGAGGTAATTTGCCAAACAATAGACCACTTTCTTAAACCGTTGGTCAATACCTTACCATCTTATTTGAGGGATACTACCATGGCCCTCCAACGATTGGATCAGTTAAATTTGACAGAGGATATGATCTTAGTCACTGCTGACATTGAGGCTCTTTATACCTACATACGACATAATGATGGCCTCAAAGCGATTGCCTGGTTTCTCAACAATAGTAATATGGACCCCGATTTATCAGAATTGATTCTATTACTCCTAGAATTTATTTTGACACACAACTGTTTCTATTTCCATAAACAGGTGTATTTACAAAAACAGGGCACTGCTATGGGTGCTTCTTGCGCATCTTCTTACGCAAATTTATTTTTGGGGGCCTGGGAAAGGGAAATATTCATCAGTGAACCAATGTCAGGCAGTGAGCATGTTCATCAATGGATGAGGTACATTGATGATGTCCTCTTTGTTTGGGAAGGTACAATCCCTGATCTTGAGAAATTCATGCTGAACCTTAACAGTAACACCATCAACATGAAATTTACTTACCAGTTTGGAAGGAAGATTGAATTCCTTGACATAAGCATATCCACTTTGGATAATGGTGACATAGCCACTGAGATCTACCGTAAACCTACGGCAACCAATTCTTTCCTTAAAGCTAACTCCTCACATCCTCCGGCTACTATAAAAGGAATCCCTACAGGGCAGTTTATACGTGCTAGAAGAATCTGCTCTACTAACCAATCTTTCGAAAGGCATTCTGAAAGTTTACAAAAAAGATTTGAGGAAAGAGGGTATAGTGGGAAAAGGATCAGGGAAGCATACAATAAAGCAAAAAGAATGGACAGGAACAATCTGCTTTACAAACCATCTAGTAAAATTAGAACCCCTGATAATGGAGTTAGACTAATAGCTGATTACAATAAACAATGGAGGGATTTCAGCTCTATCATCAATAAGCACTGGCCCATTCTACTTAGTGATCCTATTCTAAATAAGTGTCTTCCCCCTCATCCACAAATCACGGCTCGTAGATCGAAGAATCTACGTGACATTTTAGTGCACAGCCATTTTGACCCTAATAAGAACAAAAAACAGCGCAACTGGCTAACGACTACAGGATTCTTTCCTTGTGGACATTGCAAGGCTTGTCCTAACATGATGAAAAGCAAGGATTTCCACAATGCGGATTTTTCTCAATTTTTTCAAATTAGACAATTTTTGAATTGTGCCTCAAAAGGAGTTGTATACGTAGCAGAATGTCCCTGCAAAAAGATTTATGTTGGTCTCACATCCAGGGAGTTTCTCATCCGTATACGCGAACACATAAGAGACATCGAAAAAGGGAAAGAAACAGAACATCCTTCACAACTCAAAACTATTGCCAAGCATTTCTTTTACCACCATAATTCAGATTCGAGCCTCCTTAAGGCAAAAGCAATTGATCAGGTCAGTATGGGAGTTAGAGGGGGCTGTATGAAAAAAACACTAGCCCGTACGGAGAGTAAATGGATTTACAGACTAAATAGTGTTGCTCCACGAGGTCTAAATGAGAATTTTGGGTTTGGGGCATTTCTATAGGGATTAAACATAGCTGGTGAAGATATCGTATATGCGTATTGATATATGTGTTTCTGCGTGGGCGCCTTCAAATAGGGGCGCTATCCCGCCCATGCACATCTGCATTCAGGTTTTAATATAATTAACAATGTGATTAAAAGGTTTTGGATAAGACATTCTTTTAGGGGGGGTGTTTTGTATTTTTTATAGGGTTTTAAAGTCATCATACAATTTTTAATGAATAAAAATTAATTCAATTTATTTATTTATAGAATTTACATACCGTCATTTATTCGGGTGACTTGCCATTGAATGAAAATCCGGCTGCTTTTGTTTTAAGAAAATGCCATCAAGAATGTAAAAGAAAGAAAAGAACAAAAAAGAAGATATTAACAGTAATCTGAGGACAGCAGGGAGCTCGTGTTCATCTTCACGGGTTTTTCAGCAAATATGGACATTCCACATTTTTATTTTTATTTTTATTTTTATTTTTTTGTTTCTTCATTTTTTCACTATCACATATTTTGTAAAATATCACAAAGGGTTGCTTGGCATTTTTTTGCCTGATATGCATCTTATAGTTATCACTAATTATCTTTTGTAGAAAAAAAAATTTTCTGACATTCAATAAGAAACAGAATGATGTGCAAAAGCTACTCTTTTGCAGGTTCACGTTCTGATATATGTATTGGCACTGTCTCTGGTTCACTATTGGTTGATGTTTTAGTAATTTCACTAGGGACCAATGTTGTTTCCACACTTCATAAGATTTGTCCTTCCTTCACTTATTTATATATCCCTCACACTTAACAACTATTAATTATATATTAAGCTTTCACATATTATAAATTACACATTGCATTTCTGGTGATTCTTATGCTTCTTACTTAATGGCACGAACTTCTGACACGCTGTCTTCTAGATCACGGGAGAGTGTGCATTTCATACATGCTCCACTCACTGATCTCTGCTTTCCGCCGGCAAGTAGGAGTGCTGACATCCCGAGTCGTCTGTTGCCTTGACGACCCGGCCTGCCATGTGCTTCATGTCCGGCGGGCAGTGATCGCATATAGTGATGGATGTCATGGTATGCAAGCACCAACAAAATCCCGTCATCGGAACCAGCAGCTGTTCCCCGTTATGGGCGGTCACTATTAAACCAAACAGGGTATTTAAGAACCCTAGCTTCATTCCCTCTCAGCATCCCCTGAAGAAAGTACGCTGAAACGCGCGTCGGGATATATGCGGCATACCTAACAACCCTGACCATCTTTAAGGTATTTTGTATTCAGCAATATTCATTGCGGTTTATTGGCACTTGCATTATAATGTTTTTTTACTTAAATGCCTTTCTTACCATAATTATTTAGTGTTATTTATAATGAAGAAGCACTTTGCACTTTATGCTTGATTTTTTGAAAAACATTAAAATTATGGCATTACATACTAGTTGGTCTAATAATTAAAAGGTTGTAATTTTTGGTTTAACCGCTGCTGCTGTATTATGGGCATTTGATCCAGTCCTTTTATTAGTATTTACAAATATGCACTTGATGTAATTTTAACCAAAATTTCTGAATAAAAAATTATTTTTTAACATGAAAAAAGTCACCTATTCCTTTTTGAGGTATTTTTTGATTAGCATTACAGGCCATCATGCACGTCTCTATCCAGGGACAATGTGGAGCCTCCCAATTTTTGACTGCCCTGCCAAAGGGCTATACTAAAATAGACCCACTTCCTTACAATGGGCACTTCTGGTTTACAGGCCATCATGCACGTCTCTATCCAGGGACAATGTGGAGCCTCCCAATTTTTGGCTGCCCTGCCAAAGGGCTATACTACAATAGACCCACTTCCTTACAATGGTCACTTCAGGTTTACAGGCCATCATGCACGTCTCTATCCAGGGACAATGTGGAGCCTCCCAATTTTTGGCTGCCATGCCAAAGGGCTATACTAAAATAGACCCACTTCCTTACAATGGGCACTTCAGGTTTACAGTCCCTCATGCACGTCTGTATGCAGGGGCATTGGTGAACCTCACAATTTTGGAGTGCCTTGGCAAATGAAAATACTACAAATACTCACTTCCTCAAAATGGGCACATTAGACTCAAAAGGCCTTCATGTACGTCTCTTCTCAGGAACATCGGAGTGCCACACAATGTTTTCACGTAAAATCTTTCATGTAATCTCAAAAAGTAACATACACCAACTCTATCCCACTATTGGGTATGTGCCCTTAACATTTCCGCCATGAAAATTCATTTTGGTGTCATTTTGGAAGTTTTCTGGCGAGTCCGTAAAAATGGTGTAAAACTCGGATAGAATTGTTCACAGCTGTGACTTTTGAGTGATAAATGCTTCAAGGGGTCTTCCCCATGCTGTTGCCATGTCATTTGAGCACTCTTCTGAGACTTTTGTGACATTTTTAGGGTTTCTACATGCTGCCGGGGGGTCATTTCATAAAAATACTCGGGTCTCCCATAGGATATTAAATGGGTCATGGGCACCTGAGCCTTAAGCGGGTTTTACACGCAACGACATCGCTAACGAGATATCGTTGGGGTCACGGAATTCGTGACGCACATCCGGCCTCGGTAACCAGTAACGATCAAAAATACTCATCATATCGTTAATCGTTGTCCAGTCATTCCTATCCCGATTATCGTTGCTGTTGCAGCTACGATGTTGTTCGTCGTTCCTGCGGCAGCACACATCGATATGTGTGACACCGCAGGAATGAGGAACAACATTGTACCTGCGGGTGCACGCAGTGAGGAAGGAAGGAGGTGGGCGGGATGTTCGTCCCGCTCATCTCTGCCCTTCCGCTTCTATTGGGTGGCCGCTTAGTGACGCCGCTATGACGCTGCACGAACCACCCCCTTAGAAAGGAGGTGGTTTGCCGGCCACAGCGATGTTGCTAGGCAGGTAAGTATAGTGTGATGGGTGTTAGTGATGTTGTGCGCCATGGGCAGCGATTTGCCCGTGACGCACAACCGACGGGAGTGGGTACGCTTGCTAACGATATCGCTTGCGATATCGCTGCGTGTAAAGCCCGCTTTGGTGATACAGTCCGGAGGTGAAGGTTAGCTCGTCTGTTCCAAACCTAAAAAGAGCTGCTGTTGCACAAAATGCAGAAAAACCTTAATGCTGTCTTTCATAGATAGATGTCAGAATAAGCAGTACTCACAGCATGCTTTTTTGGGGACTACATAATTACAAATCAGTCAAAGTGGTCAGAGTGCTAATATTCTCTCAAGTCAATCATCCTTGAGACAGTAATGGGACATTAACTTCACAACTGGACCACAGAACAAAGAATGGAAATGTTCTGGTCTGATGAATCATGTTATCTTATACATCATGCCAGTGGCAAGGTACATTCCGTATCTTTAACTGCACCAGGATACAAGGATACACTGCAGTAGTTGGATAGGCCATTATAAGCAGAATGATGCACTGGGCAGTATTCTGCTGGGAAACCTTACGTCCGTTTATTCATGTCAATTGTTTTTTGACAAGTATTCTGCATGTGGCTGTGTCCTCCTTCAGCAGGATAATGCAAACTGCAAAATACTGACTTAACCCCTACATTCTCAAGATCTCAATCCTTTTGATTATAATCTGTGAATGGGCTGCAGAAACTTTTTAGATCTGTAGATGCCCAATCTTGAGGAATAAGAAAAACAATTACTTACTATGCTGCACCAGTTCTCATGCTTTGGTGATTCCTGCAGTAATGAAAGTGATGATGCTCAGTCCATCAGTCCACTTTTGGCAATCATTGAACTCAGCGGTATGTACAGCAAAGGACAGTTGCGGCCAGTGATTGGCTGCAGTGACCTGATGACTGTTGAATGAGAAGCCACCACTCCCAGCACCTCCTAGAATGTTGCTACTATAGCCTATAGCAGGGAATTAAAGTACTAAGCATTGGTTATGTCTTTGCTCTATAACATTTTTGTTGTTACAACTTTTTGAAATATACATAGTGCATAGAGATGAGCAGACTCACAGAAAACCAGGACCTGTGGGTCCCTGTTATCTTTTTTTTAAAATGCGGTTCCGATACGGAATCTGGTACACATATAAGACTATGGGGATCAGAAATCGGAGATTAAAAATGATGGTAGAAAGCATAGGTAGATAGGAGCGTACATGGTGTACTCACCAAGGATCTGTCATGGTGGCAAACTGCTTCCAGGTCATGCATTCACTTCCGGAGCTGCTAATTAATTCTCATTGAATATGCCCTGCTTTCCCCGCCCACCAGTGCCTTTAATTGGTTGCAGTCAGCCCCACCCCCTGGGTGGCAGCATGTCAGCTGACTGCTTCCATTCACAGGCGTTATGCTCGTCTATATCGTAGGCCGATGTCACACTGGCATACGGCATCCGATGCGAGATTATCGGATACGATATACTAATGACACTCAGCTCAGGCTGTGCTGCGAGCGTGGTCTGGTTGGCATGTGACTGTTAACTGATCCTCCATCTCCTTGATTGTCAGCCTTTGCATATATTGCACTGCACTTGAATGTCATCTGAGTGCAGTCCGATGTTTATCTTGCATTCATAGACATTTATGGGTGCGAGTAATAGGAGACTCGCAGACAATCGTAGCATGCTGCGATCTTTTCCTTAGTCCGATTAGGGCTGAGGAAAAACTCACACATCTGAGCTGCAGCATTGTCTTACATGGGGCCGAGTGCAATGCAGAATTTTCTCAGTGAACTCATGCGAGTCATACGTCAGTGAGACTTTGGCTGTACAGTAAAAATAATTAAATAAATAAATTGGCATAGGGTCCCCCAGTATTATGATACCCAGCACACATAAAGCTCACGGCCCCAGACTGCAGCCCTAGCCCTGCTCTTATCTTGGATATGTTGTTAGGGATGCGATTATGAGTATATAAGTATATAAGAGTTACATGGAGATATCCATAAAGAACAGGATTTAAGATGGTGTTTGAACTGTACCCCACATATCTCTTGGCATAAAACTCAGACAGTCTGGGCTATTCTTGTGACAAGTGAATCATGCTGACATTGCTTAATATAAATGAGGAACCAAGCACATTACAGTAAATTGTATATCACAGAATAAGCTGTTCTACTTTATCCAATAGGAGACGTGTTACGTATTCTTGGCACCTAGCCAATAAGGTTATATATATTTGTACAACTTCCGGAAATAAATCAGTCTTACTTTCTATTCATATCTGAGCACGTCTCTCTGGTGTGTGTGAAAGATAGTGGTTATGCATGCTACCACGAGTGACTCATAATTTGGACTGCAGACAGTTTAAGAGGGATGCATGATTAGATTGCATCAACCTAAATTACGGCCTTATCATTTGGCGCCCAACGAACCTTAGGACGGAGCTCTGGATGGCGGACGGCCGTGCTTACACCTTCAGTCGAAAGGCAACTACGCGAGAGGTGGAGGTGCACACTCCAAACGCAGGTGAGAAAATTTGTATAATCTCACCTTGCAAACCTCATGCGTGTACTTGCATTTCGAAGGGGGGGTTGGGCTGTCCCAGTCTAGACACCTAATGACCGCCATCTCGCATGAGATAAGCCGTCCTAAGAGATCCCACACCAAGGTGGTCAGGTTCACCTTAAGCTGTCTGTATAAATTGTAAATCACATGAAATGTAATGTGGTTTTTGTCTGCTCTAGGAGAAAAGCAGAAGTTCTGTGTTTTATTTTTCTCTGACTTAACTGCAAGGGAAAATGAGGAAGTTGTTATATACGCTGCATATATGAATATATATGGTTATATCTGCAGGTGAGATCAGCCACCTGGATGGTGTATATAGTGTCCTTATTGTTATGTCATTGTGTTGACCTGTGTCTACCTGTTGAGATGTCTGTCTATTTGCAGCAGGTGGAGTACTTGCTGGTTACGAGAACCGTGAAGTTCTATGTGCTTTGTTCGTATAGCTGCCAGAAAGAGGAAGTGTCACGTAATGTAGTGAGAGCTGTCTTTGAGTGAAGAAAAAGGAAAAAAAAAAACTCTGAAGATGTACTTTGAAGTATGATGTTTATGTATACTGCTATGTATACTATGAGATACACTGGTGTGTAACAAACCCGGTCGATAGTTGATGTTTGATAAGGCCTTGGACGGACCTGATCTTCGGGGATAGAAGATTTGGAAGGGTTTTCTATGTACGGGTGCAGTCTTGTATAAAGTTACAAAAGTGGGGGACGGACCCTGACTGTTACCTGGTACGGTGTTCCTGCTAAGCAGTGAGTTTAAGTTGTACTCATTGGTCTTGTTTTAGTGGATGTCAGTGTATTCTTACCTAGGAATTGAATATACTGGGGAAAACCCTTGATGTCAGGCTTAATCATTGAGTATTGATGTTCTGGACGGATTTGTTCAAAGAAGGTGTATATAGTGTGAACAGAGGTTACTAGTACATGAAGTAAGAGATAGTGAGGGTGAATTTAGTATCTATCACCCACGTGACACTTCCTGGTAGGACAGCCCGTTTGTGTTTGTGGTTTGTGGACTGAGGTAGAAATTCTGTGTATTCTGTGGATGTGTATAGTCTATGGTCCAGAAGAGGAAGTGGATTACGGCATAGCAGACATCCAGATTGACGTGTTAGTTTTGGGTCGTATACCTCGTATACCCTTGAAGCATGGGGTCTAATCAGTCCACACCTGTCAAGTTAACGGCAGAAGAATTAGTAAGCGAACGAGAAGGAATGGAAAGATGTTTTGTTAAACAAGCGAGGGATCTTGAAAGATAAAGATCTCCTTATGGATGCTGAAGCATGGTATAGAACGTCAAAGGACGTTAAAAGATTGGCCTGAAAAGAGGAATGGGATAGAGATGGTAGATATTTCTATATTGCACCAGCTCAGAAAATGGCTCCTCAGGAAGTGGCCAAGCCCATTAGAAAGCAATGCCCACCACCCTATATGTCATCCTCAGAGGGTTGGACTTGTGTAGTTTGTCCCCCTGCCCACCAAACGCCCTCCCTAGCCTGCCCAGACGTCATTTCAGGTTGGGCCGCACCTAGTTCCCTTTTCCAGCCATCTTCAGTCCCAAGGCCACTGGCCTATTTGTTGCTGGGGCAACAGAAGACACCGAGGGGGGGCAGGAAGATGACAATGATTTAACAATGATCCACCCCACCACCAACACTGTCCCTAGTAGAGGTAAACCACAGGTGCTGTCCTTATTTGAGGACGTCAGGCCACACATGGCATCGCACCATTATTCCGATAGTCCCAGACAAGAACGCCCTAAATATGTGACATGGAAGCCTCAAGAGGCTGCAGTCCTTGTGAAGGAACACTGAGATATGTACACCTATGAGTGACGTGTCATCAATAATTGATGTTTGATACCTTGGACCTGATGTACAGGTGCAGTGTTAAGGAAAAAGTGGGTGAAAGAGCCCTGACTGTTACCTGGTACGGTTTTCCTGCTAAGCAGTGAGTTGAACGTTGTATGCGTATTCACTGGTCTTGTTTTAGTGGATGTCAATGTATTCTTCCCTAGAATTGAATACATTGGGGAAGACCCCTAAACTTTGGTCTTAATCGGAATTATTGCGTATTCGATAGACCGTTCTCATGGAGGTGTATGTATATCGTGAATTCTCTCTCTGACATAATATCTCATATATAGTTTTCCCTGAAAGATGTTTTCACCCAGATTAAAGCTGGGGATTCTTTCTGGCCAGTAATGGAGCCAGGTTTGCAGGTTTACAGTGAGGGTGCGTGTACCTTATCACCCAAGTGACACTGGAAGATGTTTTATGTATAATGTACGCAGTTTTTGGTGTGAAACACCGTAGGAGAGTTGAAAGGAAAAAAAAAAGAAAAACAGGGAAGTGTTAGTTTCCATTTCAGTCCTGTGAATGAAATTCTGTGAAGTTTAGTTGTAAATGACACACGTATGTTGAAATGGAGAATTCTCCCAAAAGGGGGGGAGGTTAGATGACACTGAATACACTATGTGTATTTTACCTGTCTGTGGAGCACTGTGTCCACGTAAGCCCACCCCATTATTTTCTGTTCTGAATGTAGATTTCTTTCTGTCACTCAGCCCTGGGTGGGGTATGGTATGGGGATAGTTATCAGGGTCTGACAGGAGATAGGGATACGCTGGAGGCTCGGCCCTGACCACCATCAGGTCTACCGTCGAGATGAGGGCGAGTACAGGGTCCCTAGTTACAGGGTCAGCCCAGGGGTCCCTATATAATCCATATTCCCGGTGACAGATTGAATATCTCCTGAATGTAGATGTCACAATACATGTCACTCCCTCCCAGGACTCTTCAGACGCCATTTTTGGCCAACACCTACTTCCTCTTTTAGCGGCTGTTTCTTATCGGTAATTATCTTTAGTGGACGTTTTAACTCAGACACTACATAGTTCATCTTTAGACGCCATTTTAGTCCAGCCGACACCCAGTTCCCCATTTTTGTTTATGCAGCCAAAGTCACTGCTCTGTTTATTGCTGACATAGCAGGGTCTGCAGAGGGGGGAGACAGGGACCTGGAACACACACACTCCATTTTTGGTCATTTATGCAGTTTTTCCCACTAATGAACCTTAGCAGAGGTTATTGCTGATAGTCCTGTGGAAACCTTTTCCCTTCACTTTTGCATGTTTGTTTTTGCTGTATGTTATACAATTTAGTAGACGATATAGACTGCTCACTATTAGTCCTGGTGGACAGTGAATATTTTTCTGCCTATGGCAGTTGCTGCTTAGCCTGGTTTTGAGATATTTTCACTTGTATGTTATCCTGCCAGTAGCTTGCACAAGAGTTCCCTGATAGAGAGGGTGGAGGTTCATGTGGTCCCAAGGGGACATTGATCTTCAGGAGTTAGTATATATTAGGGTTTTCGTTGGCAGCACCCAGTAATCCTTTGTGTCTTAGTTTGCAGGTCTGACAGGAGATAGGGATACGCTGGAGGCTCGGCCCTGACCACCATCAGGTCTACCGTCGGGATGAGGGAGAGTGCAGGGCCCCCAGTTACAGGGTCAGCACAGGAGAGGTAGAGTAGATACACTCCACTGCTTTTTCCTAGTTGTGTATATGTAGTCAGGGGGTGCTGTTTGCTAGTTTCCAAACCCTCTTGTGCTCTTTTCTCTTTTCCCGGGGTTTTAGGGAGTCTTAGTTTTTAGAATTTCAGTGTTCTCCTGACCCCAAAGTTACACTCATTGCTCTTTCTTACAAACCTAGGTATAGTCCTTTGTATCAGGTCTCCGAGAGCCCATATGCAAACAACTACAGCTGGTAACTCCTGAGTTACAGTCACAGTCACCTGAGTTACAGTTATAGTCACCTGAGTTACAGTTACAGTCACCTGAGTTACAGTCAGTCACCTGAGTTACAGTCACAGTCACCTGAAGAGTATCATCACATCATCTCCAGCCCAGAAGTCATTCTACATGTTTGCCATGGAGTAAGACAGCAGTCCTTTGAACACTACTCAGCCAGATTGAACACCTACCTAAAGCACCAGTTGAAGATCAGTGCCGGTATGACATCACTGCTCCCTGACAAAGTCACCAACTCCCGGTGTGCGGTCCTTAATCCTGCTGAACTTCTCCCTCTTCCAAGGGGGGAGTGTCCCACCTCTGACACCTTGGTGGAAGAGGTAGTCGACTCTGGCATAGCTGAAACTCTGGATTCGATACCCTGACTTAACACCTTTGGACCCTGACTTAACACCTTTGCGGATGGATCGAGATGTGCATCAAGAAGACGGTTCCACACGGGTATGGTGCTGGTAGCAGAAGACGCTGTGCTGACAGAGCAGTCGCTACCCGCATGCCTGTCTGGGAAGAAGCAGATGTATGTGCTCTCGCTGAAGCCTGCAAGATGGCAGCCAGCATCTACTCTGTGGAGGACAAGAGACTTGATCACTGCCAATGGAACTGTACGCCGCCATGAGGCCATAGAAGAACGGATGGAAGCTTTGCTATTGCCAGACAGAGTCGCGGTGAGCAGGGTTGAGGCCTACATTGGAGGAGTCAAGGGAAGCAGTAAGAAGTGCCCTCACTGACAGAACATCCAAAGAAGCCCCAAGACCACTTACCAAAGAAACAGTCAGTCAATCTGAGCTTGAGAAAACGTTGTCCTGACCCTACAAGAGCAAGTCCCAGAAGAAGAAGAGGACTAAGATAGGGTGCAGCTGTGGGCTCCCGGAGACCATAGAAAGTGGCTAGTGACCTGCTTTCACTGCCAGCCAAAGAGATATGGCAGGCCTTAGACACAGAACTGACTCTACACACCCCATACCAGCCACAGAATAGAGGGAAGGTTGGGAGGATGGGGCAGTGTAGAAGGCAAGGGCATGAGAGTCTTCGCTTGCATTGTTCAGTGTCAGACACACCCCAGCAGGGACCACTAGGTTGAGACCCTATGAAATCCTGTTTAGAAGTACCCCCAGATACTTCAACTAAGCTTGTTGTTTGTTTAAACATGTGCCTAATACACGTTTTTGAGTTTTCTCCTCCAGATCCAACCAGATCTAGATTTATCTCTTTTCTCTTTCTCTCACTCCTCTTTTTCTCTCTCTTTTTCTCTCTCTTCCTCTCTTTCCTCAAATCTTTCTCTCTCTTCCTCTCTTCTGAATCTTTCTCTCTCTCTCTTCCTCTCTCCTCTCACTTTTTTTCTTTCGGACGAAGATCCATGCATTCCACTACAAAGAGATGTCGGACCTGCCTGAGACCAGGAGATGGCTGTCTTCCCTCTTCTACCCGATACTTTGTGCCAGGATGATGATATCTAAGCATGTGGACTGGAAGACGACTCTACATCCCACCTTTGATGATGTCCCACCATCACCGCCTGAGGACTGAGGAGCATAAGACTGAGTGAAACCAACCCTGATAAATATTAGCCCATTAAAGGACTAGTGCCACGTTCCCCCTTCCTGAATAACGTGTGCCAGCGGAATATAGCCATGAGGACAGTCTAGAGAACACGGTCAGGATCTGGCTTCCTATGCATAGTCTGATGGGTGGGAAGATTCATCCACAAGGGATGGGTTATCTCTTATGTGAGTGAGGTAACCATCGGCATTAGGACAGATCAATAGACCTGGAAAAGCAAGGAAAGACTTTTTGGCTATCTCCAAAGGGGGGACTGTTAGGGATGCGATTATGAGTATATAAGTATATAAGAGTTACATGGAGATATCCATAAAGAACAGGATTTAAGATGGTGTTTGAACTGTACCCCACATATCTCTTGGCATAAAACTCAGACAGTCTGGGCTATTCTTGTGACAAGTGAATCATGCTGACATTGCTTAATATAAATGAGGAACCAAGCACATTACAGTAAATTGTATATCACAGAATAAGCTGTTCTACTTTATCCAATAGGAGACGTGTTACGTATTCTTGGCACCTAGCCAATAAGGTTATATATATTTGTACAACTTCCGGAAATAAATCAGTCTTACTTTCTATTCATATCTGAGCACGTCTCTCTGGTGTGTGTGAAAGATAGTGGTTATGCATGCTACCACGAGTGACTCATAATTTGGACTGCAGACAGTTTAAGAGGGATGCATGATTAGATTGCATCAACCTAAATTACGGCCTTATCAATGTATCAAAACAAGAGGAACCGCTACAGCGTTTTTCTAAAATTATTTAAATAATTAAAAAATTGTTTACTGAACTGAAGTCCTCAGTGGTTGATACCTTTTAATGGCTAACTGAAAAGATGGTAATAATAGCAAACTTTCGAGACTACTTAGGTCTCTTCTTCAGGCTCAATATAACACAAAATCTGACACAAAGAGACCTGAGTAGTCTCGAAAGCTTGCTATTATTACCATCTTTTCAGTTAGCCATTAAAAGGTATCAACCACTTAGGACTTCAGTTCTTTTTTATCTCTACTGTCTAACACGGTACAAAGATATATTTTACCTGTATTAAATAATTAAAAAACAGCATGTTGGCCCCCCCAGTTTTGATACCAAGCCAAGATAAAGCCCGACAGCTAGTGGCTGGTATTCCATGACTGGGGAAGGCCATGGTTATTGGCTGCCCCCCCAACCTAAAAATAGCAACCGCAGGGGCCCAGGATTGTCGCATCCATTAGATGTGACAAGCCTGGCACTTTACTCAGCTCTTCCCATTGCCCTGGTGTGGTGGCAATAGGGGTAATAAGGGGTTAATAACCGCTAGATTAGTGATGGCAGGCATCTATGAGACCCCACCATCACTAATCTGTAAGTGAAAGTAAACAAAACAAACACTGAAAAAATCCTTTATTTGGAAAAAAAATAAAAAGGTCACCCTGTTTTACCACTTTATTAACCCCCTAAACACCCCTGCAGGTCTGACATAATCCACATGAGGAACCACAGTAGATTCCAGCTCTGCTACATCTCAGTTACAGCGAGAGGCCATACAGTGTGACTGCCCGCTGTGAGTGCAGACAGAGAATGAACAAGCCGCGATGAACGATGATGACTGGTTGCAGGCAGACGCTGTCACACAGATTGAGGGCACGTCTGACTTCAACCAATCACAGACATCAGGACGGCCGGTGGGCAGGAAAGCAGTGCTTCAGTGATGAGCAATGATGAGCTGCCCAGAAAGTGAAGGAGAGGCGCAGAAGCAGTTTACAGCCATGAAGGAGCCTCGGTAAGTATGAACTTCATTCTTCTTCATTCTTATTTTTTTTATTTTTCCTTCATTTTTTTTACTTTCTTGAGTGCCAGATCTGGATCAAACAGCCAGAATCCCGGACCTGGGCCCAGTACTCGGGCACCTTTGAAACAGCGCGGATCCGGACCTGAATACAGTTTGAATTAAAGAAAAAAAAATAGTTTTGCGACAGCATGTATCAGCACAGATTTAATAGCAGGTTTATATTTGAGGTTAATATCGCAGGTGATGTATTTCCCCTTTATATAAATAATATGTATTTTTATAAATTGGATTTTATCTAATAAAACCCCACCCTGCTGTGTTTGGATAAACAGGACTGCACATTCACAGAAATGACACTGTCACAGCTCTTAAATGTAGGTGTTTATTACATTTAATACAATTTATGTCAATGTTTACAATAATAAAGCCAAAATATTATATCTGCACAGCATATGCTTTACATTAAAGAAATCCAATAACTGGGAATTAAGCTTCAGTAAATCACAACACGGCAATGCTCAATATCTCCCGACAGTCTTGAAAATGTTGAAGGGCACAGTAGAGAATCCAGTTGGTAAGCGTTTGTCTTTATCTTTTATGCATATGTTGCTAGTTTAGATAAAGAAAAAAATGTATTTAGTGCTTTTAGTTTCTCTGAAACCTCTTTTTTATTAACAGCTCCCAGGGGTCCAAGCTTTCAAACGTATTGAGGATATTAAGTGCAATCAGGGCACAGCTGAGTGAAATGATCTACAACATTTAATTTTGTCTAAATAAGTTAACATGAAATAATGGAACAATGGAATAATGTTGAGCTATTTTAGAGTCTGTATGTTTTAATTATTGAGACTGATGTTTAAAAACTTAATAAATAGTATGTAGAAGAAGGGTCCACACTGTTTCATGTAAAACCGATGTCTCAAAAGTTATATGCAAATTAGAAATGCTGCAGTGTTGTGTATGTTGCCGCTTTATTGCCATAACATTTTTCCCAAATCTGAGGTCTAAAAGCAATGTCCTGTGCAAGGCTTATGCTAATGCACTGCCTTTAGTTTTTGCTTTAAGCTGCAGCGTTTCTTACTTTAATGGACTCCTGTTGATAAATACTAGTCCACCAGACGCCTCTCACAGAGTAAGGGTATGTGCGCACGTTGCTTTTTACCTGCTTTTTACCTGCTTTTTTGCTGCTTTTTCTTCTGCGCTGTTTAATGCCAAAATGGATGTGTTCTTCTATTCAAGCAAAGTCTATGGGAATTTGGGTTTCTTGTTCACACTATGTTGTTCAAAATGCTGCCTTTTTGTGGCAGAACTTTGGTCAAAAACTCAGCTTTTCAAAGAAGCAACATGTCAATTGTTTTTGCCATTTGGGTTTTGCACTGCAAAGCTGAGTTTTTGACCAAAGTTCTGCCACAAAAAGGCAGCATTTTGAACAACATAGTGTGAACAAGAAACCCAAATTCCCATAGACTTTGCTTGAATAGAAGAACACATCCATTTTGGCATTAAACAGCGCAGAAGAAAAAGCAGCAAAAAAGCAGGTAAAAAGCAGGTAAAAAGCAACGTGCGCACATACCCTAAGGCTGCTTTCACACATCTGTTTTTTGCTGTGCGGCACAATCCGGCTCTTTGCAGAAAAAACGCAACCGTTTTTTTTTGCCGCCGGTCGCGTTTTTTCCGCATAGACTTTCATTAGTGCCGGATTGTGCCGCATGGCCTTGCGTTCGGTCCGGTTTTTGCCGGATGCGGCATATTTAGCCGATGCGGCGGCCGGATGGAACGTTGCCTGGCACGTTTTTTTGTCCGGCAAAAAAAAATGTATCGCGCCGCATCCAGGCGATGCGGCACTTTTTCCAATGCATGCCTATGGATGCCAAATGCGGTGAGATGCGGCAAAAACCGCATCCGGCCGCCGCATGCGTTTTTTTGCACTGCGCATGCTCAGTAGCGTGCCGCAACCGGCAAAAAACGGACGGGCCGCATGTAAAAACTTATGCAAAAGAACCGTTTTTTTCGCCGCATCCGTTACATAGGTTTTAGAGCCGGATTTAGCCGCACTGCTAAAACCGGATATGTGAAAGCAGCCTAATTCCACAAGCAGCATATATTAGGTATCCTTTACACATGCAGAACTAAAATTGAATCGATGATGAAATCAAAGCTGTTCTATTGCTTGAAGAAGGAATTATAATGCTGTTGTATTTTAGCATTTTAAAACCCCATTTGAAAAGAAAAATTGGCTCTGACCCACTACTGGTTCTAAGAGCTGAGCCCACAGGAGGATTCTTTGGTACCTTATTGGACTATTCCAGCCCTGGTCAAACATTTTCTTTAGCTTTAAACACAATACTAATAACAGGGCACAAGCTACAATGCAGGAAGTGTGTATGTGGCTAAAACCACATTTGAGGCAGAAGTCTTCTGTAACATCTGCCCTTGACCACAGACTAAAGCTGACTGTCACAAACAGACTGCCAAATCGGCAGGACCTCAAGAACCCTAAAACCCTTTAAACCCTATACAGGGATTTGGAATTACACAAAGTCCAGGAGATCACTGCCTATGGAAGGCTGCGATCCAGAAAAGAGTGGTCATCAGGAAGGGTCCAAACCAGGAGGCACAAAGAGGCACAAACTCAGGAGGCAGAGCATAGTCAGGAAATCAGGCAGAGGTCAAAACCGGAGATGGCAGTGAGGTACATGAATGGCAGGCAGGAGGGTAGTCAGGAAACAAGTAGAAGTCAGAACACCAGAATCACTAGACAGAACAGGGCGGGACAGGAACCAGGAATACAGAACTATCTCTGGCAGTCGTCAGCAGACAGGAGAGAGAATAAAAATGGTGTGTTGTGTTCCCATTGGCTATAGCTGAATGATGGTAACTTCAGCTGGAAGACACACGCCAGCTACAGTCAGCCAGTGGTACTGCAGGTGCCAGGGAAACCCAGCTTAGTGGATGAGCGAAGCCTTCGCCCACCAGAGCCAGTGGCACTGACTCCTCTCTCATCCCCAGTACTATCCATGGTGGGAACATGGCGTCACCTGGCGATCGGAGCAGAAGTTGCAGGAGCGGACTCCGGTGGTGACATGACATCCTGTTGGAGAGAAGAGAGCTAGGACTGAAGACATAAATAATGAGCCTGATGAAAGGGGGGCATCTGAAGAATGTTCCAGGTGTGTTGCAGCTACACAGATGTGTTATTTGCTAAGTCGTTGAAGCAGACCCTAAATCAGCATCTGCCAAGGCCATAAGGAGAGCAGGCAGAGTACAATGAGATTTCATGTATAACTTGAGGTACCTGACATTGAATAGTGAATCGTGAATAGGTAAGTAGACCTGAGTCCTTCATGTGTGAATTATATTATAATAATAGCTGTCTATTTGACAACAACACTACCATATTGTCAGCTTTTATGTATCAGGCAGGTTGACGTCGATGAGATATATTTAAAACAATAGACAAATAAAGCAGACAATCTCTTCTAAAACACACATAAAAAACAAAAAATATGTGACTCTTCAGATTTTGTATTATACTGAGCCTGATGAAGAGAGCTGTGTAGTCTCGAAAGCTTGCTATTATTACCATCTTTTCAGTTAGCCATTAAAAGATATCAACCACTGAGGACTCTCAGTTCTTTTTTTTTTTTTATAAATGTAACTTTTATTAACATTATCAATAACACAGGAAACACCGTATTGTACAGAATAAAGCACAATGTCAGAACACAAGCATTGTACCGAGGAATTGTTAGCGGTTCAAATCCTAAAATATGGGGAGATACAAAACTCAAGACTGTATAAACAACGATAAGAACTGTAACCGACTACTGTCGGAGGATCAACATAATACCTTTTTATACTATATAACGAGGCCACCTTAGAGGAGTGAACAAAACCGGGGCCGTAACTCAAGTGTGAGTTGGCAGAATAGAAGATACTGAGTAAAACATGAACAAGAAAGAAAAAGAGAGAAAAGAAAGTCAGAGAAGAAAAAGTTGGGAGGATTGGGGTGAAAAAGGTTAGGTAAATTTGTCAGGATGGAGGAGGAGGTGATGGGGGGGTTCTAGACACTGACAGTGCAAATTCAACTTGTCTCCAACAGTGAAATGTAATCATCAGATCCCTTAAACTCTGTCCAGTTATACCACGTTCTAACAAACCGGTCTTGAGAGTTGTGAATTATGGAAGTGAGGTCTTCGAGCAACATCGTCTCGTTTATCCTGGCGAACCACATTGCCATCGTAGGAGGGTTATCATTTTTCCACAAGCGAGGTATGCAAGCTCTGGCTGCCGTGATTAAGTGTCGTAGTAAGGAATTCTTGTACTTTTTCGTTGGGATGTCACAATGATGTAAAAGGACAAGGGCTAGATCCAGAGCGGTGGTCAAGATAGTAATTTTTGTATAACTGTTTGTACATTCTCCCAAAACGGGGCAAGGCGCCTACATGACCAGAAAAATATGCATCAGACTACCATCCTCCTCATCACATCTCCAACAGAGTGGGCTCACTTCTGGGAAGATTGAGTGCAGTCTAGTAGGAACTCTGTACCATCTGGTGAGCAACTTAAAACTCGCTTCCTGATCACGGGACTTAGATAAAGGATCGATGGGTCAGAGAACATATCTTTTCCCCATTGGGACTCAGAAAATTGGATTTGAAGCTCATCCTCCCATTGTGATTGAAATTTGGTTTTAGTGTTCCCAGTGTGTGTGTTAATAAGATTATATGCCATAGAAAGGGTATGTCTAATGGGACCCGTGCTTATACATTCCTTTTCAAAAGGTGTCATAGAGTTAGAAAAATGGGATCTAGGAGGAAGGGATTTCATGAAATGTGTCAATTGGTTGGCTCTCCATACATCGAGGAAACAATGAGGACGATTGGTGGAGTATATGTGATCTAATGAATGAATTACCGCGACATGACAAAGTGGGGTCATCTCTCAGATGTTTTACTCTGCTGGAACCCACCCATGGAATCCCCGGTAAATATACATCTGTGAAGTCCTGTTCCACTCCTACCCAGGCCTTCATTTCACCGTTCCTACACCAGTCCAGAATTCTAGAAAGATGAGTAGCTAAGTAATATGATTTGAAATTAGGAAGTGCGGTCCCTCCAGCCGGCTTGGAGCGGTGCAGGATCTTTCTGCTAATTGTGGTGGTTTGTCTCCCCAGATGAATTTAGTTTGGATTGATGTGAGGCTTTTAAAGAATGATGAAGGGACCATAATTGGGAGGGCTTGAAGGATATATAATATCCTGGGAAGGATGTTCATTTTCAAAATTGCAATCCTCCCAAACCATGTGAAAGTGTTCTTCCTTCACCTCGAGCAATCATTTTGGACTTCCTGTAATATCTTAGGATAATTTAGGGAGAAGGTCTAGCAGGTGTCCCTTGGGAGCACAGTGCCTAGGTACTTGATCGAAGAGTTCGCCCAGTAAAATTTGTAAGACCTCTTCAATGGTGCCAAGGCAGTGTGAGCTGAATTAATGTTTAATGCCTCCGATTTCGCTAGGTTAATTTTAAGATTGGATAGCTTGCCCTACAATTCAAATTAAGTCATGAGAGCTGGTAGAGTAGATAAGGGGTTGCTGATAAAAAACAATAAATCATCTGCATAAGCTGCAATTTTGTATAGTGCACCTTTAATCATGGGGCCTTGTATGTTAGTGTTATTCCTGATCTTCCGGAGGAATGGTTCTACTGATAGTATGAAATTCAAAGGGTAGAGTGGGAACCCCTGCCTTGTTCCGTTAAATATAGGAAAATCAGAGGAGAGGAATACATTCACTTTCACCTTGGCCGACGGTTTTGAATATAAAGCTGAGATCTAGGCGAGCATGTTAGGTCTGAGGCCAATTCGACAGAGTGTCTCGAACATAAATGTCCAAGTCACCCTGTCGAACACCTTCTCTGCGTCAGTAGCAAGCAGCATCAGGGGTAGAGATTTCAGCTTTGCTCTGTAAATAAGGTGTAGAGCCTTAAGCTGGTGTCACACTAAGCGACAGCGACAACGACGTCGCTGTTACGTCACCATTTTCGGTGACGTAACAGCGACCTTGTAAGTCGCTGTTATGATCGCTGCTTAGCTGTCAAACACAGCAGAAGCAGCGATCATAACGTCGCTGTGCTACATGTGCAGAGAGCAGGGAGCCGCGCTTAGCGCTGGCTCCTTGCTCTCCTAGGTACAGTACACATCGGGTTAATTAACCCGATGTGTACTGCAGCTACATGTCACAGTGCAGAGAGCAAGGAGCCGCGCGCACTGCTTAGCGCTGGCTCCTTGCTCTCCTTGCTACAGTATACATCGGGTTAATTACCCGATGCATACTGCAGCCACATGTCACAGTGCAGGAGCCGGCACTGGCAGCAAGAGCGGAGGCTGGTAACCAGCGTAAACATCGGGTAACTAGGGAAAGGTCTTCCCTTGGTTACCCGATGTTTACGCTGGTTACAGCTTACCGCAGCTGCCAGTGCCAGCTCCTGATCGCTTCATTTCGACGCTCTCTCGCTGTCACACACAGCGATGTGTGTGTCACAGCGGGAGAGTGACGACCAAAAAATGAAGCTGGACATTCAGCAACGACCGGCGACCTCACAGCAGGGGCCAGGTCGTTGCTGGATGTCACACACAGCGACAGCGACGGGACGTCGCTGCAACGTCACAGAAAATGGTGACGTAGCAGCGACGTCGTTGTCGTCGTCGTTATGTGTGACACCAGCTTAAGTTGTGTTATCTCTAGCTTCTCTACCACCCACGAAGCCTGCCTGATCAGGGTAAATGAGTGATTGTAAAGAAGGAGCCAATCTAGATGCTATCATTTTCGCAAATAGTTTGATATCTACGTTGAGAAGTGATATCGGCCTGTAATTGGAACAGAGGACAGGGTCTTTACCTATTTTATGTATGACCGAAATGTGGGCTCTCAAAGAGTCTACTGGCAGTCTCGACCTCCCAGGAATAGCGTTCAGGCACCTGATAAGGTGTGGAGAGAGGGACTTCAGAAATAGTCTTTAATAGGGGAGTGTAAGACCATCGGGACCTGGGGCCTTCCCTGGTTTAGTGTTCTTAATTGCCATGGAGAGCTCTTCTTCTGAGAAGGGCTGTTCCATGGCCACTGCCTCATCATCTGACAACGCTAGCATGCCCAATTCCTTAATGTATTTTTGAATTCGGTCTTTAAATTCATCACCTTGCGTCTCCTCCGTACCCTTATCTATTGAATAAAGTGCCTCATAATAGTGTTTAAAGGCATCCGCTATGCCCGAAAGTGTGTGAGTATGTTGCCCTGACTGATCTACTATAGGTGGTACGTACTTATTGGACCATTGGGCTCTCAGTGCTCTTGCTAGTGCTTTGCCACTTTTATTGCTGTGTTCATAATAGAAGCGATGGCACTTGGTAAATATTGCCTTTGCTTTGTGGGTCAGTATAGAACGTAGGGATTCCCGCCTGGCCAACAGGGTTTTTCTCAGGGACTCATCGGGGGATTTTTTGTGAGAGCTCTCCAAGTGATTTATCTCTTTTAGTAAATTAGATAACTCCTCTCCACGTTCCCTCTTCATCTGTGCCCCACGTTTGATAAAAATTCCCCTTATCACGCATTTGTGTCCTTCTCAGACTGACCAAGGATCTGTGTCCCCTTTCATATTGGCAAAGACCCAATTTAAAGTTTCTTGAATTTCTGTTGTTACGACAGGGTCATCTAAAAGCGACACGTTCAATCTCCAAAGACATTGCTTTGGTCTAAACATCGGCAAGAGTATGGAGATGCTGACATGATCGGAAATTATTATGTTATCAATATCAGCGCTACAGAGAAGGGAAACGTCTTGGTGTTTAATGAAAAAGTAATCGATCCTCGTGTACATGTCGTGGGGAGCAGAATAGTATGAGAAATCCCTATCTGATGGGTGCATTAGTCGCCATGTATCGAGCAATTGGTGGTTACGGATGCAGGAAGTCACGCGCTTTTGAACAGAAGGAGGTGTGGAAGAGATGCCTCTGGAGTTATCCAAGGCAGGGTCCGGAATCATATTGAAATCTCCGCCCAGGATTAAAAGGCCCTCCGCTAGAAAATCCAACAACTCTAAGTATATGTGAAGCACCCTATCCTGCCCCGTATTTGGGAGGTACAAAGATGCCAGTGTTACCTTTTGGGAAGCAATATGTCCCTTGACCACCAGAAAGCGGCCCTCTCAATCTGTGTGAGATTCAAGGAACTCCCAGGGGATCGCTTTAGAAACGACTATGCTCAAGTCTCTAGATTTTGGATCCGGTGAAGGACTGTGATATGCTGCAGTAAACCTGGAATCAGAAAGCTTAAAAGGTTTAGTTAGACAGTAATGAGTTTCCTGAAGGAAGGCAATATCTTAAGCCTGCTTTACACCTTACGATACAGCATACGATATCGTATGCGATCGTAACCGCCCCCATCATATGTGCACGTTCAATTTGTTGAATGTGCCGCACAAACGATTAACCCCCGTCACATGTACTTACCCATCCATACGACCATGCTGTGGGCGGCGAATGGCCACTTCCTGGAGTGGGAGGGACGTCCGGCGTCACAGCGACGTCACGCGGCAGCCGGCCAATAGAAGCGGAGGGGCGGAGCTGATCGGGACGTAAACATTCCGCCCACCTCCTTCCCTCCGCATTGCTGGCCGGGAGCCGCAGGACGCAGGTAAGATCTGTTCATCGTTCCCGGGGGGTCACACACTGCGATGTGTGCTACCCTGGGTACGATGAACAATCTGACGTTCAATTCTAGAGAAATGAATGATGTGCGTGCGATGAATGTATTACCGTTCAATCGCAATCGCATTTACCTGTCACACACTGCAATGTAATAAAATAGAAGAAAAAAAACAGAAGTTGTGCACTGCACTGCTTACCACTCTGTGGAAAATGCTGCAATAAAGTCCTTTGGCTCAATTCCATGTAGAGCCCGTCTTGTGGGTGCTTGAAGTACAGATCAGCTGCTGTATCCTCACATTGGACTTGGCTGGAAAAAACAGCTGACGGCAAGTGGAAGTCCTGAACTACCATGGTGCTATGTGCCAAGAAGCCAGAGCAAGTACTAATATCATAAAAAAGAGAAGTTTTGGCAGCACTCTGCGGTGTCAAGAAATCTATTTTATTTTTATTTTTTGCAGACAGGTGATACAGACATGAGGGAGCAGGGGGAGCGGAGCACAAGGATGACAGTACCGCTCCCCCTGCTCCCTCATGTCTGTATCACCTGTCTGCAAAAAAAAAAAAAAAAAAGAAAGATAAAATAGATTTCTTGACACCGCAGAGTACTGCCAAAACGTCTCTTTTTTATGACACACTGAAATGTACCTTACGATGCCGGATGTGCGTCACCTATGACGTGACCCCGCCGACACATCGTAAGATACATTGCAGCATGTAAAGCGGGCTTAACTTCCTTTTATGCAGAAGATTTAGGAGGATATACCGTTTTCCTGGGCTATGCAGGCCCTTTACGTTTAATGAGCCTACCCTCACTTCTGAGTATGGGTTTGATACCATTGTGATAATTGTTTGTGGTAGATAGTGCACGTCTGTGTCAAGATATGTTAGGGGAGGGAGCGGGAAAAGGGAAAATGGGGATGGGAAGAAGAAGGTAATGTAATGGAAAAAAGAGTAAGGGTATAGCTTACTAGAGAAGAAAAAGGAAGGGAGAAAGAAGAAGGATTTGAGAAACTAACATTAAATGCTGAGGTACAAATCTCAAGTCGGCTCCAGACAGCAAAGTGCTGAGGAGTCTCAAGGGAATAGAGTAAGAAGTAGAGAAACAAAGACAGTAATACGTTGAGGAGGAAAGAGAAAAGAGTAATGTGTAAGAAAGCTAACGCAGTGTACCCAAGAAAATTCTTAGGCAAGCTCCAAAAAGTGGAGCATTGGCGAATCAGAAGGTTAAAAACAATAAAGATAATTAACACACATGGGGGGGACATGGCCGTGGGTGCCACAACCTCCTGAAAGCAAAGAGGAGTGTAAATGTACTGTTACCAGTTGAATAACATCATCCTCCCTGGTGTAACAGGGGAAGGATGATGACCAAGTCTAAAAGGCCATTAAGGAGGCTAACAGCTCCTCCCTGCTTATTCTATGCTAAAGCATTAACCTTATCATTGCCATCTAAAGAACAAAATACATATTAAACAGCAAAATAAGTGTCTCCCATTTGGTCTGTGTATACCATATATGTGGATCCCCGAAATGGTTACTAATGAGTCATTTATGGCCCTCCTCTTGTCACCTCTCAGAATACATGTGGGAGGGATCCCCAAAATGGTTACCACTGGGTCATATATGCCCCTCCTCCTATCGCCTCTCATGGTACATGTGGGAGGAGTCAGTATGGGAGACACAAATTAAAAAGCAAAATCTCAAATCAGACTGCGCTTGATGGATAACGCATTAGGGAGATGTAGAAATGTTATCCTTCTGCGAAGGCTGATGGTGGCAACATACTCCTCTTCGTGGCTTCTGCTGAGGTGTACGGAAGCCCTCCAATGACAGCCAGTCTGGAATCGGGACTGGCACCACATTGAGGAGATCAAACAGTGCAGGGAGATCGTCCAGTGTATGAAGGTAGAACATGGTGTCTTCTTTTCGGACGATGAGGTGCAATGGGTGTCCCCACCGGTATGTTGCTCCGGCATCCGTTATCTTCACCAAGAGGGGATGAAGAAGGCTTCTCATGTACAGAGTGCGAGAAGAGACATCTGGAAAGATCTTAGAAGGAGAGTCATTGAAAACGATCCGGTCAGACTTCCAAGCCTCCCGTAGAATGTCTTCTTTGTTTATAAAATAATGGAGTCTACACAAGATGTCTCTCGGCTTGGCCGGATCTAATGGTCTTCTCCTTGTGACATGATGCACTCTATAAAACTGATAGCGGTCTTCTAGAGCTCGACCGGTCCCACTTTGGAAAAGTTTCTGCACTTTAGATTGCAAGTTCTCTCTTCCTTCTTCTTCAAGGAGCCCCTTTATCCAAATGTTGTTTCTCCTCCCTCTATTTTCTTGATCATTGAGCAGGAGAGCCATTTCTTGCAATTTTGAGTGCATTGTATCTTGTATCTCGGAGAGAGCGAGGACTTGAACCAAAATGTCTTTAAGTGAGACCTCAGTCGCTGATGTCCTATTTCTGAGCTCCGCAACCTCTCCCTTAATATTGTCTATAGCCTGCTGATGAGATGTTTCAATTCTTTCGGCAAGATCAGCGAGGTCTTGTTTAGTGGGGAGAGCCTGAATCAAGTCCTTCAGCGCTTGAAAGTCTAAATTAGCCTGCGCATGAACTGACCTAGTATATGAAGGATCCATATCGTGGGGAAGCAGTATTTTTGTGAAGAGGAATTAGAGGCTTCTTGTGTGTGGGAATCTGGAGAGGCGTCTTTAGATTTCGATGGCGGAGAATACTCCGAGTGAGAGGTGGAGGGCAGCCTTTTAGGGGTGTCTTTGTTTTTCCTTGAGGTGCTTTTAGTAACTTGTGTCGAGTTAGGCATTGATGTTTTTGCCTTCAGATGCGAGACAGCCTTTGCTGTAGGCGCCTGTATGAAGTAGTGTCCTATTGTTTTGGAGACTTCCCGTGTAATGTGGGGAGAAGAAGGTAGCAAGTCTGAGTTGACAAGCTGGCGTTTCCATGGCATTCCACTTTAAGATGGAAGTGGAGGAGTTTGAAGTGAGAGGAGCAAGCACTTGGGTGTCTGGGTTTGTGGCCCAGGCACTAACAGCAAGGTTGGCAGACGGTGGTGGCCGTCTGCAGGAGTGGTGGAGCAACGCGGAACCGTAGGACCGAAGTCGGGCGACGGCCCGCCGGTACTGACCGGGGAGCGAAGTGAAGCCAGCACACACAGGCAGGGCCATCGGACCCCGACCAGGCTTGGAGACACTGACAATAGTCAGATCCGAATGTGACTGGAACCCCAGGGGTTTCACAACAGCAAAAGTCCCAATTGAAGGCAACAGCCCACACTGTGAGGGTATACAGCTACCGCCTAAAGCTAGAGACCCAAGGGCCAGCGCCAGCGGACAAACGGGCTCCTCCGGTACCCATACACCTAGGAGCGGACTACCGTTTGGAATCCATAGTAGTCAGAAGGAGAACATCAAGGTGCAAGGAAAGACAGCCGGCATCACCTGTCCGAGGAGAAACACTGCAGCCGGCTGCGGGACCCGTCCATCCAGCCATTTGGTTTACCGAGGACTTTGTACCTTTCTTGCTGAGTGAGTACATCTATACCATCCGGCACCGTGCCGCGCTGTCCCTGCAACCCTGCACCTCACCAACCCTATCTCCCCGTCACGACATCATCGGGCCCCGGGACCACCGACCCCTACCCACGGAGGGGGAAAACAACATCCCAGCTGCTCCCTACCATCGCTCCCGGGATCCCCGTCACCAGCAGCGGTGGTGCCCATCTTCACCACGACCCGTGGGTGGCGTCACGGACTAAATCCCCCAAACCAACCACCCCTTTCACTCACGGGCGAGGAGCGCTGCTCGAGTCCCCGGATCTGGCCCACTGCTCAAGCCACCGAGCAGCAGCAGCAGCCACAGCAGCACCAGACCCGAGCGTTAGCAAGAGCGCAGCAGCGACGGCGTCCTCCCTGCCCGCGACACCGGCGTCACACGGTACGATATATCGGGCGATATGTCGTCGGGGTCACGTCGTTAGTGACGCACATCCGACATCATTAGACATATCGTATCGTGTGACACCTAGGAACGACTGTGAACGAGCAAAAATACTCACCTTATTGTTGCTCGTTGACACGTCAATCATTTTCAAAAAGTCGGTCCTCCTTCTGTGCTCCCGTTGTTCATCGTTCCCGTGGCAGCACACGTTGCTCCGTGTGACACCACGGGAACAGCGAACACAGCTTACCTACGTCCCGCCGGCAATGCGGAAGGAGGGAGGTGGGTGGGATGTTACGTCCCGCTCATCTCCGCACCTCCGCTTCTATTGGCCGGCCGCTGAGTGACGTCACTGTGATGCCGAACGTCCCTCCCCCTTCAGGAAGAGGATGTTCGCCGCCCACAGCGAGGTCGTTCGGGAGGTAAGTACGTGTGACAGGGGTTCACGACTTTGTGTGCCACGGGCAACTAATTGCCCGTGACGCACAAACGACGGAGGCGGGTAGATATATCGTCCCGTGTGACGCCGGCATAATTGGTGTTTTTCAAGGGTTAAATGGCTTTCGGCTAATGATATTACACTACATCTACATACATGGTGATGCCCCACATCAAATTCAGATCACTCCAGCCTGGCCCAAACAGGTTCTGGGCATCAGAACTTGCATCAAAGTGGGCAAAACCTCAGTTTTCACAGATTTGAATAAGTAACTGGTGTTTTTGAAAGGTTAAGTGGCTTTGGGCCACTGATCTCACACAGCACTTACATACCTAATGATGCTACACATCAAATTCAGATCACTCCAGCCTGGCCCAAACAGGTTCTGGGCATCAGAACTGGCATCAAAGTGGGCAAAACCCCAGTTTTCACAGATTTGAATAAGTAACTGGTGTTTTTGAGGGGTTAAATGGCTTTGGCCACTGATCTCACACCACATTTACATACATAGTGATGCCACACATCAAATTCAGATCACTACAGCCTGGCCCAAACACATTCTGGGCATCAGAACTGGCATCATAGTGGGCACACAGCCAATTTTCACAGATTTGAATAAGTAACTGGTATTTTTGAGGGGTTAAATGGCTTTGGACCACTGATCTCACACCACATTTACATTCCTAGTGATGCCACACATCAAATTTAGATCATCCCAGCTTGATCCAAACAGGTTCTGGGCATCAGAACTGGCATCATAGTGGGCAAAACCCCAGTTTTCACAGATTTGAATAAGTAACTGAAGTTTTTGAAATTCAAATCTGTTAAAACTGGGGGTTTTCCCACTTTGATGCCACTTCTGATGCCCAAAACCTGTTTGGGCCAGGCTGGAGTGATCTGAATTTGATGTGTGGCATCACTAGGTATGTAAACTTGGTGTGAGATCAGTGGCCCAATGCCATTTACCCCTTAAAAAACACCAGTTACTTATTCAAATCTGTGAAAGCTTTGAATTTGCCCACTTTGATGGCAGTTCTGATGCCCAGAACCTGTTTGGGCCAGCCTGGAGTGATATGAATTTGATGTGTGATATCACTAGGTATGTAAATGTGGTGGGAGATTGTTACGATTGTGATGCCCTGGAATAGCCAGGTAGTCATAGACAGGCCCTTGCACAAACACCCGTCCCCTAACAAAGTAACAGCGGCCAACCTAAAAAACCCTGAGTCACCCCTCTCGGGTCTTGACGTTCACACCCAGGGACGGAGCCAGGCAGTTGGCCACGCCCACCGAGGACTTCGGATAGCCTGGGGCGGGAAAAGCACAAACAGATCAGTTTTGGAGGTGAAAGAGAGTAGTGGTAAAGAGTAAACATCTGTCAGGGATCTGGGTCGTAGCCCAGATACCCTGTGGCCAGGAGGCAGATGGTGGTTGCCGCCTGCAGGAGCCGGGAAGATGGCTGGTGGAGCCGTAAGGGACCGGGACAGGGTAGTGGTACCGAACTGGGGAACCAACTGGAAACCGGAGCACCAGGAAGAGTACTCAGACCCAGAACGAGGTCCAGAAGTCACTGGACCACGTCAAATTTACTGATTGAGGTCTGGACCTTAGGTACTTTCCCGTCCCAAGACCCGAAAGACAGCAACAGCCCACCGAGGGGGATAGAAAGCCACCGCACAGACAGCGAGATCCCACGGGCCGGCGCCTGCGGGCAAAACGGGCTCTCCCGACACATACACGCTGGGGAGCGGACTCCCGTCACTGAAGCGTAGGCAGTCAGAATCTACAAAAGAGGTGCAGGAGAAAGGCGGGGACCACTAACCTGGTGGGGGACCAGACGCAGCTGGCTGCGGGCACCGACCACCATCCTTTTTGGTTTATCAGACACTCCGGTGTATCTGTCATAGTGAGTACAACAGTGCCATCCACCCGCGCACCGCCCTGCATCGCCCAGCCACTACACACTTCCCAAACGGTCCTGAGGCTACCATCCCTACCCACAGAGGGGTTAACATTTTGCTGCACGACCGTCTCCCCCGGGTGCCCCGTAATTGCAGCGGTGGTGTCTACACCTTCACCACGTCCCGTGGGTGGCATCACGAACTCAAAACACGGCTCCGGCCGTACACCTACCTAACCACCACCCCCATCGAGATTGCCAGCAACCCCTTGCAGAGTGACGTGACCACCGGGTGCGGAGGCGCTCGAGCCACCCACCGAATGAGCCCAGATCCAAGTGGCTCGGCTGCGGCCGAGCGCGGGTCGGTACAAGATCAGTGGCCCAAAGCCATTTAACCCCTCAAAAACACCAGTTACATATTAAAATCTGTGAAAACTGGGGTTTTGCCAACTTTGATGCCAGTTCTGATGCCCAGAACCTGTTTGGACTAGGCTGGAGTGATCTGAATTTGATGTGTGGCATCACTAGGTATGTAAATGTGATGTGAGATCAGTGGCCCAAAGCCATTTAACCCCTCAAAAACACCAGTTACATATTAAAATCTGTGAAAACTGGGGTTTTGCCCACTTTGATGCCAGTTCTGATGCCCAGAACCTGTTTGGACTAGGCTGGAGTGATCTGAATTTGATGTGTGGCATCACTAGGTATGTAAATGTGGTGTGAGATCAGTGGCCCAAAGCCATTTAACTCCTCAAAAACACCAGTTACTTATTCAAATCTGTGAAAATATGATGTGTGCCCACTTTGATGCCAGTTCCGATGCCCAGAACCCCTTTGGTCCAGGCTAGAGTCACTTGAGTTTGATTAGAGGCATCACTACGTATGCAATTTTGGTGTTAGATCAGTGGCCCAAAGCCATTTAACTCTTTCACTAACATACTTCGGTGCCCACTTTGATGCCCATTTTTTTTGGCAGTTTTATAATTTTTGCAGCTGATTTTAACTGTATTTATATTAGGGCACATCAGTGCATTGTATTTTATTATTGTGATGTGATTTTTGTTATTAAACCTTTAAAAAACTGAAAATACTAAATTGCCGAATAAGAAACTAGACAAATAAGAAACCAACTTCAGCCCCGAATAAAAAACTGACGAATAAGAAACCAACTTCAGCATCGTCTGTCTGTGTCTTTCTTTGTCTGTCTGTGTTCATGTCTCTGTCTGTCTGTTTCTATCACTCTGTCTGTATTTGTGTCAGTCTGTCTTTCTCCATCTCTGTGTCTGTCTGTCTCTCTCTATCTCTGTCCCTGTGTGTGTCTGTCTGTCTCTTTCCCCGTCTGTCTTTGTCTGTATCTTTCCAGGTCTGTTTCTTTGACCATCTGTTTTTTTCCCAACTGTTTCTTTGCCCGTCTGTTTCTTGGCCCGTCTGTCTCTTGGCCTGTCTGTCTCTTTGCCCATCTGTCTCTTTGCCCATCTGTCCCTTTCCAGGACTGTCTCTTTCCAGGGCTGTCTCTTTCCAGGGCTGTCTCTTTCCAGGGCTGTCTCTTTGCCTGTCTGTCTCTTTGCCCGGCTGTCTCTTTGCCTGGCTGTCTCTTTGCCCAGCTGTCTCTTTGCACATCTGTCTCTTTCCAGGGCTGTCTCTTTCCAGGGCTGTCTCTTTGCCCATCTGTGTCTTTGCCCATCTGTCTCTTTGCCCGTCTGTCTCTTTGCCCGTCTGTCTCTTTGCCCGTCTGTATCTTTCCAGGGCTGTCTATTTCCAGTTCTGTTGCTTTGCCCGGCTGTCTCTTTCCCAGTCTGTCTCTTTCCCCATCTGTCTCTTTCCCCATCTGTCTCTTTCCCCATCTGTTTCTTTTCTCATCTGTCTCTTTGCCCAGCTGTCTCTTTGCCCGGCTGTGTCTCTTTGCATGGCTGTCTCTTTCCAGGGCTGTCTCTTTCCAGGGCTGTCTCTGTCTGTCTATTTCCATGTCTGTCTCTCTCTGTCCGTCAGTTTGTTTGTCTCTATTCGTCTCACCACCGACATCTTATTACCTCACACATAAGCTTCTTATACTAACAGTTTATTTTGTTCCCATAGCAACTACTGACAGTTGCTATTAATAGCTTGTAGCTCCCACCTCTATTCAGTTTAATGGAGGCAGGATTTTGGAGATTAACTGTAAAGTGCGGGGTTAAATTTTCCCAGCAAACATAGTCTATGACGTACCCTAGGCCACATGAGGCGTCTGCAAAATGTCGTGATTGTAAATGCGATGATGCTAATTCCTTTAGCAGACATACACACACACACACACACACACACACACATACACACATACATACATACATACATACATACACACATACATATACTGAGCTTTATATATTAGATAAAACAACTGAGTAGAAATTAGTTTCACAATTGATTTTTGAAAACATTGAAGTGGTGTCTGCGATCAAGTTGTCCAGAGGTATCGGACTAGTGCCGTATAGCAAGACCAATGTAATATCACAGAGAGACAGTTGGCCTACTGAGTGGGGATGTATTTTTCTGGACTGAGCTTCATAAAGGGGGTGGTATATTGGGGGTCTAAGGCACCACCCACTTCATACAGAAAAAGAAACTTAGAAAAATAGGAAGCAACCTGACTCTTATTCGACGCATGAAGCATTGCATGGTCTTGGTAGAAGACCAATTAGAATAGGATATAAAGTTAGGATCAAAAATCTTGCAGCCAACAAGTTTTATTGTGCCACTTCAAGTAATTTGTGTCACTGTTGTTAAGAAAAGCAGTTTTGCGCCCCTGTTGTGAAAGAAAATAACTTTATCAATAGCTAAAACTCTGTGACAATTTCTTAAAGGAGAAACCATTAACCCCCCCTCTTCCGGGTTAAAATAAATACCTTTTCTATAAGTTAATAATACATTTTTTTTTTTTTTTCACAAAAATTCAAGGATAATTTGAAAACACAGAAATGTCTCTTCCTATTCAATTTAATTAGAAAAGTGCAGAATTTAACCTTAAAACTAAAGTTTCCTTATCCAAAAAAAAAAGTCTTGAGTCCTTAATTTTAAACTATTGCTTTATTGCAAATTAATATATTTTGTTATACTAGTATTCAAAGAGTAATCTGAAAACATAACCTTACATGCTAAAATGATCTATAATTCTAAATTTACAGAAAAGGAAAGATACTGACTAGTTTCAGATGCCGATAGGTAACGCATAATAGGCCTTTGTTTCGTTCTAGGAACCATTTTCCTTTATTCTTGGCATCACTTGGAACTATTACTGACATAAAATAGACTGGAAACAGCACACTGTTCCAATCACTTTTATCCCTGTGTTTATATTACATTAGCTAATGAGGAGACTAGGGCATTTGAACAGTTAATGAAAACCTGCAGCTAACGCAAATTAATTTAATGTATAGTTACTGGTTTCACTAACACTTTATAGTTTAAACTGCAGAAAACCTTGGAAGAATATTTATACCTAAGCTTATTTTCTAGTGCGCACACCCAAAGGTTTAAAAGCCCAACTCATTATCCTAATTTGATGAATATTTTACTTAGTTAATATATGCTGTATATTCTCATAAAGTCTACCGCTGCTCTTTATTTTACACATTTTCTGGTCTGACCTGCCATAAAATCTTTGTACAACAATTATATATCATATTTTTATTGAGAAAAATGTCACAAATCAGAGGGCGTTCTGTTACGGTTGCTGTGGCTCTGGAGACTATGTCCGCATTTCTTGCTACTGCACATGTGCAAGCGCTGGAGACTAAGTCCTATCTTGGAGCCATTGCACATGTGCAGGTGACATCATCGCTGACACGAGGTCACATGTCTCTGACACCTTCTAAGCTGATTGGCCACTGGTCATGTGCTTCTGACACGTGGTCACATGTCTCTGACACCTTCTATGCCGATTGGTTGCTGGTCATGTGCTTGTGACGCTTTGCTCGGTGATAAGTCAGCGTGACGTCATTGCTGTCATTCTGGCAGCGGATTGGCTCTGGTGTCCTCCATCTTGGATGAGGCACAGAGTCTATATAAGACCCTGACGCACGCCACCCGGCGCTCAGTCCTCTTGGTTCATGCATGAGGGTAGACGCCCTGTGCACGTCCCTCTAGGCATCTCTCTGTCTATGTTAGGTGAGCGCTACTGGCAGGGTAGCATTCTTATACCTTACAGCTTCGGCTGCAGTCCGTATCCTTACCTCTTAGTGGAGCGGACATAGGCAGGTGCCTGAGGCACATGGTCCGGCTGGGCCTAGTGATTTTACTCGTAGGTGGACGTTGCCGCTAGGGTAACGTTCCTTATACTGCGTCTGGCAGTTGTTCGTATCCTCGCACACTAGGGGAGCGAACAGAGGTAGGAGCTTTGTGCGGCTTATGCTGCTGTCCGTCTCTTTTGCACCACTAGAAGAGCGGACCTAGGCAGGTGCCATATCTAGTGGTTCGTGTCCTCGCACACTAGTGGAGCGAACGCAGGTAGGAGCTTTGTGCGGCTTACGCTGCTGTCTGTCTCTTTTGCACCACTAGAAGAGCGGACCTAGGCAGGTGCCATATCTAGTGGTTCATGTCCTTGCACACTAGTGGAGCGAACGCAGGTAGGAGCTTTATGCGGCTTACGCTGCTGTCCGTCTCCTGGCATCACTAGAGGAACAGACCTAGGTAGGTGCCATTTCCCACTCACTGCTTTTGTCTCTGTGATCTTTAACAGAGACCATTCCACACACCCTCCAAGTAAGGGAGGAATTGCTTTATTTTCTAATTATATTCCTCTGTGAGTTTAACAGAGGTATTGCACTCTGCAATTGTGCTATTATTTTTTACAGTGGCACACTTATATACCCCTTATCCTCTGCCATAGTCTGCAGCAGAGTCTTTGCACGGTGGACCCTGACTGTCTGACATTCCTTTAGGTTTTATTATCAGACAGCCCCCCGTAACATGTTCAGCTACTATGGCTGGACCATTTTCCACTGCAGTGCTACTGTTTATTGTGTTTTTGGATCACAAATGAAGGGAATCTAGTATGGAAACAATATTTAAAAAAAATAAATGATTGATATGTAACTAAAATATTCTTTATAAACAATCACCAAAATTTTTTATATAAGTGTTATTAGTTCATTTGACTTTACTTACATTTGTGCTTTTATTTGCTTCTACTGTTTGGCTATAAGAACAGGAACCCACCCCCACCCCCCATCAACTTACGAATTCGCACTTAACACCAACTGAGCCTAAGGGTACCTTCACACTTAGCGATGCAGCAGCGATCCGACCAGCGATCTGACCTGGTCAGGATCGCTGCTGCATCGCTACATGGTCGCTGGTGAGCTGTCAAACAGGCAGATCTCACCAGCGACCAGTGAACAGCCCCCAGCCAGCAGCGAAGTGCAAGCGACGCTGCACTTGCACAGAGCCGCCGTCTGGAAGCTGCGGAGACTGGTAACTAAGGTAAACATCGGGTATGGTTACCCGATGTTTACATTAGTTACCAGCGCACACCGCTTAGCTGTGTGTGCAGGGAGCAGGGAGCCGCGCACACTGAGCGCTGGCTCCTTGCTCTCCTAGCTACAGTACACATCGGGTTAATTAACCCGATGTGTAATGCAGCTACATGTGCAGAGAGCAGGGAGCCGCGCACACTGCTTAGCGCTGGCTCCTTGCTCTCCTAGCTGCTGTACACATCGGGTTAATTAACCCGATGTGTACAGCAGCTACATGTGCAGAGAGCCGGAGCCGGCAGCACAGGCAGCGTGAGAGCTGCAGAGGCTGGTAACTAAGGTAAATATCAGGTAACCACCTTGGTTACCCGATGTTTATCTTGGTTACAAGCTTACCTCAACTGTCAGACGCCGGCTCCTGCTCCCTGCTCGCTTCATTTGTCGCTCTCTCGCTGTCACACACAGCGATCTGTGTGTCACAGTGGGAGAGCGCCTTTGAAGAAAACGAACCAGGGCTGTGTGTAACGAGCAGCGATCTCGCAGCAGGGGCCAGATCGCTGCTCATTGTCACACACAGCGAGATCGCTAATGAGGTCACTGCTGCGTCACAAAAAGCGTGACTCAGCAGCGATCTCGGCAGTGAGCTCGCTGTGTGTGAAGCACCCCTAAAAGACCTATTGACTTAACTGGGATCCATCAGGATTCCATCACAGTGGTCATTGTTTTACCGTACACAATATAGCAATATGTTGCACTATTTAGTTTAGTATTTTTACTACAATCTGTAATGGAGGAATCTCCAAGGGTGGATGCACGTGATCAGGACATGCTGCATCCTAGACGCAGCATGTTTTCTCCTGCAGGACCACAGTGGCCCATGCCCACAATCAGGGTTTGGGCCACTGAGGACTTTGTCTTTTTTTTCCCTTCGGAGAACACTTGTGTCTCCACAGCATAAATTGACATGCTGTGACTAGGAAAGCTGTGTTGCATGTCAATTTAGTGTACAAGTTGGTGCGGTCTTTCACCTTTCCTCACGCATCTGTATTAAAGTACTTTGCTCTGCCCTCGGCATGGCAGATCAAAGTGCGCCTCTGCAGGACCTCAATGCCGACCTGTGTGGATGATATAGGACGCATCATCTACACAGGGCTGAGAAGAAGCAGGACGATGATCGCAGCAGAGAGGAGGCGCTGGACCCACAAGCAACCTCCCCAGGAGAGTATAATTAAGGTCTTTTTTACATTATAGAGAGTGGCCTGGGCTGTTATATACACTATTCTACAATGCTGTATATAACAGCTCACTGGTGGTGGCCACAGCTTATAAGGGACAAATCTGGTGACAGGTTCCCTTTATGTCCTATCCACTATGCTTCTACTGTACAACAGTGTTTTGGACGCAGCAAAAATATACTGCAGCCAAAACACTGCAAACACTGATTGTGGGCACATACCCTTAGACAAGAAAGAAAAAAGCTATCAGAAATCCTTAATGCAAAATATGTTTTATTGAATAATAAAGGTGCTACAGTGGAAGTGAAAAAATGTGACCACACAGGTCAGGAGAAGGGCTCAAAATTCCCACAGCAAATGTGATTGCTAACTATAGAAGTATACTAAGGAGTTAATAAAAATATATATATATATATATAAATAACAATACCGGAAAAATAGTTGTCCAAGCAGATACACATAGAATACAACTGCAAATATTAAATGTAAACAGCTCAAGGACTGCAAACTAAATTGTATAAATATTACAGCATACAGGGTTAGCCACCTATCATAGATTAGCAAAAAGGGTCGGGTCTGGGATTATTATTGCAAAATGTTGACAAAGTATTTGATAGCATTAATAAAAAGCATCTATATATGCCATATATATATAACCAGTGCCCTTATGGCAGAGATGTTATAGTATTACAAATCGTGTAAAGGGGATCATATCTAAACGAACTATATAGGGGATAGAAAACTATCTCCCAAAATTAATAGCCCAGATCCACTTACCAATTTGATATAGGAAGCAACCCCGATCACGTAATCCTGCGCTGCAAAGAAGTAAAGCCAGTATTGATGGGGAAAAAGGCACCGACCCGACGGCCGTTTCGGCGTGAGCCTTCGTCAAGGAGTGACATCATGTGCATGGACAGAAGTATAAAAAGGTCCGATGACCAATCAGTGCATGACCTGCAAAAGATTGACGCACATACCCTTAGGTAGATATAAGCATAGACTTAAAAAATTGCATAATTTGATATTTACATAAATTATTTTTAAAATTGCCATGTTTTGCATACATTATTTACAAAAAGCTTCTTATCTCTTTCCTCCTAATAAAACAAATTCTATTTTTAATCTTATATTCTCTCTGAATTATGACTTTTGTCTCAAACTCTTTTGTATTTATCAGTGTTACGGTATATTAGAATATATTCTTCAGCTTTTACCTTAAATTTGAAAAAAATTCTAATTATATCTTGAATAAATTAGTTCTGAAACCTGGAGATAGTGCGGTCTTTCACCAGTTACAATCAATATTGCTCAGCTATGTGATTGGATCAGCTGTCAGGGTATAGAAGAAACTTCTAAATTATACATTCATATTTTCTTTTTTAATATAAAGGCTTGACTTTTAAAGGAGGCCTTGCACCATTAGGAGAGAAGCTTAAAGAAATCTGTGTGCTACCTAATGCTGGCCTCTCTAATAGTTAGTAAGTAGAGGCAGACAGATTTATTAGCCCCCCTTGAAATCTAAAAAGTGGGGTTTTGATCAATAAAATGGGTCCTTCTCAATGAAACAAAGATGTGCAATCTCTGTTCCGTCCATTTTATAGGACACTGATGGAGAAAGATCAGTAGAGCTTTTGGCTATGATAAACAATTGATGGAGCCATGTGCTTCTCTGTTCCATTCAAAACAGGATTCAGAAGAGGCCATTCTTGAGATTCAGAGCAGTGTTATTGGGATCCTTACAACTGAGGGCTTAACTCCTAAAAATCATCAAAGGGAACCTGTCAGGTCCAATAGGCACCCAGAACATAGAGCAGTTCTGGTTGCATAGTGCTAATCTCTGCCTAATGCCTAGGCCACACGGCGAGAAAATCGTTGCGAGTGGAGTGCGATAAAACATCGCATTCCACTTGGACCAATTCTAGCCTGTGTGTCAGCGCACATGAGTGATTATTTTCTCAGCCCTAATCGGACCGAGAAAACAATCGCAGCATGCTGCGATTGTAATGCGAGACTCTTTTCTCTCGCACCCATTCAAGTGAATGGGGCGAGAGAAAAATCGCACTGCACTCGCGGTACACCGGTGTACCACACGTGCAGAGCGAGAATCGCAATAGCCAGCTACGGAGGAGAGAGGTAGAGAAATCCCTCCCTCCCCTCCTCAGCACCGGCCCTCCCCTCCTCAGTGCCGGCCCTCCCCTTCTCAGCACCATCGCTCCCGTCCTCAGTGCCGGCCCGCCCACCGGCAGTTGAGGTCTGCTCGCACGGTCAGACCTCAGTCGCATGGATAATAGCATGACACTCGGCTCCTGTTGTGCTGCCAGCGCGAGCCGAGTTTCATGCGAGCATCGCAGTAGTGCCCCCGGCCTAACTGTTCCTGTATACACTAGCATAGATAAAGGGGTCTTTGGAAAAAGTATTTCTAAAGATATTTTATTATATGCTATTGAGTGAGGGGACTAGTCTCCTGGGGGTTAGTTCCCCTGGCTAGTCATACTAATGGCGCTGTTAGTACGCCCATGTGGACCCCTGTTGGTGTGCTAACATGCTAATGAATGTGCAGCATCAGAGGATGATCTCACTCACCTCTCCACTGCCAGCGCGTCCAATGCTGGATTTTGGCTTAGTGCGCATGACCCCAGACTCTCGGTCATGTGCACTACTTCAGTTTGAAGCCAGGATGCATACACCAGGCTTCATTGAGCGCATGACCGAAACTCTGGGGTCTTGCGCACTGAGCCGAGTGTCAGTTGGCGATGGCAGCGGAAAGGTGAGTGAGATCATCCTCTGATGCTGCACATTCAATAGCATGTTAGCATGCCGACAAGGGCATACAGTCATATGAAAAAGTTTGGGCACCCCTATTAATGTTAACCTTTTTTCTTGATAACAATTTGGGTTTTTGTAACAGCTATTTCAGTTTCATATATCTAATAACTGATGGACTGAGTAATATTTCTGGATTGAAATGAGGTTTATTGTACTAACAGAAAATGTGCAATCCGCATTTAAACAAAATGTGACCGGTGCAAAAGTATGGGCACCCTTATCAATTTCTTGATTTGAACACTCCTAACTACTTTTTACTGACTTACTAAAGCACTAAATTGGTTTTGTAACCTCATTGAGTTTTGAACTTCATAGGCAGGTGTATCCAATCATGAGAAAATGTATTTAAGGTGGCCACTTGCAAGTTGTTCTCCTATTTGAATCTCCTATGAAGAGTGGCATCATGGGCTCCTCAAAACAACTCTCAAATGATCTGAAAACAAAGATTATTCAACATAGCTGTTCAGGGGAAGGATACAAAAAGTTGTATCAGAGATTTAAACTGTCAGTTTCCACTGTGAGGAACATAGTAAGGAAATGGAAGAACACAGGTACAGTTCTTGTTAAGCCCAGAAGTGGCAGGCCAAGAAAAATAACAGAAAGGCAGAGAAGAAGAATGGTGAGAACAGTCAAGGACAATCCACAGACCACCTCCAAAGACCTGCATGATCATCTTGCTGCAGATGGTGTCAATGTGCATCGGTCAACAATACAGTGCACGTTGCACAAGGAGAAGCTGTATGGGAGAATGATGCGAAAGAAGCCGTTTCTGCAAGCACGCCACAAACAGAGTCGCCTGAGGTATTCAAAAGCACATTTGGACAAGCCAGTTACATTTTGGAAGAAGGTCCTGTGGACTGATGAAACAAAGATTGAGTTGTTTTGTCATACAAAAAGGCGTTATGCATGGAGGCAAAAAAACACGGCATTCCAAGAAAAGCACTTGCTACCCACAGTAAAATTTGGTGGAGGTTCCATCATTCTTTGGGGCTGTGTGGCCAATGCCGGCACCGAGAATCTTGTTAAAGTTGAGGGTCGCATGGATTCAAAACATTATCAGCAGATTCTTGACAATAATGTGCAAGAATAAGTGACGAAGTTGAAGTTACACAGTGGATGGATAGTTCAGCAAGACAATGATCCAAAACACCACTCCAAATCTACTCAGGCAATCATGCAGATGAACAATTACAATGTTCTGGAATGGCCATCCCAGTCCCCAGACCTCAATATCATTGAACATCTATGGGATGATTTGAAGCGTGCTGTCCATGCTCGACGACCATCAAACTTAACTGAACTGGAATTGTTTTGTTAACAAGAATGGTCAAATATACCTTCATCCAGGATCCAGGAACTCATTAAAAGCTATAGGAAGCGTCTAGAGGGTTATTTTTGCAAAAGGAGGATCTACAAAATATTAATGTCACTTTTATGCTGAGGTGCCCATACTTTTGCACCGGTCACATTTTGTTTAAATGCGGATTGCACATTTTCTGTTAGTACAATAAACCTCATTTCAATCCAGAAATATTACTCAGTCCATCAGTTATTAGATATATGAAACTGAAATAGCTGTTGCAAAAACCCAAATTGTGACAAAGTAAAAAGGTTAACATTAATATGGGTGCCCAAACTTTTTCATATGACTGTACTAACATGCTAATGGAGAAGACTAGCCAGGGGAATTAACGCCCAGGGGACTAGTCCCCAAGCTCATTAGCATACGATAAAATACTAGAAATACTAGAAATACTTTAACAGTCTGACAAGAAAATGTGCTAAACCAACAATAAAATAGTTTTTAATGGAAAAAATGTTAGAAGACATTCTTTCCTGTATAATGGCATGTTTCTAAGGCAAATTTAACTAGAGAGAATAACTGCCTGCTCCACCCTTTTGGCTATATTCACACTAATGTGGATTGCGATATCGCATCCGATGCGAGTGCATCAGATGCGATATGCTAATGTCACACCCCAGGGCTATGGGGTACTCGGTCATGGGCCTGTTTTCACTGGGAAGTGTCACGGGTGTAATGGCCGGTGCCTGGTTCCGTGCCCCTGGGGGTTGCTTTTAAAAGGGGCATATTTACAGGAATTATAATAAAGTTTGTGTCGTGACGCCACATGCAGGTTGCGGTTATATAGCCGCCGCTGCACGGTCTCTCACCGCTGGGGCTGATGTTAATGGCAGCCTGGATGTTGCGGCCCTCCGCAAGTAGGGCTGGGCCCCAGGGGGTAAATGATGGTGTTTGTTGTTTATGTCCGTTGGTAATAACAGGGCACGGAAAGAAGGTAGGCCACACAAGGGTTTGCAGTGTAACTAGTTCTTTACTCACAGAGATGTTGCTGGCAACCCGATGGAGGTTAGCTCCTCTCCACTAGGTCCAGGGTCAAGTGTCGGTGTGGTGACCTGGTGGCTTACTTCCCCTGCACCTGTCTCTGGTTAGTGGGTCCCCGTGGCTTGGAGCATATGGGGGTCCCCTCCTGGTGGTCTTTCGGTTCTGGTCCGTATGGCAGGCAGTTTGAACCCTGTCGGATCGGTCTTCTGTTCCCGGTTTCGTTTCTTCCTTCACTGCTGTGCCCCTAACTCTAAGGTCGGGGCGGTCCTGGATGGTCCCCTCACCGTACAGATTTTATCAGGTCAGCTTGGAGCATTGCACCCCGCCAGTGCAATGGTTCCGAGAGTACTCCACCGTACTCTTTCGGGAACCACACGCCTGAGCCTTACAGGTCACTGGTACACTCTCCCGTCAGTATTGTTACATCCATCTCCTTTCACTTAGACTTACTGACTGTCTGACCCCTCCTCCCTGGTTGTCGTTGTGGAGACACGGGGGTCAGTGTGTGCTCTCGTACGGTCACCTGGCCGCCTTTAGAAAGATAGCATGGCTCAGGGCTCATCACAACTGAACGCCCGACCTCCTTAACCGTGGGTGGAACACTACTCAGACAACACAGGATGAGGGAATCACAATGTTAAGACTTTATTGTATCCCCAAACAATTACCAATATATGGTACATAACCAGCAAATCCACAAAATGTAACCGGCAACAATTTCTCACCCTTCTGCTGGCTCACCAGGGATAAGAATGTCCGTGTCTCAGAGCTTCCAGGGCTACTTACTCTAAACCAGCGGCACCCCGCTTTCAGCGGGCACCCACCGAGAATGGAATAATGCCAAATTTAGGAAGCTGGCTGAGGTCCGCAAAGTCTGTAGTCAGGTGACTGGATTGTCCCAAGCTGGATTCTTTCCTTAGGTAGTCTTCGATATCTTAGCCAAATCCTTGCATTCGATGCTGAAGTCCATGTAGTATTATAATCCAGGTTTGGTTATGGCTTGCCAATCGGATACGCAGGTCCTAGATTGGTAGCATGTAGCAAGAGTCTCTCCGGACAATGGACGGTCCTCCTTCTTATACCCCTGAGCTCTCCATTCAGACCATTGGGGTCTTCACGATTGGTGGATAAGACTGGGCTCTTATTAGCTAGATTTCAAGCCAAATACAAAATATCCCTAGTAGTACTGCTAGCATGGCAGAGATGAGGGAGAGACAGCTAAGTTACATCGCATCTAGAAATACTATGGGAGGTTTGCATAATTGATTTGTCTGGGTTTCTGATCTCACTGGCCAAGGTAATTACATGAGTCAACAAGAACTTTAACACTAGACTTGTAAAGCTGGTGTCACACTAAACGACAGCGACAACGACGTCGCTGTTACGTCACCATTTTCGGTGACGTAACAGCGACCTTGTAAGTCGCTGTTATGATCGCTGCTTAGCTGTCAAACACAGCAGAAGCAGCGATCATAAGGTCGCTGTGCTACATGTTCAGAGAGCAGGGAGCCGCGCTTAGCGCTGGCTCCTTGCTCTCCTGCAGCACACATCGGGTTAATTAACCCGATGTGTGCTGCAGCTACATGTCACAGTTCAGAGAGCAGGGAGCCGCGCTTAGCGCTGGCTCCTTGCTCTCCTGCAGCACACATCGGGTTAATTAACCCGATGTGTGCTGCAGCTACATGTCACAGTGCAGAGAGCAGGGAGCCGCGCGCACTGCTTAGCGCTGGCTCCTTGCTCTCCTTGCTACAGTATACATCGGGTTAATTACCCAATGCATACTGCAGCCACATGTCACAGTGCAGGAGCCGGCACTGGCAGCAAGAGCGGAGGCTGGTAACCAGCGTAAACATCGGGTAACCAGGGAAAGGTCTTCCCTTGGTTACCCGATGTTTACGCTGGTTACAGCTTACCGCAGCTGCCAGTGCCGGCTCCTGATCGCTTCATTTCGTCGCTCTCTCGCTGTCACACACAGCGATGTGTGTGTCACAGCGGGAGAGTGACGACCAAAAAATGAAGCTGGACATTCAGCAACGACCGGCGACCTCACAGCAAGGGCCAGGTCGTTGCTGGATGTCACACACAGCGACAGCGACGGGACGTCGCTGCAACGTCACAGAAAATGGTGACGTAGCAGCGACGTCGTTGTCGTCGTCGTTATGTGTGACACCAGCTTAAGAGTATTGTAGAAACAATGAGAAATTTATCCCCCTTTTATAAACAAGATATCATCATGTCTGGATGAACTTTAAGAAAATTAACCCATGCTAGGCACTAAAGGCCCAGTCACACTAAACAACTTACCAGCGATCCCAACAACGATACAACCTGATAGGGATCGCTGGTAAGTTGCTAGGAGGTCGCTGGTGAGATGTAACACTAAGCGACGCTCCAGCGATCCCACCAGCAACCTGACCTGGCAGGGATCGCTGGAGCGTCGCTACACGGGTTGCTGGTGAGCTTGTCACACAGGCAGATCTCACCAGCAACCCATGACCAACCCCCAGCGCCGCGTGGAAGCGATGCTGCGCTTGGTAACTAAGGTAAATATCGGGGAACCAACCCGATATTTACCTTGGTTACCAGCGCACACCGCTTAACGCTGGCTCCCTGCACACCTAGCCACAGTACACATCGGGTTAATTACCCGATGTGTACTCTGCTACGTGTGCAGGGAGCAGGAGCCGGCTTCTGCGGATGCTGGTAACCACAGTAAACATCGGGTAACCAAGAAGCCCTTACCTTGGTTACCCGATGTTTACCTTCGTTACCAGCGTCCGCCGCTCTCAGTTGTCAGTGCCGGCTCCTGTTCTCTGCACTCCTAGCCACAGTACACATCGGGTTAATTACCCCACGTGTACTGCAGCTACGTGTGCAGAGAACAGGAGCCGGCACTGACAGCTGAGAGCGGTGGACGCTGGTAACGAAGGTAAACATCGGGTAACCAAGGTAAGGGCTTCTTGGTTACCCGATGTTTACTGTGGTTACCAGCGTCCGCAGAAGCCGTCTCCTGCTGCCTGCACATTTAGTTGTTGCTATGTCGCTGTCACACACAGTGATGTGTGCTTCACAGCGGAAGTGCAACAACTAAAAAATGGCCCAGGACATTCAGCAACAACCAACGACCTCACAGCAGGGGCCAGGTTGTTGCTGGATGTCACACACAGCAACATCGCTAGCAACGCCACAAAAGTTGTTCCTTAGCAGCGATGTTGCTAGCGATGTTGCTTAGTGTGACGTGGCCTTAACAGAGTCCATGTCATCACAGTCATCTAGTGGAATGGATCGGTTTGACCCCTAGGTGGCCATCCATTGGGTCCAACCCTAGACTGTCACCAGTTCTTGGGGAAAGGAAAAACGGGGATTATATATGTGTTTTGGTGTTACCAGCACTGGTTTTCTGGGTCCTTGGGTTAGGCCCTGCATCTTTGTAAGGATGCAGTTCGCTGTAGCTCCTGATAGCTTTAGGGGTGCTACATTCCCCCTTTGTGAATTCCAGCATGTCCTCGGGCTGCAAGGTGTACAAGGGATAACACTTTAATATTTTTCTTTTCAAAACATAAAAACGTCCTTCCCATAGAAGGGAGGCACTTTTCTTAAACATTTCTTTAAACCAAAACATATATACAAGAGGCACCCCTTTTGCAACCCATAACCTGGTGTCCCTGGGAGGTATGTCGCCAATTGCTATGACGACTCGGTCTCGGCCGCCTCTGCCACAGACCCTTCCTGCGACCTTCCTCTCCCCAAAACTTTGTTGCAAAAATAAGGGTCTTCTTCGAAAGACTTTGCTAGAGAATTATTCTGTTAGTGTGCACAACTGGTACAACTATTTACAATGGAAAGTTTTTACTACTACCAGTCCAGAAGTTTGGGTCCATTTTTATCAAAATTATGCAAAGCCAGCTAAAGGCAAAATCAACATTTTTCACACATTATATCAACATTTAAACTGGTTTAACTAAAACGGGTAACTTTCTGGTAGCAAAACAGATTACAACTACCAAGAGACTGGAAAGGGGCCATCTGGATCAACTGGCCTCCTGGGATCAGCACTCTGGGTCTGGGTGCACTGGTCTCTCACACCTCTACTACCTCCTGGTGGCAGCTGGGGGATTGGTACTGTGGCAGGAGCAGGGGCTGGTGTTTCTGTAGCGGCCCCTGCTGGACATATCAACATATCCAGGGCATACCAGCCCCGGTCCCCACAGTGGTGGGTGTAGGTTACTACCTCTCCCGCGTGCAGATCCCGTTCAGGGTGTCCCTTAGGGAGATGGGGTCTCACATCCGGCCGGGAGATGAAGATTCCCTCTTTCAGGCCTGGTTCGGCAATGAAACCCCATTCCCTTTTCAGATTGAACTGCTGCACTACCCCCCGTACAGCAGTACCCGTGCCTTGTAGCTAGCACGCCGCAGGCGTTGCTTCTCCTGAAGATCACAAGCCTCCGCCTGTGACCGCTGGGTTTCCCACTACTCCTGCTTCCCGGTCAGGAGGGTGACCATCGCCTGGCATTACCCACGGGTGTCCTCATCGACTCTAGCCCGAACTCAAGCAACGATCGCTGCTCGCTCCGGGTCTGATTTATAAGCCTCTGGTTCCGTAACCGGGTAGCTTACTGCAGGGTCCCCCGACAGCAGCTTGGGGCGGTACCTGGTTATTGACAGCGGGGGCAGCATCCTCCTTGCATCTCCCGGTAGAGGTGCGGCTTGGTCTATCGCAGCCGGGTCAGAAGGCGGTGCGGCCTGGTCTGGTCTGGCCGATTTGGAAGGCGGTGCGGCCTGGTCTGGTCTGGCCGATTTGGAAGGTGGTGCAGCCTTGTCTGGTCTGGCCGGGTTGGAAGGTGGTGCGGCCTGGTCTGGTCTGGCTGGGTAGGAAGGCGGTGCAGCCTGGTCTGGTCTGGCCGGGTTGGAAGTCGGTGCCGGCCTGGTCTGGTCTGGCTGGGTCTGGTAGTGGTGCAGCCTGGTCCTTCACGGCCGGTACTGATAGTGGTGATGCAGTCTCATCAAGGATGGATTCGGGCAGACAGGTTGGTGCAACCAGGGAGGTTTCAGTGTCACCTCCTCCCTCTGCAGCTCTGCAAGCGGTGCCCGGTACTCGTGGGCCCGCACGGTCACCATCACCTCCATCATACTGGCTCTCCAATCCTCTATCTGCCGGAGCTGCTGCGCCCACATAAAACAGCACAACTGCTGGACCTTTTCCTCCACCCTCTCCACAGTCCATGTTCCTGGGTGACCTTGTTTACTCTCCCGGTCCTTTGGAGCTGACATTCTCCTAGCGTTCCAGGGGGGCATTCTGTCGCAGGGTTTTTGGTCTCCCTGCTGCTAGTTTCGTTTTTACATGATGGTCATTCCCAGGGGCAGGGTTTCTTTTTGCGTGCTTTTCACCACTGCTATGGTGCACTTTTAGTTTTCTGACACCCAAGATGATGGACAGGTTTACAAGTCCAAGCACAATACAGTTCACAAGGCGCACGTCACCCGGTGTTATCGGGTCTAGTTTGGATCCTGTTCGTGATGCCAAGAAAAGCCTGTCGCACCCCAGGGTTATGGGGCACTCGGTCCCGGGCCTGGTTTCACTGGGAAGTGTCACGGGTGTAATGGCTGGTGCCCGGTTCCATGACCCTGGGGGCCACTTTTTAAAGGTTTAACAGGGATTATAATAAAGTTTTTGTCGCATCAGGTCTGCCTGGAACATTTTCCTGACCTAGGGCTCTTCACCCTGCCGGTGCTATAGTTCCGAGAGTACTCCACCGTACGCCATCGGCAACTACACGCCTGAGCCTGACAGGTCACTGTTACACTCTCACGTCAGTATTGTTACGTCTGTCTCCTTTCACTTCCACTTACTGACTGTCTGACCCCCTCCTCCCTGGTTGTCGTCTAGTGGACTGGATCGGTTCCACCCCTAGGTGACCATCCATTGGGTCCAACCCTAGCCTGTCACCAGCTCTTGGGGAAAGGAAAAACAGGGATTATATGTGTGTTTTGATGTTAGCAGCACTGGTCTCCTGGGTCCCTGGGGTAGGCCCTGCATCTTTGACAGGATGCAGTTCCCTGTAGCTCCTGATAGCTTCAGGGGCGCTACATTAATTACCCTTGACTCCCACTTTGCTGCCAGCTGTGGCGGAGAGGGAGGGATTAATCACCCCACCTCCTCCATTGTCAGCTGATGCGATTATTTTACTGCACTAGGATATCATCCGAGTGCAGTTTGATGTTTCCCTCACACCCATAGACTTGTATGGGTGTGGGTGACATGGCTCTCGCAGACAATCGCAGCATGTTGCAACTTTTCTCTCACCCAGAATTTAGGAGAACTAATTTTCTAAAAATGTACTCAAAAAGCATGGTCGATTAATTTTAGAGAGTTATGGGGACACTTTTCCACAAGTGTATACCCGCTTCTCCCCCTCATTTTGAGTGAAGCAACAACGTTATTAATAACGTTAATCATTTAGATCCAATGACTATGTTGTCATGAGGAAACACTAATTTAAATAAATCCACAAACCTATAATTCCCTCCACCAAATTACACATATTCCATTCAAAATATACTAATAAAAACAGAAAAAGATCCAGCAGTGAAAATTAACTCATTTAATCCATATTAAAAATACAATCTGTGTACATAGAGGCAAAAGACAAAAAAAAACAACACCTGGTACTGGTTTCGAGGGATAACCTCTTAATCATAACTTGAATCAAGCATGGTAGACAAGGTTTAAAAGCACTACAAGAAGATCTCCACCCGCCAAACTTGTTATAACCTTTCTGTGATACAAAGAAGGGCATTGCGTGACATCCGAGAGATGGATGATGTTTTTAAAGCAGCTGACAAGGGGGGAAACGCTGTGGTATGGCCAATTGATAAATATAAGAGGAAGGTCCTTCATCAGTTGAAATAGAGATACTAATGAAAAATTACCTGCACGTCCACTTATATCATGCTCTGTTCAGCTATACTTCATACTCAACAATGCCTTTGATCAAGATATAATTACCAAGCAGATTTTTTGATGGACTCTATGTCAAGATCCAAAATTACCTACTTTGTATCTACTTTCAAAAGTCCATGAGGCTCCCATCGGTCCTCCAGGTCGTCCCATAGTCTTGGAATTGGATCATCCGATTTGGCTGGCTTATGTAACCGAGTTTGCAGTTTTATAGACCATTATCTCAAACCTCTTGTGGAGACACTCCCATCTTTTGTTAGAGACACCACAGAGGTTTTTAATTGGATTGATGGGATCCATATGGACACTAACACTCTTGGTAGTTGCTGAAATAGTGTCCTTATACACTAGTATCAGGCATGAGGATGGTCTGAGGGCAGTCTGCTTTTTCCTGAGGGGGAGCAACTGGGATGGATGCATCTGTGAGCTGGTTCTTGAACTCCTTGAATATATTATGACCCACAACCTTTTTGTATTTAAAGACAAATTCTACTTGTTGAAGTGGGGTACTGCGGTGGGTGCAGCCAGTGCACCTTCATACGCAAACCTCTTCCTGGGGTACTGAGATAGGGGTTTCTTTGATAACGGAGGTGTGCGGACCACATCCCAGGCGCAGCTGTGGGTCAGATATACAGATATGTAGATGACCTTTTAGTGATCTAGCAGGGTTTATCCATAGAATTAAAGGAGTTCATGGGCCAGCTCAATCAGAATCAATATAATATCAAACTTACTTATAATTTTAGTGACAGTGGAGTGGATTTTCTGGACATCAAAATTGATTTGGATCGAAAATGCATATTGCAGACAGATATATTCCATAAAAATCTATCAGTAAATTATTTTCTACATGCGACATCAGCACACACCCACTCCAATGTCCGTGCCATCCCAGTTGGTCAATACCTCAGGGTGAGATGGATTTGCTCCTCGGAAACCAGGTTAAAATGTCAGCCTGCCAATTTCAGAATTAGATTTAGAGAGATAGGATATGGTCAAAGGTGCATAAAAAAGGCATATAAGAGAGCTATATTGACACCAAGAACTCAGTTGTTAAAGAACTGGGTGAGAACCTCAGAAGGTGAACAAAGCATTCACTTTATTGGCACATTTAATGAGAAATGGCATTCAATGCAAGACATTATTAGGAGACATTGGCCTGTCTTATGCTTTGACCCAGTTCTTACTACCTATCTGTCTGAAACACTACTAGTGACAGCTAGACTCTGTAAAAATCTTAAAGACATTCTGGATACAAGCCACTACGTCCCACCTAGAACCATTACCCTATTGAACTCTAGGGGTCGCCTTAAGGGCTTTATTCCCTGTGGTTGCGGTCTTTTTTGCACTAATGTCTCTCGCCACTCTGAATTTAGTAATAGTGATGAAGGATGTCATTTTGTAATCAGGGAATGTATATCTTGCAGAAGTAGTAATGTGATTTATCTGGCAAAATGCAGCTGCCTGAAAATATATATAGGACTCACCTCTAGAGAACCAAGAGTCCGGGTTAGAGAGTTTGTGACAGACATTGGTGCGGCAAAGACAGAGTTCAACACATCCCATGTCACTATAAAGTTTATCATGTTTTATGGTCTTTGGAATAGATATTGTGCATTGTGGGATACATGGTGGGAATATAAAAAATGCACTTGCCCAACATGAGGTCAAGTGGATAAATATTTTGTACACCATGGCTCCAAAAGGACTTAATGAATCCTAAATTTTTGCCCCATTTCTTTGAAGTCCTAATATGTAATATATTCCTGCATTATGATACTATGTGATGTTTTCATATTTTTTATTCTTTAGTAAATTTTATTCATATTTTTCTATTTCTCCTGTGTGGGGTGTTGGGCATTTTGTTTATTCTATACCATTAATTGTAACCTTACTTTATATGCAGTCATCCTTTATGACACATGGACCTTGAATGATATCTGTGGCTGGGATCTTTGGCTGAATTACCACTATACGATAACTGATCAAATCCCTGACATGGGCACTGCTTGACTTTTTGATGTGGTTTATGGTATGGAGATTTTATAATTATTTCTTGATTGTTGTACTGTTGACATGCCCATTTGCCTGATGTTAATATTATTGGTACTGTCATTTTAGATGCACTTGTGCACTTTTCTTTATTGTTGTATATATCGTGGCAGTGGTGTAAGGGTTAATGCAGCTCATGTTCGGCTGCTGGTGTTCCAGGGTCCCGTCCAGCCCCCTCCCTGTACACTTCTCCCTGCATCTTTAATGGGTCACACCGGGCATCTGTAGGTCTATTGTAACACATGGGTGGTGGAATGGAATACTCCCCACTCTCCTTGATGGCCGGGTGATGCGTACAGGGTGGCAGTTGTGTGATGCACATGGGCCAATACACTTCTGCAATTGGCCAAACATTCCGGGCATGTCCTGCAATTCTAATCAATGCGGTAATTTAAGGTTCTTTACAGCAGTGGTTCCCAACTCCAGTCCTCAAGGCACACCAACAGTGCATGTTTTCAAGATTTCCTTAGTATTGCACAGGTGATAATTTAATCACCTGCAAAGGTGCTGAATCTAACACCCATGCAATGCTAAAGAAATCCTGAAAACATGCACTGTTGGTGTGCCTTGAGGACTGGAGTTGGGAACCTCTGCTTTACAGGATGAGGGGATCAAACCCCCCTGAAGAAGCAACAAAATTTCCAAGCGAAACGCGTGTTGGAGGGTATTTTCTGTGGGGGGCACTCTGCTGAAAGGGCACCGTCCAGATGGGTGAGTTGTCAGTTACAGTAACTTATGAAATATTCTCCTTTTTCATCAATGATATACACATTTTACATAGTGCTCACAAAATGATTACCTGATTAGATGTTGTGACAGCCTCCTTTTGCAGCCTCATCAGGGCTTTTGTTTTGGGTTTCCTGCTTAAAGACACTATTCAGATAGGTTTAAGTGCTAGTGAGCACATAGTACGATTTTTTCATTTCATAAATGGTAAATATAATTTTTGGAGCTTACTATGTGATTGTTTGTTCAGCTGGTTCGATAGCCTCTTCTGTATGGACCCTTTAGAGTACCTTTGTAGCCATATCTCCACTGTATGCTGTACATTAACCTTTTCTTATCATTTTTTTTCTCCTTTTTTTGTTGTACATTTTTCTTTTTTTTTTTATATGTAATTGATGGTGGTTAATAAAAATTAGCAAACTCTATGGACCATAAACTCCAAATTTTTGTTTTTCGTGTTCTTACCTATTACGATTTTAGTAGGCAGAAACAACATACAGTGACATGCAAAGGTTTGGGCACCGCTTGTCAAAATTACTGTTATTGTGAACAGTTAAGCAAGTTGAAGATGGAATGATCTCTAAATGGCATGAAGTTAAAGAGAACACATGTCCTTTGTATTTTAAATGAAAAAAAACCATTTTCATCTTTTACAGTATATTTTAAAAATTACTATAATATATATATATAAAAAATAATTATTTTATTTATTTAAATTACGAAAAGTAAAACGGGCCAATGCAAAAGTTTGGGCACTCTGTATGGTTAGTACCTGGTCACAAACCCCTTTTGGTAAGTATCACATCTTGTAAATGTTTTTCATAGCCAGCCAAGAGTCTTAAAATTCTTGTTTAAGGGATTACTCACATATAGTGGAAATGCTGCAACTGTTTATTGTGTCTTAATACGCTGCTGAACTGTGAGGTTTTTGTACTTTTTTATGTAGAGACTTTTATGTGAAGCCTAAAAAACAATTAAAAAAACTGCAATTTTTTTTAGAAGACAATGGTAAATGTGTGTGACTAAGAGCGTAGTCAACATTTGCCATGGCACTAAGCATGCCACATGCTTTGTCCCTCTTTCTCTTCTCCAAAAGTTGACAGGTATACTGATTTTCTGTGCTACACCATGTGATCCGACTGTTTCGGGCATTATAGCCCACAGCAGACATCATTACCCCACTCAGTGAGTGAGCAGCACGAGTGAAAAGGCACTGGGTATTTTTTTTTAATTGCAAACTGTGAATCTTATTACAGAGTTTTTGAATTTGCATGAAATTACAGATTTCATGAAATTCAACTCGATCTTGATCCTCCACGAATCGATACGCTCATCACTACAGCCTGCCTTAACACTCGCTCACACTAGCGTATAAGATGGATGAGTGTTATCTGATGTTTTGTCAGAAAGCACTCGGCCCTATGTTAAACTATTGGGCACTGCTGAACAGCACTTTTTTTCTTATTCCAATTTGGCATGAGAAAAAAAATCGCTGCATGGTGCGATTGTCAGCATATATTGGACGGTGCACATCTATTCAAGTTAATGGGTGTGTGCAAAACATCAGACTGTAGTCTGATATCATCTGAGTGCAGTCCAGTATATGGGGGTACAGACAATAGAGAAGATGGAGAAATTAAATTTTCCATCTCCTCCTCACCTGTGATCAGATTCTTGCATGAGAGAATCAGATCACAGTAAACTAACACTTAACTCCAACTTGTATCAGATTTTGAGCCAAGTATCATTAACATAATTGGCACGAGTCATGATAAAGCAATAATGTTATCAATATTAACTCACGAAAATCACCAAGTAAGATACAGTATAACACAAAGTTATAGTGGGACAAATGATTTTGAGCAGCTCTTTATTGATATAGGACCAGGTTTACGTTTTATGGCCAAAATACCAACAAAAACCTCATACTTTTTTGTACAGGATACAGCCAGGCCCCTTTCTGTGGGGCCTTGCACTGTAGAGTGTCTGTCCGTGCATGATACACAGGTGAGGTATGGCTTGGCAGCCTGCCTGATCTAATAGTATGGGCATCATCTATTAGGCTACGGGTTTGTGACTCTGTTATCTGCATGTGTGAACAGCGCTCTATGCAATCCACTAGTGTGCAGTTTTATAATGTAGCAATCGCCCCCCTCCATTCCATGGAGGTGTGTGTGTGATTTGCTCCTCCTGCACCTGTGATGCTTCCACTTTAGTGGGGGTTTAGCTGTATCCTGGTAGAGTACTAGTTTTTGGCCTGTGCGATGTACACACTGCAGCCTATCCTGCTGTAAGTAATACTTAATTTTTGCAGGATATTTTCCTTTTTTGTTGCTATTTTTATATTTAGTGTAGGGACCTACAAGCATGAGGTCCCATGACGAGGGTTGTAGGCTTACGTTTTATGGCCATAAATACCAACAAAAACCTCATATTTTTTGTACAGGATACAGCCAGGCCTCTTTCTGTTGGGCCTTGCATTGTAGAGTGTCTGTCCGTGCATGATACACAGGTGAGGTACGGCTTGGCAGCCCACCTGATCTAATAGTATGGGCGTCATCTAATAGGCTGCGGGTTTGTGACTGTGTTATCTGCATGTGTGAACATGCAAGCCACTAGTGTGCAGTTTTATAATCTAGCAATCGCTCCCCTCCATTCCATGGAGGTGTGTGTGTGATTTGCTCCTCCTGCACCTGTGATGCTTCCACTTTAGTGGGGGTTTAGCTGTATCCTGGTAGAGTATTAGTTTTTGGCCTGGGCGATGTACACACTGCAGCCCATCCTGCTGTAAGTAATATTGATATAGGACCAGGCCAAAAGGTCATAATGTGTTAATGTATACATGTCTATTTCCCTTGTGTGTAATGGAACAATAGAATAAAAACTGAAAAAAAGGGAAATTGGATGTAATTTCATACAAAACTCCAAAAACGGGACTGACAAAATTATTGCCAACTTTCCAAAATTGTAGGTAAACAACTTTGGTTCAAGATTGCGATCACCTGTAGCAAGTAACAGGTGTGGGCAATATGGAAATCACATCTGAAACCAGATAAGAAGGGGAGAAGTTGACTCAATTTTTGAATTGTGTGTCTATCTGTGCAAACTAAGTATGGCGCACAGAAGGAGAAGAGAGCTGTCTGAGGACTTGAGAATCAAAAATTGTTGAAAAATATCAACAATCTGAAGCTTACATCTCCAGAGAGCTTGATGTTCCTTTGTTCACAGTGCACAACATAATCAAGAAGTTTACAAATCCATGGCACTGTAACTAATCTCACTGGGCGTGGACGGCAGAGAAAAATTTATGAAAGGTTGCAATGCAGGAGAGTGTGGATGGGATGGTGGATAAGGAGCCCCACTCAAGTTCCAAAGAAATTCAAGCTGTTCTGCAGGCTCAGGGAGCATCAGTGTCGATCAATATTTGACTGAAATTAAATGCTATGGCAGGAGACGCAAGAGGACCCCAATGTGACATAGACATAAAAACTGCAGTTTGCCAAAATATACGTGAGTAAGCCAAAATCCTTCTAGGAAATCGTTATGTGGACATATGAGACCAAGATAGAAAATTTTGGTAAAACACAACAATCTACTGATTACCAAAAAGCAATGAGGCATGCAATGAAAAGAACACCGTACCTACAGTCAAATATGGTGGAGATTCAAAGATGTTTTGGGTAGGTTTTTTTTGCTTCTGGTGGGCAATATGGAAATCACATCTGAAACCAGATAAGAAGGGGAGAAGTTGACTCAATTTTTGAATTGTGTGTCTATCTGTGCAAACTAAGTATGGCGCACAGAAGGAGAAGAGAGCTGTCTGAGGACTTGAGAATCAAAAATTGTTGAAAAATATCAACAATCTGAAGCTTACATCTCCAGAGAGCTTGATGTTCCTTTGTTCACAGTGCACAACATAATCAAGAAGTTTACAAATCCATGGCACTGTAACTAATCTCACTGGGCGTGGACGGCAGAGAAAAATTTATGAAAGGTTGCAATGCAGGAGAGTGTGGATGGGATGGTGGATAAGGAGCCCCACTCAAGTTCCAAAGAAATTCAAGCTGTTCTGCAGGCTCAGGGAGCATCAGTGTCGATCAATATTTGACTGAAATTAAATGCTATGGCAGGAGACGCAAGAGGACCCCAATGTGACATAGACATAAAAACTGCAGTTTGCCAAAATATACGTGAGTAAGCCAAAATCCTTCTAGGAAATCGTTATGTGGACATATGAGACCAAGATAGAAAATTTTGGTAAAACACAACAATCTACTGATTACCAAAAAGCAATGAGGCATGCAATGAAAAGAACACCGTACCTACAGTCAAATATGGTGGAGATTCAAAGATGTTTTGGGTAGGTTTTTTTTGCTTCTGGTGCTAGATGCGTTGACTGTGTGCATGGCATCATAAAATCTGAAGATCACCAAAGAATTTTGGGTATTAATGTAGTGCCCAGTGTCAAAAGCTGGGTTTGTGTCCTAGGTCATGGGTCTCCCAGAAGGACAATGACCCCAAACAAACTTCAATAAGTACCCAGAAATGGATGGAAACAAAGTGCTGTAAAGTTCTGAAGTGCCAACAATAAGTCCGGATCTAAATCTCATTGAACACCTGTGGAGAGCTCTTAAAATTGCTTTTTGGTGAAGGCATCTTTCAAATATGAGACCTGGAGCAGTTTGCAAAAGAAGAGTGGTCCAAAATTCCAACATTGAGAAATGTCAGAAGCTTGTTGATGGTTATAGGAAGCAATTGATTGCAGTTATTCATTAAGTTGAGGGTGCCAATAATTTTGTCCAGCCCATTTTTGGACTGTAGTGTGAAATTATGTTCAATTTGCCTTTTTTTCCCCCATTTTTTTGTGTTGTTCCACACAAAGGAAATAAACATGTAAATAACAAAACTTGTGTAATTGCAATGATTTTCTGGGGGAAATACTTAATTTTCTGCAAAATTTTCCAGAACGTCAACACCTTCGGCTGTGACTGTATACTTGTAGTCTCAGCTCAGAGATGAAAATGTATCCAGTTCTTGATTTTTACTTCTTTTTTTAACTGAGTTGTGGAAGGGTCATGGGTAGGTTTGTCCTTTGTTATACTATTGTGTAAACATAAAAATATTGGATAAAACATAGCCTCCAGAATCCAGATATGGTATGTACTGTTTTATTTCATTAGGCATTAACCTGCAATAATCTCAGATTTTAGTGGCTGCTGTGGATTATAACACGTTTTGCTTTGTATGGCAATGTATTATCAACACCATTATGCCAAGATATTGGTTGCACTTACAAGTGATCCTGAACCACAGCACTCTTGAGGGCATGACCCTGTCAATACGATTCCAGCTACATTTATAAATGTTTTATTCTCCATTACTTTAATTTAATGCATTTTCAGATACATTTCCAAATTGCTAAGAAACTAAGTAACCACTTTTAAAGGTTTTCTTAGTGTTGGACATATCTAAGAAAATAACAAATCTTAAAAAGTCTTGGTTTATGACCTGAAGAATAAACAATTATATGCAGTACAAAGTACAACATGCTGAGTTATATAGCACAAATGAAATACTGATTTACCATTGTAGCTTTTAATATATTTTTTAAGTGAATGAGAAAAAAGATCCCCATAGTTTAACGTAAACGTCTCGCACTAATGAATGCATATCACTTAGAAACAATATTTAGATTTGTTGAAATGAATTATATCCATTAATATCCATCATCATACAATAAACTATTTCCATATGTGTATAGCTAATCAGAGGAAAACATTTCTACATTTCACTGATTAAAAAATGTTTTCAGCAACTGTATTTCTTTCTTTAATATAAGGTACAGCATTTACTACCGTGTTTCCCCGAAAATAAGACCTCCCTGAAAATATGACCTAGCAGGATTTGTCAGGGAGGCTTAAATATAAGACATCCCCCGAAAAAAAGACCTAGACGCGGTCAATAATGAAGTGTCCATGCAGCAGTAAAAAAGTTAAAGATACTGCAGGACACTTCATTATAGACAGCGGGCACCCCCAGAAGAGAGAAGACAGAAGAAAGACGACCCCCCTGATCATACTCACCAGACGCCGACCAGGAGCAGGTGAGCGCAACAAGGTCCTGCGGCGTAACACATACACACACAAATCAGATAACATATACCTGAAGTGTCTATAGAATGTAAGCCCGCAAGGGCAGGGCCCTCTTCCCACTGTATTAGTATGTCTATTGTAACTTCTATATGTATTCTGTATGCAACCCCCTTCTCATGTACAGCACCACAGAATCAATGGTGCTCTGTAAATAAATAAAAATAATAATAATAATATACACACACACATGAGAACGCACGCACACACACACACACACACACACACTACAGATTGCATACACACACTCACCACATACAGCGATATCACTTGCTTTTCGGCACGTGTAAGGACTTGCGACGGTGTGCAGTGGATCTTCCAGGACCTGCGGGAGGATCACATGGCCGGAAGCATGTGGTATCTCCGGATGTTGTCAGTGTGTGCGTGTGATTGTACCCGTATCGTTAGTGTGTGTGAATTTATGCGATCGGATGTGTAAGTGTATGTTGTCTGATGTGTGAGTGTATGCAATCGGATGTGTAAGTGTGTACTCTGATGTGTGAGTGTCGGCAAGAGGCAGAGGAGGACGGTGTGCTGCACAGCTGCCTGGAGTGCCCACTGGAGATCACATGGAGGAATTATGTGGAATCTGACGTGTGTGTGTTTATGCTATCTGATGTGTGTGTGTGTGTGTTTGTGTTCTGATGTATCTGTCGGCCAGATGCAGGGGAGGTGTGCAGCACAGAGATCACAGGGAGGAATGATATGGAATCTGATGTGTGTGTCTACATGAGTGTATGCTATCTGATGTGTGAGTGTGTGATCTGATGTATGTGTGTCGGCCAGACGCAGGAGAGGGCGACGTGCTGGGAGATCTGGGAGCCACATAGACGCCTGGGGCCGGTAAGTATGATGATCCTGGGAAGGGGGGGGCTGCTTTTTGTTGGGGGGTAAACTTACCCCAAACCATGTCTCCTCGAGAATAAGACACCCCTTAAAAATAAGACGTAGTGCTTTTTTGAGGCAAAATATATGACAGTGTCTTTCTTATTTTTGGGGAAATAGGGTATGTTTATCCTTTTTATTCTTACTTGTTACTATTTTTTGCAAGCAGTATCTGAAGTACAAGAATGCAAATAAACTTTTGGTCTATACAGTATGTACTTAAATGCAAAAAAGCCCAGAACTATCTAAAGGTAGTAATTTCATTGCACAGATTCTAAAAACAACTTTCAAACAACCATCCTAGTGAAAGATTAAAGGGATCCTGTCACCTGATTTATTCTGCCATAACTCCGGGAGGCATAACCCTGGCTACACAATTGCAGCCACATTAAGGTTTATTCTGTTCCTAAACCATTCCAGTGTTTCAAAGAAAATTTAATTGTAGGATTTCAGCCAGAAAATTATGGGTAACAGCCTAATGGTGAGGAAATGTAGGTTAAGAATAGCTAGAGATGGTGCTGTATATGTAAGACGTATGTGAGTTGGTGCTACAGACTCTGCAATAGATGCAAATTGTCTAGACGTTAAAAAAATTGAATGACTGAAGTTACCTAAAATTCACTATATTTATGTCTTGCTCATGCAAGGGAATGCTCAGCACACTGCACAACACAGAGGTTATAATAGGGATAGAAAGGGAGAAGAAGACCCTAATGATAGGGCGCAGGGGACGAGTCACCACCTGACACTAACCTGTGTCTGAACCCTGAAATCCCCTAACGGCCATTTACAAATCCTTCAGCTCATCACCATCACGTGCATAGTCCCTAAGTGTCTCTTCACTCACCCTAAGCAGTGCAAAGACCGGTGCGTGCACTAGACTCCACTAATACTGTAATAAGACACAGGGGAAGGAAGACAGATAAGGGGACATAGACAAAAAGGATATACAACAAACTTCACTGCTGCAGCTAAACACCATGACTGCAGGCGACATGGCTCCAACAGCTTCCATAGACTTCCTCTTCCCATGGTGGTCAGTTCATAATGAATTCAATGCTATTACTGGCATCAGGTGATGGAACATGTGACTATTTAAAGAGAAAGGTAGTGGTCAAAAACATGCTGCACCTGAGATTAAACTAACAAGGAACTACCAGCAATGAAAGAGTCATTAACCCTTGCAGGACCAAAAGAAAGCAAATACATTTAAAATCCTAAGTCTCACAAGGCAATGTGAGACTTACATGCAAAACCTGTCACACTTCTCCCAAGGATGGGAGATGCTCATGACAATAAAACTGTACAGTCATGGCCAAAAGTTTTGAGAATGCTACAAATATTAATTTTTACAAAGTCTACTGCTTATGTTTTTCTAATGGCAATTTGCATATACTCCAGAATGTCATAAATAGTGATCAGCTTAACAGCAATTACTTGCAAAGTTAATATTGGCTAAGAAAATGAACTTTAACCCCCAAAACACATTTCAACAGCATTGCATTCCTGCCTTAAAAGGAGCAGATAACATTGTTTTAGTGATTGCTCCATTAACATAGGTGTGGGTGTTGATGAGGACAGGGCTGGCGATCAATCAGTCATGATTAAGTAAGAATGACACCACTGGACACTTTAAAAGGAGGCTGGTGCTTGGTATCATTGTTTCTCTTCAGTTAACCATGGTTATCTCTAAAGAAACACGTGCAGCCATCATTGCTCTGCACAAAAATGGCCTAACAGGGAAGAGTATCGCAGCTACAAAGATTGCACCTCAGTCAACAATCTATCGCATCATCAAGAACTTCAAGGAGAGAGCTTCCATTGTTGCAAAATAGGCTCCAGGGCGCCCAAGAAGGACCAGCAAATGCCAGGACCGTATTTTAAAACTGTTTCAGCTGCTGGATCGGACTACCAGCAGTGACGAGCTAGCTCAGCAATGGCAGCAGGCTGGTGTGAGTGCTTCTGCATGCACTGTGAGGCGGAGACTCTTTGAGCAAGGCCTGGTTTCAAGGAGGGCAGCAAAGAAGCCACTTCTCTCCAGGAAAAACATCAGGGACCGACTGATATTCTGCAAAAGGTACAGGGAGTGGACTGCTGAGGACTGGGGTAAAGTCATTTTCTCAGATGAATCCCCTTTTCAATTGTTTGGGACATCTGGAAAACAGCTTATTAGGAGAAGAAGAGGTGAGCGCTACCACCAGTCTTGTCTCATGCCAACTGTTAAGCATCCTGAAACAATTCATGTGTGGGGTTGCTTCTCAGCCAAGGGAATCGGCTCACTCACAGTCTTGCCTAAAAACACAGCTATGAATAAAGAATGGTACCAAAATGTCCTCCAAGAGCAACTTCTCCCAACTGTCCAAGAGCAGTTGGGCGCCCAACAATGCCTTTTCCAGCATGATGGAGCACCTTACCATAAAGCAAAGGTGATCACTAAATGGCTCATGGAACAAAACATAGAGATTTTGGGTCCATGGCCTGGAAACTCCCCAGATATTAATCCCATTGAGAACTTGTGGGCAATCATCAAGAGACGGGTGGACAAACAAAAACCAACAAATTCTGGCAAAATGCAAGCATTGCTTATGCAAGAATGGACAGCTATCAGTCAGGATTTGGTCCAGAAGTTGATTGATAGCATGCCATGGAGAATTGCAGAGGTCCTGAAGAAGGGTCAACACTGCAAATATTGACTTGCTGCATTAACTCATTCTAACTGTCAATATAACCTTTTGGTACTCATAATATGATTGCAATTATATTTCTGTATGTGATGTAAACATCAGACAAACACAATTAAAAACCAGAGGGCAACAGATCATGTGAAAAAATTATTTTGGTATCATTCTCAAAACTTTTGGCCATGACTGTACTGTAATTTCTTATATGGTCTCCAGAAGTGGAATCTACGACATTGTGGTCAGTATATGTGGTTAATATTAGTGGTTTTTATAGTGTGGTTTTTTTTTTTTGTTTTGGGATAATTTGGTTGTGCAATTCAGTCTATTTGTAGTTATGTGCAGTATATAGAAAATTATAATGGTAACATTGGTCTTTGTTTAGTGTATAGCAAATTGGGGTGCTCTGGTAGGCTCGATACTCGATAGAGTATCCCTAAAACTCCAGCACTATGCTTGAATCCTCACCCCACATCTTTTGCTTCTGTTTTTCAGCCACTAATCATGCAAGAATTGCCTGCCAATAATGGTAATGCCAAGGCTATGTTGGCTACTGGCATTAATGTGATTGGCCTGGTCTATCGCATCATCTGGTCTATATAAGACCCGATGATGCACCACTCAGCTCACTCTTCACTAAAAACAGTGTAAAAAGAGCTGCTGGAGAAGGGATAGTTTGCTTTACTTTCCTATTCCATTCTCCAGTAATACTGATCTTAGCTGCATTTAGTGTGGGAGAGCTGCTGGAAAAGGGATAGTGTATTAGAGGCATCTAGGCAGGTATTATAGGCTTACAGTCCTTGTTGCTGCAATGTAAAATCAAAAGTCTTTTTCAGGGATAAAGGTTGCTTTACACGCTGCGACATCGCTAGCGATAGCACCCGCCACCGTTGTTCGTGCGACATTTGGTTATCGCTGCTGTTGCTTCTGCAACATAAAAATATATATATATATTTTCTAATACCACTCTTAGTTGCATTTAGTGTAGGGAGAGTTGCTATAGAAAGGCTATTTTAGCATTAGAGGCATCAAGGCAGGGGTTATTGCCTTACAGTCCTTGCTGCTGCAACGTAAAACTAAAAGTACTTTTCAGGCCTACACCTATTCTATTCTAGTCACTATTAATTCTAGTCTTAGCTGCATACATAATTTAAAATGTGCAGGGAGTGTGGTTAGGAACAGGGAAGTGGATATCCTACTGATGGTGGTACATGCAGAGGCCGTGGCAGTGGGCCAGTGCAATCTGTGCCTGCTGTCGGAGCATAGCGAATACACTCATCATCTAGACCTATCTTCCTGTCCCACTTTTCACTGGGGCACGGGACAGCATTGCTGATGCCAGAACAGTGTAAACAGGTGATGGGTTAGATGGCAGATAATGCTTATTGTCTTTTTCCCAATAGCACCCTGCCACCACATGATTCAGTCACTAGCCAAGAGTCTGGACCACATAATTCTCACTCTGATCCTCCTTCCTTCCACCATGCTGAGACCCAAGAGACCAGTGAACTCACACTGGGACTGTCATGCTAGGGTAAAGGAATTCCTGGAGCGCGGTGCAGCACAGAGGAAAAACCAGGGAAGGTGTTAAGGAAATATGTTTTTAAAAAGTTAATTTTCATAATGTGCATATCAATAATCTGTCTAAACCTGCGATTTTAACAATGTCATATTTTTTTCCTTCTTGGTGTTGCAATTTCAATTTAGTGGAGTGTATATTGTAATTCAGATGCGTCAGGACAACTACCATCTACACCATATCTCTATCCCACTATAAATTGAATCTTTGTATTATTCACCAACTACTACACTCCTCTTCTTCACTGTTGCAGTGGTACAACACTTTACTGTCGTAGTATTTGTCCAATGGTTTAATGCTTTCTCTTCCTATCTCTATGGCAGAGTTCTAAGCTTAGATGAGGTCTTACTATCCTTAAATTGTCAAAAAATGGATTGACATACCTGCCTCCACTGTTGGCTGCACTACCCTATGTAATATGATGGCTATGAGGAAGCCCGTGCAGTTGCATCTATGGTCGTGTGCCTTCTGTGGCTCATGCAAACTTATTCCATGTTGGCAGACATTATATGGCAATTTGTTTGAATTGAATAGAAAATTGTTCAAACTCACTGGCACCTGCAATTTTTTAGAAATTCGACTGAAATTTGATTTGGTCAAAAAGTGTAGCTTATTTCTAATAGCTGCGGATGCTTCAACTATAGCAAACAAAAATAAAGAAAAATGTAACAACAGATCAACTTTTTTGACCGATATCTGCCATCGGTCTCAATTGTTTTATGAAATGCTGTTGTCGGTCAGCAGTAAAATTATTTCAATCTGTCTCTTTTGCTATCCAAAATCTCCAGTGTATAGTCACTTATAATTTTTTAATTTTAGATGATGAGTTATGTGAAAGAGAGTGAACAGTTTTCAAGCCACTGAAACTCAAATGTGAATCTGTAAAAGTGATATTCCTAATTCATAGTGAATATGTTGGACAGAAGAATGATAGCTGTATCTGCCATGTTACTCCTGGCGCTATTTCCCTAATGGCATCTGATTCAATTGTTCGCTTTACATTAGCGTTCCATGACACAAAGGAAATGTCTTTATCTTTGTAGACAAATTTTTTGGAAAACAGCTTGTATGTTACTTTTAGCCAGACGTACATATGTAAAGACCAGGTGTCTTTCTCTAGACTTCAGCTGTGAATGTGATTACTGTGTTCAATGTCTTTATAGATCTATATATTTTTTCCCTTTGTGTTTAATGGCACAGAAACACCCAAGAGAATATTTTGAAAATGTAGTGATAATTCATTATTACTTGGATGGGGAGAGCTGTTCTTCAATTAAGGGTAAATATAAGCGACATTGACTTTTCATGGTGTAAAGAATAACTGTAAAGAAGTGGCTGTCATTTTCTGCTTTTCAGCACACCACACTTTGTATTCTTTCTTCTTTTTACTTCTGTTTATTCAGTGTCTCTGTACATTTCCAATCTTTGGACATCCATTTTCCTTTTTTTTTTCCTATGATCAAAAGCCAAACAAGACTGGAAAAGCCCCATATATTTTATCACTCTTCTCTGAAGAGCTTGTTGCTACAAAACAGACCCAGTCTGTTACTCTATGGAATAACCAGAAATTGTGGCGATAGGGATTATAATTACATATATTTTTAAGTTTATAGCAAACCAACCTGTGGGTTTTCATGCTGTGTTTCTTTATAAAGTCAGAATTTCTCAAGCTAAAGTTGTTTAGTGTTGGTTGGAATTGATGAACTTGGGTCAAACTTATCAATTGTGTTGTTGCTATTTGCAACTCAAATAAAAAGCTTACATAAAATGTATGTTCTGCAGCACAAGTGAATATACATGGTACACTAGCAATTCAGCATAAAGTTAAAGGGAACCTGTCACCAGATTTGGGGCTTATAAGCTGCGGCCACCACAAGTGGGCTCTTATATACAGCATGTTAGAATGCTGTATATAAGAGCCCAGGCCGCTGTGTAGAACATAAACATGACTTTATAATACTTACCTAAACGGTCGGTGCGCTGCAAATGAGTCAGACGGGTGTCTCCGTTCTCCGGTTGCGGCGCCTCCTCTTTCGGCCATCTTTGTCCTCCTTCTTCTGGAACCTGGGTGCATGACGCGTCCAACGTCATCAACACAAGCCGACACTAAGGTCCTGTGCAGGCGCACTTTGATCTGCCCTGAGCTTTGTAACATTATAGTGCGCATAAGTGGGACCTCAGTGCTGGCCTGTGTGAATGATGTAGGACACATCATGCACCCAGGCTTCAGAAAAAGGAGGATAAAGATGGCTGAATGAGGAGGCATCGTACCCGGAAAAGGGAGACACCCATCTACACCATATCGACTATTTAGGTAAGTGTTATAAAGTCATTTTTATGCTCTACACAGCAGCCTGGGCTCTTATATAGAGCATTCTAACATGCTGTATATAAGAGCCCAGTGGTGGTTGCCGCAGCTTATAGTTTAGATCTAATTTGAGCAAATCTGTTAAATTTGAATTTCAACTTAAAGGTGTCAAGGCCTATCACAGAGGTGTCATGGCTGCCTGACAATCCAGTGGTAGTGAGTGTTAGAAAATCCCAGAGATTGGCAGTTTGTGTTGTCATCTGACAGTTCCCTGCTTCTGCAACAGCGGACTCTATGACTCTGGGAAACTGTCAGTTTTTCCTCTCAGTTGCAAGCCTCTGACTTCCTTTATAACCTCACCCTGGGGTGGTTTGGGTGTGGTTTATAGTTGATCCTGATTTTGGTCTGCAGTGGTCGTCTCCTCATGTTATTCCAGAGACTTCTGTAGTAGCTACTCCTAAGATAAGTGTTTGACTTTTGCTATCTACCTAGGCTCAGGTGGTTGCATTTTTCTTTGCCTTGCACTGATTCCTTTTGTCTCCCTTAGCGTTACTAGTGTTGATGAAGAGCTCATACCCGCCATCCTTACTTTTGGCCCAGATCATGAGTATCAGAGTATGCCTAGGGTGAGGTATTCCTGCTCGGCGAGAGGGGCAGAACATCTATAGAATTGGTGAGGTCAGGGAGGGTAAACTGCAGGTTATTTTCATCAGTCACCACTTTCCCCTTTCCCTAGTGATAGGACATTCCTTTACCCTTTCCCTTTGGATTGTATTATATGGATGATAAAGCTTCTATCCCCAGTTGTGACAAAATATGAACATTAATGCCTGCCTGATATGACACAACCATTGGGCAAATGGCAACTTGAGAAGGCTATATAAAGGAATTTGATACCCAAGAATGGACAGTTTCCACCAACCTACACCTAGTAAATAAGACGTAAGTAAATAAGGAGACTCAAAATTAGTGATGGGCCAATCCGAACCGGATACCTATTATCCATGCAACAACCCCAAACATGGAGTTCTCAGTGAATTCCATGTAACTGATTAGATTCGAATACTCTGATAATTAAAAAAAGAAAGGAAAAAGAAAGAAAAGAGGGAATAAAGCAGGAGCGTTATGCTTACAGAGTCTCTCGCACGGTTGTAACATTACTTACGGGTTTGATAATTACCTCTAATACATATGTACTACTTCCCTCACCCACTGGCAGTCCCAGCATCTGTAATTGATTGCAGTCAGACCCTGTGTTACAGCGTCTGTGATTGGTTGGAATCACATGTGTTGTCTGCATAACTATAGTGTAAAAATAAATTAATTGGTGTAGATCCCCCCATGTTGGATACCAAGCATAGATAAGGCATAAGGCTACAACCTGAAGCATTGTTTATCTTGGCTGTGTTATAAAACAAGATGGACCCCATGCGGCTTTTTTAAAATTATTTAAATAAATAATTTTAAAATCTAGTGTGCGGTTCCCACTAATTTTAATACCCAGCCATGATAAAGCCCAACTGCTGGTTCTGGTATTCTCAGGCTGGGGAGGCCCATGGATATTGCCACTCAGTCTAAAAATAGCAGCCTGCAGCTGCCCAGAATTGTCACAATGCTGGCACTTTACCCGGCTCATCCCGATTGCCCTGATGTGGTGGCAATCGGGGTAAAATAAGTGATTAATGACAGCTCACAGCCGATACAAAGCCCTAGATTAGTAATGGGAGGTGTCTGTGAGACCCCCCCATTACTAACACTGTAAGGGAAAAAAATAAACACAAACACCAAACAAATCCTTTATTTAAAATAAAACACAAAAAACACCCTCTTTCTCCAATTTATTAATCCCAAACACCCAGTTCCGACGTAATCCACACGAGGTCTCATGACGATCCCGGCTCTGCTACATACTGAAGTCACAGTGCGCAGTCACAGAACATGATCGCACACTGTGGCTTCAGGCAGAGACTCACTGAGCCACAATAGTGACATCACTCATTTTATCTGCGATCACAGCTGGAGGTTCCCATGGTACCACCACCTGTTACCACAGGTAAACTGACCTCAGGTGACCTCATTGAACTGTGACTTCACCTCAGGTGAACTGAGTTCAATCAAACCTGTATCTCCTGGAAGAAAACCACCTTTTTTGCCAAGAGATGCAGATATGCTGCTGAAATGTATATACCAAATTCCTGCACCAATATGCATTTCCTGGCAAAAAAAGGTATCAAAATTCTCTGCTATACTGCGCCATCACATCTATACACAATAACAATCTGATAAATCTTTAAATCTCATGGTGATTTAGACAGTATAACCATCTTAAAGTCAGTTTTTTACAGAAGAATCCATTGTGTCTGATGAAGACCTAAATATAGGGGTCGAAATGTTACATTTTGTAGTTTTGGATTGCCTGTATAATAAAGAACGTATATTACATTTTGGTGTGCCAAGTCCTCTTGTATATAATGAGGGGTTTGAACCTTTCTTGAGCACCCTTAATTCCAAGTGTTCCATAAACTTTTTTCTTCTTTTCTGGTAGATATCAAATTGACAAAAGAAAATAATATTCAAAAGCTGTTCACTAAATACCATTCTCTAGTTTTTTAGAGCACTTATTTAGAGTATGTGTACGTGTAGCACCCATGGAGCAAGGGGTTAAATATACTCATCGATGGGCCGGTGATGTCGGGTCTGAGATGCCACATGTGGCCCTGCCTGGCTTCATGGCCACGAGGTGTACAATAAAAGGGGTGAAGAATGGTGGGAGTAATAGTTTGTCTCGTGACGCCACCTGTGGTACGCGGCCAGGGATTAGCTGCTGCTGCGAGTGATGTCCTCCGGGACTGCTGATGTCGCAGAAAGGATGGTTCTGCTCCCTACAGATGGAGTGGGCCCTGAGGAAGATGATGGAGGTTGTAGTGGTGGCCGTTGGTGCCGAAGCACGGGGAGATGGCCCTGGCAATAAGGGGCTGAGTCAGCTGCTGCGGTTCCATGTCTTTTTACTCTCAGTTCAAGTGCTGCCCTCAGGGTACTGGTATTCACAGTGATGGGTCCCAGCCGATTCCAGGTAAGTTGGAGATAGCCACCGGTATTTGGAAATGTCCTTTCATAAGGGTTGGCCCTGTGGAAGTGAGGAACCCGGGCTGAGCTTCTCCCACCAAGCCACAGGCCCCGTGAAGAAGAAAGAAGGAAGAATGTGGTGTCGTGTTGCCAGAACTGTAGTCCCGACTTGACTGAAGTTTGTGTAAGGGTTGCTTCTACTTCTACCCCAAGTGGTCCCGCCCCCCAGGTGGTTGTCCTAGTGACCGGGAAAGTCTCATGCTTCGTGATGATCACTCCCCCAACCTACCCTAGTCCAGGCCCTAGTGGAAAGGTACCTAAGCTGTAATGTATGTAAGGTGGAATGTGGAAACACTGGTGATTAACCCCCTCCTTACCTAAAGTGAGGTGCAATACCCTGTGGCGACTGAAGCCTCTGGGGCGCCACATACACAATGTCTTTTTCAAGCAGGTCTGCTCTGAAACCTGTGTGAAAAATGCTTAAGGATGCTAGAAAGATTGAACATATGCCACACAATGACAAAATGACTTGCTGTGCACATTCAGTCTTTTTCAGCTTATTTTAACTTCTTCGGACATCAAATGTTGCTAAGCAATTAAAAGCAGTGACCTGATCATTCTATAGATGGCTTCCGCTTGGAAGCTACTCACTATTGTATGGATAATGTAAAACAAAAAAGAAATGGCCCAATAGATGCGAAAGAAGATGCTTCAGGAATAACACTGCCACACACCCTTATAATGTATTCGCAAATACATGAAGCAATGTGGTTGTTGGTGGCCTAGTATATTTTATAAGGCATGTATAAGTTCAATTTGTTAGGATTTTAAGTATAATGTTTGTTCTGCATTTATTTTTACGTATAAGCAGCTTTAATTGTCCTTGAATTTGAAAGTATTTGACCATCAGAAGAGCATGGCCTTATCCATGGTCCGGTAGAAATAGCAAAACATTAGCGATGGGAATGTGAAAGTATTTTTGCTTGCTAGCTGCAATCCATCAGCACATCTGACACTGGGTTTATGCCAATAAACATAACAGTTGGGTTAACATGACTTTTATGTCATGAAATCCCAATTAACTTGAAAACCCTTCATTATACTTTGTAGTGGAAATAAAATCTGAAAAGATAAAACCATCCAACATAGTTTCCTTACATGAAAAGTATATGCCAACAGACTGCATCTGTAACACATTGCCAGAGCTAGTACGATAATGAAGATAGGTAGATTATGAAGGCTGATGAGGGCACTTTAAGAAAACATTAAGTGTTTCTCAATCTTTACAGAAGGAAATAAGCAAAACCTATATAGGAAAACTAGTAAATAAAAATAGAGGTGCAGTTTCCCATTATCATTTAAAAGCTAGAATCTGTTAAGGTGCTTTTTGTCTGCAGTAGTTTATCTAACCAATGCCCCAATTGTAAAAACAATAGTGGCACTTCATGTCTCCGTAATTCTTTCTTTTGTTTTAATGTCTTTCAGCTCATTCTCAAGCCTAGGCAACTTGATGGATGAACGCTCTGTAGGAAGATCAATCCTGTGCCTAGATAGGTCCACCAGGGTCTTTTCCGCCTTTATCTTGATTGTATCAAGCCATCAGGTTGTTGGTCTCCTCTTCACCTTGTTCCTTCTATTTTTTCTACCATGATGTCCTTCTCCAGTGACATCTCTCTTCGGATGATGTGTCCAAAGTAGACGAATTGTGGCTTGGTTATCCTTGTGATCCTTGTTTCAAGCGTCATGTCTGGTTTGATTTGTTTAAAAATTGATATGTTAGTTCTTCTTGTCATACATAGCATTGATAGAATCTTTCTCCAGCACCACATTTCAAAAGCGTTGATTATTGTTCTGTCTTAACGTCCAAGTTCGCGTCAATATGTGACTACAGAAAAGACCAGAATAGTGGCAAATAAATCTCCCATTAAGAGTTTAATTACAAAATCTGTAGCAAATACTACACTAAGCCTTCTCAGCAATCCCATTTACAATGAATTGAGAGGATGCTGAGCATGAGCACCTCTGCTCTGCCCAAGACGGAGCTCTGCAGAGCTCGAGATCAAGGGGGATCCCAACAGTCAGACCCTCAAACATCAGTAAGTTATCTCATATTCTTTGCATATTCCAGAGCAAAATGAAATAAATGGAAAATAGCTCTGAAAGATGGTCCAAGAAATCGATGAATATTCAAAAATATCCTATACTACTGTCAACTTTAAACAAAAAAAGTGAAAAAAATCTCCCAAATTCTTCTTTTCCGTATCTACTCTGAAAAAACTATCCCAATCCATTAAAAGGAAAACAAAAAACACTTCCCAAAAGATAAAAAAATTACGAATGACTAGAAAATTTCATTATTTTCCAACAATGAATAAGTTGGTAACTTAAAGCTCCTAGATGCCAAAATAACATATTTGATACAGCCTTCAAACATTTTGAGCAGTCTCAAGGACCAGTTTCCTCATTTGGAACAGAGAGACCTTTTGAACTCTCACAGTCTCTGCCCCCCTATGTTAGAGTATCTCAGCAGCATATTTATATTTTTAGAGTGTACGTTCGTAAGCCTGAAGATAACTTATTCAGTCCCAGACTTTGCTATTATGACTAAAACGGTCCATTGTGGAATGCATTCGACTTATCTAAAACAGTTTTTTTCTTTCCTACAGGAGAACCATACACATGGCCTACATTACCATTACTTCATCTGGTTCAACCAGGAGAGAAGCAACGATGACCATTTCTAAGCTTCATATTGAATTTCTTACAGTGAAGAAAGTTGAAACTTTATCAGAACCGGAGAGAATGTCTCTTATTATAGACCTGTCTAATATAATAGATATCAATTTACAGTGTGAAGGATAGCTGGCACCAATGGAAATGTAGCATCTAATACCAGTATTTAAGACTTCTACACAGACTCAATGCTGAATACAATAATTTCAATATGAGGCTTCAAAAGTACTGCACTTTAAGTGAATTTTACATTTTTAGCCTTTATAGCCTATAGAATAATGTTAAATACTGTATGCAGGGGACTTTTTAATTAATATCTAAACGTGTATATCTCTAAACTTATCATTGCAATTGCATGACTGACTTTGGGGAAAAAAAAAATACTGTACATGACAACATATTTCCATATATATATATTGTTTGATGAATAAGGTACACATGTTTGAGCAAATTCATAGAAAGAGTTTAGGAGTAAAAGAAAATAAAAAGTTTTGAAGTGGTTATTTTGAGATGCCTTTAATCAGTATGACTCACTGTAATTACAACTAAGTCCTCTGTTTTGGTGAACTTTCGTCAGTAGGCACACGTTCTTTAACAGCTGGAAAACAACAAAGAGTTTTCCGAGGCTTGGCTTGGTAGTTCTAAAGAAAAGGAATTGTTAATCACATTTGTAATTTGAAGTTAAATTCAGATAAGTTCCACATGGTCATAACAATATGTCTAAACCTTGGCTGTCATATTTTACTATGAAAACATTTCTCCTCCTATAACCCAAACTTTTTTTCTTTTTATCAAGTTGAGTGTATATATTGTTATAAAAGATAACTCTCATATTTCCCCAAATATGTGTCCTGATAAATCCTTGTGTATACAGTTACTTGAAAAAGTATTCAAAGCAAGGGAACTTTTCCACATTTTTTCACTTTACAGTCATAACATTAACTCATTCACGACCAATGCCGTATATGTACCTGCCTTTGATGCAGGCTCACACGTTGATCCACCCCTGGCTGTTCACCAGTTCAATGCCGCTGACAATCTCTGCCAGCGGCGTTCATCATACGCTGACAGTCACTGATTCCACCCATCGGTGCTCCATCACATGATCGTGGGGTGCCGATAGGTTGTCATGAGAGACAGGGTCAGCTGATGACCCCAATAACTATCATCACAATCCATTTTTGAATGCTGCAACCCGGCATTCATAGGAGATCATGATTTTTGCTATACAAAGTGGTGCTAATATTTAAAAAAAAAAACACAACAATTCTAATTAAAAATAAAATAATAGTAAAAAATACACATATTTTGTATCGCCACATTCAGAAATGTCCAATGTATCAAAAGATAAAATAAATTAACCTGATTGTTAATCGGCATAATGTGAAAAGAGAAAAAATAGCATAATTAAAAAAAACAAAAAAAACAAACAACTCCATAACATTGCAAAAAAATACCCCAAATGATATATGATATCAGTAAAAACATCAGCTCAGGAATGAAAAAATAAGACCTCACACAGCCCCAGATTCCAAAAAATTAGAATGCTACCTGTTTTGCAAATCTAGAGGCTGAAATCATTGCACCATTATCTTTGCAAAATAGCTCTAGCTGAGTGAGATCTTCAATACAATGGTGCCATAGTCATACCTTGTATCACCTTTCCGCAAGTACCAGAAGAACCTGTACCAAGACAAGAAGAACTTGTACCAGTACAAGAACCAGAAGAAAACTCAGGTGAAGTTGAACCAGAACGTTCTGCAAACATTGACCTTGTCAATCCTACAGTAAGGGTAAGAACACGTAGATACTTACCAAGTCAACCTACTGTACCAAGTGCAGTACAAAACACAGACAACATTGACACACCACAGTTGCGTAGGTCAAACAGAAGCAACATTGGTCATCCCCCATCCAGATTAGGAGAGTGGGAATACTACTAAAGATGGTCATTAAATGCATATTAACTGTATGTAAAATGTAAATAATGTATATTAAGAATGTTGACCCTACAGAGACTGACCTGTGTGGACTTTTTGGTCACTAACAACTGTTCGTAACGTTTGTTTAAGAACTGTGCCTCCCTTTGGGAAGAATCCAGGCTTTCCCCCATTTTTTGTTTTTATGGACCTAAGCCACAAAACTGGTGTGGCAAAAAAACATTTGTATATAGTTGCATACGTGGTGCTTTTCATTTGAATTACCCAGGAACTGAACTTTTGTTCCCAACACCCTAAAAGGAGAGCCGGAAGTCACAGGGAGGGTCTGCAGCGGAGCAGGCTGAGACCCCCATCACCATCATAACCGGTGATGTGCTCCGCAGGACAGTCCCCACAGGGAACAGTCACCAGGACGTTCGGAGAGGTCCACCGGATAGTGGCCTCAGAGACTGTGGGTGGTGGGAAGAAAAGTGTATGGAGTACTAACCTGTTACAAATGTATATTTGTTATTTATTGCTGTTTTAAAAATAATATATTTTTTGCAGATGTTCTTGTTTTGCAGCCTGCGGACGTGCTGGTCTTAACCAAGGGGGAATGCAGCACCCTGGGATATGCTACCCCAGTGATCTGCAGGATCCTAAGGCTTTCTGGAACACCCTATGCTGACAACCCACACCTCACACACAGGTAGGGGCACATTCCCTGAGACCTGGGCGCAGCATGTAGAGGGTTAACAGTGGCCATATGTGAGAACCAATCCCTTAGCTGTTAGCCTGGGAAAGGGGTGTGGCTTGTGGGAAGCAACAGGTGTTGCTAGGCAGAGTTGGCAGAGAGGAAAAACGACAGTTGAAGGGTGAAGGTTGAAAGGAGCCAGAGAGTGAGAGGGGTGTGAGGATTGTGAGGAGACCCCCAAAAGCCGACTAGGAGGTAGTAGCCTGAGGGTAGACAGATCCCAGGCACTACGCATGAGGGGGTACTGGACCCCAGAGTAGACGACAGCTGCAGGTGGTCTGCTGATCCAGCAGTGTGTGGTGACTTCCAGGGTACCACACCACTCATAGGCTCAGGGACACAGCCTCATATATAGGACCCGGGAGAGGGCACAGAGAAGTAGCCTACCCCACAAGGGACCGCGAGGCCTGTCATACTGGGCCCGGAAAGACAAAGGAGCGGAGCATCGCAGGTCACCAACAGCTTCAGGCAAGGGGACCATCAGCTCTGCATGTGCACGGAGGGCTCAACTGGGACTCATGTCAGCACCGGGACAAAGGAAAGTCGGTTGACCAGCCATACCAAACTACACTTGCAACATCCAGTGAGTCAATACCAGTTAATCTGCAAGAACTTTGTCATGTTTATTACTGGTGTGACGCCCTGGGCAAGCCAAGGATCACAAGTCATAACACCACCACACCCTACACCCCGGATAGGTACACCAAAGCTACACAAAAATCCTTGTTGCCTTCCTCCAGGGGCTGATGTTCACACCAGGGGGTGGGCCAGGCGGTTGGCTCCGCCCACCGAGGAGTTCACAGTCCTGGAGGTGGGAAACCCAGGCAGAGTAAGTGGAGAGTTCAAAGTGAGAGGAAGGAGAAGGAGGACAGTGAGAGTAGTGACAGAGAAAGTGACAGTTGAGAAAGCCTGAAGTTGGTCCGGGTGTGTGCCCCGGACTGAGAACAGCAAGGTCAGCAGACGGCGGTGACTGTCTGCAGGAGAGGCTGCTTGGAGGTTGCCGAAAGGACCGTGGACGGGTGGTGGCCCGGCGGTACCGGAGCGGTATACGAAGAGAAGCCAGCACCATTGGCAGGGCCCTTTCGGATCCCGGCAAGGCTAGGAGTCACCGTGAATTTGCCAAATCCGTCAGTGAAGGGGACCTCTGGGTCTCCCAACAACCAAGTCCCGATTGAAGGCAACAGTCCAACCGTTAGAGAGAGACACCGCCACCGCCAAGGCACCAGTTTCTCAGGGCCAGCGCCTGCGGGCAAAGAGGGGCTCCTCCGGCACATATCCAAACCGGGGAGCGGGTTACCGGTGGGAACCCATCGCTACCAACATAGACTTAGGTGCAGGAAAAAGGGACCGTCACCGTCAACTACGAGGGAAAAGCAACAGCAGCCATCCGTGGGAACCATCTTTCCAGCCGTGTGTTTTACCGAGAACTGTGTCACCGTCTCAGGCTGAGTGAGTACCACAGTGCCGTGAGGCACAGCGCTGCCCCCGCGTCCCTGCACCCCACCAAGCCCTGCACCGGCCCTGCCATCCAGCATCCCCCACCTCATCACTGGGCCCCGAGACAACCACCCCCTACCCACGGAGGGGAGAAATAACAACAAAGCTGCTCCCTGTCACCGCTCCCGGGATCCCCATACAGAGCAGCGGTGGTGTCCACACAATCACCACAACCGTGGGTTGCGTCACGGACAATAAATGCCCAAAACCAAACCCCTTTTCACTCACGGGCGAGGAGCGCCGCTCGAGTCCCCGGGATCTGGCCCATCGCTCGAGACACCAAGCAGCAGAGGCCGCAGCAGCAGCGGCAGCCAGACCCGAGCAGTGGGAGAGCGCGGCGTCCCCTCCTCCGCCCGCGACACTGGCGCACCACAAGGCACAGCACACCTACATGGGACTTAAGCCCCTACTGGCGGAGGGTGCGAACACACTTGCTGCTATACCATCTGTCCTTAAAACCACAGCAGCGGCGGGACATCTTATTACCGCCACCCGCCAGTGGCGTCACAAGTGACATACCAAATAACCCTGTTACCGAGCGCCCCCCCAGGTAACGGAACTGAGCACGGTCACCTGTGACGGTGATCCCCATTATCCACCACCTGGAACCGAGTATCCCAAGGGCCTGGGGTGTGGCAGCGCTCTACATTAGCTTTCCACAACACATAGTGTTTTGAATTTAGCACAAAAAGTTCTACTTTGATTTCACCTTTCAGCAGGACAACTAAACATAATACCAGAGCTACAATGGAAAAGCTTAAATTAAAGCATATTCATGTATTTCAGTAAAGGTCCGCTTCAGAGGTCCACTTTAAAGTGATAATGGCCATATAACACCCACCCATTGAGGCGGGCGTTATATGGCCATTATCACTTTAAAATGGACCTCTGAAGCGGACTTTTTCCATACAGCAAATGGACTACTAATAGTGGAGATGTCTACAGAAATGCTGAATATTAGATTGTGGCGGTTCGCCTAGTGCAGTGATGGCGAACCTATGGCACGCGTGCCACCAGGGGCACGCTGAGCCCATTCTGTTGGCACGCGTGCTGTCGCCCGATGCTGCAGGTTTGATCTGCTAGTGCAGTCGCGCCGGCAGATCAAATCTGTGTTGGAGCGGAGGAGACATTTCTCCTCCGCTCTGACACTCCTCCCCCCCCAGGCTGCAGTGGGTTTCCTAGGAGACGGAGGAGCGTCAGAGAGCAGCGCCGGCGCCGTCTGCTGGCTGCGTGGGAACTGAGGACCCAGCAGCGCGCAGCGGGGGAGCGGGTGCAGGTAAGTTGTGTGTTGCTTTTTTTTTATAACTCGTGTGCGGCAGCGCCAGCATGGGCTGGGAGAGGGGGAACGCACATGGCAGCATGGGCTGGGAGAGGGGGAATGTACATGGCAGCGTGGGATGGGAGAGGGGGAACACACATGGCAGCGTGGGATGGGAGAGGGGGAACGCACATGGCAGCGTGGGCTGGGAGAGGGGGAGCGCACATGGCAGCGTGGGGTGGGAGAGGGGGAGCGCACATGGCAGCGTGGGGTGGGAGAGGGGGAGCGCACATGGCAGCGTGGGGTGGGAGAGGGGGAGCGCACATGGCAGCGTGGGGTGGGAGAGGGGGAGCGCACATGGCAGCGTGGGGTGGGAGAGGGGGAACGCACATGGCAGCGTGGGGTGGGAGAGGGGGAACGCACATGGCAGCGTGGGGTGGGAGAGGGGGAACGCACATGGCAGCGTGGGATGAGAGAGGGGGAGCGCACATGGCAGCGTGGGGTGGGAGAGGGGGAGCGCACATGGCAGCGTGGGGTGGGAGAGGGGGAGCGCACATGGCAGCGTGGGGTGGGAGAGGGGGAATGCACATGGCAGCGTGGGGTGGGAGAGGGGGAGCGCACATGGCAGCGTGGGGTGGGAGAGGGGGAGCGCACATGGCAGCGTGGGGTGGGAGAGGGGGAGCGCACATGGCAGCGTGGGGTGGGAGAGGGGGAACTCACATGGCAGCGTGAGGAGGGAGAGGGGGAACACACATGGCAGCGTGGGGGTGGGGGAACGCACATGGCAGCGTGGGGGTGGGGGAATGCACATGGCAGCGTGGGGGTGGGGGAACGCACATGGCAGCGTGGGGTGGGGGAACGCACATGGCAGCGTGGGGGTGGGGGAATGCACATGGCAGCGTGGGGTGGGGGAATGCACATGGCAGGGTGGGGGAACGCACATGCCAGCATGGAGGGGGGGGACGCACATGCCAGCATAGGGGGGGATGACATGCATGCCAGGATGGAGGAAACATGCATGCCAGGATGGAAGAAACATGCATGCCAGGATGGGGAAAACATGCATGCCAGGATGGAGGAAACATACATGCCAGGATGGTTAAACATGCATGCCAGGATGGTTAAACATGCATGCCAGGATGGTTAAACATGCATGCCAGGATGGTTAAACATACATGCCAGGATGGAGGAAACATGCATGCCAGGATGGAGGAAACATGCATGCCAGGATGGAGGAAACATGCATGCCAGGATGGGGCAAACATGCATGCCAGGATGGGGCAAACATGCATGCCAGGATGGAGGAAACATGCATGCCAGGATGGGAAAAACATGCATGCCAGGATGGTGAAAACATGCATGGCAGGATGGAGGAAACATGCATGGCAGGATGGAGGAAACATGCATGCCAGGATGAGGAAAACATGCATTCCAGGATGGAGGAAACATGCATGCCAGGATGGAGGAAACATGCATGCCAGGATGGAGGAAACATGCATGCCAGGATGGGGCAAACATGCATGCCAGGATGGGGCAAACATGCATGCCAGGATGGAGGAAACATGCATGCCAGGATGGGAAAAACATGCATGCCAGGATGGTGAAAACATGCATGGCAGGATGGAGGAAACATGCATGGCAGGATGGAGGAAACATGCATGCCAGGATGAGGAAAACATGCATTCCAGGATGGAGGAAACGTGCATGCCAGGATAGAGGAAACATGCATGCCAGGATGGGGAAAACATGCATGCCAGGATGGGAAAAACATGCATGCCAGGATAGGAAAAACATGCATGCCAGGATGGAGGAAACATGCATGCCAGGATGGAGGAAACATGCATGCCAGGATGGGGAAAACATGCATGCCAGGATGGGGGGAAACATGCATGCCAGAATGAGGAAACATGCCACGATAGGGTACATTTACCAGGAATGGGTACATTTACCTGGATTGGTTAAATTAACCAGGATTGGGAACATTTACCAGGAATGGGGTACATGCCGGGATGGGGGAACATTTACAAGGATGGGCAATATGTCAAGATGGGGTACATTTACCAGCATGGGGGAACATGCCAGAATGGGTAACATTTACCAGGATGGGGCCATGATGGGGACAAATATACCAGAATGTAGGAAATCTATATCAGGATGGGGGACATATTTACCAGGAAGTGGCCCAGGAAGGGGGACAGAACTACACAATGAAAGGGGAGGGGAGCCACTCGTACGTCTTTATGGGATTTCGAGATGTTCAGACTTTGAAATGTAGATGTGGATTACAGGGTGACATCTGATTGCATTCCAGGCTAAAATCTCTGTCTAATATGCTGCAATTTTTTTCCAGAAAGATCAATCCAACTGCTGTGTCTGGAAAGGGCAGGGGCTCAGCTTCAATGTGTGATAAGCATGAGCGTGATGCCCCCTGCTGAGGAGAAGACGGCAAAGGTAAGATTAAAATCAATTCTTTATATAATAGGATTGGTTGGCACTTCGGAAAAAAAATTGGGTTTAGGCCTACAGTTTGGGCACTCGGCCTGTAAAAGGTTCGCCATGACTGGCCTAGTGTATACATGATTTATATCAATGACTCTTTATTATATATGAAGCTAAGTATTGCTCATTGAGGATTTCCTTATTAATAGTATACACTGTATGTCCTGTAATATTTTTAGGACCCTTGGATAATCAGATTTATATACAAAAGTATCCATCTAGATATATTGGTGATCATAAATAATTGGACCCATACGATGGAAGGCTGGCTAAAATGGGGTGGATTTTCCATATACCCTTGAGTTCAGAATTCCATAATTACCTGTGAATTGTTAAACTAAACCTTTGCATCATTAGCTGAGGATTGCACTACTATTCTGTACATATGTTTTAGTGTGTGTTCTGTATCGCACAAAAAAGTGTGTTTTAATAATTCTTGATGTAATAAAATCTTGTATTAAGAAATTTTGTGATTTTTTTTTAGAAAATATTTCCTATATGTATATTTTTGTGACGTGTACATGAAATCAGAATAACCCTTTCCAGTTTTAGGTCAATTAGGAACCAACATTATTTAGATTTGCCAAATGCCAAAATAATGAGAGAGATAGAATGGTTTAAGGCATTTTTATCAGTTTCTGCAAAATCAAAAGTTTTAAAAAAAATTCATTAGTATTTGGCACTATTGCCCATAGACTGCATAACTTGGGTCAAACATTTTGGATATCCTTCCACAATCTTCTTACAATAATTGGTAGGAATATGGGCCCATTCCTCCTGACAGAACTGGTGTAACTGAGCCATGTTTGAAGGTTGCTTTTCTCGCACCTGCCTTTTCAGCTTTGCCCATAAAATTTCAATAGAATTGAGATCAGAACTTTCTGATGGCCACTGCAAAACATTGACATTGTTATCCTTAACCTCTTAATGACCGCGGGCAGTAATATTACGTCCTAGCGGTTATAATGTTACTGCCCGCAGTGTGCTGCCGGCAGCATGCCGCGATCGACGCACATCTCAGCTAATTTTCACAGCTGAGATGTGTGCCTGCTAGGCATGAGCAGAATCGTTATCTGCTCCTGCCGTTTAACCCCTTAAATGGCGCTCTCAATATGTGACAGCGCCATTATAACGGCATCGGTGGTAAACTTTTACTTACCGGCCGATACTGGAAGTCACGTGATGTGATCACGTGACTTCCGGTGGTTGTCATGGTAGCACAGGGTCATGTGATGACTACTGTACTACACATGAATTACTTTCAGTTTCACTCGGCCCAGAGACGAGTGAAACTGAAAGTGAGCACATCTGTTGTTTACAGCTGTGTAGCTGTGATCAGCAGATAGGGCAAAGCGATCGGATTGCTGATCGCTATAGCCCCCTAGGGGGACTAGTAAAATAAAAAAAAGTAAAAAAAAAAGTTTAAAGAAATTAAAAAACCCAAAAAAAACCTAAAAGTTCAAATCACCCCGCTTTCGCCCCATTGAAAATTAAAGGGTTAAAAAAAAAATAAATATACACACATTTGGTATCGCCGCGTTCAGAAACACCCGATCTATCAAAACATAAAATAAATTAATCTGATGAGTGAACGGCGTAGCGGCAAAAAAATTCCAAGCGCCAAAATTACATTTTTTTGTCGCCACAACTTTTGCACAAAATGCAATAACAGGTAACCAAAACGTAACATCTGCGCAAAAATGGTACCGTTAAAAATGTCAGCTCGAGATGCAAAAAATAAGCCATTAATGAGCCATAGATCCCGAAAAATGAGAACGCTACGGGTCACGGAATATGGCGTAAAACGTGTGCCACTTTTTTCGGACACACTTCCGATTTTTTTTAACTCCTTATATAAAAGTAAACCTATACATGTTTGGTGTCTATGAACTCACACTGACCATGCATCACACCCACACATCAGTTTTACCATATAGTGAACACAGTGAACACCGTGAATAAAACATCTCAAAAACAATAGTGCTATCGCACTTTTTTTGTAATTTTTCTGCATTAGTTTTTATTTGCCGTTTTCCAGTACACTATAAGGTAAAACCTATGGTTTCATTTAAAAATACAGGTTGTTCCGCAAAGAGTGAGCCCTCACATGACCATATTGACTGAAAAATAAAAAAGTTACGTCTCTCAGAAGAATGGCAAAAAAAAAAAAAGGAAAGCGAAAAATCGGCCGGTCGTGAAGGGGTTAAGCCACTTTGTAACCAGTTTGACAGTATGCTTGTGGTCATTGTCCATTTGGAAGACCCATTTCCTCCCAAGCTTTAACTTACTGGCTGATGTCTTGAGATGTTGCTTCAGTATTGCCACATAATCTTCTTTCCTCATGATGTCATCTATTTTGTGAGGTTCACCAGTCCATCATGCAACAAAACAACCCAACAACATAATACTTCCATCCCCGATTTTTTCAATTGAGAAGGTGTTTTTAGGTTCAAAGCTTCTCCCTTTTTCCCCCAAATGTAACGATGGTAATTATGGCCAAAGAATTCAATTTTAGTTACATCAGACCACAGGACATGTCTCCAAAAATTAACGTCTTTGTTCCTGTATTCATTTGCAAACATTAATCTGGCTTTTTTACGTTTCTCTTGGAGTAATGGCTTATTTCTGGCAGAGTGGGTTTTCCGCCCATGTTGATACAGTACTTGTTTCACTGTGGAAAATGACACAATCATACCAGCTTCCACCAGCATCTTCACAAGGTCTTTTGCTTTTCTTCTTGGGTTGATATGCACATGTCTGACTAAAGCACTGGAAGCTTAAACTAGACTCATTAAAAACTGGTTAATAACAGCTGATTGTTCAGCCACATGTGCAGTGAAAAAAAGGTATTCCGCAGCTCAGAAAACGCTACATGCTACGTTCCTGCCGCCCAACGGTCAGTCGTTCTACGACTGATCTGTCACACGGCAAATGCAACGCGCAGACACATTAGTCGCAATCCGTCGTCCATACAAGTCTGTGCGAAACAGCACAAGCCGTTAACGGATTGCACTGTTTTCCAAAGCGGCGGATTGCGACCAACGCAAGTGTGAAAGTACCCTTATCGACAGCCAGGGGGTGGTAAATTTGACGCCCGCCCCGGGCGGCAAAACCAGTTGCTACGCCACTGACTTACTTTATAAGTCTTGTCTGGACTCTGATAATGCAAAATACTGAACCATTGTGCCTCTTTCATTGCTTTAGATACAGAAAACACAGCATAATGTATGAGAACTTTGTATTTTTACCACTTAGACAAAAAATGCCATATGTGACAAATCCAGTCAATAAAACTGATGAATTTGTCCATATGAGAAGCATACAATATATCACTCCGACATTAGCTGATCACTATATCTTATAATTTGCTAGATATCAAGGCAAAGTATTCCTTACTGAATGCAGCAGAAAATGATTACGTCATCTTGCTAATCTAGGCCAATGTGTTTTCTGTTCTGTAGATCCACGTTACATTGACATTGGTGAATTTGATAACATAGGGAACACATCTCGGGCATGGGAGCCATCTGGTGGAAAATAATTCCGGAAAAAGACATCCATTAGAGAGATGTTTCTGTGTAATTGCATGTGAAAATATGTGAAAGCATAGACACTGATAGATTAACATGTATTGTGAATGTCATGATTAATAAAGCAAAGAGAAAATACAGAGTTTCATTCACATTACATACCATATGGAATATGCACAGATCACAAGTTCTCTGGAAACAGAATTGTTATCTTTAAGGTGGAATTGGGAATTTTCAGGTTCAATGCCGGCATTCATATATAAAAAGATTAATAACACTGTAGTACATCCATCGAGAAGCTTAACTAGTACATGACTGGATATATTATTTAGTTTAATTTTATGTTTTATATTCCCCTAGGGCCCCTGTGTCCAAAGCTGACTATGCACATCAAATAGCTGCTGGCCGAGAGATCATGGGATCTGATGGTGAATAGATTTCAAAATCTACAATCAGAAGACGCTTTCATATATGTAAACTACAGGGACTGATCTCAAGGAGCAAACTATGGGTAGCACTCAAGATCAGAAATGATAGATTAAGCTTCACTAAAATTGAGATGAAACCAATATTTAGATGTAAATAAATGATCTGAAACATACTACATCATCTACAACACATGGTGAAGGCAGTACTATGGCAGAAACATGTATGGCTTCCAATGGAAATTCATCACTGGTGTATAGTAGTGATGTAACTATACAGAAGTATTAAAGTGAATTCTGAAATGTATAGCACTTTATATTCTGACCAGATCCAGTCACATGGTTCACAATATGCAGCAGAAACATTTTTATGGCACCTTCTTAAAGGGAAGGTGCCATAAAAAAATTAATAACTGAAAACATATAAATTATTGTTTTAATGTCTTGATTAAATATTATCATTTGTTTTTAAGGGAGCATACTATGAAAAAATAATTTAAAAAGTTTGATATGTTCCACTTTTAAACACAAGGGGGAGCTGCTGCTGAAAGCAAAGTGTACAAATAATATGGATTACAACTGCAGTAAGGCCCTGTGCGCACTAATAAAAGGATTTTTCTCAATTTCTTGAGAGTCTGAAAGATTAGCGCACTTGCAGTCAGAAAATGCACCAATAACGCACCGAAAACCACATGCGGTTTTACCGCGTTTTTGTGCGGTTTTTTCCGCAGGTTGGTCCCTGTGTTTTTTACCATTATCTATGGTAAAAAAACGCAGGTAACTGCAGAAAAGAAGTGACATGCACATTTTTTTCTCAAGAAATTCTGCAGAAAGAATGTTATTGAGAAAAAAACGCAGTGTGCGCACAGCTATTTTTTTTTTACATAGGTTTTGCTGGGGAATGTCTGCAGAAAGGTTGCAACCATTTTCTCAAGAAATTGCTGCAGCAAAAACGCAAAAAAACGTGGGTAAAAACACAGTGTGTGAACAAGGCCTAAAAGTGGGCAGAATCTGCTCTCAGCGTGGGGGCGGGTCTAACTGCAATCAATCACAGGGAGAAGCAGTGAATATGTGATGAGTCTAATGAGCTGTAGGGAAAAAGAATGAGAGGCAGCAGAGCAGTGTGACAGCCGCGCCATGATCGGTGAGTAGGAAGCGCTTGGAGCGAGAATCAGTGGCGTAATACTGGGACATCCCCATTCTCAGAAACCATATGTGACACAGAAATGCAGGCAGTCATATTCTCCAGGCTCTCCCCATTCAGTTTCATCACTTTCCCATCCATTTCAGCCTTTTCCTCAATCCCCCAGACCTCTCAGGTTGGGTCCAGCAGAAAATTACTCGTTTTTCCCATTGACTTGCATTGTAATCGCCTTCGTAACGAATATACGAGTATTACAAAGTACTCGTTATGACTTTAGCGATTATGAATATTACGCTACTCGATCATCTCTAATGATTGTATTACGCTGGAACTTCCAGGATTTATTTTGAATTATTAAATTGGTGAACGGGGATGTGTGGCGGATTATTTATTCAAATAAACCTTTTTTTCCCCGAGTCTTTTTTAACCATATACTTGCTCAGTTAGTAATGAGCTTGTCTGATAGATGCCTATCTATTACTAACCTTTGGGATGGATTCCAGTTGTCAATTCACAGCTCACATCAACCCCACAAGTTTTACCCTGATTGCCACCACACCAGTGCAATTGAGAAAATTTGTGTAAAGTGCCATAAGCGGCGCATCTTGTGGTCACGAAAGTCTAGTGGTCATCTAGTGGGCACAAGTAGTCACTTCTGAGGCAGTTGTGGACTGCCAGTTTTAGGGTAGGAAGGGCCAAATAACCATTCCAACGCTGATAATACCAACCCCCCGCTGTCTGCTTTACCCTGGCTGGTTATCAAAATAATTAAAAAAAATAAAAAGTTATTGGGATCCCTTCTATTTTGTGATAACCAGCGAAGGTAAAGCTGATAGCTGATGACTGCAGCCCGCAGTTGTCGAGAGCCCCTGTCATTTTTTTATTTATTCCATATCAAAATGTTTACAGGGTTATTGCCCCCATTTTCTTCCCCCTAGCACTTACTAAGACCATTTTACAGCCAGTTTACAGCACAGATGTTCAGGTAAACATTAACTTAAGTGAGGTTCAGGGTCCAGGGTCCATAATTGAACCAAATTTTCAACTAAAGTTCGGCTGAACCTAGCGAACCCGAACTCCACGGGTACAATCATCTCTAGTCATCAGCGCTGGCCATGTTGGTGGAGGATTTGAAGCAGCGCAACATGGCACACACATCACGCATGAAGGCTTATTCACTGGTGGGGATGTGGTACTGTTCACCACAGAGACTCACTCTTGCGTGCTGAAACTCTACTAACGTCTGCTGCTGCTCTCAGTCTCCGCCACATGCAAGGTGGAGTTCCAACATGTTGGTAAGTCGCATATGAGGCCTTGAGTGGGAAGGCAGAAGTGACGCTGCAACATAAACAGGCGAGCAGCAGCATGGTGAGAATGTTGAAAGTGCACACATACTGACTGCACTTTCAGCAGCAGATCTGGCATACGTGGGTAATTTTTAAGGAAGCTCTGCACTACCAAATTCTTCACATGCTAGGCAAGGGATGTGTGTCAAAACAGCTGAGCTCAGAGCTGCTACGAGATTTTGTCAGCTAACACACACCACCAGGCTGGGCATAAGGTTCTCCAGCAACAACCACTCATCTGTCTGTTATTTGATCACCGTCCACAGCTCCTGTGTGGTGTGGGATTTGTCCCACAGACATATTAGTTTCAGAACAGCCTGATGTTATTTCCCCCTAGCTGTGTTGAAGTAGGTGTTATGCTGACTTCTGTCTACAGAAGGAGCAATATTTGCACTTAAAATAGCATTTTGATATAGATTTTTCTAATCAACTCTTCTCTTTGTGAGTTTCAACCCGATTATTAACCAAAATATCCTTAATGTCTGTTCCTTATAGGGTACTTTACACGCTGCGATATTGTTATCCATATCGCTAGCGAGCGTACCCACTCCCGTCGGTTGTGCGTTATGGGCAAATCGCTGCCCGTGGCGCACAACATCGCTAATACCCATCACACGGACTTACCTTTCCTGCGACGTTGCTCTGGCTGGCGATCCTCCTTTCTAAGGGGGCGGTTTGTGCGGCGTCACAGCGATGTCACACAGCAGCTGTCCAATAGCAGAGGAGGGGCGGAGATGAGCGGCCGGAACATGCCACCCATCTCCTTCCTTCATCATTGCCGGTGGACGCAGGAGATGTTCGTCGTTCCTGCGGTGTCACACATAGCGATGTGTGCTGCCACAGGAACGACAAACAACATCGTACCTGCAGCAGCAACGATATTTGGGAAAGGAGCGACGTGTCAACGAGCAACGATTTTTCACGTTTTTGCGATTGTTGATCATTGTTCCTTGGTGTCACACGCTGTGATGTCGCTAGCAGCGCCGGATGTGCATCAATAACGACGTGACCCCGACGATATATCGTTAGCGATGTCGCAGCGTGTAAATCATCCTTATCTGTAAGTAATGAGAATCTCTATTAGTTACTTCTTGTAGATCTTTATCATTTTGTAATAACTGTTAATGCTTATTGATGGCTTTTCTAATAGAGCTATCCATGGCACTATATTTAACCCCTTCACGACCGGCTGATTTTGCACTTTAGGGGTTTTTTTGCCTTCCTTCTTCCGAAAGACGTAACTTTTATTTTTCGGTAAATCTGGTCATGTGAGGGCTCGTTTTTCGCGGAACGAGCTGTACTTTTAAATTAAATCATGATTTCTATCATATAATGTACTGTAAAATGGCAAAAAAAATTCTAAATGCAGAAAAAGGGCAAAAAAAAGTGCGATTGCACTATTGTTTTTGACATTTTATTAACTGTGCTCAATATATGGTAAAACTGATGTTTTGGTGTGATGCCTCAGGTTGGTGTGAGTTCGTAGACACCAAAAATGAATCGGTTTACTTTTATCTAAGGGGTTAAAAAAAACAGACGTTTGTCCGAAAAAAGTGGCATACGCTTTGCGCCATATTCCGCAACCCGTAACGTTCTCATTTTTCGGGATCTATGGCTCAGTGGCAGGTTATGTTTTGCGTCTCGGGCTGAGATTTTTAATGGTGCCCTTTTTGTGTCGATACTACGTTTTGATCACCTGTTATTGCGTTTTGCGCAAAATCTGCGGTGATCAAAAAACGTAATTTTGGGGTTTGGAATTTTTGTTGCCACTACGCCGTTTACCGATCAGATTAACTCATTTTATATTTTGATAGATCGGGCATTTCTGAACGCGGCAAAAACCAAATGTGTGTATATTTTTTATTTTTTTTTAACCCTTTAGTTTTCAATGGGGAGAATGGGGGTGTGATTTGAACTTTTAGGGTTTTTTATTTTTTTTAATTTTTCAAAAACTGTTTTAAACTTTTTTTATTTTATTAGTACACCTAGAGGACTATAAAGATCAGTAGTCTAATCGCTCATTTATTTCTCCCAATCAGGAGGGCCGTGGGGCACTCGGAACCGGGCCGGTTCTGTTGGGAGGTCACGGCGGCAGGGCCCTACTCCGTGACCCTGGCGGTGTCATTTAAATGAGGGATATTTACAGGGGGATGAGTTGTGACGCCACCTGTGGTATTCGGCAATGTATGGCCGACGCTGCTGGATGGGACCGCTGGGGCAGATGGTGATGCAGCAAAGATGGTACAGCTCCCCACAGGTGGAGCAGGGCCCCATGGTAGAGTGTGTAGTTTTTATCAGGTGAAATGTTTGTGTAGAGTGGGGCTGGTGGCGCAGACAATGAATCCAGGACACAGCAGGGTGCAATTATGAGGTGTTTACTCACGGTTGGCAGTTGCAGGTTATCACGGCCGGCCGGTGACATACTGCCCCTGGAGTGCTGAGCCATGCGGTAACGGGATCCAGCCAATCCCCAGGTAATTTGGCAGCATTTATCCAGTGCAATTTTCTGCAGTCTCTTTCCAGGTCGTTTTCCTACGCTAGCTTAGCCCTCCTGCTCTATGCCTCACACATAGTGCCCTGAGCCGGTGTCCATGGACCTTATTTGGGAGGCTCCTCTGCCCTTTCCCCAGGCCCTATGTGGTCACCATTTCAGTGGATTTGTGTGTGGCTGCGCCTTCGGCACTTAAATATACCTCAGCCCCCGGGTTGCTAGCTCAGCCTGGTGTTCTCCACTAGTCTGGGGCCAGTTCCTCCTTGTGGCCTAGTCCCTCTACACCGGTGTGTTGGATGTGGATGCGAGCCCCACGAGTAGATATCCCACTGCCCGTGCCTCTGGGACCCCTTCTTTCTCTGCTGCACTCCCGCTCCGGCGTCCTTCTTGTCCATTACGCTCTTCACCCCTCCCTCTACCTAAGCTCCACCTTCCGACAGCCTAGGGGGCTGTGCTCTCCCTTAAGAGCAAGGGCTGCACACCAGTGACAGTGCAAGGGGAATCAATGTAAAGTAGAAACTGCTGTATGAATACTGACATGAACAATACAATAGCTATATGTAGAAATGAATGTATGAAAATGGTATCTGCATAACTGCCATGAACTTTAAAAATAAGGAGAAATTTGGCTATTGAATTGATCAATGCAACAGAGCCCTATCACCTCGACACGGTATTCTCTATGTTGGGGTCCCTAGCTAATGTGTGTCCTCTCTTGCAGTTAAAAAACGTACCGTGTATGGGAAGCGGAGACCCAGGCTATATATGTATAATGTGGACTGGCAATGCATGGCAGGATGGGGGAAACATGCATGCCAGGATGGGGAAAACATGCATGCCAGGATGGGGAAAACATGCATGCCAGGATGGTGAAAACATGCATGCTAGGATGGGGAAAACATACATGCCAGGATGGGGAAAACATGCATGCTAGGATGGGGAAAACATACATGCCAGGATGGAGGAAGCATACATGCCAGGATAGGGGGAAACATGCATGCCAGGATGGGGGGAAACATGCATGCCAGGATGGGGAAAACATGCATGCCAGGATGGGGGGAAACATGCATGCCAGGATGGGGAAAACATGCATGCCAGGATGGGGAAAACATGCATGCTAGGATGGGGAAAACATACATGCCAGGATGGAGGAAACATACATGCCAGGATAGGGGGAAACATGCATGCCAGGATGGGGAAAACATGCATGCCAGGATGGGGGGAAACATGCATGCCAGAATTGGGAAAACATAGATGCCAGGAATGGGGAAAACATAGATGTCAGGCTGGAGGAAACATGCATGCCAGGATGGGGAAAACATACATGCCAGGATGGAGGAAGCATACATGCCAGCATGGGTAAACAAACAAGCCAAGATGGGGAACAATGCATGCCAAGATGGGGAAACATGCATGGCAGGATGGGGAAAACATACATACCAGGATGGAGGAAACATACATGCCAGGATGGAGGAAACATGCATGCCAGGATGGGGAAAACATACATACCAGGATGGAGGAAACATACATGCCAGGATGGGGAAAACATACATGCCAGGATGGGGAAAACATACATGCCAGGATGCGGGGAAACATGCATGCCAGGATGGGGAAAGCATACATACCAGGATGGAGGAAACATACATGCCAGGATGGGGAAAACATGCATGCCAGGATGGGGAAAACATACATGCCAGGATGGGGAAAACATAGATGCCAGGAATGGGGAAAACATAGATGCCAGGCTGGAGGAAACATGCATGCCAGGATGGGGAAAACATACATGCCAGGATGGAGGAAGCATACATGCCAGCATGGGTAAACAAACAAGCCAAGATGGGGAACAATGCATGCCAGGATGGGGAAACATGCATGGCAGGATGGGGAAAACATACATACCAGGATGGAGGAAACATACATGCCAGGATGGGGAAAACATACATGCCAGGATGGAGGAAACATGCATGCCAGGATGGAGGAAACATGCATGCCAGGATGGAGGAAACATGCCACGATAGGGTACATTTATCAGGAAGGGGAACATTTACCAGGATGGGGAACATGTTAAGATGGGGAATATTTACCAGATTGGGATACATTCACCAGGAAAGGGAACATGCCAAGAAGGTGGACATTTACCAGGATGGAGGTACATGCTAGGAAGGGGGACATTTACCTGGGTGGGGGTACATTAACCAGGATTAGGAACATTTACCAGGATGGAGGACATTTACCACAAATGGGGTACATGCCGGGATGGGGGAACATTTACAAGGATGGGCAATATGTCAGGATGGGGTACATTTACCAGCATGGGGGAACATGCCAGAATGGGGTACATTTACCAGGATGGAGGACATTTACCAGGATGAGGTATATTTAGAAGGATGGGGCCATGATGGGGACAAATATAGCAGAATGTAGGAAATATATATATATCATGATGGGGGACATGTTTACCAAGAAGTGACCCGGGAAGGGGGACATAACCACACAATGAAAGGGGAGGGTAGCAACTAATACGTCTTTATGGGATTTCAAGATGTTCAGACTTTGAAATGTATATGTGGATTACAGGGTGACACCTGATTGCATTCCATGCTAAAATCTCTGTCTAATATGCTGTAATTTGTCTCCAGAAAGATCAATCCAACTGCTGTGTCTGGAAAGGGCTCAGCTTCAATGTGTGGTAAGCATGCATGAGTGTGATGCCCCCTGCTGAAGAGAAGACTGCAAAGGTAAGATTAAAATAAATTATTTACATGATAGGATTGGTTGGCACTTCGAAAAAAAAATTGGGTTTTTGGGCTACAGTTTGGGCACTCGGCCTGTAAAAGGTTCGCCATGACTGGCCTAGTCCATTCAGACTTGATCCAGCCTCGTACATCCTGCCCTAACACAGCTTGATCCATACAGGCCTAATATTTCCACGAGTGTGTCACGCCCTGCTGAGACCTTGAAGGGATCTGCGATAAGAAGGTCACAGCATTTAGTTGATAGCAGATCCTTTTTAAAACCCGTTCATCGTTTATCCTTAGTAGTAATTTATTCAATTCTATTTGATGTTGAAGGGGTTAAGGTTTTTTAATATCCTGCTGAGATTAACATTTAGCTGTTAAGTTGGCTTTACACGGTACGATATCGCTAGCAATTGCTAGCAATATCGAGCGTGTATGCACCCGCCCCCGTCGAACATGCTATACCGTGTGATCGCTGCCGCAGAGAACACTATCGCTACGGCAGCGTCACATGCACTTACCTGGTCAGCGGGTCAAGGGGGAGGGACGTTCGGCGTCACCACGACATCACTAAGCGGCCGGACAATCAAAGCGGAGGGGCGGAGATGAGCGGGACGTAACATCCCGCCCACCTCCTTCATGGTTCACCTCCATCCAACAACATGGATAAACAACCCTTACCGATTTTTGAGTTTGGGACGACCTCTCCATGGTGAACGATTTTCACCATTTTTGAGGTCACTTAAGGACGCTGGTGTCACACGCTGCGATATCGTTAATGACGCCGGATGTGCGTCACTAACAACGTGACCCCGACGATAAAACATTAACGATATCGTAGCGTGTAAAGCCACCTTTAATCTCAGCTGCAGCCACACCGTTCTGCAATATAAACTCACTCCTTACTGTTTCCTGGAGTTCATTTTATGCTAATGTGCTGCCCCGCGCAGTACCTTCAGGTACAGGTCGTCGCAGGGTCACCACAGGTTGGAGATCTTCTGGTCACAGGTAGGTTGGATTCGTGACGCCACTCTCGGTATTGCGGTCAGGGTGACCGCCACTGCAGATTAGGGGACGCCTGGGGCTGATGTTGAATGCAGCTAGATGTGGTGGCCTCCCGAGAGTGAAGCTAGCCCCAGGGCCTAGTTTGGGTGTGTGGAACCACAGGTCGCAGAATGACTCACACGCACAACCAGAATGTCTTTCAGGGTTTTTACTCATGTCAGGTGGCAGGGTGAGTAACCCGGGCGTAGCTGTGATGCACAAAGCAGGAACTAGGCTCCTTCAGGCTGACTTGTGAGGGTGACTACTGACTCACCTTCCTAGCCCTTGTGTTTTTGTGGTGACCCAGACTTGTAGTCCTACGGGGTTACCCAGGGAAGTTGCTGCTGCCTGTTCTCCCCTTGTTCGGCTCGTCTGCTTGTAGCTTGGACCAGGTCACTCCGGCTGCTTGCCTCTTGTGAACTATGGGCCCTCTCGTTGCTACGTAGCTCCAGGCTCTGTGGTGTTATGGTGGAGGGTACGAAGTACCCCCACCTGCAGGTTTGGCAGGCCAACTGAATGGGACCCTGCGCTGGGGACCTGTAACCCCATGTGGCCTGGTCCTCTCCTGGAAGTCCCCACACTCAGCCACCCCTTTGCACTCCAGCCTTGGGTGGACTTCGGGCCGCACTACCAGGTGACCGTTCTCCCCTGTCAGTAGCCACTGCAAGGTATCATCCTTGTGACTGCTCTCCCTGAGATCCCCGGTCTCAGGGGATTGAGGCATGGTGCCTGGATCTGTTAAAGAGAACGGTCAGCAACCTGGTCCTGTCACCGGTCCGGGACCGAAAGCACGGCGGGGTACACGGACCCTAGGTCAGGGAGAAGCTTCAGGCAACCTGTCAATTAACTTGCGGAGAACAGAGCCTTTATGGACTGTTCCCACTCATTCCATAATTGGGGCACTAGCGCAACGAGGGGGATAGGACCTTCCATACAAGCAGCCCACTAAAATCCCAAGCGTGAGCCCAGAGAGCAGGCTCCCACACTTAGCCAGTGGGGAGTGGGGCCCAGAAAGTTCCAGACTACTGTGCCACTACGGTGAATTTAAACTTTGTGCCTGGAGGCAGGTCACGGATCACCAGGCAGCACTGCAGGGGACAGGACCCGGACGAGCTCCCCTTTGAGAGGCAGCGGCACCCAGAGACTTGGTTTACCCAGTTGTCAGCGTCTGCTTATTGGCTGAGTGAGTACCTGAGTGATTTCCCTTTCACGGCACCTAATAACATTATCCAGAGTCCCGGGGCCTACCCCTACCCGTGGAGGGCAACGACACCTTGCTGCCCCACTCCAACACCACGGGTGGCATCATGAACTATAACTCCCCAGTAAATATCCCCCTTTTACTTTAGAGTGTGGCCCTTAAGCCCCCGGGCCCAGAGACCCTCAAGCCACAAACGGACACTACCCCTGGATCCGAGTGGTTCGATCCGCTGCTGGGGCGGCACAATAGCTCTGGCTCCACCAGGATCTAGGCACATAATCACACATGGGGTAAAAGACCCATCTAGGGACATTAAGAAGCTCAGAGATCAGCCACAGGTGAGTTAGGTGGTGACCCATCTCCCCTCTTCCTATAATCAGGGCCCACCTTTACGTCTTCCCTGGTGTACTCCTTCTCTTGCGCCACACATCGGGCATTTCCTCACTTCGGCGTGACAAGTACAGCCTCATGCATCCAGCCCTATTACAGCCTGGTCCATTCGGGTCTAATACAGCATTGTGCATCAAACCCTAATACAGCCTGGTCTATACAGGCCTAATAAAGCTGTGGTGCCCCTAAGGGTCCAGTCGCCACAGAGGTACTGCACCTCACTCAGAGGTGTGGTACCCCATTCTCTGGTAAGGAAGGTGCACAGTCCGTTGTCCACACACCCACAGCCATAGCTACATCACTTCAGACCAGAGTTAGGGCAAGATTGCTCCTAAGGGGGTAAATTAAGAAATAACGCCTGGAACACCATTCTTAGTCTGAACTGGGTGCAGCCTTTCAACAAGCTTTATTTGGCTGCCGAACACGAATAATAACAGTGACTTTCGCTTAGATGTCTAAGTGTCGCGGACGGATGCCGCTCCGCGGCAGAGGTGCTGCTTGGGGCGCTCGGGTCCGGGATCGTGTCTGGGGCTCGAGTGGTGACCGGACCAGGGGCTCGTGCAACTGCCTGTCCTCGCAGCAGTGAAAGGGGGTATTTACAGGGGAGATAGTTTTTGTCTGTGACGCCACCCGTGGGTTGCGGTGATTGGATGGTGGCACCGCCGCTGCCTCTGGAACTGATGGTGTTGGGCAGCAAGATGGTATACCCTCCATGGGTAGGAGAGGTGTAGTCCCGGGGCCCAGGTGTAGGTGGGAAGCAGTGCTGGGGCGCCGTTGACAGGTTGGACCGGGTGACACCGGTGTACTCACGATTGAGAATAATCCACAAAGAGTATGTACTGTAAACCAAGGCCGGATGCCGGTTGTCGTTGGAGAGGTGTGCTGGTCCCGCACATGAGATAGCAAGGTAGGGACCCTTCCTCCTGCACTTTTCTCTTGCTGTGTGTTGATTTAACCCACTTGGAATGGGAGAAATCCACTCACCTGTGGTTCTGTGTACAGAGGGAGCCGAGTCTGCAAAATCTGACCCTTGGGATTTTAGTAGGTTCTGGCGGACACCCTATCCCCCGCGTTGGGCTTCTGTTTTGCTCTCTGGGCTTCTCTCTGGTAGCAAGGCCTGGAACCTTGTCCCGCTGGTCAATTAACAAGGTGCTTGAAGCTTGCAACGTCCCTGGGTCCGGGTACCCCGCCTGTGCACGGCCTCCGGACCGGATTCCCACTGTCGGTACCGGCGGGCTACAACCCTGCCCCGGTCCACTTCGGGTCTCCCACGACCGGATCTCCATTGCCTGTGGCCCTACACTGCCGTCTGCCACCTAGTTGGTTCTCCCGTAGTCCAAGAGCTCTGACCCTTGACCACCCAGCTCCTCTCAGCTCCACTCTCTGACTTCACTCTACTACTTGACTTACTCGACTTATGGGTACTTTGCACGCTGAGACATTGCTAGCCGATTGTAGCGATGCCGAGCGCGATAGTCCCCGCCCCCGTCGCAGATGCGATATCTTGTGATAGCTGCCATAGCGAACACTATCGCTACGGCAGCTTCACACGCACTTACCTGCTTACGTCACATGGCAGGCGGCCAATAAAAGCGGAGGGGCGGAGATGAGCGGGACGTAAACATCCCGCCCACCTCCTTCCTTCCTCATTGCAGGCGGGAAGCAGGTAAGGAGATGTTCCTCGCTCTTGCGGCTTCATACACAGTGATGTGTGCTGCCGCAGGAACAAGGAACAACATCGTACCTGTCGCTGCAGCGAAATTATGGAAATGAATGACGTGACACAGATCACCGATTTTTGACTGTTTCACGCTCATTCATCTTCTCTCCTAGGCTTTACATGTTGCAACGTCGTTACCGGCACCAGATGTGCGTCACTTTTGATTTGACCCCGATTTGCAGTAGCAATGTCGCAACATGCAAAGTACCCCTTACTCCACTTACTGACTTGTTCCCGCCCATGACACCTTAAGACCCCTAGGTGGGCGTTCCCATCTACCTGGTTCCGCCCACTGGTGTGTCCCTGTTGTCATGGGGCGGGCGACTAGGCTTTGTGGCTGGTGTTCCTGTGTGTGGGATGTGGTGTTAAATGCCAAGGAGGAGGCGATTTCTGTCCCCTTGGTGGCAGGTACAGTCATCTGTGACTACCTGGTTTTGCCAGGGTGTCACATATGTTCGCAGTTCGGCACTGGATACTAGGTGTGCAGTACAATCCCCGAACTTTACCATTCGGGTTCGCTCATCACTAGTTCTAATTAACATTACTGCAATCAGCTAAGTAGTGTGATAAGTAAATTCATAATTGATTACAATGATTTGCCATCTGACAAGCATTTACTTGCAGTTGCACATCCATCAAGCGCTCGGTTCAGCTTGTAAATGTATTTAATTTTTTTTAATCATAGGTACTGTAAATATTGATGAATGATTTTTATGCAAGGGGGGATTCTTTGGGAAGTATTTCATTTCTTTTCCATCCAGACAACCCATGGGAAAGTATTTTTGCAATCTCTTCATCTTTTCAAAGGTAATTGTAAAAACACATTGAAAATCATAAACCAGGTAAAAATGGAAAAAAGTGGGATTATAGCAGTCACAGTTGTTAACAAATTTTTAAAGTCTTTGCTCTAGAGATCAACAAAATGCAAAGTAGTGCTACGGTAGTATAGTTATTTTTATTCAGTACAGTATAATCCATGTCTAGCATGAAGCAATACATTTCACAGAGCAGTTATTCTTAACTATTGAGCCCTGGAAACTGGTCAGGATTTCCCCAGAAGATTTGTACAGAAAGAAAGGTCACTTTTAGGGCTTGTTCAGATGGCCGTATTGTCAGTCAGTATTCTGTCTACATGCACTATGCACCGCACACTGCTCCAATACTAACCAGTGTGTCTGGCCATCACTGGTCGGGGTGAAGAAAATCACAGCATGAAGTAGTCTGGTACAATTTCCAAGTAATAGTATAGAAAACGTCCGATTCTCTTAACCAAATCTTTTTTGTAATAAAATTATATTAAACACTCTCCCGAAATTAAAATATTTAACAGGGGTTCCTTTACGATCATAAAATTAAAGGGGTTCTCCTGGCTGATGTGCATAGGAGCAATTCATAGGTTACCATTAGAGATAAAGAAAGAAAGCCATAAAACACTGAAGAAACTGTACAGATGTAGGCAAGTGGATGTGCTCCCCACACTCCCTTGAAGAAAATGTGATATTCTGCAATCCAATGCATTGTTAAAAATGTGTTTTATGGGTTTGGTAAATGACGTGCATTTAGTTGGGTACATGTGGGGTTAACAGTTGAGACAGACCCAGACTTTGAAAAGTTATATGGGCAGACAAGGGAAGCTGTTTTCTAAGAAAGTTAGCCTGGATTGAGAGTTGAGTGATGTCAGGATTAAGCTTGATCGTTAGCAGAGTGCCACGTTACAGGGATGTCAAGATTGGTGATGTCAGATAGCAAGTTATGAAGAGTGAGAAACCTTGTTAAAGATTTAAAATACTGCAACATCTGATAGACCGTAAAGTCCAATGGACCAGAACTCAGGACTGGAAAGCCAAGTAAATAGTGCAGAGATGAAATTGGAAGCCCATGTAAAGGGGAACGATATAGAGAAGGACTTGTATCAGCAGACGCTAGTAAAGAGTGGACTACAATGACAAATACCCCAACCTTAAATACTGGAAGTAAGCTATGGTTGTCATATTGGGATACGAGTACCACTAAATGAAGCTGAGGGTGCATCACAACTAGGAGCCTCTGACCCTCTGAGCAGTGGTATGGCAGACTACGGGGCAACTATGGCCCTCCAGCCAGTATTGTAATTTCAATTGTTTCGGCCTTGCAGATGCCAACACAGTTGAAAGCAATTATGAAAGAGGGAGTGGAGCGCTCCTTCTGTCATCATTCTCCTGCTGTGTCTACTCTATGATGTCTCAGCACAGTGGAGTGCGATGACGTCACTACTGCATGCCTACTGTGCTGAGATGTGCAAAACGCAGGACACTCGCACAAAGACCGGAGAAGTGAGAGACCAAGAAGAGGTGAGTATTTATTTATGTATTTAATCAGTGAGTACACAGTGGCCAGAGGACTATGGGTGCATTATATGATAATGGGCTGCATTATAATATATGGAGGAATATGGGGGCTGTATAATACTGTATAGAGGAATGTGGGAGCTGCATAATACTATATATGGAGGAATATGAGTGCTGCATAATACCATATGGAGAAATACAAGGGGTGTGTGGCGCCCTGGACTAGCCAGGTCGTCACAGATAACACACAAACACCCCCACCCCAATCAGACAGGGACATCAGCCAAACACAAAACCCTTGTTGCCTCCCTCCAGTGTCTGATGTCCACACCAGGTGGGGTGGAGCCAAGCGGTTGGCCCCACCCACCGAGGAGTTCACAGGCCTTGAGGCGGGAAACGTGACAGTTAAGTGTTGGAGTTTGAAGTGAGAGGAGCAAGCACTTGGGTGTCTGGGTTTGTGGCCCAGGCACTAACAGCAAGGTTGGCAGACGGTGGTGGCCATCTGCAGGAGTGGTGGAGCAATGCGGAACCGTAGGACCGGGATCGGGCGTTGGCCCGCCGGTACCGAACGGGCAGCGAAGTGAAGCCAGCACACACAGGCAGGGGCATCGGACCCCGACCAGGCTTGGAGCCGCCGACAATAGTCAAATCCGAATGTGACCGGAACCCCAGGGGTTTCCTAACAGCAAAAGTCCCGATTGAAGGCAACCGCCCACACCGTGAGGGTATACAGCTACCGCCTAAAGCTAGAGACCCAAGGGCCAGCGGCTGCGGGCAAACGGGCTCCTCCGGTACCCATACACCGAGGAGCGGACTACCGTTGGGGATCCATAGTAGTCAACAGAGAACATCAAGGTGCAGGGAAAGACAGCCGCCATCACCTGTCCTGGGAGAGACACAGCAGCCGGCTGCGGGACCCGTCCATCCAGCCGTTTGGTTTACCGAGGACTTTGTACATTTCCTACTGAGTGAGTACACCCGTGCCATCCGGCACCGCGCCGCACTGTCCCTGCAACCCTACACCTCACCAACCCTGCCTCCCCGTATCATCATCGGGCCCCGGCACCACCGACCCCTACCCATGTAGGGGAAAAACAACATCCCAGCTGCTCCCTACCATCGCTCCCAGGATCCCCGTCACCAGCAGCGGTGGTACCCATCTTCACCACGACCCGTGGGTGGCGTCACAGACTAAATCCCCCAAACCAACCACCCCTTTCACTCACGGGCGAGGAGCGCCGCTCGAGTCCCCGGATCCGGCCCACCACTCGAGCCACCGAGAAGCAGCCGCAGCAGCGCCAGACCCGAGCGTTAGTGAGAGCGACCAGCAGTGGCGGCGTCCTCCCCGCCCGCGACAGGTGCATTATACAATATGGATGAATATGGGGGCTGCATAATACTATATGGAGAAATATAAGGGGTGCATTATACTATATGGAGGAATATAGCAGCTGCATTATATTATATGGAGGAATTTGGGGACCGCATTATACTATATGGAGGAATATGAGGACTGCATTACACTATATGGAGGAACATGGGGCTGCATTATACCATATGGAGGAATATGGGGGTTGCATTATACTATATGGGTAATGCATAATACTTTCTCTTTCGTTTCATTGGGGGACACAGGACCGTGCTGTATGCTGCTGTGACTAGGAGGCTGACACTAAAGGCCCCGTCACACTAAGCAACATCGCTAGCAACATCGCTGCTAACGAACAACTTTTGTGACGTAGCAGTGATGTTGCTAGTGATATTGCTGTGTGTGACATCCAGCAACAACCTGGCCCCTGCTGTGAGGTCGTTAGTTGTTGCTGAATGGCCTGGGCCATTTTTTAGTTGTTGCTGTCCCGCTGTGAAGCACACATCGCTGTGTGTGACAGCGAGACAGCAACAACTAAATGTGCAGGCAGCAGGAGCCGGCTTCTGCGGACACTGGTAACCACGGTAAACATCGGGTAACCAAGAAGCCCTGTCCTTGGTTACCCGATATTAACCTTCATTACCAGCCTCCGCCGCTCTCACTGTCAGTGCCGGCTCCTGCTCCTTGCACGTGTAGCAGAGTACACATCGGGTAATTAACCCGATGTGTACTGTATCTAGGAGAGCAGGGAGCCAGCGCTAAGCAGTGTGCGCGGCTCCCTGCTGTCTGCACATGTAGCTACAACACACATCGGGTAATTAACCCAATGTGTGCTATAACTAGGAGAGCAGGGAGCCAGCGCTAAGCGATGTGCGCTGCTCCCTGCTCTGTGCACATGTAGCTGCAGCACACATCGAGTAATTAACCCAATGTGTGCTGTAACTAGGAGAGCAGGGAGCTAGCGCTAAGCGGTGTGCGCTGCTCCCTGCTCTCTGGATGTGTAGCTGCGTGAGCTGGTAACCAAGGTAAATATCAGGTTGGTTACCCGATATTTACCTTAGTTACCAAGCGCAGCATCGCTTCAGTGCGTCGCTGCTGGCTGGGGGCTGGTCACTGGTTGCTTGTGACAGCTCACCAGCAACCCATGTAGCAATGCTCCAGCGATCCCTGCCAGGTCAAGTTGCTGGTGGGATCGCTGGAGCGTCTGACTGTGTGACCTCTCACCAGCTACCTCCTAGCAACTAGAGATGAGCGAACCAGCCGCGGTTCAGCTCGAGTTCGGTTCGTCGAACGGAGGTCTCGTTCGAGTTCAGTTCGGTGAACGTTCGACGAACCGAATTCGAACCGCATAGGAAACAATGGCAGGCAATCACAAACACATAAAAACACCTAGAAAACACCCTCAAAGGTGTCCAAAAGGTGACAAACAACTCACAACACAACACAAACACATGGGAAAGTGACAAGGACATATACTCATGCGAAAACAAAATAGCTGGACAAGGAAAAAGAGGAGGAGACACAGATATAGCCATGCCACGCCCTTCTAAAATCATGTAAAACACCACAAGGTGACTCCAAGCGGGGTTCTCACTTTTTTCCAAAAATTGGGCCGCAAACACACACACCCACCCCTTCAGTGGCAGCACTTGTGCCCCAGTTGTACACTTCACAGCTAGATTTGCATCAAGCACATTCAAAAATACGCCATACTTAACCGTCCCCAGGATGACACCGGGGTAGGTAGCAAAGTCTTTCATGATCCCAGCGCTGTGCATCTTGGATCATTTTTAAAAACAATGTAAGCAAGGGTTACTCTAAGCGGAGTCTCCCTTTTTTCCAAAAATTGGGCCACACACACACTCACCCCTTCAGTGGCAGCACTTGTGCCCCAGTTGTACACTTCACAGCTAGATTTGCATCAAGCACATTCAAAAATAAGCCATACTTAATCGTCCCCAGGATGACACCGGGGTAGGTAGCTAAGTCTTTCCTGATCCCAGCTCTGTTCATCTTGGCTCCTTTTAAAAAACACAGCAAGGGTTACTCCAAGAAGAGTCTCCCTTTTTTCCAAAAATTGGGCCACACAGACACCCCATCAGTGGCAGCACTTGTGCCCTAGTTGTACACTTCACAGGTAGATTTGCATCAAGCACATTCAAAAATACGCCATACTTATCCGTCCCCAGGAGGACACCGGGGTAGGTAGCTAAGTCTTTCCTGATCCCAGCTCTGTTTATCTTGGCTCCTTTTAAAAAACACAGCAAGCAAGGGTTACTCCAAGTGGAGTCTCCCTTTTTCCAAAAATTGGGCCACACACACACCCACCCCTTCAGTGGCAGCACTTGTGCCCCAGTTGTACACGTCACAGCTAGATTTGCATCAAGCACATTCAAAAATACGCCATACTTAACCATCCCCAGGATGACACCGGGGTAGTTAGCTAAGTCTTTGCTGAACCATGACTTGTTCATCTTGGCTCCTTTTAAAAAACACAGCAAGCAAGGGTTACTCCAAGCGGAGTCTCCCTTTTTTCCAAAAATTGGGCCCCACACACACCCACCCCTTCAGTGGCAGCACTTGTGCCCCAGTTGTGCACTTCACAGGTAGATTTGCATCAAGCACATTCAAAAATACGCCATACTTAACCATCCCCAGGAGGACACCGGGTTAGGTAGCTAAGTTTTTCCTGATCCCAGCTCTGTTCATCTTGGCTCCTTTTAAAAAACACAGCAAGCAAGGGTTACGCCAAGCGGAGTCTCCTTTTTTTCCAAAAATTGGGCCCCACACACACCCACCCCATCAGTGGCAGCCCGTGTGCCCCAGTTGTACACTTCACAGGTAGATTTGCATCAAGCACATTCAAAAATACGCCATACTTAACCATCCCCAGAATGACACCGGGGTAGGTAGCTAAGTCTTTCCTGATCCCAGCTCTGTTCATCTTGACTCCTTTTACAAAACACAGCAAGGGTTACTCCAAGAAGAGTCTCCCTTTTTTCCAAAAATTGGGCCACACAGACACCCCATCAGTGTCAGCACTTGTGCCCTAGTTGTACACTTCACAGGTAGATTTGCATCAAGCACATTCAAAAACACACCATACTTAACCGTCCCCAGGAGAACACCGGGGTAGGTAGCTAAGTCTTTCCTGATCCCAGCTCTGTTCATCTTGGCTCCTTTTAAAAAACACAGCAAGCAAGTGTTACTCCATGCGGAGTCTCCCTTTTTTCCAAAAATTGGGCCCCACACACACCCACCCCTTCAGTGGCAGCACTTGTGCCCCAGTTGTACACTTCACAGCTAGATTTGCATCAAGCACATTCAAAAATACGCCATACTTAACCGTTCCCAGGATGACCCTGGGGTAGGTAGATAAAGTCTTTGCTGAACCATGAGTTGTTCATCTTGGCTCCTTTTAAAAAACACAGCAAGCAACGTTTACTCCAAGCGGAGTCTCCTTTTTTTCCAAAAATTGGGCCCCACACACACCCACCCCATCAGTGGCAGCACTTGTGCCCCAGTTGTACACTTCACAGGTAGATTTGCATCAAGCACATTCAAAAATACGCCATACTTAACCATCCCCAGGATGACACCGGGGTAGTTAGCTAAGTCTTTGCTGAACCATGACTTGTTCATCTTGGCTCCTTTTTAAAAACACAGCAAGCAAGGGTTACTCCAAGCGGAGTCTCCCTTTTTTCCAAAAATTGGGCCCCACACACACCCACCCCTTCAGTGGCAGCACTTGTTCCCCAGTTGTACACTTCACAAGTAGATTTGCATCAAGCACATTCAAAAATACGCCATACTTAACCGTCCCCAGGATGACACCGGGGTAGGTAGCTAAGTCTTTCCTGATCCCAGCTCTGTTCATCTTGGCTCCTTTTTAAAAACACAGCAAGCAAGGGTTACTGCAAGCGGAGTCTCCCTTTTTTCCAAAAATTGGGCCACACACACACCCACCCCTTCAGTGGCAGCACTTGTGCCCCAGTTGTACACTTCACAGCTAGATTTGCATCAAGCACATTCAAAAATACGCCATACTTATCCGTTACCAGGATGACACCGGGGTAGGTAGATAAAGTCTTTGCTGAACCATGAGTTGTTCATCTTGGCTCCTTTTAAAAAACACTGCAAGCAAGGGTTACTCCAAGCGGAGTCTCCCTTTTTTTTCCAAAAATTGGGCCACACAGACACCCCATCAGTGGCAGCACTTGTGCCCTAGTTGCAAACAGGATGTTTTGATTTGCATCAAGCACATTCCAAATCCACAAGCATTTACTCTCCCCAGGATGACACAGGGGTAGTAAATTCCTTGTGGATCCATGACTTGTTCATTTTGATGAACGTTAGTCTGTCCACATTGTCACTGGACAGACGCGTGCGCTTATCTGTCAGCACACACCCAGCAGCACTGAAGACACGTTCAGAGACAACGCTGGCAGCTGGACACGACAAAATCTCCAAGGCGTACTTTGAGATCTCTGGCCATTTTTCAAGATTTGAAGCCCAAAATGAGCAAGGCTCCATTTGCAAAGTCATGGTATCGATGTTCATTTGGAGATACTCCTGTATCATCCTCTCCAGCCATTGACTATGTGTCAGACTTGTTGTCTCTGGTGGCCTTGCAAAGGACGGTCTAAAAAAATTATGAAAAGATTCAATAAAATTGCTGTTACCAGCACCAGATACGGTGCTACTGGTATGGGTAGACTGTTGAAGATGACGAGACCGTCCCATGTTTGTCCAGTTACAACTGGGAGATTCACTCCCTGCACCTGCACAGTTGTTTGGTGGAAAAGCCGAGCTAAGATCGAGTAACAGCTTCTGCTGATACTCCTGCATACGTGCGTCCCTTTCTATGGAAGGAATTATGTCACAAAATTTGGACTTGTACCGGGGATCTAATAGTGTGGCAAGCCAGTAGTCATCATCACTTCTAATTTTGACAATACGAGGGTCAGGTTGCAGGTTGAGTGGAGACAACCATTTATTAAACTCAGTCTCCAGAGCTGCCCACAACTCAGCCGCTGTGTGACTCTTATTCCCAAGACATGTCAAGCTAAAGACCGCCTGATGCCGTTGCGCTCTGCTGCCAGCATAGTAATGAGGGGTGCGTGATTCCTTCTGCGCAGTGAGAACGCTGGTGGCCTGACCAGGCAGGCTTGAGGCGGAGGTGGAGGACCCAGATGAGGTGGAGGAGGCAGAAGCAGTGGCGGAACTTGGACAGACAGAGGATTGACACACAAGTCGTGGGGACGGCAAGACTTGTGCAGCAGACCCTTCACCATCTATCACCATAGTTACCCAGTTCCCAGTCAGCAACATGTAACTTCCCTGTCCATGCTTACTGGTCCAAGTATCGGTGGTGAAATGCACCCGTTGACACACAGAGTTTCTCAAGGAAGCGGTGATGTTGTGTGCGACATGCTGATGTAGCGCGGGCACACCTTTCTTAGAGAAGCAGTGGCGACTGGGAATCTGGTACTGGGGCACAGCAAGAGACATAAGGTCTCTAAAATCCTGTGTGTCCACTAGAGATGAGCGAACTGGTCGTGGTTCGGCTCGAGTTCGGTTCGTCGAACGGAGGTCCCGTTCGAGTTCGGTTCGACGAACCAAACTCGAACCTATAGGATATAATGGGAGGCAATCACAAACACATAAAAATGCATGATAAATGTACACAAACAGTTAAGAAACATTGCCATAAGACTTACCGGTCCCCGCGATCCCTCCTGCACTCTGTCTCCTGCCGCTATTCCATCCGATGATCGCTGAATCCTCCCGGTGACCAGGACTGCCAGCAGTGATGCAGGACCTATCATGACGTCAAAATAGCCATGTGACCAGTCACGTGGCTATTATCTCATTGGCTACAGACTGGTCACATGACTATGACGCGTCATGTAGGACCTGCGAGTGCATCTCTCCGGTACACGGTGCACATTTGTGTATCGCCGTGTACCGGCGACATGCTCTAGCACACGGTCGACTCCCCGTTCCGTTAGGGACCGGCTGACACAGCCAGTCATTAACGGAGATCACCGTTGCCATAGCAATGCAGTTAGCGGTGACGTCACCCCTAACCGCGGCTCCGGGAGCACCGTTGCTATGGTAATGCGTCTGTCAGCGTTACTGCTGACAGCCAGCAGCACTGATCACTCACGGAGTGAAGGCTGCACGCTGCTTCCCGTGCAGCCTTCACGGAGTGAAGGCTGCACGGGGAGCAGCAGCGTCTTCCCCCATGCAGCAGTGATAGAGCAGAGCTGCATTTGTTGAACGAGAAAGACAGAAGACCATGGATCGTGGAGGGCTGACAGGGGGTAATAAAGATGGAGTCTCTAATGTGTCTGTGTATTTATTTCTATTAAAGTATTTTTTCTCTGTGTGGTGTTTTTTTTAACCCTTTATTGGAGATTCTTAATGGCCGGGTCAAACGTGCCTGACATTAAGAATCTCTGGCTTAATACTGGCTAGTAAAACAAAGCCAGTATTAACTCATGATTACCCAACAAGCCACCCGGCTCCAGGGCTGTTGGAAGAGTTGGATACAGCGCCAGATGATGGCGCTTCTATGAGAGCACCATTTTCTGGGGCGGCTGCGGACTGCAATTCTCAGCAGAGGCGCCCAGAAACCTCGGGCTAACCTGTGCTGCGGATTCCAATCCCCAAATAATAAATTGGAGATTTTTCATAGATAGAAAAAGCTCACCAACCAGCGCTGAATAATAGGATTATTTGATATTTTAATATTTTATTAATCGACAGTATGAAAAAATAATAATAATACTACTACATAGGACAAAAAACACAAAAAAACCAAAAAAACACAAAGGAGATATACAGACAAGAGGGAGTATAATAATACTGTACTATCGTGGAGCCCCGGCCGGTGGCATCACGAATATTAATAAGTGTTGGTAAAACTAAAGGTCCGACCAAGAGAAAAACTTCCTCAGGAATATCCAAAATAATGAATAGATGATTGTTATAAAAGTTTTTTTGCCCAAGGGGGGGAGTACCACGTTCGTGCTAGCCCATATGTGAGGGCAAGGGTTCCTTCTGGCGAATGTTAGTGCACAGATGAATCCTTCAAAATCGATTAGATTGTGCTGACATCCACGCTGCAAGTTTTCACGGTCCCTGAAATAAGATTGAATATGCCGCGCTTCTACCAAAGGCTCTGACAGGCAGAGGGATCAGTGCACCAGGGACTCGTTACAAGTCTCGGTGTATATTACCTGACACCCGCGCTGGCATGGGAACTCCGTGAAGTATGGTCCTTGCGTGGAGCGACTCTCTCTCACCGCTGGAGAGGAGGGAATAATGCCGGGTTGGGATTTGCGAAAATCCTTAGGTCCAAGCAGGATATTAGTTGAGAGTTACTGAAGCAAGATTGCACCGTCCCAAGGCGTAGATTTCTCCGTGCACCTTGGTTAAACGTTCAGTTGCCAGTAAATCGGCAGAGTCCGTAATCGATAGGAACAAGCAGACAACTGCGTCCGCTTCACAATATTAAACTGAGCTAGATCCGATGCGCGTTTCGGGGGCGTCACCAGTCCCCCTTCCTCAAGGATAGCTCAGTCATTCCATTAAAGCCTGCAGTGTCAGGGTGCGGACTCCTCCTCGGTGGATGGCTGGAGCTCTGGAGTCCTGTGTGTGGTGCTCAGGCACTTACTTCTGAGGTGGGGTTATCTCAGGACCTATCTTAAGGGGTGCAGAAGACACTGGAAGGTGGAGACAGCAGCTGTCTCCTGAGCGCCACACACAGGACTCCAGAGCTCCAGCCATCCACCGAGGAGGAGTCCGCACCCTGACACTGCAGGCTTTAATGGAATGACTGAGCTATCCTTGAGGAAGGGGGACTGGTGACGCCCCCGAAACGCGCGTCGGATCTAGCTCAGTTTAATATTGTGAAGCGGACGCAGTTGTCTGCTTGTTCCTATCGATTACGGACTCTGCCGATTTACTGGCAACTGAACGTTTAAGCAAGGTGCACGGAGAAATCTACGCCTTGGGACGGTGCAATCTTGCTTCAGTAACTCTCAACTAATATCCTGCTTGGACCTAAGGATTTTCGCAAATCCCAACCCGGCATTATTCCCTCCTCTCCAGCGGTGAGAGAGAGTCGCTCCACGCAAGGACCATACTTCACGGAGTTCCCATGCCAGCGCGGGTGTCAGGTAATATACACCGAGACTTGTAACGAGTCCCTGGTGCACTGATCCCTCTGCCTGTCAGAGCCTTTGGTAGAAGCGCGGCATATTCAATCTTATTTCAGGGACCGTGAAAACTTGCAGCGTGGATGTCAGCACAATCTAATCGATTTTGAAGGATTCATCTGTGCACTAACATTCGCCAGAAGGAACCCTTGCCCTCACATATGGGCTAGCACGAACGTGGTACCCCCCCCCCTTGGGCAAAAAAACTTTTATAACAATCATCTATTCATTATTTTGGATATTCCTGAGGAAGTTTTTCTCTTGGTCGGACCTTTAGTTTTACCAACACTTATTAATATTCGTGGTGCCACCGGCCGGGGCTCCACGATAGTACAGTATTATTATACTCCCTCTTGTCTGTATATCTCCTTTGTGTTTTTTTGTTTTTTTTGTGTTTTTTGTCCTATGTAGTAGTATTATTATTATTTTTTCATACTGTCGATTAATAAAATATTAAAATATCAAATAATCCTATTATTCAGCGCTGGTTGGTGAGCTTTTTCTATCTATGAAAAATCTCCAATTTATTATTTGGTTGTATCCAGGCAATTTTGGGGTGTTTTTTGCCTACAAACCAGCTGCAGAATTTTAAGTGAATGGTTGGATCTAGCGCTTACTTCTGTCCTTGGATTCCAATCCCCAGCTGCCTAATTGTACCTGGCTGGACACAAAAATGGGGCAAAGCCCACGTCATTTGTTTTTTAATTATTTCATGAAATGAGTGAAATAATTTAAAAAAACGGGCTTCCCTATATTTTTGGTTCCCAGCCGGGTACAAATAGGCAACTGGGGGTTGGAGGCAGCCCCTGGCTGCCTGCTGTACCTGGCTAGCATACAAAAATATGGCGAAGCCCACGTCATTTTTTTGGTGGGCAAAAAACTTCTGCATATAGTCCTGGATGGATATATCAAATAGTCTACAGACAATTGTTAGCGCTTGACCCCAATAACCATTAAATCTGCAGCTAGGTTTGTAGGCAAAAAATCCCCTTTAATTTGCCTGGAATCAGAAATGAATTTTAATTGAGATTTTTTAAAATAAAAAATCCCCAATAAACCAGCGCTGATAAGAGGTTTTTTTATAAATATTTTATACTTTTTATTGCTATCCTTGTTTTAGACACAAATTTATTCAAAACAATTCACACAATAGAACAAGGAAAAAGAAAGAAGAATAAACCACATATGGTAGAAATAAAAATAAAAGTAAAAATAAAGAATAAGTAATTGATAGTGCAGCAAACAGATACCAGGTGTCTGGTTGCAGTACCCCGGCCGGTAGTAGAGCAATTATTAAATCTAGTATAGTATATTAAGTGATGCTTCAAGGCATATGATATTTAATGCCAATTGAAACTATCACTGCAATATGATTTTTCAGATACCTGGAGAGTTTTTTTCAATCCATAAGCAAAAAGGTTTTCTATAGAGGCTTAAATTATAAGCAGCAATTTCAGCGTTCCAAGTGCCTTTAAATGAATTTGAAGAAACTGCCCTTCAGGATTGTAGTGAGGATGAGGTGCCCCAGCTCATCAAGTGTTCCAATAGGAGTTTACCTCATCCTCACTACAATCCTGAAGTGCAGTTTCTTCAAATTCATTTAAAGGCACTTGGAACGCTGAAATTGCTGCTTATAATTTAAGCCTCTATTAAAAACCTTTTTGCTTATGGATTGAAAAAAACTCTCCAGGTATCTGAAAAATCATATTGCAGTGATAGTGTTACGCTCATCGAGGAGCGGCGAGCGTCCGGAGGTTGAACCACTGGACCGTGCACCGGACTCCCCCGAGAAGGCGACCAGCAGCGAACCCCTATACAGGGACTGTGCGGCGCCTCCCCAGAAGGCCTAAATGCACGGCAGCCAGGAACCGGTAGTAGGAGTCTCTGTGGGGCCAGGTGTAGCAAGGTTGTGACGTCCACGGCCGGCAGAACATGGAAACGGCACGGTGACGTCCACTGTCGGTATGAGCGGTGACGTCCACTGCGGGTATGGCCGGTGACGTCCACTGTGGGTATGTATAGATAGTGTCCACGGCAGGTATGGCACGGTGACGTCCACGGTAGATATAAGCGGTGACGTCCCCAGCCAGAATGGTATAGATGGCACTACGGTGAGACACAGGATTAGAACCAGGTATCAAATGCACAGATATCAATAATAGCACAAACGGATCTGGACACTGGCAAAGCCCTAATAGAAGCGTTGCTCGGGCGCCTGCTGCCGGGGGAGGTGAACCTAAATACCTATTAGGGCCAGGTGACCTCTGAGGTCACTTCCAGAAAATGGGGCATGCCACTTTAAGAAAGGGGGCGTGGCCTCGCGCGCAGCCTAGAGTCACTTACAGCAATACTGTGTGAGGAGGAGACTGCAGCAGGCCTGGGAGTGGGAGCAGCGTCTGCAGAGCCATGGTACCGGTAAGAGGAAGGCCTTCGCTGCCTGGGAGTGGGAGCAGGAGTGCACGTGGGAGCCATGCTGGGACTGGGCAGATGTGAGGGAGAGCTCCCCCCCGGGGTCTGGTGGGACCAGGCGTTACAGTACCCCCCCTGAAGCCCCCTCCTCCTCAGGAAGTTCCGGAGGAGACGAGGAGCATCCATGTCCTCCGCAGGTACCCACGTCCTCTCCTCAGGACCGAACCCCTTCCAGTCCACCAGATAGTAGGTTTTACCTCGGACCTCCTTAGCCGCAAGGATGGCTTTTACCTCATAGACGTCATCATCACCAACAGGAGGAGGTGAAGCCCCAGGATCACTGTGGAAACGGCTCAGGACCACCGGCTTGAGGAGGGACACATAGAAGGAGTTTGGGATGCGAAGTGTCGACGGCAGCTTCAACTTGTAGGACACCTCATTGATCCGTCGGAGCACTTCAAAGGGACCAATGAAGCGGGGACCCAGCTTGTAAGACGGCTGTTTCAGGCGGACATACTTAGACGAGAGCCAGACTTTATCTCCGGGTTGGAAGAAAAGAACATCCAGATGGTTCTTGTCAGCGTGTTTCTTCATGCGGACAGAGGACCGTTCCAGAGCCGACTTGGTCTCAGCCCAGACGGCGGAGAAGGACCTCATGAGGTCATCATCAGCAGGGTTGCCTGAAGAACATGTCACAGGGCACGGCACTTTGGGTCGCTGTCCATACACCACCTGGAACGGAGATTTAGCAGAGGACTCACTTTCATGGTTGTTATAGGAGAACTCGGCCCATGGAAGCAGTTTGACCCAGTTGCTGTGGTGTTCATCCACGAAGTGGCGGAGATAGTTAGTCAGGACTTGGTTAATGCGCTCCACTTGCCCATTGGACTGGGGGTGGTAGGCAGAAGAAAAGTCCAATTGAACATCCATCATTTTGCAGACTGCTCTCCAAAACCGAGCGGTGAACTGGACCCCTCTGTCGGACACGATATGGAGAGGCAAGCCATGAAGCCGGAAGATATGTTGAATGAATAATTCAGCAAGAACCGGAGCGAACGGTAGCCCGGAGAGTGGTGAGAAGTGGGCCATCTTGGAGAACCGGTCCACCACCACCCAGATGACTGTGCAGCCAGACGATTTTGGCAGGTCCGTGATGAAATCCATGCCGATATGTTGCCATGGAGCGGATGGTACGGGTAAAGGAAGCAAAGGGCCCGCCGGAAGAGTCTTCGGGACCTTGTTCCGGGCACAGGAGGAACAGGATGAACAAAAGACCTGGACGTCTCGACGTAGCCCTGGCCACCAGTAATATTGGGATATCAATTGCAAAGATTTCTTTTGACCCACGTGACCTGCTATTCGGGAAGAGTGTCCCCATCGGAGTACACGTTTTCTATCGACCTCAGCAACAAACGTCTTACCGGGAGGAAGGTGGTGCATGTCAACTGGTGCTGCCATTAGCTTGGAAGGTTCAATGATGTGCCGAGGTTCATCTTCCTGATCCTCTAACAGGAATGATCGAGACAGCGCATCGGCCTTCAGGTTCTTCTCGGCTGGACGGAAATGCAGAACAAAATCAAAGCGGGCGAAGAATAATGACCATCGTGCCTGTCGGAAGTTTAGTCTGTGGGCTGTCTGGAGATATGCCAGATTCTTGTGGTCAGTATAGATGGTAACTGGATGCAATGACCCTTCCAGCAGGTATCGCCATTCTTCCAGGGCCAGCTTGATTGCCAGCAACTCACGGTCTCCGATTGAGTAGTTTCGTTCTGCTGGGGAGAAAGCCTTAGAAAAGAAGCCACAGTTTACTGTCTTACCCTCTGACGTTTTCTGTGTAAGAACCGCACCGGCTCCGGATGAGGAGGCATCTACCTCAAGGATAAACGGCTTGTTCGTGTCAGGTCTGTGTAAGGCTGGAGCAGAAGCGAAGGCTCGTTTAAGGGACAGGAACGATTCTTCAGCTTCCGGGCTCCATTTCTTTGGGTTTTCCCCTTTGCGAGTGAGAGAGGTTATGGGACGCACCAGAGACGAGAAGTGTGGAATGAATTGCCGGTAATAGTTAGCGAATCCCAGGAATCGCTGGATAGCCTTCAACCCTTCTGGATGGGACCAATTCAGTACGGCTGATACCTTATCGGGGTCCATCTTCAGGCCGGTATCAGAGACTATGTGGCCAAGGAAGGGTAGCGAGGTCTGGGCATTTCTCGAGTTTGGCGTAAAGTTGATTCTCTCTCAATCTCCGCAGGACAAGACGGACATGTCTTCGATGGGTATGCAAGTCCGGAGAGAAGATAAGGATGTCGTCCAAATACACAACTACACAGGTGTATAGAAGATCACGGAAGACGTCGTTCACGAACTCCTGGAAGACCGCTGGAGCGTTACTGAGCCCGAAGGGCATCACTCGATATTCATAGCGTCCATCCCGAGTGTTGAACGCAGTCTTCCATTCGTCTCCCAACCGAATGCGGACCAGATTGTACGCACCCCGGAGATCTAATTTGGAGAAGATCTTGGCACCTTGAAAGCGGTCAAACAGTTCCGGTATCAGGGGTAGCGGGTATCTGTTCTTCACCGTGATCTTATTCAATTCGCGGTAGTCAATGCAAGGCCTTAGACCCCCGTCCTTTTTTCCCACAAAGAAGAAACCCGCTCCGGCAGGAGAAGAGGATTTTTGGATGAAGCCTCATGCTAGATTTTCCTTTATGCAATCAGACATGGCTTGGGTCTCTTCTCGGGACAGAGGGTAGATGCGCCCACGCGGAGGGGTTGCCCCGGGGAGCAGGTCGATGGGACAATCGTAGGGTCTGTGTGGCGGCAACGTCTCAGCCTCCTTCTTGTCAAAGACATCGGCATAGGCAGGGGGTAACCCGGGAAGGGTGACCGGTTCAACGGGTCGGTGCGGAGGATGCACTGGTTTCAGGCAGTTGCTGTGGCAAGACGCACCCCATTGCAGGATGTCTCCAGAATCCCAGTCCAGTACTGGCTTGTGCGACCGAAGCCAGGGTATTCCCAGTAGTAGGGCATGCGTCATGCAAGGGAGTACGTGGAAAGCGATGGTCTCGGAGTGTAGCAACCCCACTTGCATAGTACAGTTCTCCGTGATGTACTGGATGGGTTTGGATAGCGGTTTTCCATCCACGGAAGAAAGACTGATGGGGGTAGCAAGACATCGGATGGGAATCTGGTGTAGGTCCACCACGGCTTGTTGGATAAAGTTCCCGGCAGAGCCTGAATCCAGGAACGCATGCTCTGACAACCGGATGGAACCACAGGACAGGGATACAGGTACATGGAGAAAAGGAGAGGACTTGGCATGACCTAGGGTGGCCTCTCCGATGGACCCTAGGCTCTGTAGTTTCCCAGCTTTACTGGACAGTCCTGAATCAGATGTTTGGCACTTCCGCAGTAGAAGCACTCTCCTGCCATTCTCCGATTCCTCTGTCGCAGTCTGGACTCACTGACGCGATCGACCTCCATGGGCTCGTGCGGAGCAGTAGGCCGGGTGGAGGGCGGCGACATCGGCCTTTGGAAGGTGGGTGCAAGGCGCGGGGTTCTTTTCGCCCGGGTGACTTCTCTGGCACGCTCTTGGAAATGGAGATCAATACGGGTAGCCAGAGAGATCAGCTCTTCCAGGGTGGTAGGTACATCCTTGATTTTACCGGATAACCCTTCCCAGAAGGCAGCTACCAGGGCGTCATTGTTCCACTTGAGTTCGGAGGACAGAGTGCGGAATTCGATTGCATACTGTCCCACGGTGAGATTCCCCTGGTGGATTCTCATGAGCAAAGAGGCAGTAGACGAGAGACGGCCTGGCTCATCGAACACCTTACGGAAGGTGGTCAGAAAGATGGACAGGACTTGAACGGTTGGGTCATTCCTCTCCCAGAGCGGACTCATCCAAGTCAGAGCCTGACCAGTCAGATGAGACATGATAAATGCGATTTTCGAGCGATCAGTCGCTCTCTGCAGTGGCGACAGCTCAAAGTGCAGGGAGCACTGGTTTAAGAAACCGCGACACAAACGGGGATCCCCGCCATACATTTGTGGGGAGGTCAGGGGGGGGCACTTTGGCGACACCGGGGGACCGGAGGGGACCGGGAAGGAGATTTATCATGTTTGTTCATGCCAAATGGGAGATAAATATTTTTTTACCGGCGCCGTCATTTACTGTAACGTGATCATCGGTGTACGGTGTATACCTGTGATCACGTGAGCGGGGACCGGAAAAACCGTCCTGAATCATGATCTCCAGGGTCTCAGCTAGCCCTGATAACCTGGAGATTTTCTGACGCTGGGGGGGCGTTATTCACTTATTTCTGCCTGCTGTTTATAAACGGCAGATCAGAATATGGCTACATTAACACGACCGATCCATTTTTGCGGTCTGCAAAAAACAGTCCGTTTTTTTTCACGGGTGCATCCGTGTGGCATCCGTTTCCGTTCCATAGACGGTCCGTATGTCATCTGTTTGTCATCCGTGTGCCTTCCGTTTTTTTTGTGTACTGCAAAAAAACTGAAGGAGGGTAAATGCATAAATTTACCCAGGATCCATAGCTTCATCCTACATGAGGCGGTCACATGTTCACTCCAGTGCCATTTTCTACTGCTTTTCACAGCGTAGAGCGCTCTGGTGATTTTCTTGTGCTTGTGCACTTCATATCAGTCTTTTCTGTCATTATAATGGCAGAAAGAGACATAATGCCCCACTCTCCTGCATTTTGTAATTTTGCACCCTTTGGTGCCTTTCATGTGGCACTAAGGGGTGCTTAGCTTTGTATTTAGCCAAAAAAATGAAAAAAAAAATGACGTAGGGTTCCCCCTATTTTTGTAGCCAGCTAGGGTAAAGCAGACGGCTGCAGCCTGCAGACCACAGCTGGCAACCTCACCTTGGCTGGTAATCCAAAACTGAGGGCACCCCACGCTGTTATTTTAAATTAAATAAATAATTTAAAAAAAAAACACGTAGGGGTCCCCCCAAAATTGGATCACCAGCCAAGGTAAAGCAGACAGTTGGGGTCTGATATTCTCAGACTAGGGAGGTCCATGGTTATTGGACTCTCCCCAGCCTAAAAATAGCAGTCCGCAGCCGCCCCAGAAGTGGCGCATCAATTAGATGTGCCAATCCTGGTGCTTCGCCCCAGCTCATCCTGCGCCCTGGTGCGTTGGCAAACGGGATAATATATGGGGTTAATACCAGATGTGTAATGTCACCTGGCATCAAGCCCTGGGGTTGGTGAGGTCAGGCGTCTATCAGATACCCGACATCACCAACCCAGTCAGTAATAAAAAAAAATAGACGACAAACACATTTTTATTTGAAAAAACACTCCCCAATACATTCCCTCTTTAACCAATTTAATAGAAAGAAAAACAAATCCAGGTCTGGTGTAATCCAAGGGGTTGCCATGACGATCCACACTGTCCCAGTCAATGAAGAGCAGGATGTTCCCCATTAGCTGGGAGAGCAGTGCAGTGACCTGAGCTAACATCAATGGGTCAGCCCAGGTCACTGCAGGGGATGACAAGTGCTGCTGTCAGCGAGGTACATTACCTGCGCTGATCTCCTGCACTGCCGACAGCACCTGTCACTGAGTTCAATGACCGCCGCCTTCACAGCCAAGTATCGCGAGAGGCCCGTGACGTCGCCGCTAATCAGTCTCGGGTCGGAAGCGAGAGAAGGTGATGTGACAAGCGGCGGCCATGGAGGACAGTGACTGCGCTGAGGTCGGGACTTCATCACCGCAGGTAAGCCGAGCGGGACCATGTGTGCAGAGTGCCAGGAGGACATCAGTGTCGTGGACTGCATGGCTGGGGACGTGTGTGTGTGTGTGTGTATGTATGTGTACATGCCGCGTGCAGGAGGGGGCGGAGCGAGCTGAGCGAGCTGAGCGAGCTGAGCGGGGAAGTGTGGGCTTCCTGCACGTAACTAGGATAAACATCGGGTTACTAACCAAAGCGCTTTGCTTGGATACCCGATGTTTATCTTGGTTACCAGCTTCTGGCAGGCTGCCAGCGATGGCTCCTGCACACTGTAGCTGTAAAAAGCCCTGCTTTTTGCTGCTAGAACCGTTCTCGAACGTATCTAGAACTATCGAGCTTTAGCAAAAAGCTCGAGTTCTAGTTCGATCTAGAACAGCCCCCAAAATCACTCGAACTGCGAACTGGAGAACCTCGAACCGCGAACCGCGCTCAACTCTAGTGTCCACCAGGTGGAAAGGCAGCATTTCGGTAGCCAAGAGCTTACAGAGGGATAAAGTCAACCTCTTAGCTTTGTCATGGGTCGCAGGAAATGGCCTTTTATTAGTCCACATCTGAGGGACAGAGATCTGGCTGCTGTGTGTAGACGGTGTTGAGTAGGGTGTCCCTGGAAAAATGCAGCTTTGTGAGGAAAGTGCAGGAGTAGACATGATGTTGCCTTTATCCAACATTGGTGCTATCGATGTCTGAGAGAACTGTACACACGTACTTGTTTCCCCTTCCAAACCAACTGACGACCTACCAAGGAAACTACCTGTTGCGGTTACAGTGGTGGAAGTTGTGCATGGAAAACCAGGTGTGACAGCTGTCCCCACAGTCCTAGAAGATGAAGAGCGCACGGATGCACTGGAAGGGGCAGGCGGTGGATGGTTCGCTCCGCTAGCCCGCATTGCAGCACGGTGCCCTCTACTAACAGAATCACGACAAATTTTACAGATCACATAATTTGGGCGATCTTTTGCTATGTCAAAAAAGGACCAGGCTAGGCAAGGCTTAGTGGGCATGCGACCTGCTGAGCCCCCCCGACTAGTGCTCAGATGCAGAGTGGTGGCTGAGGATTCAGTTGTAGACGTGCTACCAGTGCTCCGACTCTGTCCAGGAAGGCGCAAGGTAACTTCGTCGTCGGTTGCATCCTCCTCCACCGCCTCTGTTGACCTCCTCGAGTGCCTGACTGTGGGTTGACAGTAGGTGGGATCTAGAACTTACTCATCAATTGTTGTGTTTGGACTCCCCTCACCCTCAGACCGAGCCTCTTCTTGCCCTGACCGAATATTTAAGTTATCATCCCAATCTGGTATTTGCGTCTCATTGTCATCAGTATGTTCCTCATTGTCTATAACAACAGGTGTTACAGTTTGTGAAAAAGGGTCAACATTATGCTCAGAAACTTGGTCCTCACGGCCTGAGTCAGAGTCACAAAGGTTCTCGGCATCACTGCAGACCATTTCCTGGTCTGTACTCACTGTAGCTTGGGAGCAGACTTCTGATTCCCAGGCTATAGTGTGACTGAACAGCTTTGCAGACTCAGCCATCTCAGTTCCACCATACTGTGCAGGGCGGATGGAGACTTCAGAGCTGGGAGAATGCAAGTGTAATTGGGCTGACAACTCAGAGGACTGGTGTTTTTTGGATGCGGTAGTTGAAGTGGCGGAGAGGGCACTTGTTGGATCACTTGAGATCCATTCAAGCATTTTCCTTTTTTGGCCATCATCTACCTTTGTTCCAGTTGTTCGTGTCCGTAAAAAAGGGAGCACATCGGATTGTCCACGGTAAGTAGTAGACATCTTAGGCGGGCAGGTGCGATGTCGGTGGGGTCAAATTGAAAGTGACGCACATCCGGCATCGCATGCGACTACGTAGTGTGGAAAGCCTAGATGATACGATTTATGAGCGCAAAATCGTCGTAATCGTATCATCGGTGCAGCGTTGGCGTAATCCATAATTACGCTGATGCGACGGTCCAATGTTGTTCCTCGCTCCTGCGGCAGCACACATCGCTGTGTGTGAAGTCGCAGGAGCGAGGAACATCTCCTACCGGCGTCACCGCGGCTTCCGTAGGATATGCGGAAGGAAGGAGGTGGCCAGGATGTTTACATCCTGCTCATCTCTGCCCCTCCACCGCTATTGGCCGCCTGCCGTGTGACGTCGCTATGACGCCGCATGACCCGCCCCCTTAGGAAGGAGGCGGGTCGCTGGCCAGAGCGACGGTCGCAGGGCAGGTGAGTGCATGTGAAGCTGGCGTAGCGATCATGTTCGCTACGCCAGCTATCACACAATATCGTACCTGCGACGGGGGCGGGGACTTTCGTGTGCGACATCGCAGCATCGGCTTGCGATGTCGCAATGTGCAAAGCCCGCCTTACTTTTGCTGGAAGATGGTCTATCTTCAGCAGATGTTAATGGAGCTTTGCCACCTTCCCCATGGACAAACCCTTTTTTTCCTTTTCCAACACGCCTCTTCCCCTTTCCACCAGCATCTGTCATTTTGCCACTCATGTTGATTGCGACAAGATTGTGCACTTAAAATGTGATAGTAAAAATTGAGAGGTGGTGTAGATTTCAGCGGTGGTCTAGCTTTATTAACAGCAGAATAAACAACAATAATTATCCCTGACAATGCAACTACGGCCCTTAAACTGGCAGCATAGTTTGCTAGTATAATGGCTTAGTAACAATGAGTTTGAGTGTGCAATGCAGGCAGACGTGCTGCAAATATCTTTGCACTAGTGGGACAATACAGAAGTCCAACAGCCACGTTTAGGATGCCACTAAGTTTCCTCAGTGTTTGCTAGTATAATGGCTTAGTAACAATTAGTTTGAGTGTGCAATGCAGGCAGACGTGCTGCAAATATCTTTGCACTAGTGGGACAATACAGAAGTCCAACAGCCACTTTTAGGATGCCACTAAGTTTCCTCAGTGTTTGCTAGTATAATGGCTTAGTAACAATGAGTTTGAGTGTGCAATGCAGGCAGACGTGCTGCAAATATCTTTGCACTAGTGGGACAATACAGAAGTCCAACAGCCACGTTTAGGATGCCACTAAGTTTCCTCAGTGTTTGCTAGTATAATGGCTTAGTAACAATGAGTTTGAGTGTGCAAAGGGCAGGAGGGTACAGTGGCAGGGTTGTGGGTCTGGGTAGAGGAAAGGAAGCCTCCCTTTCTATCCCTCCTAATGGGGAAATGCAGCGAGGAAATCCCTGACCTTAGCTACACAGATGCTGTCATCTTGTGTAGCTGTTAAAATCTGTTTTCACGGCCCTGTCACCTATGGCTCTGACCCTGCCGGTATTAGCCCTTACAAGGGCTGAAAGAAACTTCTATCCCTATTCTGTATAGCGCTGTGTATAGAGTGTACACAGCAGTATCGGAGACAGGAGCTACGCCAGTGGTGACTGACACCAAGACGCAGAAGGCAGATAATGGCGTGCTGGAGAAAAATGTCAGTTTTTAAAATGCAGGGACATGTGACATGGACATCCTATCACACATGCCATTGCTTCTCTGGCTAAAAGTCCACTTAGCTGTGTGTGTGTCTGGGATTGGCTGACATGCTGGCCCGCCCCACTACACGCGCGCGCTTAGGGAAGGAAGACAAGGAAAAAAAAAAATGACGATCGCCATTATCCAAACATCAGTGATCTGAATGCGCTGTTCCCGCACACTATACGCTGAAATTTCATAATAGTGTGAGTCACAGAGTGACTTACACTATTACAGTGGAAAGCCAGCTAGTAATTAGCTTGTCTTTTTGCTGCTAGAACCGTTCTCGAACATATCTAGAACTATCGAGCTTTAGCAAAAAGCTCGAGTTCTAGTTCGATCTAGAACAGCCCCCAAAATCACTCGAGCCGTGAACTGGAGAACCTCGAACCACGAACCGCGCTCAACTCTAATAGCAACTTACCAGCGATCCCTATCAGGTTGTATCGTTGTTGGGATCGCTGGTAAGTTGTTTAGTGTGACGGTACCTTAAGTAGACAAAAAAAGGTTAGCTCCTCCCTAGCAGTGTACACCCTGAACCGGAGGCGGACTTAAATCAGTTTTTTGCTTAGTGTCGTTGGAGGCTAATGTGGGCCGTCTCGGCTCCCCTCAGCCACATCTTTCTTGCATATTTTTCATTTTTTCTCGGCGATGCTCATCACTCTCATTCTCCTTTTTCTCTGTTTCTGCAGGTGTCGCCTATATTCACCCTCATTCCCTCCAGCCCTGTGGGTACCACTCCCCAGGGTCGCGGAGGTTTGAGATGTCGGGCCCTCTCCCCGGTCCATTCCCGTGGTACCACTCCCAGGAGTGCATGTGGGGCAGATCCTACATGGGCACTCCTGATCCACCCTGTGGTATTACCCCAAAGGGTGCACAGAGACAAGCTACAGAGGTTGGACCCCACAGCGTTTCACCTTTCGCATGGGGCCCGCATCGCTGTCTACAGTCACAGAGGAGCTCCCTCCCCCCACCCGGCGTCTACCCCTCGTCCTCTCCGGACGCCTCTCCCCTCGTCCCTGGAGCCTGCAGCCTTACCTTCAGGTGTGCGCTGCACACAGGCAAGTGCAGAGCCCTCTGCCTGCACACCGGACCATCCCTGGAGCAGTGCCGCAGATGTCAGGTAGGACCGTCTCTCCCCTACCTTCTCCCCCTCGGGCGGCTGAAAATTTAGGCCCCGGTCTCGGCCTAGTCTCCCTGCGTCCCAGCCACGCCCCCTGCTGCAGCGCTATTGGCTCGCTGGCTGTTCTGCCTCCAACTCCGCCCAGCGCTCAGCCTCCAGGCATCACAGTGTGGGCGGTAGATGCCCTGTTTCCCGCCCTCACGCGGCCCCTTCCACAGCCAACTCCAGCATCCCATCGCCATCTTGTTCTGCCTCCCGGTCTGCCTGTGTAGCCCAGCTTAACTATTAGCAGAGTTGTTTCTAGGTACTTTTAAAATGGCCTCATTTTATATGATGAGGTCTTGAGAGCTATAAGCTTTGCTATCCAGGTAGATTAGCTTTAATCTGTCACTTTATGTGGATGTAAGGCAGAGTGTAAATGTGTCTTGTAGAGGTCTGGGAGTCCTTGGGGGCTCCCCTTATTGCTCTAATGATGGCTTCCTGGTTCTGATCCAGTTTTCCCAGGAGTTTTAAATAGTCAGAACCGGGCACGAACTGTAATGCCAGAATCGCCCTCTGGAGAAAGCTACTGCTCTGGCAAACAGATTTGATATGTGTACCACCACACAACCCCCTTTAGATCATATATCCGTGGGGCCTCAACCACTTTTTCTATGTATGAGGCAGCAGCGCGCTGTTCTTTTACCTTCTGGCTTCGGTGTGACCTGGATTCCTCTCTCTGTACTGGTGGGCAGCACACAGGACCTGGGTACCCTCTGCTCCTATGGAGATAACCCTCACTGTATAGCTCTCACTGATTAGCGACAGTTTGGTCTTTCTCCTGTCTCCTGCCTAGCAGCCCCAGCGAGAGTACCTGAACATAATCCTGGTCCACCCGATCCAAACAGGTCCCCTTGCCTTGGTGAATTCCCCCTAGGCCAGGATGCTCTGCAGATCTGCAGCTCGCACAAGATACCGATGCCTCAGGCGCTGCCCCGCAGCCTCCGATCCTGCAGGGTCCAGTTTCCCGCCTCCTCCCAACTGGTCAGCATCCCTGTTTCAGTCCGTAGACTCCCCCGCTCAGGCTTCTCGGACCATTGCGCAAGCTCTGCGTCTCTTCCCGACGCTCGGTCTGCCCTCCACAGGCCTAGCGCAGCCTCCTCAAGAGGAAATGAGCCCCGTCCCACAGTCCTCTGCTACGGCTCAGAAGCGGAACCGCCAGGTCTCGTCTTCAGCGTCCTCCCAGGCTTCTCCCGCATCCCCAGGTCCAGACTCCTCTCCTCCCGGGAGTCCTCTGACCTCTCGGGTGATGGCTCAGACGTACCACCTCTGCTGGATTCCTGCAGGCGACTGATGTTCGGCGCATAGTGGATAGCCTGGTAGAAGCAATGAATCAGACTCTGAGGGTACAGGTGGACTCCATCTCTTCTCAGAGCACACAAGTCTCCTTTAAGCGAACAAAGCGAATCCATAATGCATTTAGTGGACATCCAGAGTTCGCTGAGTTACGGAGCAACCACAGGCAACAGCCGGACAGGGTGTTTACCAGCGGTAAGTCCATTAATTTACATTATCCCTTCTCTGAGGGACTCCGAAAAGAATGGGCAGACTCCCGGTCGCCGTGCCAGTATCCCGCCTGTCTAGCTCTCATACAGTTCTTCTCTTCTTAACAGTGCATCTCTCAACGACTCCACGGACTGTACCATTGACAGGTTGGCCCGTTTCTGTCTTCGAGGCAGCGGGCACATCCTTTTCCCTGGCCTTTGTCTCGGTTTGGGTGGCAAAGGCGCTGATGTCCCGGGCGGACACTCTGCGCAGCGGACTCCGTGCCATCTCTGCCATTCCGGAACTGGTGAGTACCTTCTCTACGCAGCCCTGGCGTCTGCCAATTGCACGGCCTGGGCCTGTAGCAACAGTATGGCCATCCGTCGAGCCCTCTAGCCCGGGACCTGGAATGCGGATGCGGCCTCTAAAAGGTGGCTGACGTTCCTTCCGTTCTTAGGGGAACGTCTTTCGGGGATAGGCTAGTCCAGTTGACCTCCGAGACTACGAGAGGAAAGAGTACCTCTCTCCCCCAATTTCGGCTAAACGCATCCAGAACACATCAACCTCAGTAAACACGCTCCCCTCGGAGGGACAGGAAGGCTCCGTCTTTCAAGACCAATCCCTCCTGGCGTTCGCATCCCCACCAGTCCATGACGTGCGCCTCCAGGTCTCAACGCTGCTCCTCCAAATGACTTGCGGTCTGCGTGCATCAGCGCCAGACTAGTGGGGGGGGGGCTCCTGTCCCGCTTCCAGCGTGTCTGGCTCCCCTTCAATACAGATGCCTAGAGCAGAGAGATCTTTGTCTCAGACTATGAAATAGAGTTCGCTTCAACGCCACAGAGACGTTTTTTCCATTCTTGCCCTCCAGACTCTCCCGCACGTGCTCGCGCGATCCTCCTCTCTATAGATTCTCTCCTACAATCTCGAGTCGTGGTACCAGTTCCTCCCTCAGAATGCTTACAGGGGTTTTATTCCAACCTCTTGTGGTCCCCAACAAGGACGGCTCGGTCCGTCTCATCCTCTACCCGAAGCTTCTCATCAAGTCGGTGAGACCTCGAGCATTTTGCATAGAGTCCCTTCACTCTGCAATCCCGTCTACGGAAGTCGGTGATGTTCTGACGTCTCTGGACATTCAAGACGCCTATCTGGCAGGGAAGGCCTCGCTTCAGGCGCATGATCCCTCAACGGGGAAGTCTTCAACCAGATCTGTGGCATATGGAGGACTCCAAAGGTGGTCTAAGTGGCCTCCCAATGCGACTGTCAGGGCCAAGGTTCATCGCGGGGTACCGCGACCACCTGGAGCTAGGGGTCGACGCAGGTAACCAGTGCAGGACCCGGTGCTTCTTTCCACTGCTGCCCCTGATCCCGAAGGTTCTCAGGACCCTCAAGGCGGAAGGATTTCCAGTCATCCTATTGGCTTCACAGTGACCCAGACGAGCATGATTTGCGGAACTCATTCAGCTCCATGCGGACGTCCCGTGACACCTTCCAGACCATCCAGATCTTCTGTGGCAGGGCCCTCTCTCCCACCTGAACTCAGAGGTCCTATATTTGACAGCCTGGCAATTGAATCCTGGGTAATAGCTCAGGCAGGCCTTTTGACAGGGGTGATACAGACAATGATTAAGGCCAAGACGCCATCTTCTACGAGGATCCAGTACCGCATGGGTAGAGTTTTTTTTTTTCCTCCGGTGGTCTGAAGAACACAGCATCTCTTCTCTCCCCTTCTCCCTTCCCTCAAGTCAGGTCTGGATGCAAGTCTAGCACTCGCCACGCCTAAAGGTCAAGTGTCGGCTCTGTCAATTCTGTTTGAGGATTATCACCTCTCGCCCACGGATCGAGACTTGCATCCAGGGAGTTACACATATAGCTCCGCCGTACTCGCCGTTCACTAGAACCGTGGGTTCTTATGCTAGTGCAAGGTTCACTTCAAGATCTGCTGTTTGCACCTTACGAGATCCTTACTTTCAGAGCTGGCAGCTCTCTTTGTCCTTACCCCTTTTCTGGTCTTCCACCAGGACAAGGTGGTGCTCCGGCCGGATCCCTCCCTTCTGCCCAAGGTGGTCTCACCTTTCCATCCAAATGAGGAGGTCGTTTTTTCCGTCCTCTGGTCCTGGTCCTTCTCACAGCCTGGAAAGGGCCCCGCACACTCTGGATCTGCTGCGAGTCCTCAGAATTGACATCTCCAGGACCGCACCTTTCCGTCAGATGGATGTCTGTTCATCCTTCCATCCGGTCCCAAGAGGGGCATGCCGGTATCCAAGGCCACGACTGACAGATGGATCCGTTCCACTATTTCCAGGATAAAGGACAGAGCTCCACCACGGGGAGTAAAGGTGCACTGTGCCCGAGAACTGGGAACCTCTTGGGCGATTATGCATCAGGCGTCGGCCGACCAGGTCCGCAGGACCGCCACCTGGTCTAGTCTGCATACCATTACTAGGTTCTACCATATTCACACCCAAGCATCGGCAGAGGCCTGTCTTGGGCAAAAAAATTTGCGGGCGGCAGTAGCACACGGATAACAAGGTAGGTGCATTCAGCTCTTGGGCAAGCCTGCCGAGGGAGGGCGTTTTCCTTCCTATCCATGGTGCTTACCTCTTCCCACCCAGGGACTGCTTTTGGATGTCCCACGGTCCTGTGTCCCCCATGAAACAAAAGAGAAAGAAGGATTTTTGTGTACTCACCGTAAAATCTCTTTCTCTGAGTCTTCATTGGGGGACACAGCACCCACTCTGGTTGTTCTTTGGTTTTATTACAGATTGCCTGCCTATTTCAGTGCTCCATGTTTCCAGGCCACTTATCGCACGGTTCCTTTGTTATAGTTATTATCTTGACTTATGTATGGTTGTCATGGTACTCCTCCTCCTGCTTGTGCACTAAACTTATTTAAGTCCACCTCTGGCTATGGGTGTACACTGCTAGGGAATAACTAACTTTTTTTGTCTACTTAGTGTCAGCCTCCTAGTCACAGCAGCATACACCACGGTCCTGTGTCCCACAATGAAGACTCAGAGAAAGAGATTTTACGGTGAGTACACAAAAATCCTTCCATTTGGGGGCTGTATTATACTGTATGAAAGAATATGGGGCTGCATTATACTATATGGAGGAATGTGGGGCTGCAATATATTATATGGAGGACTATGGGGGTGCATAATATTATATGGGGGTACATTATATTATATGGGGGAATATGGGGTACATTATACTAAATGGAGGAATATGGGAGGTGCATTATAATACATGGAGTAGTATGGAGAGTGCATTATAGTACATGGAGGACTATGGGGTGCATTATAATACATGGAGGACTATGGGGTGTATTATACTATATGGAGGACTATGGGAGATGCATTATAATATATGGAGTAGTATGTGGGGGTCACACTTGGGGATCTTACAGTGTTGAGGTCGCCATTCATTGCCAGGGTAGTTGAAGGTGGGTACTGTAGGGTCTTGATATTGTGCGTGTAGAGGGTACTGTGGAGGAATTTACTGTGGGGTATAATTCAGTGTTTTTGGAGCTCTTTTGTTGCCATCATACTTTATGGCTCCAATTAAAGGGGAATCTAGGTGTTTCAAAAGGAGGAAAATTACTTTGTAAGTGCTGCAATGTTGTAAAATATGCTCTTGTGACCCAGCCGAATATTAATATTTTTTGGGGTGGCCCAATTAGAAATTATACTATGGGGCCCCATGATTTCTATGTATGCCACACCCTCTAAGATTGAACTTTGTTAGTAACAGTGAAGAGTCGAGCGATATGACATCTCTAGGAGAAGTTTCAGATGTTAATTGGGAACTGAAAGTAGCTGTGAGTGGTCATAGCGTTAAACCTCATCCCATGCAGCCCTCACAGAGGAAGATGAGGTCTCCCAGGATTTTTGACTGGACAGTTGTGAGATACAAGTGTATGAAATGCAAGGAAAAGGAAGTGCTGCTATGTGTAACTGAGAATTACCTGTGCCTGTGACACGCCTGCGCTGGGGCTGTGGGGTTACTCATTACCGGGCCTCGGTTTCTGTTTCTGGGACACCACGGTGGCAAGGCCCGGTTCCATGACACCGGCGATGTCAGTGAAAGGCAAAGAGGAGGGATAATGATGATGGGGGTGATTGTTCGTGACGCCACCTGTGGTACTCGGACAGAGATAGCCGACACTGCGGGATGGGACCTCTGGGGCAGATGGTGACGCAGCTTGGTTGGTATAGTAGAGCTGGAGAGGTAGAGAGGTAGAGTTAGAGAGGTAGAACTGAGCCCCAGGGCAGATGGAGGTAGTATTAGTAGGCGATGGCGCAGGCGAATAACAGAGCGACACAGGGATGTAGTCTCAAGGTGTTTACTGACTGTAGCAGGTTCCAAGGTAACACGACTAGTCAGAGACCACCTTTGGATTGCTGGGTTTCACAGTGATTGGCTCCAGTTGATTCCGGGTAGTTCGGAAGTCAAGACCAGTGCACCTTTCTTATATTTCTTCCCTGGTCATCTTCCTACTCACCCGCCTGTCTTGCGCCTATGCATACAGTGCCCTGAACCGGTGTCCGCGGAGCCTTTCACAAGGGGAGCCTTTCGGCCTAGTCCCTTAGGTCCTATGTGGTCTCCTTCCAGCGGATTCGCGTGCAGGTTTGACTTCGGTACTAGATGTGTCCTCAGCCTCTGGTTTTACTAGCGGAGCACTTTGGTTCTTCTCCTCTAGTCTAGGGACCAGTCCCCATTTGGCGGCCAAGTCCTTCCACTCCATTATGTTGTATGTGGAACGAGGTCAGGGGAGTATGGTGCATTTCCCATGGTCTCTAGGACTCATTCTGTCTTGTCTGGGTCGAGCTGCACCAGCTCCAGACCACAGGTCTTCACTCCTCCACTGCTCCTTCTTTCTTGATTTAGAGTGTTGTGTGTTTTGTGTGCATACCGGTGGATGACCTCTTCCGTACCCAGGATGGAGCACCACACCTCTGGTTGAGGTGCAGTACCTCTGTGGAGACTGACGCCTCAGGGGCGCCACATCTGCTTATGGCAACTGAAACTCACATGAAGCATTGTGACAACTATCTGATGTTTGTAGTTGTTACCAAGTTGAAATTCAGTAAAAGATATATTTTTAGATTTTGGTATCTCTTTGTTTGCTGTGAACCATCTGGTCCTGGCCTGCCGTATCCAATGTCAATAAGGAATCTATGGAGGCATATTACCTAGGTAATGACCACCTTAGAGACGCACACATATAGCTAGTAGGCCTTGGAGTATTTTCAATTTGCCGCAAATCATAATGCCTGTGAAAATATGACAGAGTAGGCAAATTCAAAATTTAAAACATTTGCTTATCTTTAAACACTTCATAAGCAAATGTTTAAAAAATGTTTTTTTTTACGCCATTGACTCATCAAGATGTGAATCAATCTAATTTCCTGCAAATTATGAATCTGGCAAAAAAAAAATAAACTTCTAGCATCTCTGTTCAGCACCATCTATGGGATCTACAGGAATCCTGCAGATTGTGACGTCTCTTGTTCCACATTGAGCCCCAGAAGTGACATTGTGAACAGTATTTTTATGTATTTGGTACTCAGTCTAGAGTGCCATAAATTCTACTCTGAATTCTATTTTACATTTACATGCAATCCATACAATTCATCGGCTTCCTCAGAAATTTTCCCCCATAAGTTTGGTTCAGGGTTATCCGATAAATAACATGGTTGAGCGTGTTCCAGCAAGTCTTACATCTTACATAATAAGCCTACTAAGGAACATACTGCATAAAACTTGCTTAAAAATTGCTGTAGAATCATCAAGCTATATTATCACATATATATTACAATGTCAGTCCTTCCTTTTGGTTTGACCTAGAATTTATTTGAATCATTCATTTTACGTATGTAACTGAAAACCTAGTAGGACATTCCTGTGAATAGTTACAGTATATGCGCTGTATACTGTATGTACTGTTAGCATGTTAATTCAGGATTTTAATTGTTGAAAGTTTTCTAACCTTTAAAGAGTTTTATATAATTACTAGCTGTAGTACCCGGCGTTGCCCGGGATAGAAACTAAGTGTCTCTCTGTCTGTCTCTCGTCCTCCCTGTTTGTCTGTTTCCCTCTCTGTCTGTCTCATTGTCGGTCTCTCTGTTTCTCAATGTCTCTCTGTCTGTCTCTCGCGCTCTCTGTCTTTCTGCCTGTCTGTCTCTCTCTCTGTCTGCCTGTCTTTCTCTCTGTCTTTCTATCTCTGTTTCTCTCTCGGTCTCTGTCTCTCTCTGTCTGTGTCTCTGTCTGTCTCTCTGTTTATCTGTCTGTCTATAGGCCTCTGTCTGTCTGTCTCTGTCTGTCTGTGTCTGTGCATGTCTCTGTCTGTATTTCTCTCTGTCTCTCTCTCTGTCTCTTTGTCTGTTTGTCTGTCTCTGTCTCTCTCTATATGTCTGTATGTCTCTCTGTCTCTCTTTGTCTGTCTCCCTGTCTGTGTCTGTCTCTCTGTCTGTGTCTATCTGTCTCTCTCTATTTGTATGTCTCTCTGTCTGTCTGCCTCTCTGTTTGTCTGTCTGTGTATGTCTGTCTTTGTCTGTCCCTTGTCTGTGTGTCTCTCTCTCTTTGTGTCTCCCTGTCTCTCACCATCCATCTCTCTTTCTGCCTCATATTACCTCATAATCCAATATTTGGAATAAAAGACAAAAAAAACACACTCTTTCACCCCTTTATCAACCCCAAAACACCCCTGCAGATCCAATGTAATCCAGCACTACTACATCTGCAGCTCACACGAGCACCATACAGCATGACTGCCTTCTGTGAGGTTCAAGCAGGAGTGAGATCAGGGGTTACATCACTCAGGTTAGCCACGGCCACAGCTGGAGTCCTCCACCTGTTACCACAAATCACCTGAGTGATGTCACCATTGATCATGCATCTCACTTCAGTCGCTGCCTGAACCTCACAGCAGGCAGTGATGTTCTATGGCTGCTCAGTGTGAACACAGATGTAGCAGTGCTGGAAGCATCATGGACCACGGGTGGATTATGTCGGACCTGCAGGGGTGTATTTGGGGTTAATAAAGTGCTGAAAGAGAGTGCTTTTTTGTCTCTTATTTCAAATAAAAGATTTTTTGGGTGTTTGTGTTTATTTACTTTCACTTACAGATTAGTGATGGGGGGGTCTCATAGACGCCTCCCATTACTAATCCGAAGCTTGATTGCAGCTGTTTGCTGCCATTAACTCCTTATTACCCCAATTGCCACCACACCAGAGCAACAGGAAAATTCGGGTCCAGCGCCAGAATTGGCACATCTAATGAATGCACCATTTCTGGGGTGGCTGAGGGCTGCTATTATTAGGCTGGAAAGAGCCAAAAAATCATGGCCCTTCCCACCCTAATAGTATCAGCCCCCAGTTGTCTGCTGTACCTTGGCTGGTTTTAGAAAAATGGGGTGACCCAATGTCTTTCTTTTTTTTTTTAGATAAATCAAATAATAAAAGAAAATGCTTGAGATCCCCTCTATTTTTCATAACCAGCCAAAGTAAAGCAGACAGCTGAGGGTTGCATACCATAGCTGCTGCTGTTCCTGTGCTGGGTATGAATAAATGGGGGGGCCCCCACATTATTTTTTCACCAAAATATAAATTAAAAATGAGCTGGCTAAGATAGCTATTGCTTTATCTATCGAGCTATTCTGTTATTTTTTTTCTATCTGTTGTTTCTTATTATCTATTCTATAGGTTCTTTCTTTCTACCTATTCTATATGTTCTTTCTATATATTCCTTCTATCTATTTTACTATCTATTCTAGCTATTTATCAATTATCCTATGTAATCAAATTTTGTTTCTCCTTTAAAAAACGCATTTACAAAAACGCAGCAAAAACGCGACAAAAATGCGGCAAAACGTCATGCGTTTTTTGGGCCACAATCTGCGTTTTCTGTGACCACAGGAAAAAAGATGCCTTCAAGATGCACTTAGAAAAAGATTTAGCATGCAGACATACCCTAATAGACAGTTCTTCTTGGAAGTGGATGCGTCATCCACAAAGGCCAGTGCGGTCCTCATGCAGAAGTCTGCTACCAGTAAGATGGAAACCTGCGGTATCTTTTCCAGGGCCTTTTCTGCTTCTGAGCGCAACTACTCAATTGGCAACTGAGAACTGTTGGCAATCAAGATAGCAAAGTGACAATACCTACTGGAAGGGGCGGTGCATCCTGTTTTCATTTACATTGACTACAAAATCTTGGCATACCTACAGTTGGCTCAGAGGCTGAATCTGTGCAAAGCCAATGGTAGCTGTTCTTAGCCCGCTTTGACTTTGTTAAACATTTCCATCCGGCGAAAAGAACGTAAAGGGAGATACACTTTCAAGGTCAAGTCTGTTAGACAATGAGTGGGAAGAGTTTCAAAAATAATAATTTGCCCTCCAAGATGCTCACAGTATCTCCGGTGAGCATGTCTTGGGTACCACCCAGAAAAATGTTTGTTGCAGAGGCGGATACGAAGCATGTATTGGAGTGTGGTCAGTCCTGTAAACTGGCAGGTCATGCTAGATAGTAGAAAACGATTCTTCTCATCTTGAGGCATTACTGATGGCCAAGTCTACTTAAGGATGTTGTTGACTTTATCTCAGTCTGTCCCTCATGTGCCTGCAACAAGAACCCTAAGAAGCTTCCATTGTGTGACTACTTCCCTTACTAGTACTGTCGGCTCCTTGCGAACACATCGATGGACTTCAACACAGACCTGATGAGGTCCACTGGTTGCTCTGTCATCTGGGTAGTAATGGACAGGTTCTCTAAAATAGCCCATTTCTCTCCGCTGTCCAGTTTGCCTTCTGGGTCAGTGCTCGCTGAGCACTTCATCCAACATATTTTCTGTCTACAAGGCCTACTTCTCCACATTGCGTCCTATAGAGGCATCCAGTTTACAGCTTGATTTAGTGGGCTTCTTGTAAACTGCTTTATTTCACCTTGGACTTCACATCGGCCTACCAATCACAGTCCAACAGCCAGGTGGAGAGGATCAACCAGATCCTGATGTATTTCTTGCCACACTTTGTCAACCAACACCACAGCGATTGGGTCAACCTTCTTCCATGAGTGGATTTCTCTCATATTAATCACGAGTAAGTCCTAAGCTAACTTTACATTCCAGTGAAATTTCTACATCATATTCCTGCACTCAATCTACACCTCGTGACAAAAAAAAAACGCATCAAAACACCATGTGCTTTTGATATGTTTTTTGCCAGGAGGTATAGATTGGGTGCAGGAATAAGGTGTAAAAATGTCAGCACCAAATTTGCATTTTTCTGCCAGGAGATGCAGGTCTGTGAACTCAGTGACCTCACCTGATGGGGAGATCACTGGGTTCATTGAGGTCCCCTAAGGTAAGCTTACCTGCGGTCACTGGTGGAGGGCCATGGGAAGTTCAAACTGTTTCTGCAACTTACCTGAGTGATGTCACCGCTGATCACTATAACTCAGGCTCTGCCTAAAGTTACAGTGTGTGGTAATGTTCACTTCAGATGTAGCAGAGTCGGAATCATTGTTGAACCTCATGTGGATTATATCGGACCTAGATGTCTTGGGGTTAATAAATTGGGGAAAAAGGTTGGGTTTTTTGTATTTTATTTCAAATAAACGATTTTTTCAGTGTTGTGTTTTATTTACTTTCTAGACCTTAATGGCAGCTGTGAGCTGCGATTACCCCTTACTACCCTGATTGCCGGTACATCAGAGCAATTGGGAAGAACCAGGTAACGTTCCGGGACTGTCGCATCTAACTGGTGCAGCAATCCTGGGAAGCTGCAGGCTGCTATTTTTCGGCTGGGGTATTCAATAAGCATGGGTCTCCCCAGCCTGAGAATACCAGCCCTCAGCTGTCGGGTTTTATCATGGCTGTGTATCCAAATCAAAGGAGACCATATACTGATTTTTAAAATTATTTACTTGAATAATTAAAAATAAAAAAAGTTGCATGTAGTTCCTCTTATTTTGTTACACAGCTAAGATAAGCGCACAGCTGGGGGCTGCAACCTGTAGCCATGGGCTTTATCTGTGCTAGTATCACTACATTGGTGGACCATTTTATTTATTTATTTTACACCTTTATATAACAGACCCACAGACACACAGACAGGGTCTGTGATTCCAACCAACAACAGATGTTGTCTGGGGGGCAGGGTCTGACAGCAGCCAAACAGAGTCACCACGGGGGAAGCAATTAATTTGTATGAGGGATAATGAGCGGCCTAGGAAGTACAGCTGTAGGAGCAGTTAAAGCCATTGGGAGTAGAGTTGAGCGCGGTTCGCGGTTCGTGGTTCTCCAGTTCGCGGCTCGAGTGATTTTGGGGGCTGTTCTAGATTGAACTAGAACTCAAGCTTTTTTGCAAAAGCTCGATAGTTCTAGATACGTTCGAGAACGGTTCTAGCAGCAAAAAGCAGGGCTTTTTACAGCTACAGTGTGCAGGAGCCATCGCTGGCAGCCTGCCAGAAGCTGGTAACCAAGATAAACATCGGGTATCCAACCAAAGCGCTTTGGTTAGTAACCCGATGTTTATCCTAGTTACGTGCAGGAAGCCCACACTTCCCCGCTCAGCTCGCTCCACCCCCTCCTGCCCGCGGCATGTACACACGTACACACACACACACACACACACTCTGCACACATGACCCCGCTCGGCTTACCTGCGGTGATGAAGTCCCGCCATCCCGACCTCAGCGCTGTCACTGTCCTCCATGGCCGCCGCTTGTCACATCACCTTCTCTCGCTTCCGACCCGAGACTGACTAGCGGTGACGTCACGGGCCTCTTGCGATACTTGGCTGTGAAGGCGGCGGTCATTGAACTCAGTGACAGGTGCTGTCGGCAGTGCAGGAGATCAGCGCAGGTAATGTACCTCGCTGACAGAAGCACTTGTCATGCCCTGCAGTGACCTGGGCTGACCTATTGATGTTAGCTCAGGTCACTGCACTGCTCTCCCAGCCAATGGGGAACATTCTGCTCTTCATTGACTGGGACAGTGTGGATCGTCATGGCAACCCCTTGGATTACACCAGACCTGGATTTGTTTTTCTTTCTAATAAATTGGTTAAAGAGGGAATGTTTTGGGGAGTGTTTTTTCAAATAAAAATGTGTTTGTCGTCTATTTTTTTATTACTGACTGGGTTGGTGATGTCGGGTATCTGATAGACGCCTGACCTCACCAACCCCAGGGCTTGATGCCAGGTGACATTACACATCTGGTATTAACCCCATATATTACCCCGTTTGCCACCGCACCAGGGCGCGGGATGAGCTGGGGCGAAGCACCAGGATTGGCGCATCTAATGGATGCGCCACTTCTGGGGCGGCTGCGGCCTGCTATTTTTAGGCTGGGGAGAGTCCAATAACCATGGACCTCCCTAGTCTGAGAATATCAGGCCCCAGCTGTCTGCTTTACCTTGGCTGGTGATCCAATTTTGGGGGGACCCCTACGTGTTTTTTTTAATTATTTATTTAATTTAAAATAACAGCGTGGGGTGCCCTCAGTTTTGGATTACCAGCCAAGGTGAGATTGCCAGCTGTGGTCTGTAGGCTGCAGCCGTCTGCTTTACCCTAGCTGGCTACAAAACTAGGGGGAACCCTACGTCATTTTTTTTTTTTTGGCTAAATACAAAGCTAAGCACCCCTTAGTGCCACATGAAAGGCACCAAAAGGTGCATAATTACAAAATTTAGGAGAGTGGGACATTATGTGTCTTTCTGCCATTATAATGACAGAAAAGACTGATATGAAGTGCACAAGCACAGGAAAATTACCAGAGCGCTCTACGCTGTGAAAACCAGTAGAAAATGATACTGGAGGGAACATGTGACCGCCTCATGTAGGATGAAGCTATGGATCCTGGGTAAATTTATGCATTTACCCTCCTTCAGTTTTTTTGCAGTACACAAAAAAACGGAAGGCACACAGATGACAAACAGATGACATACGGACCATCTACGGAACGGAAACGGATGCCACACGGATGCACTCATGAAAAAAAACAGACTGTTTTTTGCAGACCGCAAAAATGGATTGGTCGTGTTAATGTAGCCTTATTCTGATCTGCCGTTTATAAACAGCAGGCAGAAATAAGTGAATAACGCCCCCCAGCGTCAAAAAATCTCCGGGGTTTCAGGGCTAGCTGAGACCCTGGAGATCATGATTCAGGACGGTTTCTCCGGTCCCCGCTCACGTGATCACAGGTATACACCGTACACCGATGATCACGTTACAGTAAATGACAGCGCCGGTAAAAAATTATTTATCTCCCATCTGGCATGAACAAACACTTCTCCACTTCTTCTCCACTTCTCCACTTTTTCTCCACTTTTTCTCCACTTTTTCTCCACCTTTTCTCCACTTTTTCTACATTTTTTCTCCACTTTTTCTCCACTTTTTCTACATTTTTTTCTCCACTTTTTCTCCACTTTTTCTCCATTTTTTTCTCCATTTTTTTCTCCATTTTTTTCTCCATTTTTTTCTCCACCTTTTCTCCACTTTTTCTACATTTTTTCTCCACTTCTTCTACATTTTTTTCACCACTTTTTCTCCACTTTTTCTCCGTTCTTTTTCTATGGTCGGTCTACCCATTAGCTCTGCCATGCATAGTGTAGCTCTTCACCTACTGCACATGTTACTTTATGATTGACATCTCTTTCGTACCAGAGCTGTCTAAGCCTACTCTGACCCCATATTTGTCATTACTATATTGTCTTTGTACTATGTTATGACATTTGTATCATGTGTTTCATTTCTTGCTGTGTTGCAATTTTTTTGCTGCATCCCAATTGTACCTCTACATTGTTCGAGTCTATGTTATTGTTCTCTCACTCTTATGTGATACTGATTATTGTCATTTTTCATGATTACATGCAGATAAGTCCAATCTGACGAAGGCTCAGGCTGAAACGCCATTTGTAACTTGTTTTGGACAAAAACATATATGCTTATGAAAAACATTTTTTTCTTAATACGGACCAATAAAGAGTGATTTTGCATTACTATCCGTTGTGACTTACTGACTTAGTCTGGGAGATTTAGAGTGCCGAGGTTACTCACTAATTTTATCTATTATTACCTCTGAGCACCTATATACCAGTGAGCAGAGCTTCCTCTACAGTAGTTCTCCTGATTAGGCATGCCCTTACCTCATGAGCAGGGCATTGCAGCTTTGGTAGCAACCATTACGACATGGACTCTGCTGCTGTGGACCCGGGGAGAGTGAGTGCAGATCCATTGCACCCACACTCCTCACATGAAGGGTCCACACTCCTAGAAAATGGGGGATACGTTCCCTGAGTGTCTCCCCCCCATATTCTAGACGGTCCAGAGTCGTCGTGGGACCTCTTTATTTTTTTTCTTACAATAAATTGGTGAAAGAGGAAATGTTTTGGGGACTGTTTTTTCAAATAAATTTCGATTTTTTTTTTTTGTTAGTACTGACAGTTTATGATGTTGGGTATCTAGTGGATGCGCCACGTCTGGGGTGCCTGCGGCCTGCTATTTTTAGGCTGTGAAGGCCCAATAACTATGGACCTTCCCACCCTGAGAATACCAGACCACAGCTGTCCGCTTTACCTTGGCTGGTGATCCAATTTGGGGGGGACCCTACTTTTATTGTGTAATTATTAATATTTATAAAATAATTATAAAAAAGAGCCTGAGGGGACCTCCACATTGGATCCCCAACCACGGTAAAGCTGCCAGCTGTGGTTTTCAGGCTACAGACGTCTGCTTTACCCTAGCTGGCTATCAAAAATGGGGGGACCCAACGTCATTTTTTTTAACTATTTTTTAAATAGAAAAAATTAATGGGCTTCCCTGTATTTTGATTGCCAACCAAGGTAACGGCAGGCAGATGGGGGTGGCAAGCCATAGCTGTCTGCTTTATCTGCGCTGAGAATCAAAAATACCGCGGAGCGCTACGTCATTTTTTTAAAGATTTATTTTTACAGCACTGTGATGTCCAGCAATCAAAATACAGGGAAGCCCATTTTGTTTTTAGTTATTTAAATAAATAATTAAAAAAATATATATGGGCTCCCGCTGCATTTTTTGTATTGCTAGCTAAGGGTAATCCAAGCAGCTACTGGCTGCTAACCCCCACTGCTTGGTGTTACCTTCACTGGCAATGGAAAATCCAGGGAAGCATTTTTTATTTTTTTTGCCAAAAAACTACAAAAAAAGGACGTGAGCTTCGCCATATTTTTGTATGCTAGCCAGGTATAGCAGGCAGGTGCTGGAAGAGTTAGATACAGCGCCAGAAGATGGCGCTTCTATGAAAATGCCATTTTCTGAGGCGGCTGCAGACTGCAATTCGCAGCAGTGGGGCCCAGAAAGCTCAGGCCACCCTGTGCTGCGGATTCCAATCCCCAGCTGCCTAGTTGTACCTAGCTGGACACAAAAATGGGGCGAAGCCTACGTCATTTGTTTTCTAATTATTTCATGAAATTCATGAAATAATAAAAAAAGGGCTTCCCTTTATTTTTGGTTCCCAGCCGGGTACAAATAGGCAACTGGGGGTTGGGGGCAGCCGTACCTGCCTGCTGTACCTGGCTAGCATACAGAAATATGGCAAAACCCACATAATTTTTTCAGGGAGCAAAAAACTTCTGCATACAGTCCTGGATGGAGTATGCTGAGCCTTGTAGTTCTGCAGCTGCTGTCTGTCTGTATGGAGAAGAGCAGACAGCAGCTGCAGAACTACAAGGCTCAGCATACTCCATGCAGGACTGAAGGTAGAAAGAGGTTTTTTGCCCAGCTCACCTGTGTGATGGAAGCCAGTGATCCTGGGCTGTGCACGGAGAAGAGGTTTGGAGAGCCAGTCCATGTGCATTGAAATTGGTTAAAGGATTTCACCAGCACAAAACTCCAGGCATTTTGTTCTTTAAAATAAAACTTCCTTTATTTTCTTATCATTAAAAAGTCCATGCTATGGTGGTCAAGCCCATGTCAGAGAGGACGCGTTTCGAACATCCAGTTCTTATTCAGTCTCTAAACCATCTAGTCACAGAACTGTTTAAAAAGGGCTGAACCCAAACATGTGATCAAATGCAAGGAGAGAGCAAGACAATTACAAAAACATTAACCCCTTGAGTTATATCACTCCATATAATGCTTATAACACTTATATATATACAAAGTATTTTTTTAGCCAGATTAATATGCAAACATCAATTCATTTCTTTTATTTAAACCTTTCGGAAATCTTGTGCCCATTAAAAACATCCATTTTATTTCTCTCTGAAAGAGGATATCTTTCAAATTTCCACCCCTTCTAGGTAGTTGAATTTTTTCAATGGCATTGACTTTCATGCTTGTTAAATTACCTGCATGTGCGTCGCGAACTGTTGAGACGCTCCTGATAATTTTCTGGTGGTGGCATTATTAACATCATAAATGTGTTCAGATATCCTCTTTCTGAGAGAACGACAAGTGCTGCCTATATATTGTAACTGGCAAATAGTACACGATATTAAATAAACCACATGGTCTGAACTGCAGTTTATGAGTGACATTATTTTATACGTTTTTTTATCTGTAAATGAAGAAAATTCCTTCACATTTGACATATAACCGCATAGTCCACATGATCTGTGGCCACATTTGAAAGAGCCTGTGCTGGGTAACCAATTGCCAGTGTTTTTTTCTTTTTTAGTGGAACCGCACCTATTCATATGATCACTAGGTGATAACATGGATCCCAATGTAATGTTCCTTTTTGAAACAAATTTAACTCCATTTTTTAAGATTTTGTGTAATGTGTCATCTGTAGATAAAATGGGTAAATATTTTTTAATAATTTTGATTACATCATAATAATTTTTACTGTATGTTGTTGAAAAAACAACTGACAATTCTTTCTGGGGATTATCTCTGGTTTTATTCATGTCCAAATATTGTGACCTACTCACTTTGATTGCCTTGGTTTTGGCTTTCTGGAGATTTGTCATTTTATACCCTCTTGCCAAAAACCTTTTTTCAATAGTGCTGCATTCTACCTCAAAACCATTTTGGGTGTTGCAACATCTCCTAGCACGGACATATTCACCCGTAGGGATGTTATTTATAACATGCTTTGGATGGCAACTTCCCGCATGTAATAGTGAGTTGCCTGATATGGGTTTTCTGTAAAGACTACAATTAATTTCTCCATTGTCACCCTTCCCATGGAATTGTATATCCAAAAAATTAATTTTTGATACATCATGAAAAAAAGTGAAAAAAAGATTATGGGCATTATTATTAATGTATGATATGAAATCCTCAATTTTTTTGTTTGGATTTTGCCATACAATAAGTACATCATCTATAAATCTCAGATATAATGCTATATCCGAGAAAAAAGGATTGCACTGATTAAAAATATATTGTTCTTCCCACCAAAACATAAATATGCCTGCTAGAGAGGGGGAAAACCGTGCGCCCATTGAACATCCCTGTAACTGAATATATCCTTTATTTAAAAAGGTAAAGTAGTTGTTTTTGAGTAAAAACTCAGTTACGTCAATCAAATAGTCCTGTAATTCAAGTGAGTAGTCAGAATATTTTTTGAGCAAATCTTTCAACGCTAAAATGGCAAGAGAATGTGGAATGGATGTATACAATGATTGCACATCACAAGTTAACCAACTAAAATTATCCTGCCATTTCATCTGAGAAATAATATTCAACACATGTTTGCTATCCAGGACATAGCCAGGAGACATTTTAGGAAGAAATTGAAGGTGGTTATCCAACCACTCTGCTAGATGTTCAGTATAAGAATCTATACCTGAGACAATCGGTCTCATTTTTGGGGGAAATTGATTTTTGTGTGACTTGGGTAAGGCAGGTAATAGTGGTATTAAACAATAAGATGGATTAAGATAATCTCTCAATTTTTCATCAATTAAACCCAAATGTAAGCCTTCTTCTAGAATTTTTTCCAAGGATTTTTTTTTATATCTGCAGAGGGGTCATGATCGACTCTCCTGTAGGTATCACAATCCTGTAACATAGTCACTATGTTCGCGACGCACATGCAGGTAATTTAACAAGCATGAAAGTCAATGCCATTGAAAAAATTCAACTACCTAGAAGGGGTGGAAATTTGAAAGATATCCTCTTTCAGAGAGAAATAAAATGGATGTTTTTAATGGGCACAAGATTTCCGAAAGGTTTAAATAAAAGAAATGAATTGATGTTTGCATATTAATCTGGCTAAAAAAATACTTTGTATATATATAAGTGTTATAAGCATTATATGGAGTGATATAACTCAAGGGGTTAATGTTTTTGTAATTGTCTTGCTCTCTCCTTGCATTTGATCACATGTTTGGGTTCAGCCCTTTTTAAACAGTTCTGTGACTAGATGGTTTAGAGACTGAATAAGAACTGGATGTTCGAAACGCGTCCTCTCTGACATGGGCTTGACCACCATAGCATGGACTTTTTAATGATAAGAAAATAAAGGAAGTTTTATTTTAAAAAACAAAATGCCTGGAGTTTTGTGCTGGTGAAATCCTTTAACCAATTTCCATGCAGGACTGTATGCAGACGTTTTTTGCCCACCAAAAAAATGACGTGGGCTTCGCCATATTTTTGTATGCTAGCCAGGTACAGCAGGCAGCCACAGGCTGCCTCCAACCCCCAGTTGCCTATTTGTACCCGGCTGGGAACCAAAAATATAGGGAAGCCCGTTTTTTTTAATTATTTCACTTATTTCATGAAATAATTAAAAAACAAATGACGTGGGCTTCGCCCCATTTTTGTGTCCAGCCACGTACAACTAGGCAGCTGGGGATTGGGATCCAGAGCACAGGTTAGCCCGAGGTTTCTGGGCGCCTCTGCTGAGAATTGCAGTCCGCAGCCGTCCCAGAAAATGGCGCTCTCATAGAAGCGCCATCATCTGGCGCTGTATCCAACTCTTCCAACAGCCCTGGAGCCGGGTGGCTTGTTGGGTAATCATGAGTTAATACTGGCTTTGTTTTACTAGCCAGAATTAAGCCAGAGATTCTTAATGTCAGGGACGTTTGACCCGGCCATTAAGAATCTCCAATAAAGGGTTAAAAAAAAGACACCACACAGAGAAAAAATACTTTAATAGAAATAAATACACAGACACATTAGAGACTCCATCTTTATTACCCCCTGTCAGCCCTCCACGATCCATGGTCTTCTGTCTTTCTCGTTGAACAAATGCAGCTCTGCTACATCACTGCTGCATGGGGGAAGACACTGCTTCCCGTGGAGCATTCACTCCGTGAAAGCTGCACGAGAAGCAGCGTGCAGCCTTCATTCCGTGAGTGATCAGTGCTGCTAGCGGTAACAGCGGTAATGCTGACAGACGCGTTACCATAGCAACGGTGCTCCCGGAGCCGCGGTTAGCGGTGACGTCACCGCTAACTGCGTTGCTATGGCAACGGTGATCTCCGTTAATGACCGGCTGTATCAGCCGGTCCCTAACGGAGCGGGGAGTCGACCGTGTGCTAGAGCATGTCGCCGGTACACGGCGATACACAAATGTGCACCGTGTACCGGAGAGATGCACTCGCAGGTCCTACATGACGCGTCATAGTCATGTGACCAGTCTGTAGCCAATGAGATAATAGCCACGTGACTGGTCACATGGATATTTTGACGTCACGATAGGTCCTGCATCTCTGCTGGCAGTGCCGGTCACCGGGAGGATTCAGCGATCATCGGATGGAATAGCGGCAGGAGACAGAGTGCAGGAGGGATCGCGGGGACCGGTAAGTGTTATGGCAATGTTTATTAACTGTATGTGTACATTTATAATGCATTTTTATGTTTTTGTGATTGCCTCCCATTATAGCCTATTGGTTCGAGTTCGGTTCGTCGAACGTTCGACGAACCGAACTCGAACGGGACCTCAGCTCGGCGAACCGACCTCGAGCCGAACCGCGACCGGTTCGCTCATCTCTAATTGGGAGACTTGGTAAGTATATTGTGCTTTAACCCTTTTGGTTCCGTTTTTTATACAGTTATTTTTCTGACCAATCATAGCCGTGCCAATACTTGATATGGCTGTGATAGAGCCAGGAGTAGGTTTTCTGCAAATTAACAGTTACCAAATATTGTTGACTTTTTAGCAAAGTGCTCAGGTAGCCGAGCCCAAACCAAGCTGGCCAAGGCTTGTACCCAATGTGAAATTGTCAAAAGAGCCAAAGAGATTAGTTCATCCCTAGTTGTACAATCATTTGAGCAAACCCTTAAACTGAGCTTCCGAAGATGCGATTTACAAAACACAAAAATTTATATAATTCATTTACTGTAATGGGTGGTCTGAAGGCAAAATAATTTTCATTCTAAATCTCTATCTATTTTGTGCCATAATCTAAATTATTTTCTTATATACTTGCATTAAAAATGATCTACTGTTCCCTAAATTCACTATCTAATTGCTATTGTATTTTTTTTTCGAAAGAGTAGCAATACCTATTGAGATGGTTCACTGGCAAATTTTTAAAAGGCACTAATAAGTACCAATATCTATTGAGATGGCTCATTGGCATTTTTTTAGCAGTCATCAAATAATAGCAATCCCTATTTATATCATGAAATGACGATATGTGGTACACACCTTTCTATACACTTTACGTCACTGTACTATACTATCACTCTCCTATCTATCTGAACTACTCATAATTAAACCCCTAGCTAAGCTAACTGTCTAGCAGCACTGGCAGCAACTTCCATAAGAATTAACAATCACAAAATGGCGCCGACGTCGCATGTCCTCATTTTATATGTGTCAGAGACATTTAACATAGGCAGGCAATTACACAAGCACTTGTGTCTGAAGCTTGTGGATGTTTTCTGTGCCCTGATTGGCAGCATGAACTTACAAAAATAAAGTTAAGAAAAAAAAGGGCACCGATTCCTCTGGACTCTGAACATCATTAAACACATAGTTCCATTCATCATTCTGTTAAAGAGAAATTCCATAGTTTTTTGGAAATCTTCTTAACAGTGAATGTCTGCTATAATCTCAGACTGAAGGTCACTGAGAGTCGGCGTAGAAATTCAGACCACACAATATAGATGGTATAAATTCCTTTCTCAGTAAGGTGCACACATGTGACGTGCATTATTATTACAAGCCTTTTTATAGAACTGTAATGGGTTAATGGCTTAGTAAAATTCCTAAGTATGCCATTGGCTATATTAAAAACATATGCAGAAAGCCTGTGACGTTTATCTATTTTTTGGGATTTCCTCTCCAGCCCCTCCTGTTGTCCGACTAATAATATACTTGCAAAGTATAACTTGCAAAGCTTTGTCACATAACTCAGTCATAAATTTGGACTTGCGCAGATAGCCAATCATTGTTCTTCATTCTGTTCCCTTGTCTCATAACATCAGCTGCTAACCTTGATGTACACATACTTACAGGCTCTTGCTTCATATAGAAAAGACAGCTTGGTTATAGAAAAAGCATATAGAAAAATATATACTGTATTATCGCAGTAGAGAAGCACATAGAAAAAAATATTGTATTCTCACAGTCCCGCCCTAAAAAATGTTTCTATTTGATTCCCTCCAGCTTCTTCTGAGTTTAGTTTCACGTTTGCTTTAGTTTTTATGACTGCCATGGCCGATGGTAGTTTGAGAGCTGTGATCAAAGCTGCAACAGTTTCAGAGTTCTTTATGGCTGCTCCACTGACTGTTTTGTAGTCTCATAGTGCCCACAGAGATGCGTATCTGGAGTCTGTGTAGATACTGGGCATCTTTCCTTCTGCTAGTTTGCAGGCTTTAATGAGAGCCGTAAGATCAGCTTTCTGTGCTGACTTGTGTGGAGGCAATGGTTCCACAATAATGATATCCGGATGCGCCACAAAAGAATAACATGTGTGAAACTGTCCTGACTCATCCGGCTAGCATGAGCTATCCGTAAAGAAGGTCAGATCAGCATCTGGCAATGGTGTCTCTGTAACTGTGGGCAGGTGGGAGTACTTAGATCGCATAAGTTCAAGACTATCATATTCTTGGTTGTCTGGATCTTCATAGCCAATGTCCAAAGACCTGGAAGGGATATCCTATTTAGAGAAGTATTCCCCCTTTGGAAAAAAAGTCAATTGATTAAAAGTAGTAGAGTGCTGGAGTGTAACATTGTGGGTAGTATCAAGTTCACTGGAGTCTTGTATGCCTTTGTGAGGAGATATTCTTTTGTTGACTTTGTTCAAAAATAGCCTTGAGGTCATGTGGGGCAAGGACAGTGACAGAGTGACTTAGGATAATGTCTTCATTTTTTTTCAACAGGGCTGCTACATGTTCCAAAGGAAAATAGTAACTTCCATCAGCTGCCAGTAATGGATATAGGGGAACTGGGTGTAATCGGCATATTGGGTGTACCAAGATGGCTACCTGGTGAGGAGCTTGCCACATGGGTAAATGTGTCACTGAGTGGAGGCAGGGTGACATCAGAGGAGGTGGAGGTGTGGAAATACAGGGTGGTGTGGGAGAGGGGCGGGCTACCCCACAGGAAGCACAGTACATGGCAGTGGGAGGATTTTGCTGGGCACAGTGAGGGCAAGTAGAACAATGTGGACCCTCGGTGCCATTATAGGGCAGTGGCTGTGGCAGAGACTTGTAGTAAACATAACACAACACATTGCCTTTCTTATCACATACTTCTTTTTCCACATAACTTTCTTTTACAATTGCACAGGGTACTCCATACCAAGCTTAGGTTGTCCCAAGTAATCCTGCATCTTCCAAAGTTCCCTTCTGTTCTTTCATTGCCTTATTCCATTGTTTATGTTGTAATCGACCACATTGTGACATAATGCAAATTAGCATTAACAGCTTCATTTCATTTTTTTTTCTTTTTCACATATTTCTTGCCATTCCGGTGGGTAACCAAATCACGAGCTTTCATGTGTCCAGGTATTAATCCACTATCGGACTTAAAAATTGACTTAAAGGCATCCATTTGTTGGGGAGTTTTCTGACCGGTTGTGATTTCTGAGACAGAACCTAACACCGTGTCCACTCAGGGGGATATCCGTGTCCACTCAGTGAGACACCCAACCAGGACCTTGATTGGCCTTTTGCCACAACTCAGAAGATGGCTAGTCCAAAGTCTGTAGCAAGGGCATATACCTTGTCTGGGCCTTATGATATTTAAGTCTGCCACTACTACCAATCAACCGTACCTGGTCTACACGATACAATTCACACTTAAAATCTAGCATCAGAAAACACAACTAGCTAGGCATACCTCCGAGAAAATTTCAGCAGCCAGACACTTACAACCTTTTCGAGTTCTTTAAGGTCACCCAGGAGAAAGGGAATCCGGTAATAGAGATAGACTCACGGGACCAGCTAGACTGCCCCAGGCTAATGAGAGCTGCCTAAGGACACAGATAAGAGAATGATTTTAAATCAAAACTCTTACTGTAGTCTGTTTGGAGTTGATCAGGCTCCGAAGGGCTGGGCAGCCTGCAGTCACCACAGGGACGTCCGGTGTCAGTCTCCTAAGTCTCCATTCCTTCCTGGAGTGATCTGAGTCACGGCATCATCTGTTAAAGAGAAATTCCATAGTTTTCAGGAAATCTCCTTCTTAACAGTGAATGTCTGCTGTAATCTCAGATTGAAGGTCACTGAGAGCCGGCTGAGAAATTCAGACCACACAATATAGCTGGCATAAATTCCTTTCTCAGTAAGGTGCACACATGTTACATGCTTTATTATTACAAGCTTTTTTACAGAACCGTAATGGGTTAGTCTCTTAGTAAAATTCCTAATATGCCATTGGCTGTATTAAAAGCATATGCAGAAAGCTTGTGACGTTTATCCATTTTTTGGGACTTCCCTCCAGCCCCTCCTGTTTTCTGACTCCATAACTTACAAAGCCTTTGTCACATAACTCAGTCAAGCTTGGTTATAGAAAAAGCATATAGAAAAATATATATTGTATTCTCACAGTAGAAAAGCACATAGAAAAAATATTGTATTCTCTCAATACAGCCCAACAATCCTATGCAAAAGCATCATATATTATTAAAAAAGCATTTTGGAAAATGGACATAGTGAATCATTACTGGGTTTTCCCAAAAATACTCAGTTACACGCCCTACAACCAGAAAGGGAAATGCTTTTAGTGAATTTGAAATTGGCGAACGTGAACCGAACAAGTTCACTCATCTCTGCTCCTTATAATGCATCAGTTCAATATTCCAGCATGCGCTGGGAATTCTCAAACAATGTGTCATCAAAAAAGCAAGAAGTGGAAAAAAAAATCCATAGCAGTTGGTGTTAGGGAATTAGGGAAGTATATGGAATTTTTAACACAAATATATTAGAAATTAGTTTAGATTATAGCACTAGATAGGGATTTAGAATGAAAATTACTTTGGCCTTAGGACTACCCTGTTAATGTTTCTTGGTAAGGACAGAATTAGAGTAAGCAGTGTGATTCCACTATTCTGTGAAGAATTGCATTCCATTTGGATTAAGCTGCCCCAGGTCAGATAGTGACCTCGATGGCTGGCTGTCCAGTAGAGACTTGACTTAGTTTTGGAATAGATTTTAAATCATAGAGCTGTATTTTTCCTAGATTTAAGTTACGCTCTCCTTTTTCATTTAAATATGCTATTGAGAATATAACATTAATTGGATAATAAAAAATATTTTGGAATCGAAACAGAAATATTCTAACTGAATATACAAAACAAACCTCTCAAGATTGTAAACGGCACACTCCATGGACATTATATATGTTCTGATTAAGCTGTTAAAAATGTACGTATGATTGGTAAGAAATGGTACAAAAATAATCACAATAACTTTGAGGGAGGATCTGTCATCAGAAAACAGTATAAACTAGAGAAAAAGTGAGAATCACCTCACCTTCTATAGGATAGATTTGTTGAACCAGTTGTGTATATGAAACTAGATGTTCATCCAAGACCGCTGACTGGTGGCTAGTACAAAAAGAGAAAATGTGGTGGTTCCAGTAATGAATAAGCCTTCAATTTATTGGTTCAAAAGTTAAAATTCATGTTAGGTAGGCATCACTCGAACGCATTTTAGACACTTTTCTCTTGTTCAAGGAGTGCAGGACTGATATATGGGAAACTTTAAAATCATAATGACCAATCCTGGAATAGCTCCAAACAATCAAGAGAACATTGGTATCAGCTACAGAGACAAACAGCCTCAAGGTTAGTAAGGAAAATAAATTGATTTTAAAGGGTTGTATATAGAGATACACATAAGATACACATGACTATAAATTAAGACAACAAATATAAATGATAAACAGTATGAATAATAAACCAAAATGTATACCATAATAAAAATTATAATGCAATACATCAGATACCTGTTACGTTTGCAAAGAAACTATTAAAGCTAGAAGGAGTTGTAGCTTCAGAGAGCAGTTAGCAGACTAAAGGCGCAAGAGTGGTCAACTAGCCTGATATGCAGCAGGAGGTCTCATCAGTATTACAGGAGAAAGCAGGACGTGGTCAGGTAATAGCCAGGGGTCAGAAGCCGAGAGATAACGTAAACAACAGGAGGGAGAGAGCCGAAGTTTAGGACGAAAATACAGATTAGAGGCCGGGAAATCTAGATAATGTACAAGGAAGAGGAAGTAATGGGTCGGGACTAGGGGGAGGACTGACAGGACTTAGGAGCCCGACAGACAGGACTGGGGAGTCAGGGAACCGAACAAACGAACCAGGAGGCCAAGAAAGCAGGGAACAGGACAGATCAAGGAAAACTCATGAAGCCAGAAACACACATGCTGCAAACAGGAACTATTATTGGTGATGCTCCAAAGGAGCAGCGCTAGGGTATAGCAGCCTGACCACAGAAATGAGGCAGAGTGAGATTAACCCTTCACATGACCTGAGCCCAAAGATAGCACACCCACAAAAGGCTCAGCAGTGCAGAGCCAGGTATGAATCATGACAATACCAAAAATTACATACATCATTTCAATATTTTGCGTTATATACTAGATGTAAGAATTCAATAATACAAAATAAATTAAATCAATAAATAAACAATGTATCTTTTTTAAAGTTCATCCCTTGCGGGTATGTAGTAGTTAAACTGGTAATCCAAAGTCAGAGACATTTTATTAATTCTGGAACCACCCGATTTACTCGATCTGTCACCAGACCTTAAAATACAAACTCTATTCATTATCACCTACAGTATATGTCTTAGGCCCTGTGCGCATGCTGCGGATTTACCGAGGATTTGCTGCAGAAAATATGTCTAACATTGCTGCAGTCAATTCTCCAGCAAAAACTATGGGTTTTTAAAAATGCTGTGCGCACACTGCGTTTTTTTATACCCGCGGATTTACCCGTGGATTTTCCGCTGCGGAAATAATGAACATGTCACTTCTTTTCCGCAGGTACCTGTGGTTTTTGCCATAGATAATGGTAAAAATCCGCGGGGACAAACTTGCGGAAAATCCATGATAAATCCACGGTAAATCTGCAGCAAACAGTGGCAAAACCGTGGCAAATCGCGGCAAAATCGCGGGCGCAGTTTTACCGTGGTTTTTGCCGTGGGTGCAGGATTCTTTCAGAGGGTCCGTTTTTTTCTTAAGACAAAGTCACATTCTAGTGCGCACATGGCCTTAGACAATTAATGTCAGAATTGTTGTATATAAACTTCTTAAGAACGTTGATCAATTATAAATTTCATGAGTTATTTCTTTACATATAACAACTACTTGCTGTGTGTTCTGAAACTACTTCTCTGTACTCTTTATCTAATTTTGCACCCTTTTTATTGACCATTATTTTATATTAAATGGTTTATCTATGATGTTTCTTTCGCTAGGACATAGATGTGAAGGCTGCGGCTGATCAGCAGCCACTGATTGTCTGCAGCAGTCATGTGACCCTTTTTATGCTAGGAGACTGGTAGGGCTGAGTACAGAGCAGCAGTCTCAATATAGAATATTTATACTCAATGCAGCACTCTAAGACAATTAACCATTGATTTTCCAATGGTGGAAAACCTTTTTAATTCTCTATACAATGCTCTGTACACACTTTGAAGGAAAAAGTTAAAAAGAAAATTACCGCGAAACATTTCATAATATAGAAATCAAGTAGTTTATGGATATTTTTATTAAGTAACATTAAAGCACTCTTTACTTGCACATTGTCAATAAACTTAGTTTTGTATCTATTACCTAATAATGACATTAAAGAAAAGTGAAATAAAAAATCCATTTTGCTTTAAAGAAAGAAAAAAAATTCCATGGCAACTGCAAAAACAATGAGTTGGAATATAAATCCATTATTCATAGAGTTGTGCCTTTGCAGACAGATGGTTTACTTCATGGATAAATAAATAAGGCACATATCCAGGAAATTCTGTTCCTGAAAAGTTCATGGTGATTTGTATATAACCTCTCATTGACCTGACCCAAAAGATATGCCTCTTCATTGGTTCTGTTTTGTGTTACTATGCTGACTTATTTTTTTAATCATTTCAAATGAGTTGTATCAACAGCTGTGTGCATCTAGTATGACGCAATTACACAACACAGTGCTCTTACCACTCGATGATTACACTATCTTTAGTTTAATTAACCACCATCATGCAATATCATTGGCTAAAAAACACCAAACTAAAGCAGATATGCCACTAGACATTGTAGTAAAACTGTGACATGATTAAAATGACCTCTTAAATAGTGATGAGTGGCCCCGAGGATATTTGTGTTTGGTGAACCAACATGGGAAAAAAAGATCGGTATCAATGAGATAACTTGATGATGAACTTAACCCCCGAACAATGAACCCTGTGCAAATCAATGGGGAGCCCAAGTTCGGGGCTGTAAAATGTAGTAAGAGCTAAGGGCCTGCAAAAGGAACCTGAATGGGGGTATGTCCATGCCAAATGCCCTGCAAACAAATGTGGATAGGTAAATGACTTTAAAACACTAGAAGTCCCAGAGAGGGGTCATTTAACATTTCTACCATTGGAACCCTGTGGAGCTTGAAATCTCTGGGACTTCTAGTGTTAAGGGCTTCTGTCACCCTAGTAATTATGGTTGCATAGCAAATAAATGAACAAAACTCAAAATTTTCACAGATACCCAACAGAGATGGATTTTAAACATTCTCGATAGACCAATAATTTAAAAAAGGGCCCTTACAGAGCCTGTATTCCCAGGTCACACACACAGTCAAGACTGACAAACTTCCCCAACAAAACAAAAGGTTTAACCAATTTCCCCTATATAGTCTGTATTCCAAGTTCACCCACACAGTCAAGATTGCCAGTGTAACCAAGTAATGCAACTTTCAAATTGAGGCCACAACAGAGCCTTTTTAAATAGTTACCCCACACAGCCAAATTTGACAAAGTTTAACCACATAGTGTAAGTTTAAAATGTGGGCCTCAACAGGGCGTCTGTAAACAGTTGCCCAACACAACCAAAATTGTCAGAATTCCCCCACAGAGCAAGAAGTTAAACAAATTTGCCCTATGTAGCCTATATTCCTAGTTCTCCATGGAGCCAAGATAGACAGAGTTCTACCACAGACTACCGAATTTTAAAAAAGGTCACTAAACTGTCTCTTAACCAGGTTAACCTCACAGCCAAAGTTACCCAAGATCCACTACACAGCACTCAATGTTTAAAAAGAACCCTAAACATCTTGGTTGACAATCACAGCTCTCATTGCCCAAGATCCACCACACAGCACCTACTTAAAACAGGATCGACCATAGAACCCCGTCCAACAGAGTGCTCAAAAATCATAAGTGCCAGATACCTAACTTGTTGAACTTCACACTGCTTTACTCGTTTTCAAGGGGGTGATGATGAAGATAGATGGCCAAGCTTCTCAGGTAACAACTCTGCAATTTCAGCAGGGCACCAATTCTTTGACTGCCTATTTTAACAGTTCCCAAACAGGAGACACTTTTCTGCTCCAGTGGTGGACAGTTTGCAGTTGCTGCTGGTAGTTGTATTTGGAATGGAGCCAGAGGTATGCCAGCTAGACTTGCTACTGCCAGTCCCAGCCATTTACACTTTAACCCCTTAACGACCGCGGGCAGTAAAATTACGTCCTAAATGTCATACTGTTACTGCCCGCGGTCCTCCGGCGGCAGCATGCCGCGATCGACGCACAACTCAGCTGATTTTCACAGCTGAGATGTGTGCCTGCTAGGCACGAACAGAATCGTTATCTGCTCATGCTGATTAACCCCTTAAATGGCGCTGTCAATACGTGACAGCGCCATTATAAGTGCGATCGCGGTAAACTTTTACTTACCGCCCGATACCGGAAGTCACGTGACGCGATCACGTGACTTCCGATAGTTGTCATGGTAGCACAGGGTCATGTGATGACTCCTGTACTACACATGACTTGCTTTCACTTTCGCTGTGCCAGCGGCACAGCAAAAGAGAAACAGAGCGTATCTGCTGTTTACAGCTGTGTAGCTGTGATCAGCAGATACTGCAGAGCGATCGGATTGCTGATCGCAATAGCCCCCTAGGGGGACTAGTAAAATAAAAAAAAAAAGTTAAAAAAAAGTTTTAAAAAATTAAAAAAAAACAAAAAAACCTAAAAGTTCAAATCACCCCCCATTCGCCCCATTGAAATTTAAAGGGTTAAAAAAATAAAAAATATACACACATTTGGTATCGCCGCGTTCAGAAACGCCCGATCTATCAACATATAAAATCAATTAATCTGGTCAGTATACGGCGTAGCGGCAAAAAAATTCCAAACGCCAAAATGATGTTTTTTTGTCGCCACAACGTTTGCGCAAAATGCAATAAGAGGGGATCAAAACGTAGCATCTGTGCAAAAATGGTACCGTTAAAAACGTCAGCTCGAGATGCAAAAAACAAGCCATCACTGAGCCATAGATCCCGAAAAATGAGAACGCTACGGGTCACGGAATATGGCGTAAAACGTGCGCCACTTTTTTCGGACAAACTTCCGATTTTTTTTAACCCCTTATATAAAAGTACACCTATACATGTTTGGTGTCTACGAACTCGCACTGACCTGAGGCATCACACCCACACATCAGTTTTACCATATAGTGAACACAGTGAATAAAATATCTCAAAAACCATAGTGCTATCGCACTTTTTTTGCCATTTTTCTGCATTTGGAATTTTTTTTGCCGTTTTCCAGTACACTATATGGTAAAACTGATGGTTTCATTTAAAAGTACAGCTCGTTCTGCAAAAAATGAGCCCTTACATGACCATATTGAGTGAAAAATAAAAAAGTTACGTCTCTCAGAAAAAGAATGGCAAAAAAAAAAACGGAAAGCGAAAAATCAGCCGGTCGTGAAGGGGTTAAGAGGCTCACCCATGCTGCTTAATGTCCATCCCATGAATCTGAAGTATTTATGTTGAAACAATTCTTGTTCAAAGCAGGCAGCTCTATCTGAATATGACAGCTTTGAATAGTGTACAAAGACTTTTTTTTCCATTTTTGGGTTTGGTGGTACTATGGCCACTAAGAGATTATGCTGCCTTTATGCAGCGGTTTTGGACAGCTATGCAAAGCTGCGTGATGCAATGCAGTAAAACGTTTCACAGATATTCACAAAGCAAGGCACGTTTTACAGACACTGTTATGTTTGTAATGAAATCCATAGATAGATGTGTCCATGGTCTATTTGGGATAGCCAATGCCAGGAAAGATCCAGATGAATGAGAATGCGTTACCTTGGAACTAGCGCAAATACTGCAAGTAGACCCATAGTTAACCACATCCTGATGCAACCTTGGCCACCAAAAACTACGAAAAAGGAGGTCAGAGGTTGTTATCTACCTGGATGACCCACAAGTACAGAATTGTGCTGTTTCCCAATTAGTTCACAGCGCAAATTAGGTAGCACAAACAATCTCCCTGAAGGGTAAAAGGCCAGGGCAACCCTCTGACCCTCCAAAACCTCCCCTTTCAGATCTGGGCAAAAGTTTGAGACGACCACCCCTTCTGCCAAATGGATGTCGGGTTCACATGATTACTACCACCACGGAAGCTCCGGGATAATGCATCTGCCTTAGTGTTTTAATCCCTGGACGGTAAGTGACAGTAAAATTAAACCTGGTAAAAATGAAAGAATATCTAGCCTGCCTGGGATTGAGACATTTGGTAGACTCGAGATATGACATGGTTTTTATAGTCTGTGATTACCGTAATGGGATGAACTGTCCCCTCCAGCCAATGGTGCCATTCCTTGAAAGCTAACTTAACTGCCAAAAGTTCTCCATTGCCAACATCATAGTTTCTCTCTGCCAAGGTAAATTTATTGGAAAAGAAAGCACATGGACGCTATTTACCAGGGGATGGACCTTGTGATAACACAGCCCCATCACCCACCTCAGATGCATTGACCTCCCCAATAAAAGGCTGCCAAACATCAGGCTGGCTGAGTATAGGTGCAGTGAAAAAGCATGTTTTTGTAGAGGAAAAAGCCTGCTATGCGGAGTCTGACCATTTAGAGAAATATGACCTTTTCTTTGTCATGTCAGTGAGAGGTTTTACAATTACAGAATAGTTTTGAATACATTTCCGGTAAAAATTTGTAAACCCCAGAAAGCTTTGTAATGCTTTCAGGTTTTCTGGATGCTCCCAGCCAAGTACAGCATGGACCTTTTCTGGATCCATCCGAAAACCAGGAGCAGACAACAGGTATCACAAAATTTGTACCTTCGAAAACACATTTCTACAGTTAAGCATAGTTTGTTATCTCTCAAGATCTGTAACACCTGTTTAATATGTAACTGATATGTCTCCAAATCGAGTGAATCGGGTGATCAATATATCATTCAAATAAACCACCACAAAGCTGCACACCAAATGGGGAGAAATATCATTCACAAAATGCTGGAAAATGGCGGGTGCATTAGTGAGACCAAATGGCATGGCTAGTCTTCAGGTGTATGGAAAGCCATTTTCCATTCACCACCTTTTCTGATTTTAACCACATTGTAAGCCCCCTTAAGTGTAACTTGTAATCATTTAGCTCCCTGGTTGAATAGATCCAGAATAAGAGGAAGAGGATAAGGGTCTTGGATGGTAATCTGATTCAATAACCGCAAAGCAAGGGCGGATACCCCCATCTTTCTTCTAAACGGGGAAGAACCCTGCCACCATGGACGAAGAGTAGGGTCTGATATGGCCTTTTTCCAGACTCTCAGCAATGTAATCTTTCATGGCCTGTCTCTCTGGGCCAAAAAAGATTATATTGTCTGGACTTGGGAAGTTTTGCTACACAAAGCAGATTAATGGGACAGTCATAAATACGATGGGGAGGCAAATCCTGACACCCCCTCTCTGAAAATACATCCTAAAACTTAGACAAAAATGCAGCTGAAGACTCCATAGAGACCTGCAGAGAGAGAAGTGTTCAGACATTTATCAAAACAGTAGTCTCCCCACTCCACAATTTCCTTGGATTGCCAATCCACTACAGGATTATGTTTCACCAAACACAGCAGACCTGGTAGAATGGGAGTTGGAAGGCCTTCCAGGACATAGCAGGAAATTACTTCATAATGTAGGGGTCCTACTCTCAGTTTTATATCATATCCCATCATATCCCATCAGTGTCAGGTATTCCTGAGCAAGCGGCGCTGAGTCAATGCCATAAGTGTCACTTCTAACTGCCATCCATCTATGACAAATTTTCGAAACCCTTCTAACCTCATACCCATTCATCCAGCCCTCGCTCCACAGTCCCTCTAACAGGAGCTCTATGGAATGCTCGCTCTGTCTGCAATAAACTTTCCTACATTCATGATCTTTTCATCAGTAATAAACTCTCATTCCTCGGCATCACTGAAACTTGGCTCAACCCCTCTGACACAGCCTCTCCTGCTGTACTTTCTTATGGTGGCCTCCATCTATCTCCCCCCCCCCCCGACCCAGTAACAAATATGGTGGAGGAGTTGGTTTTCTTTTTTTAGGAAAATGCTCCTTCACCCTACTCCCACTGCCACCGTCTGTTACTCTGCCCTCTTTTGAAATGTACTCCATCTGCATCTATTCCCCCTCCAAACTACAACTGACTATCATTTACCTCCCCCCTGGGCCAGCCACCAGCTTTCTCGATGACTTCACATCCCCACCATCATCATGGGTGACTTTAGCATCTCCATTGACACTTCACACTCATCTGTCTCTAAACTTCTAATACTCACTTACTTCTTGGGCCTCACCCAATGGTCCTCTGCAGCTACTCATAAAGTGGCCACACGTTTGACCTCATCTTCACTCGCCTCTGTTCCCTATCTGACGTCTCAAACTCACCACTCCCGCTGTCTGACTACAACCTACTAACATTCTCTTCCCTCTCTTCTCCAAGTACGCAACCTTCCCTCCACAAACTTTCATACCCTCGCAGAAATCTCAAACACCTTGATTTACACTCACTTTGGAACATTTATTATGAAACTTGACCCTCTAACTGAACTCTGATGAAGCTCGGACACCAAACACTGATGAACAGAAGTACATGTTTTTATGCACATGAAAGATCATGGATGTCTGAAGTAGACCTTAAAGGGATTGTAGTTTTTGTATTAATAATTACTGATTATAGAATCAATTAATTTTAATACACAATTACATTTAATTCTATTTTTACTCAAACTTTGGGGGTTGCCATCTTGGATTTGCTGTATGCAATGACAGTTACACACCTCAAATACTGCTGTCCCTGTGTATAAGAGATAATAGTCGGCCTCGGACATTATTTCCTGCACTGTTGCTGCTCCCTTCTGTGACCTGGACATGCCCCCTGGCCTGTTCAGATCACAACTCTGAGAGGAGACTGCCACCAATTTTGTGAAGCCCACATAGTATACTGTGTGCTTCACTTTCGCACTGTCACCGCTCTGTGCTCAGCGACTCATCTGTGCTTCCCTCTGCCAACAAGCTTTCTGAAGATAGAACTTTCATTTTCCAGCAGGACTTGGCACTTGTCCAAACTGCCAAAAACACCAGTTCCTGGTTTAATACCCATATTATCACCGTTCTTGATTGTCCAGCAAACTCGTCTGAGAATCTTTGGGGTATTGTCAAAAGAAAGATGAGGGACACCAGACCCAACAATGCAGATGAGCTGAAGGCTGCTATCAAAGCAACCTGGGCTTCCATAACACCTCAGCAGTGCCACAGGCTGATCGCCTCCATGCCACACCACATTGATACTGTAATTCATGCAAAAGCAGCCCCAGCCAAGTATTGAGGCATTTACTGTACATACTTTTCAGTAAGCCAACATTTCTGAGTTTAAAATAAGTTTTTAGTTGGTCTTATATAATATTCTAATTTTCTGAGATAATGACTTTTGGGTTATCATTGGCTGTAAGCCATAATCATCAACATTAACAGAAATAAACACGTAAAATAGATCACTCTGTGTGTAATGACTCTATATAATATATGTGTTTCCCTTTTTGTATTTATTACTGAAATTAACTTTTTGATGATATTCTAATTTATTGAGGTGTACTTGTAAGCACCTCCTCAAAAGAGAGGGTTATCATGGCTGAAATGTGGAAAAACTACCTCATCATGCCTCAACATCCAGCACTACTTGCTGATAAGTTCCATATAAGCAAGAAGCAGCATTTAAACAACATGGTAAAAGAGTATGTGTCCACACGTATATTTGTGCTGATTCATAGATCTGCTTCATTTGACTTCTGGGTTTTCAAATTAGACACAAGGCCTGAGCTTGCTCTTTATGCATTGGCGGTGATGTCGTGCCCTGCGGCAAGTGTCGCGGGCGGAGGAGGGGACGCTGCGCTCTCCCACTGCTCGGGTCCGGCTGCTGCTCGGCGGTGGCTCGAGCAGTGGGCCGGATCCCAGGGACTCGAGCGGTGTTCCTCGCCCGTGAGTGAAAAGGGGGAATTGATTGTGGGGATTTTATATTGTCCGTGATGCCACCCACGGTTGTGGTGAGATTGGTGACACCACCGCTGCTCTGGATGGGGATCCCGGGAGCAATGACAGGGAGCAGCCTGAATGTTAGTTCTCCCCTCCGTGGGTAGGGGGTTGGTTGTCCCGGGGCCCGGTGAGGGGGTAGGAATGGATGGCAGGCGGGTTACATGGCCTGGTGAGGTGCAGGGTCGCGGGGGCAGCGCTGTGCCGCACGGCACGGTGGTACTCACTCAGCCAATGATAAACACAGAGTCTCCGGTAAAACAAACGGCTGGATGGACGGGTCCCACAGACGTCTGCAGTGTTTCTCCTCCCGGCAGGTTGATGGTGACTGCCTTTCCCTGCACCTGTGTATTGTAAACGGTTCCAATGGGTTCCCACCGGTAACCCGCTCCCCAGCTTGAAGGTTGCTGAAGGAGCCCCTTTGCCCGCAGGCTCCGGCCCTGGGAACTTTATCCTTGGCGGTGACTGTGTTTCCCTCTAACGGTTGGACTGTTGCCTTCTGTCGGGACTTGGCTGCTGGGAAACCCAGGAGGTTCCCTTCGCTAATGGATTTGACAAATTGCACGGCGACTCCTAGCCTTGTCGGGGTCCGTAAGCCCCTGCCGGATGGTGCTGGCTTCTCTTTGCGTACCGGTTTGGTACCGCCGGGCCACCGCCCGTCCACGGTCCTTACGGCTAGCTCCAATAGGCCTCTCCTGCAGACGGTCACCACCCTCTGCCAACCTTGCTGTTCCGTCCGGGCCACACACCCGGACCACTTTTTGTCTGCTCCTTTACCACTTCACTCTCCTCTCTCTTTCACTTCCAAACTGAAACTCACTCTTTTTCCCACCTCCAGGACTGTGAACTCCTCGGTGGGCGGGACCAACCGCCTGGCCCACCCCCCCAGGTGTGAACATCAGCCCCTGGAGGGAGGCAATAAGGGTTTTTGTTTGACTTAGGTGTGCCTGACCGGGAGTGAGGGGTGTGTTGGTGTAGTGCTTGTGACGTCCTGGCTTGCCCAGGGCGCCACACAAGTGTACTGTCAGAACTTGTATTTGCCATGGCAGGGGGTGTGATCATAGATAGGCATATCTGCCTGTCCACACAGCCACCATGGGCAAGCTCACACTCATTAAATTGAACAAGGCATGGATCACACAGGACTTGTCCAAATTCTGACTAACTAGAGAACTATACCAGCTGCACTGAGCTATTGGTATACTTTGCCATTCACAAAGTTTTGGGGCCCCCCTAAATTAAAAAAAAGTGTAAAATGAAAAATAAACAAATTAATTGTTAGCTACCTCTTCCTCTTCTACCTACATCGCCATGTCCAGCTCTACTTCCTCCTCTACTTGGCGCTCTGCTTCCTGGTTCAAGACTTTTTTTTTTTAATTTTGTTATTTTAAAGGGTTTCTGGTTGCTCCGTGGGTCAATTTTGAAAACAGGCTCTCTAGGTGCCTTTTTGAAAATTGTTGCTCTGTGGGGAAACACTGTCAATCTTAGCTGTGTGGGTCAACTCTGAAAACAAGCTCTGTAAGGGCCATGTTGAAAATTGAGGCTCTTCGGGGGAACACCAATTTTGACTGTGTGGGTCAACTATGAAAATATACTCTGCAGGGGCTTTTTTTAAATTGTTGCTCTGTGGGGTAGCTCTTCCAAGCCTAACTGTAGACTGCCAGCTAAATCCTAAATCCATTGACCAGCTTTTTAACTGCAGCTGAATTTTGCTTCTGTGAGGGAACTGTGAAAAAATGACATGTAATAATCTGATGGGCACTTTCTCTGTACAGTTTATGTAATAAAACTCTGCACTCTTTTGGGCTGCAAAGAATGTGGAGATCATCAAATAGGGAACTGTTGGTGGTGGAGGTTGAGCTGAGGTGGAGAGGACGTCGTTAATCTGTGCCTGCCATGCTCTCAAATGAAACACCTTTCCTCAGCATGACACAACATCCAGGCCCACCGTCTGATATGCTCCGTATTAGCAGGAGGCAGTATTTCAACAACATGGTGGAAGAGTATGTGTTCACACGTCTCCACAAATAGTTTGGCCCCATTTAGTTTCAGTACCTTAGCTTTGTATTCCACTTGGTCCCCTCTTAATCATTGATCCAGTACCAACAACAAACAAATTAGAATTGGAGTCTTATTCCATTATTCCTAGGTAAGGATTGGTTGACTGCTCTGAACATTAATTTTTTCAAAGTAAGCTTTAAGCCCCTAAGACTCTTAGGAAACAGCTTTGAGAAAGAACCCAAAGGAAAATGGGCTGTGACGGGTGATAACTAGAGATGAGCGAGCCTCTGAAGGCTCGAGTTCGGTTCGATTTGTCGAACGGAGGCCCCGTTCGAGTTTGGTTCGACGAACCGTTCGACAAACCTCTCGAACCCCATTGAAAACAATGGGAGGCAAACACAAACACATAAAAACTAGTGATGAGCGAGTACTAAAAAGCTCGGGTGCTCGAAGCTCGGGCCGAGCCTCCCAAGATACTCGTGTACTCGGCCCGAGCACCGAGCCCAATGTTATCCTATGGGAGACCCGAGTATTTTTGTGAAATGACCCCCCGGCAGCATGGAGAAACCCTAAAAATGTCACAAAAGTCTCAGAAGAGTGCTCAAATGACATGGCATCAGCATGGGGAAGACCCCTTGAAGCATTTATCACTCAAAAGTCACAGATGTGAACAATTTTGTCCGAGTTTTACGCCATTTTTACGGACTCACCAGAAAACCTTCCAAAATGACACCAAAATGAATTTTCATGGCGGAAATGTTAAGGGCACATACCCAATAGTGAGATAGAGCTGGTGTATGTTACTTTTTGAGATTAATACATGAAAGATTTTACATGAAAACCTTGTGTGGCACTCCGATGTCCAAAACGCACGTTTTGTGCTTTTTACTAGCGATGTCGGTCATTTTTTTTTTTTTATTCTATCTCCCTCAGTCCGTCGGTCTGTCTCTCTCTGTCTTGTCTGTCCCCCTCTCACAGTCTGTCGGTCAGTTCCCCCCCCTCTCTCTTACTTACCGTTCCTCGATCACTGCCGCGGCGCTGCACAGCTGTTCAAACTCCGGTGGCTTTTCCTCTTTTGAAAAAGCCGGCCGCTCATTAATCAATCTCCTATTCCCTGCTGTCCTGCTTTTCGGCGCCTATGATTGGTTGCAGTGAGACACGCTCCCACACTGAGTGACAGCTGTCTCACTGCAACCAATCACAGCAGCCGGTGTGTGTATACTGTGCAGTGAAATAAATAATTAAATAATTAAAAAAAACGGCATGCGGTCCCCCCAATTTTAATACCAGCCAGATAAAGCCATACGGCTGAAGGCTGGTATTCTCAGGATGGGGAGCTCCACGTTATGGGGAGCCCCCCACCCTAACAATATCAGTCAGCAGCCGCCCAGAATTGCCGCATACATTAGATGCGACAGTTCTGGGGCTGTACCCGGCTCTTCCCGATTTACCCTGGTGCGTTGGCAAATCGGGGTAATAAGGAGTTAATGGCAGCCCATAGCTGCCACTAAATCCTAGATTAATCATGTCAGGCGTCTCCCCGAGATTCCTTCCATGATTAATCTGTAAATTACAGTTAAAAAACACACACACCCGAAAAATCCTTTATTAGAAATAAAAAACACTAACAAAGTCCCTCATTACCAATTTATTAACCCCGACAAACCCTCCATGTCCGGCGTACTCCACAGTCCTCCAGCGTCGCGTCCAGCTCTGCTGCATGGAAGTGACAGGAGCTGCAGAAGACACCGCCGCTCCGGTCACCTCCACGCAGCTAATGAGATGAGTATAGCGATCAGCTGAGCTGTCACTGAGGTTACCTGGATCCAGCGGTGGATGCAGCGGTGGCCGCGGGTAACCTCAGTGACAGCTCAGCTGATCGCGCTACTCACCGCCGCTCCAGTCAGCTCCATGCACCAACTGAGGTGAGTAGAGCGATCAGCTGCTGTCACTGAGGTTAATCGCGGCACCGCTGGATCCAGCGGTGGCCGGGAGTTACCTGACTGACAGCAGCTGATCGCGCTATTCCCTTCATTAGCTGCGTGGAGGTGACCGGCGGCTTTTACTATTTTGAAAAAGCCGGCCGCTCATTAAACAATCTCCTATTCCCTGCTTTCCCCGCCCACCGGTGCCTATGATTGGTTGCAGTGAGACACGCCCCCACGCTGAGTGACAGGTGTCACACTGCACCCAATCACAGCAGCCGGTGGGCGTGTCTATACTGTGCAGTAAAATAAATTAATAAATAATTAAAAAAAAACGGCGTGCGGTCCCCCCCATTTTAATGCCAGCCAGATAAAGCCATACGGCTGAAGGCTGGTATTCTCAGGATGGGGAGCTCCACGTTATGGGGAGCCCCCCAGCCTAACAATATCAGTCAGCAGCCGCCCAGAATTGCCGCATACATTATATGCGACAGTTCTGGGGCTGTACCCGGCTCTTCCCGATTTGCCCTGGTGCTTTGGCAAATCGGGGTAATAAGGAGTTAATGGCAGCCCATAGCTGCCACTAAATCCTAGATTAATCATGTCAGGCGTCTATGAGACACCCTCCATGATTAATCTGTAAGTTACAGTAAATAAACACACACACCCGAAAAATCCTTTATTAGAAATAAAAAACACACACACATTCCCTGGTTCACCACTTTAATCAGCCCCAAAAAGCCCTCCATGTCCGGCGTCATCCAGGATGTTCCAGCGTCGCATCCTGCGCTGCTGCATAGAGGTGACCGGAGCTGCAGAAGACACCGCCGCTCCGGTCACTTCCACGCAGCAAATGAGGTGAGTAGCGCGATCAGCTGAGCTGTCACTGAGGTTACCCGCCGTCACTGGATCCAGTGACAGCGGGTAACCTCAGTGACAGCTCAGCTGATCGCACGGCTGTCTTCATTAGCTGCGTGGAGGTGACCGGAGCGGCGGTGTCTTCTGCAGCTCCTGTCACTTCCATGCAGCAGAGCTGGACGCGACGCCGGAGTCCGTGGAGTACGCCGGACATGGAGGGTTTGTCGGGGTTAATAAATTGGTAATGAGGGACTTTGTTAGTGTTTTTTATTTCTAATAAAGGATTTTTCGGATGTGTGTGTTTTTTAACTGTAATTTACAGATTAATCATGGAAGGAATCTCGGGGAGACGCCTGACATGATTAATCTAGGATTTAGTGGCAGCTATGGGCTGCCATTAACTCCTTATTACCCCGATTTGCCAACGCACCAGGGTAAATCGGGAAGAGCCGGGTACAGTCCCAGAACTGTCGCATATAATGTATGCGGCAATTCTGGGCAGCTGTTGGCTGATATTGTTAGGGTGGGGGGCTCCCCATAACGTGGAGCTCCCCATCCTGAGAATACCAGCCTTCAGCCGTATGGCTTTATCTGGCTGGTTTTAAAAATGGGGGGAACCGCACGCCGTTTTTTTTTAATTATTTAATAAATAATTAAAATTAATAATTAAAATTAATAAATAATTAAAAAAAACGGCGTGCGGTTCCCCCCATTTTTAAAACCAGCCAGATAAAGCCATACGGCTGAAGGCTGGTATTCTCAGGATGGGGAGCTCCACGTTATGGGGAGCCCCCCACCCTAACAATATCAGCCAACAGCCGCCCAGAATTGCCGCATACATTATATGCGACAGTTCTGGGACTGTACCCGGCTCTTCCCGATTTGCCCTGGTGCGTTGGCAAATCGGGGTAATAAGGAGTTATTGGCAGCCCATAGCTGCCAATAAGTCCTAGATTAATCATGTCAGGCGTCTATGAGACACCCTCCATGATTAATCTGTAAGTTACAGTAAATAAACACACACACACCAGAAAAAATCCTTTATTAGAAATAAAAACACACACATATACCCTGGTTCACCACTTTAATCAGCCCGAAAAAGCCCTCCATGTCCGGCGTAATCCAGGATGATCCAGCGTCGCATCCAGCGCTGCTGCATGGAGGTGACCGGAGCCGCAGCACACACAGCCGCTCCGGTCACCTCCACACAGCAAATGAACACAGCCGCGCGATCAGCTGCTGTCACTGAGGTTACCCGCGGCCACCGGTGGATGCAGCGGTGACAGCGGGTAACCTCAGTGACAGCAGCTGATCGCGCGGCTGTGTTCATTTGCTGTGTGGAGGTGACCGGAGCGGCGGTGTCTGCTGCAGCTCCGGTCACCTCCATGCAGCAGCGCTGGATGCGACGCTGGATCATCCTGGAGTACGCCGGACAAGGAGGGCTTTTTCGGGCTGATTAAAGTGGTGAACCAGGGTATATGTGTGTGTTTTTTATTTCTAATAAAGGATTTTTTCTGGTGTGTGTGTTTATTTACTGTAACTTACAGATTAATCATGGAGGGTGTCTCATAGACGCATGACATGATTAATCTAGGACTTATTGGCAGCTATGGGCTTCCAATAACTCCTTATTACCCCGATTTGCCAACGCACCAGGGTAAATCGGGAAGAGCCGGGTACAGCCCCAGAATTGTCGCATATAATGTATGCGGCAATTCTGGCCAGCTGCTGACTGATATTGTTAGGGTGGGGGGCTCCCCATAACGTGGGGCTCCCCATCCTGAGAATACCAGCCTTCAGCTGTATGGCTTTATCTGGCTGGTATTAAAATTGGGGGGAACCGCACGCCGTTTTTTTAATTATTTATTTATTTATTTTACTGCACAGTATAGACACGCCCACCGGCTGCTGTGATTGGGTGCAGTGTGACACCTGTCACTCAGCGTGGGGGCGTGTCTCACTGCAACCAATCATAGGCGCCTGTGGGCGTGGAAAGCAGGGAATATGAGATGGCTGTGTACAGAGCACAGCGCGCCGGCCGGTATAAAGGCTCGGTCACGCTGTGCAGGCCGGCCAATCACTGCAATTCCACAACTAACAGGGCTGTGGCATTGCAGTGGTCTGCCAGCCAATCCCTGCATGAGGGCTGGCTCTCAAAAGAGCGCCAACATGCAGGGATGAAGACCACGAGTAAAGCACGAGTATTGCAAAATTACTCGGTACCCGCCGAGCAGCCCGAGTACAGTGATACTCGTGCGAGTACCGAGTAGTTACAAGCATGCTCGCTCATCACTAATAAAAACACATTATAAATGTACACATACAGTTAATAAACATTGCCATTACACTTACAGGTCCCCGCGACGCGTCCTGCACTATGTCTCCTGCCGCTTTTCCTTCCGATTATCGCTGCATCCTCCCGGTAACCAGCACTGATGATAGGATCTTCCGTGACGTCAAAAAAAGCATGTGACCAGTCACGTGTCTATTATCTCATTGGCTACAGACTGGTCACATGACTATGACGTCTTGCTAGGTCCTGTCATTGCATCTTTCCGGTACACGGTGATCAATCCAGCATCTCCGAAATGCTCTGGCACATGGTCGGCTTCCCCATTCTGCTTCCCCATTCCGTTATTCACCGGCTGCCACAGCCGGTCAATAACGGAGATCACCATTGCTATAGCAACCCGCCTATCAGCTGTGACGTCACCGCTTATAGCCCGCAGCCTCTGCTCACTCTCACCGAGTGAATAGACTGCACAGGAGCAGCAACGTTCTTCCTCCCATGCTGTGCTGTCTGATGTAGCAGAGCTGCATGGGTTGAAGGAGAAAGAAGACAGAAGACCATGGATCGTGGAGGGCTGACAGGGAGAAATAAACATGGAGTCTCTAAGTGTGTCTGTGTATTTATTTCTATTAAAGTATTTTTTCTCTCTGTGGTGTGCTTTTTTTTAACCCTTTATTGGAGATTCTTAATGGCTGGGTCAAACTTGCCTGGCATTAAGAATCTCTGGCTTAATACTAGCTAGTAAAACAAAGCTAGTATTAACTCCTTATTACCCAGCGAGCCACTCGGCTTCATGGCAGCTGGAAGAGTTGGATACAGCGCCAAATGATGGCGCTTCTATGAAAGCGCCATTTTCTGGGGCGGCTGCGGACTGCAATTCGCAGCAGAGGGGCCCAGAAAGCTAGGGCTAACCTGTGCTGCTGATTCCAATCCCCAGCTGCCTAGTTGTAGCTGGCTGGACACAAAAATGGGGCGAAGGTCATGTCGATTTTTTTTTTAATCATTTCATGAAATTCATGAAATAATTAAAAAAGGGCTTCCCTATTTTTTTAGTTCCCAGCCGGGTACAAATAGGCAGCTGGGGGTTGGGGGCAGCCGTACCTGCCTGCTGTACCTGGCTAGCATACAAAAATATGGCGAGCCCACGTCATTTTTTTGGGGGGGCAAAAAACTCCTGCATACAGTCCTGGATGGAATATGCAGAGTCTTGTAGTTCTGCAGCTGCTGTCTGCTCTCCTGCATACACTAGTGAATGGAGCATGCTGAGCCTTGTAGTTCTGCAGCTGCTGTCTGCTCTCCTCCATACAGACAGACAGCAGCTGCAGAACTACAAGGCTCAGCATACTCCATCCAGGACTGTATAAAGGAGTTTTTTGCCCCCCAAAAAATTACGTGGGCTTCGCCATGTTTTTGAATGCTAGCCAGGTACAGCAGGCAGCTACGGGCTGCCCCCAACCCCCAGCTGTCTATTTGTACCCAGCTGGGAACCAAAAATATAGGGAAGCCCTTTTTTTTTTAATTATTTCATGAATTTCATGAAATAATTAAAAAAAAATGACGTGACTTCGCCCAATTTTTGTGTCCAGCCAGGTACAAGTAGGCAGCTGGGGATTGGAATCCGCAGCTCAGGATGCCCAAGCTTTCTGGGCACCCCTGCTGCGAATTGCAGTCTACAGCCGCCCCAGAAAAGGGCGCTTTCATAGAAGCGCCATCTTCTGGCGCTGTATCCAACTCCTCCAGCTGCCCTGGTGACGGGTGGCTCACTGGGTAATAATGGGGTTAGGGCTAGCTGTATATTATCAACTGGTCCTAAGCCCGAAATTTTTGGTGTCACGCCAATATTAGACAATGCCACCATGAATTTCTAGTACAGATAAAAAAAAACACAACACACAGAAAAATATTTTTATTAGAAATAAAACACAACACAATTAGTGACTCCATCTTTATTGAAATAAAGAACTTCCCTCCGCAGTAATCCTGGGTCAAGGGTCCCACGCCATCCAATCCGGATCCAATATCATCTGATCGGTTTGCTGGAACTTTTGGCTTTGTGTGCGTCAACTGTGAAAACCTGTCTGTGGGGTTCAAAGAAAACTGTGTTTCTGTGATGGCATCATTGCAGTATTTAGCAGAAGCAATCAGATGATTGCTAGTGATGGGCGATATCCCGATAAATCATTTTGTAAAGATCAGGAACAAGATAACATGATCTTGCATTCAATCACCGATCTTGGACTTTACAGTTATGGGATGGGGCGGGAGGGGGCTGTAAAATAAAGAATAGAGGTAATAATAAACATTGTCATGATACTTACAGGTCCCACGATGTGTCCTGCAGACTCTGTCTCCCACCGCTTCTGCTTCTGATTCCGATCATAGCTGTGCCCTCCCGATAAGCCCCGCTGACTACAGGACCTTCCGTGACGTCATAACCATGTTGGTCACATGGTTATGACGTCACGGAAGGTCCTGTAGTGTCAGTGGATAGCGATGGGTGAGCATGCTCGCCGGTACTCCGTGCTCGCCCGAGCATCTTAACACTCGAGATACTCGGCGAGTACCGGCGAGATGCTCGAGCACATGCTCAGCTCCCCCTCCCTGCATGCTGGTGCTCTTTACAGAGTCAGCCCACATGCACGGATTTGCTGCCACACACTGTTATGCCACAGCCGGTGAATTGCGACACTGGGAATCACGTGATCGGAAATCACCGTTGCTATAGTAACCCGCTCGTTAGGTTACTATGGCAATAGTGGCAGCGGTGACGTCACCGCTTACCAACCTGCAGTCTGTGCTCACTCATTGAGTGATTAGACAGCACGGGAAGCAGAAGCAATCTTACTCCCCCCGTGCTTTCTTATATAGCAGAGCTAGATCGATGACAGAAGACAGAAGTCCAGGATCGTGGAGGGGTGAGAGGGAGTAATAAAGATGGAGTCCCTAAAGTGTGTCTGTGTATTTACTTCTAATAAAGTTTTTTTTTCTCTGTGTGGTATCTTTTTTTAACCCTTTATTGGAGATTCTTAATGGCCGGGTCATACTTGGCCTGACATTAAGACTCTCGGGCTTAATATCAGCTGTTAAAACAAATGTTTCTTTTGGTGTAAAGGCTTCTTCCAGGCAGAGTGGCTTTTCAACCCATGTTGATACACTACTTGTTTCACTGTGGATAATGACACAATATTACCAGCTTCCACCAGTATCTTCACAACGTCTTTTGCATTTGTTTTTGGGTTGATATGCACATGTCAGACCAAAGCACGTTCATTTATGGTACTCAGAACCCATCTCCTACCTGAGTGGTATAATGGCTGGACATTCCTGCCTTGTTTGTACTAGTGTATAATTGTTTGTACAGATGAATGAAGCAACCATCTTGTATCTGGAAATTGCACCCAAAGATCAAACAGACTTGTGCAAAGTCCACAATTCTCTTCCTGAGATCTTGGCTGATTTCTTTTGCATTTTCCATGATGCTACACTAAGAAGCAATGTGTTTCAGGTTCACATTAAAGTACATCCACAGGTGTGTCTCTAATTAACTCAGGTGTTGCCAATTAACCTGTCAGAAGCTTCAAAAGACATGACATCATCATATGGGCTGTCCCAAAGTGTTTAAAGGCATACTACTGTTATTGTATGTAAACCTTTGAAGAAAGTAATAAAAAGACCTTAAAACATTCTCTCATTATTCTGGAATTTGGCAAATATAAATAATTTTGGTAATCCTAATTTACCTGAAACACGTAAGGTTTATTCTAATTTCATGTCAGATAGTGAGAAAAATATGCATATGTGTCTTTTTAGATAGTGTATGTAAACTTCTGGTTTCAACTACCGTATTTTTCGGACTATAAAATGCACCGGACAAACCTGGTTTTAGAGGAGGAAAATAGGAAAATAAAATTTTAAGCAAAAAATGTGGTCATGACACACTGTTATGGGGTGAGGATCTGCTGCTGACACTATTATGGGGGTAATGTCCTCAAAATCTCTACTAAGGTACCCCATCTTGGCAATGATCCTCCTGCCTTGTATATAATCCCCATCCTTGTATATATACAGTACAGACCAAACGTTTGGACACACCTTCTCATTCAAAGAGTTTTCTTTATTTTTATGACTCTGAAAATTGTAGACTCACATTAAAGGCATCAAAACTATGAATTAACACATGTGGAATGAAATACTTAACAAAAAAGTGTGAAACAACTGAAAATATGTCTTATATTCTAGGTTCTTCAAAGTAGCCATCTTTTGCTTTGATTACTGCTTTGCACACTCTTGGCATTCTCTTGATGTGCTTCAAGAGGTAGTCACCGTAAATGATTCTCACTTCACAGGTGTGCCCTGTCAGGTTTAATAAGTGGGATTTCTTGACTTATAAATGGGGTTGAGACCATCAGTTGTGTTGTGCAGAGGTCTGGTGGATACACAGCTGATAGTCCTACTGAAAAGACTGTTGGAATTTGTATTATGGCAAGACAAAAAGAGCTAAAGTGAAGAAAAATGAGTGGCCATCATTACTTTAAGAAATGAAGGTCAGTCAGTCTGAAAAATTGGGAAAACTTTGAAAGTGCCCCCAAGTGCACTTGGAGAGATCCCATGGGCCAGCGTGTGCGGGCAAACGGGCTCCTCCGACATATACAAAGCCGGGGAGCAGACTCCCATTGCTGAAGCACAGGCAGTCTACACAAACACAACACGGTGGAGGAGAAAGGCCAAGACTACCGAACCGGGTGGGGGACCAGAGACAGCCGGCTGCGGGCACCAACCACCATCAACTTTGTTTACCAGAGACTTGTGTGTGTCAATAACTGTGAGTACAACAGTGCAATCCGGCAGCGCACAGCTTGCTGCATAACCATCTCCCCCGGGTGCCCCGTAACTGCAGCGGTGGTGTTTACACCTTCACCACCTCTCGTGGGTGGCGTCACAAACTCAAACACGGCTCCGGCCGTACACCTACCTACCTACCTACCCCATAAGTAGTGCCAGCACCCTTTCAGAGCGAAGTGACCCCGGGCCCGGAGGTGCTCGAGCCACCCACCAACGAGCCCGGATCAGAGCGGCTCGGCTGCAGCCGAGCGCGGGGCGGTACATTTCTATCTTTTGTCCCCACTCATTTGGTAGGGAGTCGCAGTGGGTGGGAATTGTGGTCTCGCTCCAGAGTGGAGATCCACAAGCCTGAGTGTTTTTTTTTTACCCCTGAGTAACCTGTATTTGTGTCAGTGGATGGATTTTTCTCAGCTCTCAGTCTTATTTATAATGACCCAGATAGGCTATCTTTAGCTGAGTGTAAAATCCATTCACTGAACCAGGGGAATCAGTCAGCAGAGGATTATTGCTCTGATTTCGGGTGCTGGTCCATGCACACTCAGTGGAACAACCCTGCTTCAAAAAACAATTTGCTCAGGGTGTGTCTGAGAGGGTTAAGTTGGTGTTTGAGTGTGCCATGTCTCTTGTAATCTGTATTAATCTCCATTTCCGACTGAGGTCTCATAATACCAAGATCCTCTGGGCGGGGGTTATTGTACCTACTTTAGCCCACAAGGTGATGTCCCAGGAGGGAAAAAAATTCCCTACTTCTAAAAGGGGAGGAGTCTCTTTTTAGTGTGGTAAAAAGGGACACTTTATTAGCATCTGTCCCTCGGCGTATAAGAAAAAACAGCAGTCGAAAAAACCTTTAGACCATGGTGGGTTGGGGAATTCCACTCTGGGTTTATGTATTTCCTCCAACATGGTGTCTCAGTGTCTTATGCCTGCAAGGGTTAAAATAAGGGGTTAAGACATCCCTATTAAGGTATTTCTAGATAATAGTTCTGAAGCAAACAGGGAGTCCTGGTAATCACTGTCCATGCATGTAGTGGGCACACCTGGACAGTCAATGCAGAAGACGCGGCCCAGTTAACACTACTGGGCTGCTATGGCAAGACTGGAATGGTAGGAGGGGAAGCAGGACGACTAGCCCTACCGTGCCTCACCTCAGATCTTGGCACAATGCACACCGGACACCTAACCCTACCTACCACTTCCAGTACTAAGGCTCTAGTCACAATGTGGCTGACAAGCTCTGCTGTGGCTACAGAGTTTTGCATATATGAAGACTGCGCACTGTGGTGCACTCTCCAGGCCCTTTTAACAACTAGGGTACACCCCAAACCCAGTGCAAGCCAGAATGGTGCCCCCAGGGGCCAATAGCGTGTGTCACATTATCAATGACGTCACCAGCAGCCTATCCGAAACCGCCACGTCATTGATGACACAAGCACAGCACCGCCCCAAACACCCTACCAGTCATCGTCCGATGACCAAAGATGGGGTGCCAGGTCATAGGGGTGGGCCTCCACGAGCCTGTCCGGAGTGGCCACATCATCAGGACACCTGCCGCTGACTGGCCAATCAGGTCCTGCCCCCTCACGGACATGCCCAGTGAAATCCGCACTGGACTTAGCCTCAGAAAATGCAAAAGTGCCTGAGCATGCTCAGTAGCCTGAACAACAGACAGCCTAGCCTCAGAAATAAGACTGAACATGACCAGGCTGAGCATGCTAAGTAGGCACAACACAGGACTTGGGCACAGCACGAAGTCCAAGCACCTGGGAAAAGATGCTTTTCGCACTAAGTGTGTGATCATGCTCAGTATCCTGAACTGAGGACTTAGCATCAGAAACTAAACTAAAAGGCTGAGCATGCTAACTAGGCGAAACACTGAACTTAGGCTCAGGCTGGGGCAAATCGGCACGCGCATGCTCCCTAACCGCCTCCCCATACTAAAATGTGGAGGAAGTTGCAGCCAACTGGACGACCCGAGGCACTGCCAAAACTAGCGGCCAGCGCCTTGGTGTAGCAGGAACCACAGCAGGCTGCTTGGGGCGACGGCGCTGCCGCGATGTGGTCAGGACTGCAGTCACAAAGACCTTATGACTGCACATAAGATTGAAGCCAGCCAAGGGCCAAATTGCCCAAATGCAGACTGTATAATCTGTTCAGTCCTGAAAGACAAGCTCTTAGGGAATACATAACAGAGTTTGGCTAATGGTCACATTAGGCCATCTGCATCCCCTGTGGCTGCGGGTTTCTTCTTTGTCAAAAAGAAGGTCGGCGGCCTGCATACATGTTTGGATTTCTGTGAGCTTAACCAGATTACGGTTAACCCACATACTATGCCAACTCACCTGTTCTATCAGATTACCGATACCAAATGGTTCTCCAAACTTCATCTCAAGAAGGCCTATAATCTGATTTGAGTCCGACAGGTGGATGAGTGGAAAAAAACATTCAAAACGCCAGAAGGTCACTTCAGAAATCTGGGGGTGCTGTTTGGCCTGACCAATGCACCTGTTGCTTTTCAACACTTTGTTAATTAGATATTTGCTCACTTGTTGGTGAAATTTGTTACCATTTATGTAGACGACATTCTCATTTATTCACAGGATTTTGGGTCACATTTGAAACATGTTAAACAGGTTTTGCAAATTCTCAGAAACAACAAGTTATACCCTAAATTCAGTAGCATAGCTACCGGGGGGGCTGAGGGAGCGGTTTCCCCGGGCCCCGTGCTTAGTGGCGGCCCACTAGGCGCTTTCAACTGTCAGTGCTGCGGGGGGAGAGCAGAATCTCTTGCCCAGATGACGAAAATAGATCCTAGTGATGTAGATAGGACGTGCGATGATGTCATGCACATGTGACCGAGTGGGAGGAGACACAGTTTGGCCGGTTACAAAGCAAGGAGATACTGATTCCTAAAGGAGATGGGAATGCGTGAGAGAGAGAAGAGTGGGTTGCAGGGTGAGTGGCATATGAAGACTGCAGACTGCGACAGAAGGACGTGAACGGGTGCAGGGTGTTTGAGAGAGGAGTAAGTTGGGGTACAGGCTGTGTGACATATAGGGATGCACGCAGGGCTGGCTCCAGGTTTTTGTGGGCTCCAGGCAAAAGAGTCTCAGTGGGCCCCATTCACTCATAGGCACACACATACACAGATACATACACAGACAGGCATCTCTGCTTGGCGCGGCTCTGTGCGGAGTGGCCCTGCTCTGTACAGGACTCTTCTGCTCGGTACGGCTCTGTTCTGTACGGAGCAGCTCTGCTTTGTGCGGGGCTATTCTGCAAACCGCAGCTTTGCTGTGTGTGGCTCTGCTCGGTGTAAAGCAGCTCTGCTTTGTGCGGGGCTGTTCTGCTTTGCTATGCTCTGCACAGGACTGCTCTGTGCGGGGCTGTTCTACTTGCCACAGCTCTGCTGTGTAAGGAGTGGCTTTACTCTGTGCAGCTCTGTTCTCGCCGCGGTTCTGCTCTGTGCGGGGCTGCTCGGTGCGGCTCTGCTTGGCATGGTTCTGATCTGTGCGGGGCGGCGCATCTCTGCTCTGTGCGGAGCGGCTCTGCTCTTTGTGGCTCTGTTCTACTCGTCGCTGTTCTACTTTGTGCGGGGATGCTTGGTGCTGCTCTGCTTTGTGTGGAGCGGCTCTTCTCTGTGCGGGGCTGATCTGCTTGGCGCGGCTCTGTGCGGAGTAGCTGTGCTCTGTGCGGCTCTGCTCTGTGCAGCTCTGTTCTGCTTGCCGCAGTTCTGCCCTGAGCGGGGAAGATCGGCGCAACTCTGATCTGTGCGGGGCTGTTCTACGTGGGTCTGCTCAGCGCGGGGCTGTTCTGCTCGGCGCAGCTCTGCGCGAAGCGGCTCTACTCTGTGCAGGGCCGTTCTGCTTGGCACGGCTCTGCTCTGTTCTGCTCGCCGTTGTTCTGCTCTGTGTGTGGCTGCTCGGCACGGCTCTGCTCTGTGCAGAGGGGCTCTGCTCTGTGCAGGGCTGTTCTGCTTTGTGCGGCTCGGCGCGCCTCTGCTCTGCGCGGCTCTGTTCTGTGTGGCGGGCGGTAAGGTACCGGCCATTCTAAAGATGTCGGTGGTGAGGGCTTCTTCAAATAATGCCAGATTGTGCGCAGATGGAGCTCTTAGCTCAAGCTCTCATCAGTGCATGTGCAGACTCACCATTATTTGAAGACGCCCTCACCGCCAACATCTTCAGAATAGCCAGTGCATTACCGCCTGACACACAGAGCAGCCCAACGCCGAGCAGAGCAGCCCCGCACAGAGCAGAGCAGACCCACGCAGAGCAGAACCGAGCAGAGCAGCCCCACACAGAGCAGAGCCGTGGTGAGCAGAGCAGTCCAGTACAGAGCAGCCATGCAGTGAGTATCTGGGCCCCCCTTTGTACCACTCACAGCATCTCTGTACTCCACTACTGCCCCTGTGACCCCTGCTCCTCTGCCATCCCCCCTCCCTGGTAAGACACCACCGAATTATAATACAGACCCCATTGTTTTTTTTACTCCAAATTTGGGGAGCGTCTTATAATCCGCTGCATCTTATAAAATGAAAATTACGTTATTTAAAGACAAATTAAGGAAAATACATATAAACAGACATAAATCCATACACAGTCATATACACTGACATACATAGATACACATCATACACATACAGACACATTAGAGGTAATAATATGGGGAAGCCGGCAGCAACCTCACTCATCTCACCTGCTTGTCTCCTTCTAGCTCCTCCTGGGCAGGTATCTGTGCTGCAATCTGAGATGGTCGTCACTAACAGACGTGGCCGCGCACAGTGCACACAGACTGCTGTATATACATCACAGGAGGGGCTGGGTGCTACAGTATATACATCACAGAAAGGGCTGGGGGATAGAGTATATAAATGACAGGAGAGGCTGGGTTCATAGACATTACTGGGGGGCATACATGTTACTGAGGTGCATTCTTATTCCTGGGGGGCATAGATATTACTGGGGTAGTATACAACTCTGGGAAGTATAAACATTACTGGGGTGGGTGGCATACAGCTCTGGGGTGTCAGTGCATACAGCTCTTTGGAGCTAGCGCATACGGCTCTGGGGTGGCAGCACATATGGCTCTGGCAGTCCCATACAGCTCAAGAGGGGACACCTACTGCTCTGAGAGGGCCCATACAGCTCAGGAGTTGGGGCCCACAGATGAACTTCAATGCAGGAGGTGCATGGAGCATTCAACAGTGAATGCTGTGAGCCAGTGTGGATTAAAGGGTCGGCAGCCGCACTATCCAGGATGCAGGATAGTGCAGTTGCCAACCCAAGCACTGCAGCCCCTGGAACTCAGCCAGGGGCCTGCAGGACTGAAGATGGCTAGTGGGACCCCCCAGCTGTCCAGGGTCCCGGCATTTGCCCGGGTGTGTCGGATGCTGACGCCGACCCTGGATGCAGGGTTTGTGTAATATGTGGGTTCAGGGTGTTTGAGAGATGGGTAGGTTGGGATCTAATATTTTGTTGGATCGCACTTGGACCAAAAATATGATTGTCTACACAAGCTATTAGAATGTGACACCATAGTTGTAAATATGGTTACCCAGTTAGGGGCCCACTCCAAACTTTCGCCCCCTCTGAGCCGAACCCCTAGCTACGCCTCTGCCTAAATTAGAAAAGTGTGTATATGCCATTCAAAAACTTTCATTTTTGGGTTATATAATTTTTGCCTCCAGTTTTAGGATGGATACCTATGAGTTACAGGATATGTAAAAATGGGACTGTCCTGAGAACCGTAAAGCATTGCAATGTTTTTTGGGGTTCACTAATTACTACTGGAAGTTTATTAAAAAAAATATTTTGCCATTGCAAGACCTCTGACCGACATGACTAAAAAAGGTACAGGCTTTTGTAACTGGTCTGAGAGTGATTTACACACGTTTGACTGTCTAAAAAAAACTTTGTGTCAGCACCCTTATTAATGCAACCTGATGTGTCTCTACTTCATGGTGGAGGTTGACGCATGAGAAGTGGAGGTGGGAGCTGTATTGTCTATAGGTCCGTCTGTTGTTGAACTGCATTTTTGTGCCTTCTTTTCCAAAATGTTATGTATGTCCGAACGCAATTATGACATTGGTAATAGGGAACTACTCGCCATCAAATTAGCATTTGAGGAGTGGCGACACTCTTTGGAGGAAGCTATTCTCCTGTTACTGTTATTACTGATCATAAAAATCTCCTGTGCCTCGTGTCAGCTAAATGTCTTACTAAAAAAGCTCAGTGGTCATTGTTTTTCAACAGGTTTAACTTTTTCATAACTTATTGCCCAGCGTCTAAAAACACAGGCTGATGCATTGTCCAGGAGTTTTCCAGGGGAAGAACCTTGTAAGGAACCAGTGGCCATTCTGCAGAAGGGAGTGGTGGTGTCGACAATCAGTACTGAGGTTGAAACTGAGATTGTGAAGGCCCAGGATGAGGCACCCAGCTAACACATCATTTGTTCCCCTGAATCTTCACCTTAAAGTTCTGGGGGTACATTAGGATTCCATCCTGGCTGGTTACCTTGGGGTTAAAGGTTCTCTGGATCTCTTATTGTGTCATTTCTGATGGTCCAAAATCTGGAGGGATGCGATGTCTTGTGTGTCCACATGTGCCACCGGTGCAACCTGTAAGGGGTTCTTTGCACACTACGACATCACAAGCCGATGCTGCAATGCCGAGCGCGATAGTCCCCGCCCCTGTCGCAGCTGCGATATCTTGTGATAGCTGCCGTAGCGAATATTATCGCTACGGCAGCTTCACATGCACTTACCTGCCCTGCGACGTCGCTCCTTTCCTAAGGGGGCGGGTCATGTGGCATCACAGCGACATCACACGGCAGGCGGCCAATAGAAGCGGAGGGGCGGAGATGAGCGAGACGTAAACATCCTGCCCTCCTCTTTCCTTCTGCATTGCAGACGGGACCCAGGTAGGAGATGTTCCTCGCTCCTGCGACTTCATACACAGCGATGTGTGCTGCCGCAGGAACGAGGAACAACATCGTACCGTCGCTGCAGCCAAAATAATGAAAATGACTGACACTACACCTATCATATGATACCGACGCTTTTGCGCTCGGTCATCTTAGTTAAAACGATTTAATTTACACACTACGATGTCGAGAGCGATGCTGGAAGTGCGTCCCTATATATTTGACCCCACCGACATCGCACCTGCGATGTCGTAGTGTGCAAAGGGCCCCTAAGCCTTCACACTCTCGTGCATCAGGTTGTTGGTAGCCATTGAGGGTCCCTAGCAAGCCTTGGACAGACATTTCCATAAACTTTATCACAGATCTTACACACCTTGGCTCAGGTATTTATACATGAAATCGTCAGACTCCATGAAGTCCGGTCTGATATTATTTCTGATAGAGGTTCTCAATTTATTGCCAATTTTTGCACAGCTTTCTGCTCTCGCTTAAGAATTAAATTGTCTCACTCATTGGCGCTCCGTCTGCAGTCGAATGGAGAAACCGAGCACATGAATCAAATCTTGGAGCAGTATTTGCACTGTTTTGTCTCTGATAATCAGGAGGAGTGGTCCTACTTGTTCATTCCTCTTGAAAAGTTTGCTATCAATAATCGCTGCCATGAGTCCTCTGGTAAATCCCTTTTCTTTTGTGTTTGTATACCACACTTGTCATGGATTCCTCAGGAGAATCAATTGGGCTAAGCACTGTGAAAATGAAAAATTTGTGGCTAAAACATTTTTGTAGAAAAAAAATAATTTTTCATTTTAACTTACTAATGTTTTAAACAACGTTAACAACATTGTTAATCATTGGTGGGTCAAAAAAAAGTTATTACTAATCTATAATAAATTGTGAACAAGGTTTTTTTGGCAACTTGACGGCTCTATAAATACAACATGGCATCAACAATCAATTTCAGCCAAAATTGAGCCTCAAACATCAAATGCTGCTCTTTCCCTTCAGGATCACGCTGTGTGCCAAATAGTGGTTTCCAACCACATATGATATAACTCCATACTCAACACAAATTGGTTTAAAAACTCTGCAGTCCATTTTCTCCTGCTACTGTTGTGAAAAGGAAACATTTGGGGATAAAACAATCTTTTTGTGGAAATAATATAATTTCTCATTTTCACGTCCCAATGCTATAAACTTTCCCGTAACCCTATCTTTATATGTATTTTGGCCAACACAGATTACTGGTTGTTCACCCTTCCTGATCCATGCTACACAGAGAATGTGCCATGTCTCCTTCCTGTGGTGAAAATGACTTGTAAAATGGTGCAATACCAGAAGGCCCTAATTGTACAATTACTACAAAATTTCATGTCTGACAATGTTGGTGGCAGAGGTGATAGTTCCTTTCGCATCCAAAGAGGAAAGACAAGGGAGACACAAACCAGGTCCAACAGAGGCAGGGAAACACTCCCTAAGGTCTGGGACAGTTTCATTAGACCATTTCAGTGCCCAGGCCCTGATTTCGTGGGGTAGTCTGATGAGGAGGGAAAAGTTTTGGAAGATGGTGAAGGAGTACATCGCTGACTGTACCTTTGCCCTCTGTGATACCGCTCTGCTGTACAACTATCAGGTATCCAAGCTGGACTCGTGGCATGAACTGTCCCTCCATGCCGTGGAAGTACAGGCCTGCCCTGCCACTAGCGTATTGTTAGAGTAGTTTGTTACTGCCACCGAGGGCATGATATATGATAGGTGCATGTGGATGTCAACTGAAACTGCTGACAGGCTGAATCTTATCAAAATGAACAAGGCCTCTCATCCCCACTGGATGATAGGAGCAAAACCTAAAGCCAATTTGAATGTTTCTTTTTACTAGTGTATTCCCATGCTTCTCTTCCTACCCAAATGATGGATTACAGTTTATGGTTTCTTCTTTATCTTTTCCTCCTCCAACATATGAATAGGGTCATCATGCAGTCTTAGCTCAAACTTTTTAGAGGGTCATCATGCGACTCTCGCTATTCATTTTTTAATTGTGTGTGTGATGCCCTCCTTCATAATTTTTTCAGGATGGCCTACCTCTACAATTCTTTTACATACATACATGTATACTTGTGACGCCCCTGAACTAGTCAGGGTGTCACAGGGTACTGCACTTCTTCTTCTTCTGGTGCAGGACTCAATTCCCCATGGTTCTGGGATCCTAATCTTTGGTATTGCTCCATCAGCATTAAAATCCTAGTCACACCTTACACCACACCCTGTTAGGCACACCAGTGGGTGGTCAAGCTGGAAAAGGGCCACTCGCCTAGGGGTCAGGCAGACTGATGGGAGGAAGGAAGTCAGAGAGAGGAAGTCAGAGCAAAGCTTAGTCAGATTAGTAGTAACTCCCAAAGAGTGAGGAGCTGGGAGTTGGAGCTCCTTGGGGACTTTTGGCTAGGTCGCGGACGGTGGTCTGGGACCGAAGGAGTCAGAGACCCGGTTGCACGGTATTGGAGAAAGGTGCCAGGCTTAGTTTTGGGGAATGGTGGGCACCAAAGTACCTAGTAACCGAACCGGTACCGAGCACAGCGAGGTACTGGACCTTAGATCAGGGAGTAGCTGCATGCAACCTGATAATTAACCTGTGGAGGATAGTTTCTTCATGGACTTTCCCCAAGAGCTCAGAGATCGAAGGCATCAACACAACGATGGGGAAAAGACCTTTCCAGCTTATGTGGCTCACTGAAATCCTAAGTGTCAGCCATCGAGAGCACAGCTTCACTACTTAACCGTGGGGAGTGGGACAGCATCAAGCATAGGGGTCACAACGAACACTAAAATACAGTGCATGGAGGCAAGGTACAGATCATCAGCAATCCCAAGGGAGCGGACTCCCGGAAGGGCTCCCCTGAAGCGGCAGCGGCACCCAGAGACTTGGTTTACCTTTGTGTCAGCGTCTGCTCTGCGGTTGCATCACTACCAACACTGCCTAAGTGAGTACGCTGTCCTCCCCTGCTTCCAACCAGCACCATGCTCCCCTACAACACCTCCACCATCCAGAATCCCGGGGCCATCCCTACCCGTGGAGGGAATGTCATCTGGCTGCCCCACTCCAACTTCCCCAGGTACTCCCATCGGCAGCAGCAGTACTCCCCTTACAGCAAACCACGGGTGGCATTACGAACTCTTATTCCCTGTAAATACCCTCTTTGTATTTGAAGTGACCACGAGCCCCCGGGTCCAGAGACCTTCGAGCCACAGCAACCCCCGGATCTGAGCGGTTCGACCGCTGCAGGGGCGGCACATACTCCCAGTGGTAAATGTTTTTCAGCCCTTACATGTAGTGCATAGGCTTTATCAGTCTAGAAGTCCCACTTCTTAAAAATGGAAAAAAAAAGGATTTCTGAGACCTCCTCTACATCTCTTACAGGGTGTATTACAGTCAGTCATTCTAAATTTTGGCAGAACTGGCACTTATTGCATAAGCTTTATTAGTCTAGGAGTACCTAATAATTTTAACACTATGTATGAGGCTCTCCTTTATGTCTAACACAGAGTGTACTGGAGTTCCTCTTCCTTCTAATTTTTGGTAATTCTTGCATTGTTTGCATAGGCTTTGAGAGTTTGAGTCCCTCTTCATAAACTAAACAGGATGTGTCAGACCATGTCACACACATCACGTGTTCAGATAAGGTAGTCGTCTCTCTCTGATCTGATCAGCAGACGTGCAGCTAACCACGCGTGTTAACCCCTTATATTGCGCTGTCAAACTCTGACAGCGTGATCTAACATGCTCCATCGAGGATCGCTCTGTTCACCCTGCCATTGGTGGTCCATCATGTGGAGAAGAAGAAAGTTTCCCTGCCTCAGTATCATCCTGGACATAAGGTTTGGTTGTTTTCCTGGAACATTTGGCTGAAAGTGCCTTCATACAAGTGTGCCCCTAGATACATTGGACCATGCAAGGTTATCAGGCAGATTAATGCTGTGTCCTATAAACTTCATCTACCTCTCAGTCTTCATATCCCAAATTTTTTCACGCTTTTCTCTCAAATCCTGTTACCCTAAATCATTTCTCCAAGATCCATACTCCACTCTCAGCGTCCATTCCCAAAGGTCACTTACTTGTGTTAGAGGTTAGAAGTTCACGACATCTTGGACTTTAAGACCATCTGGGGAAGTCCTTCTGTTTGATTCAAAGGGTTTTCTTCACATAGAGAGGTCTTCAGAACCTAAAGAGAACATTTTCACCCCTGCTATTCTTGAAAAATGTCTCCAATAGTCTAGCAAAAAAAAACATGGGTGTAAAAGGGGGATATTGTTATTCTGGTGACTCGCACAGGTGGTAGACACCATTCTACTCACTGCCATCACCTCTACTCTCAACAGTCTCAAATTCTCTCTCTGAGCTGCCTCCTGTAACCTTGCCGCACTGCTGCATCCTCCTGCTGCTAATGAGTTTCACCTGGCTACAGAGAGGCTTGCTCATTTACTGCTGGTTTTTAACCCCACCGAGTTTTAGTTCCCTGAAATATTACAAAGCAGCGGGGGGTTTTGAAGGCAGCTCTTCCGATCACTCCTCTCCTGATCTATCTTCTAATTCAGCCTGGATTACTGCAAGGTGCTTCCTGTATTGTCTATTCCATTTGTTATTATCTGGCTTGCCTACTGGCATATCCCACCCTCTCAGCTCTTGACTTAGGCTTTGTATATTGAATCTGTCTTGCCCACCCTGACCCTGGATTGTCTGACTACGCCATTGCCTTTGCCTGCCTATGCCTAGCACTCATATTTTTGACCTTCCAGCCTGCTGCTGCAGCCCCAGGGACTGTCATAGAGTGGTACCTCACCATCAGAGGCTCTAGTGAACACCCGGTAGTCACTTAGTCATACTCCTCCAGGGTAAGCCTGGCCAATGGCATAGTGGTTCCACACCAACCAGCACAGAAATATATCACTAAAGTAAGGACTTCCAATTTCTGCTTGAATCCCTGTATATCTCACTCTGAAATGCTGCAGAGTTTTGGAGAAAATGTAATCCAGGAAACTTTGTAAATAAGATACCTTGTTATGTTTCAGCAAATTCTCCAAGGCCTGCTCCCCATGACTGTCAGATTTTTCCCAATGTGTGTGAATAGGCAGACATCTGTCAGTCAACTGTCTTGGTAGCTCAGTAAATTGGTGAACTTGTGTCACAACTATTACAGGTTCCCCTCTTTTGTGCAGTGTAGAATGACAAGCTGTGATACAAATAAACTGTTAAATGGATGCCACTACTTCCTGTGGCCAAAATATTTGATGAAAAAAAAGATAAAATTAATACGTGACTCATTTTAATTTTGTGTTCAATAATTTAGCAATTTTGTATAAAGATATATTGCATGCAGATGTCAGCTGAAGAAGGAATATTTCATAACACCTTTCAATATCACATTATAGATAAGGAACCTTTATACCTTTCTCCTGATTCATAACTTTCAATAATGAGATCCCTTTCTGTGTTGTAAGCTGTTTATGGACCATGGCTTTTACTGGAAAATGCAACTAAGAAAAAGTCTGGAAAATCTAACTAGAACAGCAAACCTTTATATGGAGTTAAACAGAATGAATTCAAATGATGGCAGCTGTGTACTTATTCTAAACACAACATATCTCTAATTATAAATGGGTGTTCACACTTATGCATCCACATTATTTTAGTTTTGTTATTTCACCATCAAAGTGATTTCAGAATGTTTGTATAATTATTATCGGTGGCATTAAAAGGTGGAAAAAGTTCTGAAAAAAATTCTTGATACGATTTTTTCACTTGACAAAAAACCTGGCATTTTAACAGGGTTCCGAAGACTTTTATTTTACACATATCTTTGTCACATGACCATTGGGAGTACAATACATGTCAACAAAAAATATAGAAGTATATGCAAAAAGTATATTGCAAAAATTGTATACGTTTTCCAAACAGAATTACCCATTGAGTTTTTGATCTAATTGACTATAGCCTGGGATACATAGACATACCGCCAGTCTCATGTCAAGTTCATCATTGCACTGATATATGGTGGATTGTAACATTTATTTTAAAGGTCGAACATGAAACCAGAAAGCTATCTGCTTTAACACTGTTCGATTCATTTAGTTTCCTTTGGGAATAAAAGTACTTTTTCAGATTTCCTATGTGGGTATTGAGCCCCTTGACCCTACTGGATGAACCTGTATTCTAACAAATATTGTCCAGTCATATATTCTCAAATGTATTCTTTATTTTCTCATTACCATGCTCACAATATGCATTTATTATCTTATGTCTCCATTATTACATAATGGGAATTTAACAATTTTACCTACATGTATATATTTAAGTCTTAAAATAATACCAATTTTGTAAAAACATGAGTTTTGCAGAGTGGTGGCAATGACATGGTTAAAACCAGAGCACAATTGTAGCCACTTGATGTATAAAGCAGGTGGAAAACAAAAGAGATATATAGAATTTCATTTGTGAAATGTGGCTTTACTCTTGCCTTGAAATGATAATTTTTCATGATGGAAAATTAGATTTAGTAAATGTATTTAAATACCATAAAACTTTCTGATAAAACAATTCACATTTTTTCCCTGAAAATAAAAAAATAGGAAAATCCAAAGACAAACGATAAGGATGTTTTGTATATGTCTTGAAAAATATAGTATTTAGTATGTTGGTTAAGTTAACAACTAAATATGGTGTATCCTTTTTACCCATAGTAGTTGGGCCGGTGTCACACTTACGAGTAGAGATGAACGATATTCGAGGTTCGCCAATTTCATGTTCGAGTGATTTTGGGGGGTGCTCGAGATCGAACTCGAGCTTTTTGCTAAAAGATCGATAGCTCGAGTTACGTTCGAGAACGGTTTGATCAGCAAAAAGCCTAGCTATTTACTAGCTGGCTTTTCACTGTAATAGTGTGAGTCACTGTGATTCACACTATTATCAAATTTCAGCATACGGTGTGCGGGAGGACGGGGTTTAGATCTGTGCTGCAGCTGAATGCTAAGATAATGCCAATCGCCTTTTTTTTTTTTTCCTAAGCGCGCGTGCAGTGCGGCGGGCCAGGATGACACACACACAGCTAAGTGTACTTTTTGCTAGACAAGCAAGGGCATGTGTTATAGGCTGTGAATGTCACATGTCCTTGCCTTATAAATAAGGCCATTTTCCCTCACACCGCCATTATCTGCTTTCTGCATGTGGGTGACAGTCACCGTTCACGCTGCTCCTGCCGCCACTCCTGCTGTGTACGCTGTACACACAGCACTGTACAGATTAGGGACTACAGTTTTCTTCAGCCTTTTCCAAGGCTGATTTCCAGGCGCTCAAAGCCATAGCTGACTGTTGTGAATGTCAGTTATGCTTTTGCTGCTGTGAGGCTCCCTCTTGTGGCCAGGAATGGTTTGGTCAGAGACCAGGTGTGTTGAGCAAAGGGCGTTTTCAGTTTATTTGCATGCAGGGATCTTCCCTCTCAGTTGCTTAGCAGGGAAGCTCCCTGCAGCTATGTTTGGAGTGTTGCTCCTATTAGACCATGTGTTTGTTGCTTCTTGAATTTGTAATGATTCCTGCTTTCTGTTCATTGGTACGACAAAAGCGCCTGGTATAGGACGGAGTTCAGATCTAGCAATCTGAGGGCTGTTTGTACTATCAGGTTTTTGGATTTTTGCAGGGTTTTTCTCTGGCCACCATCAGTCCCTTTCCTATCCTATCCTATTTAGTCAGTAGGGCCTCACCTTTTGCTAATCCTATCATCTGTCTGTGTATTGTGTTTTCCTATATCACCACAGTCTTTGAATGTGGGGGGCTTGCTATTCTTTATCTATTTTCTGAGGCAGAGAGTTATTTATCTTTCCTTTTTTTAGGATAGCTAGTTCTCCGGCTGGGTTCGCAGTGCACAGGATGTAAGTTCACCCCTCGGCTACTTCTAGTGTTGATAGTTAGTAAGGGGATGGCGGCCAGATTAGTTGCCAATGCTCTTTTCACCTTTTACCAATGATTTATGGTGGTCTTCCATGGTTCCGGATCATAACAGCTGACAGGCTGGTCCGTGCGTTTTATACAGATTCAGATAACAGCGTGTGTGTACCTCAGTTCAGGGAATTCCTTGCTGCATTTCATCATTAGGAGGGATAGAAAGTGAGGCTTCCTTTCCTGTCCTGGTACCCACAGAAGCCGGGCACTGTACCCACCTGCCCATTTTTGCCAAGCTATTATTATAGCAAACAGTGCTGACAATTAGTGGCATCCAAAAAGTGTCTGCTATACTAATTTTGTGTCCCACTAGTGCCAAGCAAGTTCCACCACCTCTGCATTCTACCCTCCAGCACATTTTGCTACGCTATTTTTATAGCAAACAGTGCTGACACTTAGTGGCATCCAAAAAGTGTCTGCTATACTAATTTTGTGTCCCACTAGTGGCAAACAAGTTCCACCACCTCTGCATTCTACCCTCCTGCACATTTTGCTACGCTATTTTTATAGCAAACAGTGCTGACACTAAAGGGGGCTTTACACTCTACGATATCGTTAATGTTTTATCGTCGGGGTCACGTTGTTAGTGACGCACATCCGGCGTCATTAAAGATATCGCAGTGTGTGACACGTACCTGCGACCTTAAGCGACCTAAAAAATGGTGAAAATCGTTCACCATGGAGAGGTCGTCCCAAACTCAAAAATCGGTAAGGGTTGTTTTTCGTTGTGGTTCGTCGCTCCTGCGGCAACACACATCACTGTGTGTGACACCGCAGGAGCGAGGAACGTCTCCTTACCTGCCACCGGCCACAATGCGGAAGGAAGGAGGTGGGCGGGATGTTTACATCACGCTCAGCTCCGCCCCTCTGCTTTGATTGGCCGGCCGCTTAGTGACATCGCGGTGACGTCGCTGTGTATGCCGAACGTCCCTCCCCCTTGAGGGAGGGATTGTTCGGCAGTCACAGCGCCGACGCCGTGCGTGTGACGCTTCTGGAGCGATAATGTTCGCTGCGGCAGCGATCACACGATATCGCTTGCACGATGGGGGCGGGAACTTACACGCTCGATATAGCTAGCAATTGCTAGCAATATCGTCCGCGTGTAAAGCCACCTTTAGTGGCATCCAAAAAGTGTATGCTATACTAATTTTGTGTCCCACTAGTGCCAAGCAAATTCCACCACCTCTGCATTCTACCCTCCAGCACATTTTGCTACGCTATTTTTATAGCAAACAGTGCTGAACATAAGTGGCATCCACAAAGTGTCTGCTATAATAATTTTGTGTCCCACTAGTGGCAAGCAAGTTCCACCACCTCTTCATTCTACCCTCCAGCACATTTTGCTAATATATTTTTAGAGCAAACAATGCTGCCAGTTTTAGGGCCATAGTTGCATTGTCAGGGATAGTCAGTGTTTGTTCTTCAGCTGACAAAAAAGCTAGACCACCTCTGCAATCTACACTACCTCTCAATTTTTGCTACCACATTTTAAGTGGCCAATCTTGTCGCTAACAAAATGAGTGGCAAAAGGACAGATGCTGGTGGAAAGGGGATCAGGCATGTTGGAAAAGGAAAAAAGGTTTGTGTCCTTGTGGAAGGTCGGAAAGGTACATTAAATCTGCTGAAGATGGGCCATCTTCCAGCAAAAGTAAGATGTCTACTACTTTCCGTGGATAATCCGATGTGCTCCCTTTTTTACGGAACAAAACAACTGGAACAAAGGTAGACGATGCACAAAAAAAAAACACATGCTTGAATGGATCTCAAGTGTTCCAACAAGTGGCCTCTCCTCCAGCTCAACTTCAAAATCCAAAAAACAACAGTCCTCTGAGTTGTCATCCCAATCACATTTGCTTTCTCCCAGCTCTCAAGTCTCCACCCGCCCTGCAGAGTATGGAGTAACAGAGATGGCTGAGTCTGCAGAGCTGTTCAGTCACACTATAGGCTGGGAATCAGAGGTCTGCTCCCAAGCTACAGTGAGTACAGACCAGGAAATGGTCTGCAGTGATGCCCAGAAGCTTTGTGAGTCAGATTCAGGCCCTGATGACCAAGTTTCTGAGCATAATGTAGAGCCTCATTCCCAAACTGTAACACCTGTTGGTGGAGACAATGAGGAACATACTGATGACGATTAGACGCAGATACCAGATTGGGATGTCAACTTAACTATTCAGTCAGGGCAGGAAGAGGTTAGGTCTGAGGGCGAGGGGAGTGCAAACACAACGCTTGATGATGAAGTTCTAGATCCCACATACTGTCAACCCTCAGTCGGGCACTCGATGAGGTCAACAGAGGCGGTGGAGGAGGATGCAACTGACGACAAAGTTACCTTGCGCCTTCCTGGACAGAGTCTGAGTATTGGTAGCACGTCTACAACTGCATCCTAAGCCACCACTTTGCCTCTGAGCACAAGTCGGGGTGGCTCTGCAGGTCACATGTCCTCTAAGCCTTGCCTAGCCTGGTCCTTTTTTGACCTTGCAATGGATCTCCCAAATCATGTGATCTGTAAAATTTGTCGGAAATCTATAAGTAGAGGCCGAAACCTCACTAGTTTGACAACTTCTTCCATGAATCGTCACATGAATAACAAGCATAAGTCCCAGTGGAAAGCTCACCATGCTGCAATGCGTCCTAGCGGAGCGGGTCATCAACCGCCTGACCCTTTCAGTGCATCCGTGCGCTCTTCATCTTCTATGACTGTGGGGACAGCTGTCAGACCTGTTCTTCCACGCAGACCTTCCACCACTTTAACCTCAACAGGCTGTTTGCTTGGTAGGTCGTCAGTTAGTTTGGAAGGGGAAACAAGTGCTGGTGTACAGCTCTCTAAGACATCGAGAGCACCAACTTTGGATGAAGGCAACATCATGTCTCCGCCTGCACTTTCCTCACAGATCTGCAGTTTTTCAGGGACACCCTACTCACCACCATCTCCACACAGCAGCCAGATCTCGGTCCCTCAGATGTGGACAAATAAAAGGCCATTTCCTCCGAGCCATAACAAAGCTAAGAGGTTGACTTTATCCCTCTGTAAGCTCTTGGCTACCGAAATGCTGCCTTTCTGCCTGGTGGACACAGCGGATTTTCGAGACCTTATGTCCGTCGCAGTGCCCCAGTACCAGATGCACAGTCGCCACTACTTCTCCAAGAAAGGTGTGCCTGCGCTACACCAGTATGTCGCACACAACATCAACGCTTCCTTGAGAAACTCTGTGTGTGACCGGGTGCATTTCACCACCAATACTTGGACCAGTAAGCATGGACAGGGGCGGTACATGTCGCTGACTGGGCACTAGGTAACTATTGTGATAGATGGAGAAGGGTCTGCTGAACAAGTCTTGCCATCCCCAAGACTTGTGCGTCAAAGTATGTCAAAGTTCCTCCACTGCTTCTACCTCCTCAACCTCGTCTGGGTCCTCCACCTCCGACCCAAGCCTGCCTGGTCAGGCCACCAGCGTTGCAAATGCGCACAAGGAATCCTGCACACCTCCTTACTATGCTGGCAGCAGAGCTCAATGGCATCAGGCGGTCTTTAGCTTGAAATGTCTTGGAAATATGAGTACACAGCGGAGGAGTTGTGGGCAGCTTTGCGGTCGGAGTTTCGTAAATGGTTGTCTCCACTCAACTTGCAGCCGGAGAAGGCCGTGTGTGATAATGCTGCAAACCTGGGTGCGGCCCTTCGCCGGGACAAGGTGACACACGTGCCTTGTATAGCTCACGTGTTGAACCTTGTTGTCCAGCAATTTTTAACCCACTATCCTGGCCTAGATGGGCTTCTGCACAGGGCACGGTCACTCTCTGCTCACTTCCGCCGTTCAACCGCCGCAGCTGACCGATTTGCATTGCTCCAGAAGTCATTCGGCCTACCGGTTCATCGCCTGAAATGCGATGTGGCGACACGCTGGAATTCGACTTTCCACATGTTACAGCGACTGTGGCAGCACCGCCGAACCTTGGTGCAATACGTTATGACGTATATCCTGGGCCAACGAGATGCAGATGTGGGGCAGATCCCGCTGATGAAGTGGTCTCAGATCAAGGACCTATGCACCCTTCTGCACAGTTTCGACATTGCGACGAATATGTTTAGCGCTGACAATGCCATTTATCAGCATGACAATTCCAGTCATTTACGTGCTGGAGCACACGCTAAACACTATTAGGAGTCAGGGGGTGGGACAACAGGAAGGGGAGGAACTACAGGAGGATTCATATGCGCAATAGACAACAACATCACCAAGGTCCAGACGTTCATCACCAACGCGGCAGGCATGGGACCATGGAGGACAGGGATCAACAAGGGCGCATGTTAGCAGGCGAAATGTTGAGGAAGGTGCAGGAGAACATGAAGAAATGGAGGACGAACTGTCCATGTACATGGAAGACTCAGCGGATGAGGGAGACCTTGGTCAAATTTCAGTTGAAAGAGGTTGGGGGGAGATGTCAGAGGAAGAAAGAACGGTTAGCACCTCTATGCCACAAACACAGCGTGGACTTGGTCCGCATGGCTCTGCAAGACACATGAGTGCCTTCTTGCTGCACTACCTCCAACATGACCCTCGTATTGTCAAAATTAGAAGTGATGATGACTACTGGCTTGCCACACTATTAGATCCCCGGTACAAGTCCAAATTTTGTGACATAATTCCAGCCATAGAAAGGGACGCACGTATGCATGAGTATCAGCAGAAGCTGTTACTCAATCTTATCTCGGCTTTTCCACCAAACAACAGTGGTGCACGGAGTGAATCTCGTAGTTGTAACTTGACAAACATGGGACTTTCTCGTCATCAACCGTCTAACCGCAAGAGCAGCACCGTATCTGGTGCTGGTAACAGCAATTTTATTGAATTATTTCATATTTTTTTAGACCATCCTTTGCAAGGCAACCAGAGACAAGAAGTCTGACACATAGTCAACGGCTGGAGGATGATACAGGAGTATCTCCAAATGAAAATCGATGCCATGACTTTTCAAATCTTGAAAAATGGCCTGAGCTCGCCACTTACGCCTTGGAGATTTTGTCATTTCCAGCTGCCAGCGTTGTCTCTGAACGTGTCTTCAGTGCTGCTGGTTGTGTGCTGACAGATAAGCGCACGCGTCTGTCCAGTGATAATGTGGACAGACTAACGTTCATCAAGATGAACAAGTCATGGATCCGCAAGGACTTTACTACCCTTGTGTCATCCTGGGGAGAGTAAAGGCTTGTGGATTTGGAATGGGCTTGATGCAAATGTACCTGTCAAGTTTGCAACTAGGGCACAAGTGATGCCACTGAAGTGGTGTCTGTGTGGCCCGATTTTTGGGAAAAAAAGGGAGACTCTGCTTGGAGTCCACTTGCTTGCAGTGTTTTTAAAAATGATACAAGATGAACAGATCTGGGATCAGCAAAGACTTTGCTACCTACCCCGGTGTCATTCCGGGGACAGTTAAGGCTGGCGTATTTTGTAATATGCTTGATGCAAATCAACCTGTCCAGTTTGCAACTAGGGCACAAGTCATGCCACTGAAGTGGTGTCTGTGGGGCCCAATTTTTGGAAATAAAGGAAACTATGCTTGGAGTCCACTTGCTGTGTTTTACATGATTTTAGAAGGGCATGACATGCCTATATCTGTGTCTCCTCCTCTTTTTCCTCGTCCAGTTTTTTTGTTGTCCTTGTCACTTTCCCATGTGTTTGTGTTGTCTTGTGAGTTGTTTGTCACCTTTTGGACACCTTTGAAGGTTTTTTCTATGTGTTTTTATGTGTTTGTGATTACCTCCCATTGTTTTCAATGGGGTTCGAGAGGTTCATCTAACGGTTCGCCAAACCGAACCGAACTCTAGCCTCTAGGGCTTCGCTCATCTCTACTTACGAGTGCCTCACATGTATCTCGCGTGAGTCTCTCATTGCATCACCCGACACGAACTGACACTCTCCTCACAGGAGCATCTCAGCTGCATAGAGATGCATGCAACCGACCCACTCCTGTGAGGAGAGCATGAGTCCATGCCGGGTGATGCACCGCGAGACTGGCGCGAGATACACGTGAGGCACTCACAAGGGTGACATCAGCCTTGTTAGAAGTCCACAGTTCTTGCACAAAGTTTAGTATTTATATGGTAATAGGCTCATAATAGGACCTGAGGAAATGGTACATGGCACATTTCAATGGTAACACCATGCTAGTTTCACACTAGTATTAATTTACCTGTATGGAAGGGACTAGACATTAGTTGCTTAAAATGAAACTAGTGCAGAGTGCTACTTAGCATTGTGGGTCCAGTTCCCCATCAATCAGTCAAAAACCACTCTGAAGTCTGTAGTTCCTGAATGAGCTGCAAGTGCACAGCTGTCTATGACCACAATAGTAAGTCTATGGATCCACGGACAGAGCAGTAAAGTTCCGATTCATCATTGCCTTCGTATTTGTTTTAGTCTAGTTTTGTGCTTTTTTTTGCTGACGCAAAATTAATTATTCTATTTTTTTAAGTCAATTCTACATGTGGTTTCTATTTTTTTCCCCTTTGTGAGTGTAGTTTAGCAATTCCAAATGTTTTCATTAATTTTGACTTTTTAAAAATTTGCAAACCTTGGCACAACTTCATTTCAGTTCCCCTCCCTCACAGTGTATTTTTAAGTATGTCAGAATCTTGGTACAAGTTTGGCAACCTTTGGTGCCAACGTGCAACTTTTGGCGCCAAACGCACAAACAATTTGAGACTGTAAAAAATATTTTTAGACTTTGCACCAAAATTGTGAATCATGGTCAAAATATTGATGAAATTGGCAACTAATACCACAAGACAAAAAAAGGCTTAAAAAGAATGCAAATTATGAATAGGGGAATGAATTTACAGATTCATACACTTTCTATTGAGCCCGTACACTGTTCTGTGAATGCAGCTCATCTAGTAGCTGCGGTGCAAACATCAGAGCAGTATTTTGATTTATTGGTGGGGGTCTCAAGACTAGAGATGAGCCACCCCCCTAGAGTTCGAGTTCGGTTCGGTTCGTCGAACGGTGCCCTGTTCGACGAGCCGTTCGACGAGCCGTTCCACGAGCCTCTCGAACCCCATTGAAAACAATGGAAGGCAATCACAAACACATAAAAACACATTATAAATGTACACATACAGTAAATAAAAATTGCAATAACACTTACCGGTGCCCGCGATGCGTCCTGCACTCTGTCTCCCGACGCTTTTCCAATGGTAATCGCTGCGTCCTCCCGGTAACCAGCAGTGATGACAGGACCTATCGTGACGTCAAAATAGCCATGTGACCAGTCACGGGTCTATTATCTCATTGGCTGCAGACTGGTCACATGGCTAGACGTCATGTCCTGTCCTAGTCAGTGCATCTCTCCAGTACGCGGTGATCGTTTGTGTATCTCCGTGTACCGGCGACATGCTCTAGCACACTGACGACTCCCCGTTCCTGCATGGCACGCTCTCTACAGAGTCAGCCCACATGCAAGGACTGGCTGTCACAGCCGGTGAATAGCGGCACCGGGACTCACGTGATCGGAGCACCGTTGCTATGGTAACCCGGCTGTGAGCGGTGAAGTCACCGCTAACAGCCGGCAGCCTGTGGTCACTCTCACTGAGTGGTTAGACTGCACGGAGCAGCAGCGTCTTTCTCCCATGCAGTGAAGCTTGATGTAGAGCTGCATGGGTTGAAAGAGAAAGAAGACAGAAGACCATGGATCGTGGAGGGCTGACAGGGAGTAATAAACATGGAGTCTCTAATGTGTCTGTGTATTTATTTCTATTAAAGTATTTTTTCTTTGTGTGGTGTCTTTTTTTAACCCTTTATTGGAGATTCTTAATGGCCAGGTCAAACGTGCCTGACATTAAGAATCTCTGGCTTAACATTAGCTAGTAAAACAAAACTAGTATTAACTCATAATTACCCAGCAAGCCACCGTCACCAGGGCAGCTGGAAGAGTTGGATACAGCACCAGATGATGGCACTTCTATGAAAGCGCCATTTTCTAGGGCGGCTGCGGACTGCAATTCGCAGCAGAGGTGCCCAGAAACCTCGGGCTAACCTGTGCTGCGGATTCCAATCCCCAGCTGCCTAGTTGTACCCAGCTGGACACAAAAATGGGGTGAAGCCCACGTGTTTGTTTTTTTTAAATTATTTCATGAAATTCATGAAATAATTAAAAAAAAGGGCTTCCCTATATTTTTAGTTCCCAGCTGGGTACAAATAGGCAGCTGGGGGTTGGGGGCAGCCCGTACCTGCCTGCTGTATCTGGCTAGCATACAAAAATATGGCAAAGCTCACGTCAATTTTTTTTTTTTTAGTTTTTTGGGAAAAAAAAGAAAAAATCCTTCCCTGGATTTTCCTTTGACAGTGAAGGTAACACCAAGCAATGGGGGTTAGAAACCAGTAGCTGCTTGGATTACCCTTATCTAGCAATACAAAAAATTCTGCGGGAGCCCATATATTTTTTTTTATTATTTATTTAAATAACTAAAAAAAATGGACTTCCCTGTATTTTGATTGCCTGACATGACAGTGCTGTAAAAGTAAATCATTAAAAAAAATGACGTAGTGCCCTGCGGTATTTTTCATTCTCAGCGCAGATAAAGCAGACAGCTACGGGTTGCCACCCCCATCTGCCTGGCGTTACCTTGGCTGGCAATCAAAATACAGGTCAGCCCATTAATTTTTTTTAATTAAAAAAATAGTTAAAAAAAAAAATGATGTGGGGTTCCCCCACTTTTGATAGCCAGCTAGGGTAAAGCAGATGGCTGTAGCCTGAAAACCACAGCTGGCAGCTTTACAGTGGTTGGGGATCCAATGTGGAGGTCACCCCAGGCTCTTTTTTAGAATTATTTTATAAATAATAATAATTACAAAAAAAGTAGGGTCCCCACCAAATTGGATCACCAGCCAAAGTAAAGCGGACAGCTGTGGTCTGGTATTCTCAGGGGGGAAGGTCCATAGTTATTGGCACTTCACAGCTTAAAAAAAGCAGGCCGCAGGCGCCCCAGAAGTGGCACATCCACTAGATGCGCCAATCCTGGCGCTTCACCCCAGCTCATCCCGTGCCCTGGTGTAGTGGCAAACTGGGTAATAAATGGGATACTAGCTGTAAGGTCACCTGACATCAAGCCCAGCAGTTTCTGATGTTATGGCGTCTATCAGATACCCGACATCACAAACTGTCAGTACTAAGAAAACAAATAGACAAAAAAAAAATGTATTTCAAAAAACACTCCCCAAAACATTCCCTCTTTCACCAATTTATTGTAAGGAAAAAAAAATAAGGGGGTCCCACGACGACTTTGGAGCATCTAGAATATGGGGGGGACACGCTCAGGGAACGTATCCCCCATTTTCTAGGAGTGCAGACCCTCCATGTGAGGAGTGTGGGTGCAAGGAATCTGCACCCTCTCTTCCCGGGTCCACAGCAGCAGAGTCTATGTCATAACTGTTGCTACCAAAGCTGCAATGCCCTGCTCATGAGGTAAGGGCATGCCTAATCAGGAGAACTATTCTACATTCCAAATATTGGTATTTGCTGATATTATTGCTATTCCACCTACTATATATTGGGGATAGGATCTTGGAGATGGAATACCCCTTTAAGTCCAGTTATCCAGCTGAATGAATACTAAACAACAGAGCTCGCTATTTAGATGTGTTCTCTTGTGGCGTATAACGGACTCTCATGTTTGGTAGTCGTACAGCAGGGCAACTATAAAATCAAATACCTCCATTTGGTAATGTAGTGTAGCTCTTTTGATTAGCTATGTTCCTTACCTCATGAGCAGGGCATTGCAGTAGCTTACAGATGCATGGTTACCACCACTCACTGTGTCTGAACACAGGAAGCTGAGCTGACAGCCGCTCTGTGCATGCGGCAATGTCTATTGTGAAGGAGGGGGCCGGGGGAGCAATGCTGCACAGATACCGTGGGACACCAGAGAACACCGGTGGGGTTATAGCGGGTGACCTGGCAGGGCCTGGGGAGGAGTTTTCTGTCGTATGTGTCATGGCACATGCGACAGAAATCAGAGGAGTAGGGTGAATGCGTCCGGCGCGCTGCTGTGCGTGCGGCCATCTTGGACTTCCAGGAGGGGGTCGGGGGGGCACTTTGGCGACACCGGGGGACCGGGGAGGAGATTTATCTCCCATCTGACATGTTTGTTCATGCCAGATGGGAGATAAATAATTTTTTACCAGCGCTGTCATTTACTGTAACGTGAGCATCGGTATACGGTGTATACCGGTGATCACGTGAGCGGGGACCGGAAAAAACGGGCTGAATCATGATCTCCAGGGTCTCAGCTACCCCCTGAAACCCCGGAGATTTTCTGACGCTTGGGAGCGCTATTCACTTATTTCTGCCTGCTGTTTATAAACGGCAGATCAGAATAAGGCTACATTCACACGATTGATCCGTTTTTGCGGTCCGCAAAAAATGGTCTGTTTTTTTCACGGGTGCATCCGTGTGACATCCGTTTCCGTTCCGTATACGGTCCGTATGTCATCTGTTTGTCATCCATGTGCCTTCCATTTTTTTTGCGTACTGCAAGAAAACTGAAGGAGGGAAAATACATAAATTTACCCAGGATCCATAGCATCAACCTACATGAGGCGGTCACATGTTCACTCCAGTGCCATTTTCTACTGCTTTTCACAGTGTAGAGCGCTCCTGTGATTTTCCTGTGCTTGTACACTTCATATCAGTCTTTTCTGTCATTATAATAGCAGACACATCATGTCCCACTCTCCTGAATTTTGTAAATTTGCACCCTTTGGTGCCTTTCATGTGGCACTAAGAGGTGCTTAGCCTTGTATTTAGGCTAAAAAATAAATAAATTAAAAAAAAATGACGTAGGGTTCCCCCTATTTTTGATAGCCAGCTAGGGTAAAGCAGACGGCTGCAGCCTGCAGACCACAGCTGGCAGCTTCACCTTGGCTGGTAATCCAAAACTGAGGGCACCCCACGCTGTTATTTTAAATTAAATAAATAATTTAAGAAAAAAAACACGTGGGGGTCCCCCTAAAATTGGATCACCAGCCAAGGTAAAGCGGACAGCTGGGGTCTGATATTCGCAGACTAGGGAGGTCCATGGTTATTGGACTCTCCCCAGCCTAAAAATAGCAGGCCGCAGCCACCCTAGAAGTGGCACATCCATTAGATGTGCCAATTTTGGTGCTTCGCCCCAGCTCATCCCGTGCCCTGGTGCGGTGGCAAACGGGGTAATATATGGGGTTAATACCAGATGTGTAATGTCACCTGGCATCAAGCCCTGGGGTTAGTGAGGTCAGGCGTCTATCAGATACACGACATCAACAACTGAGTCAGTAATAAAAAAAAAATAGACGACAAACACTTTTTTTTTTAAAAAAACTCTCCCAAAAACATTCCCTCTTTCACCAATTTATTAGAAAGAAAAACAAATCCCGGTCTGTTGTAATCCAAGGGGTTCCCATGACGATCCATACCATAGTCACTGTCCGAGTCAATGAAGAACAGAATGTTTCCCATTGGCTGGGAGAGCAATGTAGTGACCTGAGCTAACATCAATAGGTCAGCCCAGTTCGCTGCAGGGCATGACAAGTACTGCTGTCAGGAGCAAGGTACATTACCTGCGGTGACGATCTCCTGCACTGCTGATAGCAGAGCTGTCACTGACTTCAATGACCGCCACCTTCACAGCCAAGTATCGCGGGAGCCTGTGACGTCACCGCTAGTCACAGTCTCGGGTCGGCAGCGAGAGTAGGAGATGTGACAAGCGGCGGCCATGGAGGACAGTGACAGCGTTGAGGTCGGGAGGGCGGGACTTCATCACCGCAGGTAAGCCGAGAAGGGTAATGTGTGCGGAGTGCGAGGTGGGTGGAGCCAAGCAGGGTAATGTGTGCGGAGTGCGAGATGGGTGAAGCCAAGCGAGGTAATGTGTGCGGAGTGCGAGGTGGGTGGAGCCAAGCGAGGTAATGTGTGCGGAGTGCAAGGTGGCTGAAGCCAAGCGAGGTAATATGTGTGGAGTGCAAGGTGGGTGGAGCCAAGCAGGGCCATGTGTGCGGAGTGCGAGGTGGGTGGAGCCAAGCAGGGTAATGTGTGTGGAGTGTGAGGTGGGTGGAGCCAAGCGGGGTAATGTGTGCGGAGTGCGAGGTGGGTGGAACCTAGCGGGGTAATGTGTGCGGAGTGCGAGGTGGGTGGAGCCAAGCGGGGTAATGTGTGCAGAGTGCGAGGTGGGTGGAACCTAGCGGGGTAATGTGTGCAGAGTGCGAGGTGGGTGAAGCGAAGTGGGGTAATGTGTGCGGAGTGTGAGATGGGTCGAGCCAAGCAGGGTAATGTGTGCAGAGTCGAGGTGGGTGGAGCAGAGTGGGGCCATGTGTGCGGAGTGCGAGGTGGGTGGAGTCTAGGAGGGCCATGTGTGCAGGCGGCTGAGTGCGAAGTGGGTGGAGCCTAGCGGGGCCATGTGTGCAGGCGGTGGAGTGCGGGGTGAGTGGAGCCTAGCGGGGCCATGTGGCGCTGAGGACGTCAGTGCTGGGGACTGCATGGCTGGGGACAGGTGAGTGTGAGTGTGTGTGTGTGCATGCCGAGTGCAGGAGGGGGCGGAGCCCAGCGGGGAAGTGTCGGCTCCCTGCACACGTAACCAGGGTAAATATCGGGTTACTAACCAAAGCGCTTTGCTTGGATACCCGATATTTCTCTATCGTTTCATTGGGGGACACAGGACCATGGGTTATGCTGCTGTCACTAGGAGGCTGACACTAAGTAGACACAAAAAGTTAGCTCCTCCCTAGCAGTATACACCCCGAGCCGGAGGCGGACCCAGATGAGTTTTTTGCTTAGTGTCGTAGGAGGCTGATGTGGGCCGTCTCGGCCCCCATCAGCCATTTGATTTTTGCGCTTTTTTCCTTTATTTCGGTGCCGCTCATCGCTCTCATACCGGTCTTCTCGTTTTCTGCAGGTATTCTCTTCATCACTCATCCTCTGCAGCCCTGTGGGTAGCACTCCCTAGGGTCGCAGGGGCTTGAGACTTCGGGCCCTCTCCCCCATCCATCCCCATGGTACCACTCCCGGGTTTGCGCGTGTGGGCAGAACCTCGTGGGCACCCCTGATTCGCCCTGCGGTATCACCCCAAAGGGCGTACAGGGGCATACAGCAGGGACGGGACCTCCGCAGCGCTTTTGGAATCCGATGGGGCCCGCATCGCTGCCTTCTCCTGCAGGGGGGCTCCTTTTCCCCATCCTGATGTCCACTTCCCTGCCTCAGCACGCTGCTCCCCCAGAGCTCGCAGTCTTCCAGGACAGGGCGCTGCACACAGGCAGGGGCAGAGCACCCTGCCTGCACCGCATCCATCGCTGGGCCCGGCGACGCCGAGATCAGGTAGGACCGACCTTCTCCTACCTTCTTCCCTTGGCTGCTCCAAAATTTAGGCCCCGGTCTCGGCCTAGTCGCTCCTGCGTCCTAGCCACGCCCCCCCACTGCAGCGCTATTGGCCGCCGGATGTCAGTCTCAGTCTCCTCCCACCGCTCAGCCTCCTGGCTTATAGTGGGGGCTGTGGATACTCCGTTTTTTTTTGCGCCTTAACGAGGCCCCTCCCCCAGCCTCCTCCAGCGTCCCCTCGCCATTTTAGCCTGCTCCTGGTCTCCTGAGGCTGCAGCGCGCTGGCGATCTCTCTCTCTGGCCATGCTCAATCCTGGACTCCCTCTTCTGGACTGGTGGGCAGCACACAGGACCTGGTTAAGCTCTGCTCCTACGGAGTAGCCCTCACTAGGTAGCATTCACTTAGTTTAGGGACGATTTTAACCCTCTCCTGTCTCCTTCCTAGCAGCCCCAGGGGGAGTACTTTTTTTCATGCTAAGTCCGCCCGACCCAAGCAGGCCCCTTTTGCCTTATTTTTTGCATGCTCCTCCTGCAAAACCAAATTTCCCCTAGGCTAGGACGCCCCGCTATGCTCCAGCTGTTCTGCAGACTCGCAGCCTCCGCAGGACTCCTCGGCCAATGCTTTTGATACCGCAGCCGCCGCAGCGCCAGATGCTACAGGGCCCTGCGTCCCGCCCCCCCCCGACTGGCTGGCGTCCCTGTCTCAGTCCGTAGATTCCCTCCCTGAGGCTTCTCGGACCATTGCGCAAGTTCTGCGCCTGCTGCCGTCGCTCGCCCAGACTCCCGCAGACCCGACGCAATCGCCTCCGGAGCAGGTGAGCCCCGTCGCAGGTACCTCCTCGGCTGCTCAGAAGTGGACCCGCCAGGTCTCGTCTTCAGCGTCTTCTCAGGTTTCACCTTCATCCCCAGGTCCAGATTATCATTCCTCCCAGGAGTCTTCCGACCGCTCCAATGATGATTCAGATGCAGCACCCCTGCTGGATTCAGAGCAGGCAGCTGATGTTCGGCGCATGGTGAATAGCCTGGTAGAAACAGTAAACCAGACCCTAAAGGTACAGGTGGACCCCATCTCCTTCCAGAGCACCCAGGTCTCTTTTAAGCGGATGAAGCGGGCCCAGAGCGCATTCAGCGGACATCCAGAATTCGCTGAGTTACTGCGCAACCACAGGCAACAGCCGGACAAGGTATTTACCAGCGGTAAGTCCATTGATTTACATTATCCCTTTCCTGAAGGGCTTCGAAAGGAATGGGCAGGCTCCCCTGTGGTCGACCCCCCAATCTCCCGCCTGTCTTCTCACACAGTCCTTCCGCTCATTAACGGTACATCTCTCAAGGACCCCACGGACCGTACTATTGACAGGTTGGCCCGTTCCGCCTTCGAGGCAGCGGGCACATCCCTCTCACCGCCCTTTGCCTCGGTTTGGGTTGCGAAGGCACTGATGTCCTGGGCGGACACGCTACGCTGCGGACTCCGCACCATTTCTGCCAAATCCGGATCTGGTCCACATCTCTTCGCAGATTTAACTCGCGGGTGAGTACCTGCTCAACGCAGCTCTGGCATCTGCCAAGTGCGCGGCCCAGGCCTCCAGCAACAATGTGGCCATCCGTCGAGCCCTCTGGCTCCGGTCCTGGAACACGGATGCGGCTTCTAAGAAATCGCTGACTTCCCTGCCCTTCCTGGGGGAACGTCTTTTCGGAGATAAGCTGGACAAGTTGATCTCCGAAGCGACGGGAGGAAAGAGTACATCCCTCCCCCAATTTCGCCCCAAGCGCGTCCAGAATCGGCGCCCCACCGCTCATTTCCGGCCCTTTCGCAGCTTCAACAACCCACCCCAGCCTCGGAAAAGCCGCTCTCCTCCGAGAGACATGAGGACCCCGTCATTCAAGACCAATCCAGCCTGGCGTTCACGTCCCCGCCAGGCCACGAAGTCCTCTTCCGGTTACCGTCGTCGCTCCTCCAAGTGACTCGCGGTCGGCGCGCAACAACACCAGACTCGTGGGAGGGCGTCTGTCTCGTTTCCAGCATGTGTGGATCCCCCTGACCGTGGATGCCTGGGTCAGAGAGATCATCGTCTCAGGCTACAAAATAGAATTCGATTCAAAGCCACCGAGACGTTTTTTCCAATCTCGCCCTCCCGAGTCTCCCGCGCGGGCTCGCGCGTTCTTTCACTCCATAGAATCCCTCCTTCAAGCCGGAGTCGTGGTACCAGTCCCTCCCTCAGAACGTTTCAAGGGGTTCTATTCCAACCTTTTCATGGTCCCCAAGAAGGATGGCTCTGTCCGCCCCGTTCTCGACCTAAAGCTTCTCATCAACAGGTCAGTGAGGCCTCGGCCGTTTCGAATGGAGTCCCTCCGCTCCGTGATCGCGTCCATGGAGGTCGGTGAATTCCTGGCGTCGCTGGATATTCAAGATGCCTATCTTCACGTCCCTATAGCCACCTCTCACCAACAGTTCCTCCGCTTTGCGATAGCGGAGGATCACTTCCAGTTCACGGCTCTTCCTTTCGGCCTCGCATCCCCCCCCCAGAGTCTTACGAAGATCATGGCGGCTGCCATGTCCGTCCTACATTCCAGAGGTGTCATGGTCATTCCGTACTTGGGCGATATGTTGATCAAAGGTTCTTCCTTCGAGGACTGTCATCTTGGGGTTCAGGTCACGATAGACACCCTTTCACGGTTAGGGTGGCTGATAAATCGGAAGAAGTCCTCTCTGACCCCGGCCCGATGGATCACCTTTTTAGGCATGGTATTCGATACCACCCAAGGGCGGGTTTTCCTCACACAGGAGAAGATGTCCTCCCTGCAACGAGGCCTCTGCGTTCTCCGACGTCAGCGCCAGATCTCCATCAGGTTCGGCATGCGAGTCCTCGGTCGTATGGTGGCGGCGATGGAAGCGGTACCCTTTGCCCAGTTCCACCTTCGGCCTCTCCAGCTGGCCTTGCCGATGAAGCGGGACAGATCTCCCTTTTCTCTGGACCGCAGGTTTCATCTTTCGCCGGAGACCCGCCACTCGCTTCGTTGGTGGATCAATCAACGCAACCTCGCAATAGGAAGGTCATTCCTCCCGCTCCACTGGAAAATAGTGACCACCGATGCCAGTCTCCAAGGCTGGGGGGCAGTGTTCCGGCATCACACAGCGCAAGGGCGATGGACGCCACGAGAGAGTTGTCTCCCGATCAACATTCTGGAGATAAGAGCCATCCGGCTAGCCTTGCAGCAGTTTCGGCACCTAGTACAGGGTTGCCCGGTCAGAATCCAGTCGACAATGCCACGGCGGTGGCGTACATCAACCACCAGGGAGGCACAAAGAGTGTCGGGGCGATGCGAGAAGTCAAGAAGATTTTGCACTGGGCCGAGTGTCATCACTCCCTGATCTCAGCGGTACACATCCCCGGCATGGACAATTGGGCGTCAGACTTACTCAGCAGGGAAGGCCTCGCCTCCGGCGAATGGTCCCTCAACAGGGAAGTCTTCAACCAGATCTGCGACAGATGGGGAGTTCCGGATGTGGACCTAATGGCCTCCCGGTTCAACTGTCAGGTTCCGCAATTTGTAGCGCGGTGCCGCTACCACTTGGCGTTAGGAGTCGACGCCCTCACCCTATCATGGAGCCAGTTCAGTCTCCCGTACATCTTCCCTCCGCTCCCTCTGATCCCGAGGGTCCTCAAGAAGATCAAGGCAGAAGGAATACCAGTCATTCTGGTGGCTCCGGACTGGCCCAGGCGAGCATGGTTCGCGGAACTCACTCAGCTCCTCGCAGACGCTCCGTGGCGCCTTCCAGACCGTCCAGATCTTCTGCAGCAGGGACCTCTTTTCCATCAGAACTCAAAGGTCCTAAATTTGACGGCCTGGCTATTGAATCCTGGGTTCTAGCTCAAGCTGGTTTTTCTTCTAGGGTGATACAGACAATGATTAGGGCCAGGAACCCATCTTCATCAAGAATATACTACCACACGTGGAAAGTCTTCTTCAGGTGGTGTGAGGAACACAGCATTTCTTTCCTCTCGACTTCTCCCTTCCGTCATTATTGGCATTCTTGCAGACAGGCCTAGATGCGGGTCTCTCGCTTGCCACACTAAAGGGCCAGGTATCGGCTCTGTCAATCCTGTTTCAGAAGCCACTCGCCTCTCGCCCACAGGTTAAGACCTTCATCCAGGGAGTTGCCCACCTGGCTCCGCCGTATCGTCGGCCTCTAGAGCCGTGGGACCTTAATCTAGTCCTAGGGTCACTTCAAGGTCCTCCCTTCGAGCCCTTGCGGGATTCTTCCCTTTCTCACCAGTCTTGGAAGGTGGTGTTCCTCGTTGCCATCACTTCTATTTGAAGGACGTCAGAGCTGGCAGCTCTCTCTTGTCGTGCCCCCTTTTTGGTTTTTCACCAGGACAAAGCGGTTCTCCGGCCAGATCCCTCCTTTCTGCCAAAGGTGGTCTCACCGTTCCATCTAAACGAAGAAATTGTCCTTCCGTCCTAATGTCCTGGCCCCTCTCACAGCCTGGAGAGGTCCTTGCACACCCTCGACCTGGTGCGCACCCTCAGAATTTACGTCTCCAGGACCGCGCCGTTCCGTAAGTCGGATGGTCTGTTTGTCCTTCTTTCTGGTCCCAAGAGGGGTACGTCTGCATCCAAGGCCACGATTGCCAGATGGATCCGTTCCGCCATATCTGAGGCCTATCGGATTCGGGACAGGTCTCCGCCGCGGGGGGTAAGGGCGCACTCTACCCGGGCAGTGGAAGCCTCTTGGGCGATTAGGCATCAGGCGTCGGCCGACCAGGTTTGCAAGGCCGCCACCTGGTCTAGCCTGCATACCTTTACTAGGTTCTACCATGTTCACACCCAAGCATCGGAAGATGCCAGTTTTGGGAGAAAGGTCTTGCAGGCGGCAGTTGCACACCTGTAACAGGGTGAGAGCATTCGATTATTGTACAAGCCCGCCGAGGGAGGTCGTTTTTTTCTTCCTATCTGCGCTGCTTATGTATTCCCACCCAGGGACTGCTTTTGGACGTCCCATGGTCCTGTCTCTCCCAATGAAACGATAGAGAAAGTAGGATTTTTGTGTACTCACCATAAAATCTCTTTCTCTGAGTCTTCATTGGGGGACACAGCACCCACCCTGCTAGTGTTTTTGGTTGTTTAATTGCATTTGCCTGCCATTTTCTGCGGTCTTATGTTCATAGACCACTTGTTCGCACGGCTGCATTATTTTAGTTATAACCTTGTTTTATGTATGGTGATTCTGGTACTCCTCCTACTGCTTGTGCACCAAACTGATCTGGGTCCGCCTCCGGCTCAGGGTGTATACTGCTAGGGAGGAGCTAACTTTTTGTGTCTACCTAGTGTCAGCCTCCTAGTGACAGCAGCATAACCCATGGTCCTGTGTCCCCCAATGAAGACTCCGAGAAAGAGATTTTACGGTGAGTACACAAAAATCCTACTTTCCATTGGTTACCAGCTTACTGCAGGCTGCCAGTGATGGCTCCCTGCACACTGTAGCTGTAAAAAGCCCTGCTTTTGGTGATCGAACCGTTCTCGAACGTAGCTCGAACTGTCGAGCTTTTAGCAAAAAGCTCGAGTTCGATCTCGAGCACCCCCAAAATCACTCGAACATGAAAGTGACGAACCTCGAACATCGCTCATCTTTACTCAAGACCCGGTCCACACTAATAAGCAGCACTGTGAATTGTCTCATGTATAAAAACTTAGTTACATCTTATTGTATAATTTGCCACTCAATATGTAATCATCCTTTAACACTATTTCACTGTCTATATATAAAAATAATACATTTTAAGTGCAATGCATAAGGCAGCTTTCACATTGTGTTCTGATCTCCGTTCAGTGGTCTCGTTGGGGCTCCCATGCAAACCCCCTGAACGCAATATTAAAGGGGCCTTACTTGTAGTGCTGTAAAAAAATATTTTCTCCCCAATTTCATATTTTTTTATGTATATTTGACACATGTTTTAGATCATACTTTTTTATGACATAAAATGCTGTTTTTACATTAGTATTTTAATTTAATGCAAAAAAAAATAAATGAAAATGCTGTTCCTATCCGACCCTTTGTGGGAAAAGTAATTGCCCCAATAGAAAAGTCAGTTAGCCAAATTTAATTGGTGACTGGATTCAATTTTACTAGCCACACCAGCCATTTTTACTTCTAAACCTTTGACTGTAAACATCACTTATCACTTAGAAACTGTATGGCAATGTGAAACGAGCTAGAAGGTCTCAAAAGCTACTGACAAAACAACATTCTAAAGAGTTTAAAATACAGATGTGAGAAAAGTTACAGAATTTTTACAATCTGTGAACTCACCAATTTACAAATTAATTATTAAGGTTCTTGAACTGCAGCAAACCACACTGGCACCCATTATCCACAAAGTAAATAAAACGTAGCACAGTGGTGAGCCTTCCTATTAGTGGTTTGTCCATGAAAATTTTAGATTGCATTGAAGTCTTAATACAACCCTAATTAACATAAAAAAATGGAGGTCTCACTTTTCTAAGCTGAGGTCAATATGCATGATTCTACAATAAGAAGGACTAAGAAAAAAATGGCACTTATGGAATAATTGTGTGACGCCCTGGACTAGCCAGGTAGTCACAGACAAAACACCACACACACCCCCTCCCCTGGATAGTCACACCAGTCAGACAAAAACCCTTGTTGCCTCCCTCCAGGGTCTGAGGTCCACACCAGGTGGGGCGGAGCCAGGCGGTTGGCCCCACCCACCGAGGAGTTCACAGGTCTGGAGGCGGGGAAAGTGACAGATCTGAGTAGACAGTGAAAGTGAGAGGTCAGAAACTGTCGGTGTCTGGGTAGGGGCCCAGACACAAACAGCAAGGTTGGCAGACGGTGGTGGCTGTCTGCAGGAGTTAGTGGACCTCTGCAGAACCGTAGGACTGGGGTCGGGTGGTGGCCCGCCGGTACCGAACCGGGGAGTGGAGTGAAGCTAAGCACACAGGCAGGGCCATCGGACCCCGACTAGGCTTAAAGCCGCCGACAACGGTCAAATCCGAGTGTGACCGGAACCCCAGGGGTTTCCTAACAACAATGACCCGACAGAAGGCAACAGTCCACACCGTGAGGATATACAGCCACGGCCATAGGCTAGAGATCCAAGGGCCAGCGCCTGTGGGCAAAACGGGTTAATTCGGTACCTATACGCTGGGGAGCGGACTACCGGTGGGCAACCACAGGAGTCAGAACATTCTAACAGGTGCAGGGAAAGACAGCCACCATCAGCCGTCCCGGGAGAGCACAAAAACACTGCAGCCGGCTGCTGAACCCGTCCATCCAGCCGTTTGGTTTACCAGAAACTTTGTCATTGACTGCCTGAGTGAGTACACCAGTGCAATCCGGCACCGTGCTGCGATGCCCCTGCAACCCTGCATCCTAGCCATCCAACCTCCCTGTTACACCACCGGGCACCGGGATCACCAACCCCTACCCACGGAGGGGACAACATCCTAGCTGCTCCCTACCATCGCTCCCGGGATCCCCGTCACCAGCAGCGGTGGTGCCCTTTATCACCACGACCCGTGGGTGGCGTCACAAACTATCTCCCAAAACAAACCACCCCCTTTTCACTCGTGGACGACGAGCGCTGCTCGAGTCCTTGGGTCCGGCCCACCACTTGAGCCACCGAGCAGCAGCAGAAGCCCCGGACCTGAGCGTGGCGAGCGCGTCCCCTCCGCCCACGACAACTGCAATATGCTGACCACAGCTGACCAAAAAAACCTATGCCTGCTTGTTTTGCTTTTGCCCTCCCCAACATCTACATGGCATCTAAAACTTTTGAGATAATATTCTGTGCACTAGTAAGTCGAAAGTAGATCATTTTGGAACTCATGGATTCTGTTATCTGGTGTAAAGCTGATACCGTATTCCACATCATACCAACAGTCAAATCAGGAGGTGGTAGTGTGCTGCTTTGGTTCTGCAGGACCTGGCCTTGTCATAATTAATAGAACAATGCATTTTATCATAAAAAGTCCTGAAGGAGAATGTCTGCCTGTAGATTTGTGACCTGTAATGCAACAAGAAAATTATCTGAAGCATATAAGCAAGTCCACCTCTGAATACCTCAAAGACGAAAAATTATGGGTCTTGGAGTTGCCATGTTAAAATCCACACTTGAATACCATAAAGATACTCTGGTAAGATTTTAATAGTCAGTTCTTGCTCTAACATTCTCCAATGTAGGCAAATTTTAAAAAAATATTCCACAATTATGTAAAAGACTAATAAATTCTCACAAATGTTTGACCGTAGTTGTTACTGCCAAAGGTGATGCAAGTTTGTTTAGGGCCAATTACTTTTTCATGTGTGCGACACAGGTTCTGAATAAATTATTATCTCTAATAAATGGAATGATCATACAAAAGCCACGTTTTGTGGCTACTTATGTTGTTTTCATCTTAGAATAAAACTACTAGGATGATCTGAGATATTTCTTAGTTTTAATAGTTTTAAAATTGAAAGAAGAAATCCACGGAGTTTAACCTGCAATCTAACACACTGATCTAGAGGATAACAAAAACTCCATAGGCCTAATATGCTAATTGCCCCATGTAGGAGAAAAAAAATCTCTTGCCAACTCCGGATAGGGTAATTATACTAGTTTTCTGGATCCAGGACCTTTTTCCAAAATGTACTATCATAATCTGTAATACATTTTTCTGAAAAGGCACCCTCTTTGGACTTGTTTAGTGAATCGACTATTACAACATGTTGTGGCAAACAGGTCCATAGCTTTATTACTTGTCCAGTACAGAATCTACATCTATGAAGATGATTAAAGCTTATTTACTCTAATCATAGAGGAAGCCCAACTGTGACCATTGCAGGTCCAGGCATACAAAGATCATTTCAAAGATCTCTGTACTGTCGCTTTTTATACTGGATTTGTATCTTGTAATAATATCGTACAGATCCTACTCCTTCATTTTTCCAAAAGGAGGAACCCTAAATTTGTTAATCTGTCTTGATATTGCAAGATGTCCATCTATTCCTTTAAAGACCTGTGAGACTGTGACTGGGGTTATCTATGACGGCCGGTATGTCTCGCCCCGGTTGTGCTCACTCCATGATAGAAAGTAAATCCACTCTAGGGTTAATGCTGTTTCCCTACAGGCTGAAGGAAGGGTTAAATGGAAACAGGAACAAGGGCAGGTGTGCCGGGTGTGAGGGAGTGAACAGAACTCCCTGAGTTCTCTGCTGGAGAGGCACATGTATATTGTTGTGGACTTTTGTTTGGACATTAAACCGTGTGCTGTGAACCTTAATGCCTGGATCCCGTGTCTTCTGCTGCACAGCCGACCACGCTACCTCACATATGGTGGAGAATCGGCGGGCATGCCAGCCGGTGAGGTGTAGCATCCATCCCTGGTGACCCAGTAGCACATGTCCTGGATTCGAGCGGCTATACTACAGCCCAAACCCGGTGACGCCATGGAGGACATACTAAAGCAGCTGGCTCAGGCTAATGCACAGCAAAAACAGGCTAATGCACAGCTACAAGAGGCTAATGCACAGCAGCAGCAGACCAATGCACACCTGCTCCGGGCGTTGGAACGTCAGCAGCAATCCTTGCAAGGGCAGGACAAAAGGCACCAAGAACAGCTGGTTCAGGCCAATGCACGTCAGCAGCAAGCCTTGCAATTGCAGGAACAAAGACATCAAGAACAGATGGTTCTCCTGGCCAAGTCGATCCGGGCCGGATCGGCAGCAACAACCCCAGGACCGGGTGACGACGGCAGCGTCCGGAAAGCGGTGAGACAAGCGTTGCAAAAGATGACCCCGGGGGATGATGTGGAAGCGTTCCTGGCGGTGTTTGAGCGGGTGGCCGAGCGGGAAAAGCTGCCGACCCCCCAGTGGGCTGAGGTATTGTCACCCTATCTGACGGGGGAACCCCAAAAAGCGTACCTGGACCTCTGTACCGAGGACGCCATTGACTATGTGACCCTGAAAGCCGAAATACTGGCTCGGTTGGGGGTGAATACCTATGTACGGGCTCAGCGGGTAAATCAGTGGTTCTATGAGGAAGCCAAACCCGTACGCTCCCAGGCCTATGACTTGTTGCATCTTGTAAAAAAGTGGTTGCAGCCTGACACTCTGAGCCCGGCGCAAATGGTGGAAAGGGTAGTAGTGGATCGTTTTGTGCGCACTTTACCCGTCACCGTTCAACGGTGGGTAGGACAGGGTGACCCGAGTACCCTGGACCAATTAGTGTCCCTGGTAGAGCGGCATGTGGCTACGCAGGACTTGATACGGGACACTGAGACTTTGCGTACCGCCCGTCGGTCCGGCCCCTCCAAGCCTAGGGCCAAGGACCCACCGCTGACAACGGTGCAGGAGTCCCCTACCGTCCCGTCTGAGGCCGCGGCCGCCATTCCTGAGGTCTGGAAGGTTCTGTACCCTAAACGACAACCCATCAAGGGGGTTTCCGTCCCCATTAGATGTTGGCGATGCCAGCGGGTGGGACATATGGAAGCCCAGTGTCCACTCACCACGGAGCCCATGGATTGTGGGGTTACCCGGCGGGGTTCAATGTATGCTCAGGTGGTGTGTACCGCTGACCTGGTCTCCCCAGAGACGGAGCCCCACTTGTGCCAAATACAGGTGAATGGATGTCCGGTTACAGGATTGTTGGATTCCGGAAGCTTAGTGACCCTTGTGCGATCCACCTTGAGGGCTAAAGTAAAGGCCACAGGACGTACCGTGGGGGTGGTTTGCATACATGGGGACCGCCGAGACTATCCCACAGGGATTGTCACCATCACAGCACCTTGCGGTCAGGTGCAACATGAGGTGGGACTTCTTAACACTCTTCCCTATGACGTGATCCTAGGAAGGGATCTGCCCTATTTTTGGACTTTATGGAAGGGACCCCCTAAGTCTCCTCAGATATTGGTCAGTCCGGGACCTGAGCCCTACAATCCTGAATCCGGGACACCTGCCGTAGGGGTCCCCATGATAGGGACAGAATGTGAACCCGATAGGTCGCCCCTAGAGGTATTGGCAGGAGAGGCTGAGACGGTCGAACCCATCCCGGAGTTGGAGGCGTCCCCGGATACGTTTGGGACTGCCCAACTCCAGGACCCTACATTAATACATGCCCGGAGTCGGGTGACAGTAATTGACGGGGTGGCACAGCTGCCCGGTGCCCAGGTAAGGTACCCCCATTTCGCTCTTAAGCAGGATTTACTCTACCGGGTAGATGAAATACGGGGCTTGGGGGTAGAGCAGTTGGTGGTGCCCCAGCCGCATCGTCGGCGGGTCCTCGACTTGGCTCATAAACACCTGATGAGTGGCCACCTAGGGGTCAAGAAAACGCAGGAGCGAATATTGCAAAGGTTCTATTGGCCCGGAGTCTTTGGGGAGGTAAAACGGTTCTGCGAAACCTGCCCGGAGTGTCAGCTTACCGCACCCCTGACCCATTTTCGCAGTCCGTTGGTACCGTTACCCATTATAGAAGTCCCTTTTGAACGGATAGGGATGGATCTGGTGGGGCCCCTCGTAAAGTCCGCTCGAGGGCACCAACACATCCTAGTGATCGTTGACTATGCCACCCGGTATCCCGAGGCGATACCTCTCAGACATACTGCAGCAAAGCTTATAGCTCGGGAGTTGTTTGCTGTGTTCTGCCGGGTGGGGTTGCCCAAGGAGATCCTTACGGATCAGAGGACCCCATTCATGTCTAAAGTGACCAAAGAGCTATGCCGGCTACTCCAGATCAAGCAGTTGCGTACGTCTGTGTATCATCCTCAAACGGACGGTTTAGTCGAGCGTTTCAATAAAACCCTGAAAACCATGCTCAAAAGGGTAATTTCAAAAGACGGGAAAGACTGGGATATGATGCTTCCCTATTTGATGTTTGCCATCCGTGAGGTGCCACAGGCATCCACGGGGTTTTCGCCTTTTGAATTGTTATACGGGCGACATCCCCGGGGATTGTTGGACCTGGCAAAGGAAACATGGGAGCAAGAGCCCACCCCCCATAAAAGTGTGATTGAACACATTTTGGGTATGCAGAACCGCATAAGCGCGGTCATGCCAATTGTGAAGGAGCATTTACAGGAGGCTCAGGCCGCGCAAAGCGGCCGCTACAATAGACAAGCCACCGTGCGGACCTTTAAACCCGGGGATCGGGTGTTGGTATTAATCCCCACAGCGGAGAGTAAATTCCTGGCTCAGTGGCAAGGCCCCTACGAGATAAAGGAAAGAGTCGGGGTGGTTAACTATAAAGTATTGCAGCCCGGTAGGCGGAAACCTGAACAAATATACCATGTCAACCTATTAAAACCTTGTTAGGAACGGGAAAGCCTGATGGCTGTTTTTTCCCCATCTCCCTCCTCTTCGGGTCGTTCACATCCGGCTCCAGCGACCTCCGGAGAGGACAAACTGGAAGTAAGGATTGGAGAAGCCCTCACCAAGACTCAGAGGCGAGAGGCCAGACGGTTGGTTCAGCAGAACCCCGATGTCTTCTCCGAGCTGCCCGGTAGGACCAGTCTGATACGACATGATATTGTCACCGAGCCCCACCTGAAGGTACGCCTGAAGTCATACCGGGTACCAGAGGCTCGACGACAAGCCATATCGGAGGAAGTAAAGACAATGTTACACCTGGGGGTCATAGAAAAATCCCGGAGTGAATGGGCTAGTCCGATTGTCCTAATACCAAAACCCGATGGCTCCTTAAGGTTCTGCAATGACTTTAGGAGATTGAACGAAATATCCAAGTTCGATCTCTACCCCATGCCCCGGGTGGATGAGCTGATTGATAGGCTGGGACAGGCACGGTATTTTACCACGCTCGACCTGACCAAGGGGTACTGGCAGGTGCCACTGACGGAGTCCGCCAAGGAGAAAACCGCTTTTGTTACGCCGGAGGGTCTCTTCCACTATGTTGTCTTGCCTTTTGGGTTACATGGCGCTCCGGCCATGTTCCAGAGGTTGATGGACTTAGTGCTGGAACCCCACCAGGCGTATGCATCAGCGTACCTTGATGACATCATTATTTACAGCTCCGATTGGCAGACCCACTTGGAACAGGTACAAGCGGTGGTGGACGCGCTTCGAACAGCCGGATTGACAGCCAATCCCAAGAAATGTGCGTTGGGACTCACGGAAGCCCGCTACTTGGGCTACGTGATAGGCCAAGGAGTGATTAAGCCCCAAATTAACAAGGTTGAGGCGATCCAGAAGTGGCCTAGACCACTGACCACGAAGCAGGTTAGGGCCTTCCTGGGTATCGTGGGGTACTACAGGAGGTTTGTAAAGGATTTTGCGGGACTATCAGCCCCATTGACGGACCTTCTCAAAGGCAAGAAGTCCGTCATGGTGCGCTGGACTCCGCAGGCCGAGGACTCCTTCCGGGCCCTGAAGGGGGTCCTGTGCGGACAGCCCGTTCTCGTACACCCTGATTTCCGGAAGGAGTTTATAGTACAGACTGACGCCTCAGAGGTCGGCCTGGGGGCAGTGTTGTCTCAGGTGGTTCAGGGGAAGGAACACCCCGTCACCTTCTTAAGTAGGAAGCTCACCCCTCCCGAGCGGAATTATAGCGTAGTGGAGAAGGAGTGCCTGGCGATCAAGTGGGCCTTGGAGTCCCTACGCTATTACCTGCTGGGACGGCAGTTTCGCTTGGTGACGGATCACTCTCCACTGGTCTGGATGAGGTCCGCCAAGGAACGGAATGCCCGGGTTACCCGGTGGTTCCTTTCTCTGCAGAACTTCCGGTTTACGGTTGAACATAGGGCTGGTGGGTTGCAGGGCAACGCCGATGCCTTGTCCCGCGGCCCGTGTTTGATGGCGGGAGTTCAACCCCGCATGCTTGAACTGAGGGGGGGGTATGTGAGACTGTGACCGGGGTTATCTATGACGGCCGGTATGTCTCGCCCCGGTTGTGCTCACTCCATGATAGAAAGTAAATCCACTCTAGGGTTAATGCTGTTTCCCTACAGGCTGAAGGAAGGGTTAAATGGAAACAGGAACAAGGGCAGGTGTGCCGGGTGTGAGGGAGTGAACAAAACTCCCTGAGTTCTCTGCTGGAGAGGCACATGTATATTGTTGTGGACTTTTGTTTGGACATTAAACCGTGTGCTGTGAACCTTAATGCCTGGATCCCGTGTCTTCTGCTGCGCAGCCGACCATGCTACCTCACAGACCCATGACGTACTGGGTACGTCATGGATCATGTCACTATCAGCGCCACAGCCTGCTGCGGGCAGGCCGCGGAGATCCGCACACATATCAGCTGATTTCAACAGCTGACGTGTGTCTGCTTTCCACCCGCAACTTTTAACCTCTTACATCTCGCTGCTAAAATCTGGTAGCGAGATGAATATGCGTGCGGCCATTACTTTTACTTACCCCACCCCCACCAAAAGTCACGTGCATGATCACGTGATTTCTGGTGGTTGCCATGGTAGCACAGCGTGATGTAATGATGCTTGTAGCTAACATGAGTCACTTTCTCTCAGTGCCAACATAATCCCAGCACTGAGAGTAAAGCAGCATATCTGCAGATCTCAGCTCTGTAGCTGAGTTCTGAAGATATGGAAGAGCGATCAGATTGATGATCCATATAGTCCCCTAAGGGGGCTAGTGAAGTAAAAAAAAACTTGAAAGAAAAGTTTTAAAAATATAAAAAAAACCCCTAAAAGTTCAAATTACCCCCCCTTTCGCCCCATTGAAAACTAAAGGGTTAAAAAAATAAAAAAATACACACATATTTGGTATCGCTGTGTTCAGAAATGCCCGATCTATCAAAATATAAAATCAATTAATCTGATTAGTAAACAGCGTAGGGACAAAAAAATTCCAAACGCGAAAATTACGTTTTTTGGCCTCTGCAAGTTTTGCAATAACAAGCGATCAAAATGTAGCATCTGCGCAAAAATGGTACCATTAGAAATGTCAGCTTGGGATGCAAAAAATAAGCCATCACTGAGCCATAAATCCTGAAAAATGAGAACGCTATGGGTTTCTGAAAATGGCGCAATACGTGCGCCGCTTTTTTTGGACAAACTTGTGATTTTTTTTTAACCCCTTAGATACAAGTGAATCTATTCATGTTTAGTGTCTATAAACTTGCATCGACCTGAGACATCATTCACAACACATCAGTTTTACCATATAGTGAACATGGTGAATAAAATATCCCAAAAACTATTGTGCGATCACACTTTTTTTGCAGTTTTTCCACACTTGGAATTTGTTTTCTATTTTCCAGTACACTATAAGGTAAAATTTATGGATTCATTTAGAAGTCCAACTTGTCTCGCAAAAAATAAGTTCTTATATGGCAAGATTGACAGAAAAATAAAAAAGTTACAGCTCTTGGAAGAAAGGGAGCAAAAAAACCAACGGAAAAACACAAAACACCCGGGGCTGAAGGGGTTAATAGCCTTGGTTGCGCTTCTCTGCAGCCACTCTAGTTTAGCTATCACCTTAATGTAAATACTTGGGTGCTCGTTAGTCTAATCAAGCAATTTCTAATGCTCGGGTGCTCGCCTCAAATAATGGAAGTCAGTTGGAAACTCAAGCATATTTCCAGTAGATCCACCATCCATCCATTTCTCTTCTATCTAAATCTAATCTTATCAGTAACAGGTCTCATCTGCTATCTCAGTAATGATAGTCTGACAAGATATGAATTTCATTTGTACTATAGATTTAAAAAAATAAAATAAAAATGGTTATGCTTTAAAGAACAGATTCTTTACTTTATGAAAAAAAAAGAAAAATTCATCTCACCCGTGTATGAATGGGTTGCACGCAGTCCACCAGACAGGCAGGTCCATAGGAGTTAAGCAAAGCAAGGGAAGGAGTAAATACGTGCGGTGAATAAATCAGTTTATTGATACAAAATTAGTTACAAAATTTATATATAATAATGAGAAGCATTAATTCGGAAGTGATACATACAATGGTCCCCGTGGATCCTCCCAACCACTGGTATATATATCCTGACGAGTAGCTAAGTATATTAAAAAGTACGGCAGATAACTGTGGTTCAATACATAGGAGTGTAGAACAGAAGGAGGTAGGGACTCAGCACCGATGCCAGGATAGAAAAAAATATCCAAGGAGGTATAAAACGTAGAAACCTTTATGCAAACATTTTAAAATTTCAATGGTTCCATAACAACGTCATGGCTTGACGCGTTTCGGACAGTAAAAGGTATGAATAAGTCATCTTCTTTACTTTATAGTGACATATAAATAATTAAAAATAATTAAAAAAAAAAAAACCAGCCTCCTACACCCCTTTGGCTATATTCACACAGCGTTCTTTCACAAATTCACAGTTCAGTCAAAAAAAATTAACAATCTTCTGCATTAGCTTTATGAAATCTCATCGCCTTTGCTGGGGCTGTAAAATTGGCTTTACATTTTTTAGAAATCTCATTAAATACGAAGCAAAAAAGTTCTGCAAAAATGCAATGTGTGAACATAGCCTTAACAGCCGGGCCATCTTTCGCCGTATTTTCCTGTCCCCTATGACTACAGTAGATGACAAACTATAGTGGCAAATAAAACTATAGCCGCCGTTAATCACTGGTAAATGTAATTGTAATATTTTACTACATTATCTGGGCATGTAGTGTATGTGACATGGTCAGACAAATCCTGTTTAATTTATGAAATAGGGACTCAACCTTACAAAGGCTATGTATGCAGACAATGCAAGAACTGGCAAAAAAAAAAAAAGTAAGAGGGACTCCGATACACCCTGTATTAGACATAATGGAGGGCCTCATACACATTCTGTTAAAATTGTTATCTAGTGGGACTGGTACACTCATAAAGGCTATGCACTAAATGCAAGGGCTGCCAAAAATTAAAAGAGGCGGCAATATTGCCAGAAAGAGACGTAAAGGAGAGACTCCGATTCATTTCCAGTATGATATTACAAAGTATCTGACTCCGCAAATGGCAAAGTCTATGCACTCAGTGCCAGGCCTAACTAGAATTCCAAGGATGGATTGTAATACACAGAGCAAGAGACAGAAAGGAGAGCCTTGGACTAAATTGTGTGTAAATTCTGAAAAGATTCAAACTCCTACCCTGGAACAGCTTGTGCACTCATTGACTATCTAGAATTCCAAGGATGGATTGTACAAACAGCAAGAGACATAGAGGAGAGACTCTGATTAAATTCTGAGGTAATTTGAAAAACATTATCTGCTATCCAACCGACATCTTGTTAACACTGTTCTGCCTTGAGGAGTGTTGTCTTGCGCCCCCCCCCTGCAAAGTGAAACAGTAGGTCTCATGGATGAGTATTTTTGTTTTTCTCTCTCTGCAGGCACAGTTTCACTTGCCCCATGATCTCGACCTGTGTGTGCACCATCATCAGCATGCCAACTTCCCCGTCCTTTACTGCATGGCTGGCGCAGATTTAATTACAGATGCAGTTAACTGATATTAATAGGTAATAGCTAGAGTTGAGTGGGATGCCAATAATCCGGGGCTGGCGGATCATTAACAGACTTAAAAATAAGTCCGATCCGCTCCGGAATCCGGTGCCCATATAAGTCAATGGGGACCGGAATCCGGAGGTTAAAAATGTTTGTGGAGGGGCTAGGGGGCTAGGAGCGAGCGCGGCATACTTACCGAGGCGCTGTCATGGTGGCACACTCCTTCCGGGTCACGCTGTTACCTTCTGGGTCACGCTGTTACCTTCTGGAGCCGACAATTCAATATTCATTGTTTTCCCCGCCCACCAGCGCATGTTGGTTGCACCTAGACACGCCTTCACCCTGAGTGACAGCGTGTCAGCTAACTGCAGCCAATTACAGGCGGCAGGACGGCCGGTGGGCGGGGAAAGTAGTGTGTCCGTCGCAACTGTGACTCCGGCTTTTTTTTTATATATATATATATATATATATAATATTATATATATATATATATATATATATATATATATATTTTAAATAAATAATTAAAAAACCCGATGTGCGGTCCCCCCTAATTTTCATCCTCAGCCATGGTAATGCCGGCTGGGGGCTGGTATTTCAGCCCACAGCCACCCGGTATTGCCGCATGTATTACATGCGGCTATACCGGTACATTACCGGCTCTTCCCAGAGGCGTGATGCGATGCCAGTTTGGGTAATAGGTTTGTGATCGCACAGGCGTCTGTGAGATACCTGCATCACAAACCTGCAAATGAATGTAAATAAACACACAGAGAAAAATCCTTTATTTACAATAAAGTACAAACGCAGCCTCGTTCATTACTTTATTACGCAACACCCTGCAGCTCCGGCGTAATCCAGCGACACATCCGGCTTTGCTACATGTTACAGCTAGCAGCCGTAAAGCACGGCTGCCAGCTCTGAGTATAGCCACTGATTGAGCGGCTGTGACAGGCTGGGCTGTGACATTGTCTCCTCCGCAGCTCCAGCCCCGCCCCTCCTCAGTGCCGGCCCGCCCCCCGCAGCACGGGTCCGCTCTCACTGACCTCTAGCAGTAGCAGGACCACTCGCAGACACTCGGCTCTGCTGTACTGCCAGCGTGAGCCGTGTGTCATGGGATGGGATCGCACCAGTGTAAAATCGCATCGGTGCACGCGGAGACAGATAGCGGAGGAGATGGGGAGAAAGTGCTCCCTCTATCTTCTCCGCTCCTGTGATGCGAGTGCAAGATCGCATCACAGTTGCATGACCCTCGGCTGACACCCGCAGCAGAGGGTCATTTGCATATCGCTTTTAATGCTGTCGCATCAAAAGCGGTATGGAAGTGTACAAGAGCCCTCAGACGTGTGTGGGTGATGCAATGTCAGACTCGTGCGGGTCTGACATCACACAGCACAGCCTGCCACTGTGTGAGCATGAGCATGCATGTACCTAGAAACACATGCACGCTCCTGTCAGATGTGTGCGGCTGTGCTGCGATATCAGACTCGTGCGGGTCTGACATGACTTCACACGGCACCGCTTGCCACTGTCTGAACATGAGCGTGCATGTACCTAGAAACACATGCACACTCCTGTCAGATGTGTGCGTGGGTGATGCAATGTCAGACTCGTGCGGGTCTGACATGACATCACACAGCACAGCCTGCCACTGTGTGATCATGAGTGTGCATGTACCTAGAAACACATGCACGCTCCTGTCAGATGTGTGTGCGGCTGTGTTGCGATGTCAGACTTGTAAGAGTCCCTCGCTGTGAGTGCTGCCTAAAATAAACCACATGCGTTTTTGTTTTTTTTTAAAATTTAAATAAATAATAAAAAAATAAAACGACATGTGGTCCCCCCCAATTTTCATTCCCAGCCATGATAACGCCGGCTGGGGGCTAGTATATCCTTAGTCCGCAGCTGCCCGGTATATATCTATTAGATGTGGCCATTCTGGGGCAATATCGGCTCATCTTGATTGCCCTGGTGCGGTGGCAATCAAGGTAACAGCAGGGGTTAATAACAGCGCACGGCTGGTACTAAACCCCAGGTTTGTGATCGCACAGGCGTCTGTGAGATATCCGCATCACAAACCTGTAAATGACAGTGAATAAACAAGACACAGAGAAATCCTTTATTTGGAATAAAATACAAATGCAGCCTCCTCCTTCACCACTTTATTAACCCCAACACAGCCCTCCAGCGCCGACTTAATCCACACGAGATCCAGCGAAGACACATCCAGCTCTGCTACATGTCAGAGTGAGCAGCCATAGAGCACGACTGCCCGCTCTAAGTGCAGCGTAGTACTGACCGAGATAAGCAATGACTGCACGGCAGAGCTGTCACAGGCTGGGGGCGCGTCAGCTAGGAACCAATCACAGCTGAGAGGACGGCCGGTGGGCGGGGAAAACATGGAATGCTGTGTGATTGTGTGCACAGCACAGAAAGTGAAAGCGCGACCCGGAAGCAGTGTGCCACCATGACAGAGTCTCGGTAAGTATGAAATGCTCATTTATTTATTGTTTTTTTTCATTTTTATTAATTGCCGATTCCTGATCGTGCAGCCGGAATCCCGCACCCGGGTCGGGCCCGGGAATAGTGCTGAAACCGCTTGGATCCGGACATTTACAGTCCGGGCCCGCTCAGCACTAGTAATAGCATCAAATACATGTAAGCCTGAAAATATCTTTCAATTTTTAGTTGCATAATTAAGGACTGTAAGGAAAGAAACTTTGCCTACATGCCTATATGTCAATAATAGTAAACTATCACTTATTTAGCAGCTAGACCTACAGTAATAAAGCCTATACACAAAGTTGAAGGCCTGCCAAAAAATTAGAAGGAAGCACTCAGATACATCCTGGAAGAGATGGAGTGTATCTAAATCCCTCCTAATTTTTGGCAGCCCTTGCACTTAATGCATAGGTTTTATTTCTGTAGGATTAACGACTGAAGAAGGCATAGTTTACCATTATCGGCATACATGCAAGGTTTCTTTCCTTACAGTTGTTAGTACTGCAACTTAAAACTGAAAGATGTTTTCCAGCCCACATGGTTTAGACTATGTTCACTATTAATACCACTCTTAGCTGCATACATAACTTTACATGTGCCAGATGTGCAGTAAGGGATAAGGAAGTGAATGTTCCACTAATGGTGGTGCATGTAGAAGTTGTTGCCATGAGCCAGGGAAAATTGGGCCTTCAGCAGGAGCACTACAAGAAAACTTATCATCTAGACTTAGCTTCCTGCTTCAGTTTGCAGGGCAGTATGGGAAACCACTGTTTAAGCCAGAACAGCGTACGCAGGTTGTGGGCTGAATGGCAAATAATGCTTTTAGTCTGTTTAACAGAACCATCCTTTCTTCCATGCGGTCCAGTTTGACTAATCAAGAGTCAGAAACACATAATGCTGAACCACCCTTATGTTCCTTCTTTCTACCATGGCGAATCCAAGGACATGTGGGGATATGTGACCCCACACTTGGACATTCCATAGAGCTCTTTATCTTTCCATTTATGGCTTCTTCTGGCCTTTCACGAGCACGTTTCAAGAGTCACATGAGGAAATTGTGTACCTTGATGCCCAAATATTTGAGTAGCCATGGTCAGAAGAAGCCAAAGGTGGGGAATGGTAATTTCTGTCTCAAGATATTGGCCATGATGAAACAAAATTACCTACAAGTCATTTAAAGTCTACAAGTAGGAGGACCAGAGTGCGGAAGTAGAACACAAGGTGATGGACGATGAAGTCACTTACCCAACCTGGCAAGATGGCATGCAGAGTGAGTACAGCAGAGCAGAGAGAGAGTAATGAACAGCACCACAACAGGCAGGAAGAGACAGTGGGAGCGCCAGAGGAAGAGGGCGGATAACTGTTCCCCAGAACACCCACATAAGCCCAGGCGAAGGGTTAGGTGTTCCCCAGTCTGGCGCTTTTTTGCAGAAAGTCCAGAAGACATGAAACAAGTAATTTGCCACTTGTACCATTTCAATGTCAGTGGGGGCCAGGCCACTACCAGCCTAAGCACCACGAGCATGCTCTGGCACATGTCATCCAAGCACACAACTAAGGCGGGTTTTGCACACTACGACATCGCAGGTGCGATGTCGGTGGGGTCAAATTGAAAGTGACGCACATCCGGCGTCGCAGGCGATATCGTAGTGTGTAAATTCTAGATGATACGATTGACGATCGCAAAGCGTCGTAATCGTATCATTGGTGTAGCGTCGGCAAATTCCATAATTACGCTGACACGACGGTCCGATGTTGTTCCTCGCTCCTGCGGCAGCACACATCGCTGTGTGTGATGTCGCAGGAGTGAGGAACATCTCCTACCTGCGTCACCGCGTCTCCCGTCGGCTATGCGGAAGGAAGAAGGTGGGCGGGATGTTTACATTCCGCTCATCTCCGCCCCTCCGCTCCTATTGGCCGCCTGCCGTGTGACATCGCAGTGACGCCGCACAATCCGCCCCCTTAATAAGGAGGCGGGTCACCGGCCAGAGCGACGTCGCAGGTCAGGTGAGTGTATGTGAAGCTGCCGTAGCGATATTGTTCGCTACGGCAGCTATCACAATGATATTGCAGCTGCGACGGGGGCGGGGACTATCGCGCTCGGCATCGCAGCATCGGCTTGCGATGTCGCAGCGTGCAAAGTACCCCTAAATGGGCCAAATGCCTGGGTCCACAATCCATTCCCCTATGCAAAATGCTGGTCAAACCTCTGTCCGGGTCACAGGCATGGATGTCTCTTGCCCTGAAACTGTCTATGCACATTTGCAAACATCATCAGCAACCATGTCCACTTCCTTGTCCCAGCAAAGTATCCAGCTGTCTCTGCTCCAAGCCTTAGAAATGCAAAGGGGAAATACACAGCCACTCATCCACAGGCCCAAACACTACTGCTGTAAGATTTTAAATACTGTTTGTATAGAGTCTAGTGCATGAGTGCAAGGGAACACAGGAGACACAGGTTTGCCAGAGTTCTTGTATTATTTCATACAAATAGGTGCACAAAACAGGAAAAGGGTTAAACACTATTGCAGGGTGCAGAGGCTGGAAACAAGGCAAGCAGGAATGAATCCTCAAAGTTCAGCAGACGTCTCTAGAAATATTCTACAGTCTCTCATACTTTCCTTGTATGTATCGGTGACAATGCAGAAGGGTTTCTGTGTAGACATGAGTTCCTGAGATCCGAAGCAGAGGATGGCTGTAAGGTAGTCAAAAGACTTCAGAACACCAGGTTACAAACAGGCTGGAAACAGGATTCAGAAGCACTGATTAACTGCTAAGGCTGCTTAAATAGGCAACTGGTGGAAAACAGTGCGAGAACGTACAGTACAGACCAAAAGTTTGGACACATCTTCTCATTCAAAGAGTTTTTTTTATTTTCATGACTCTGAAAATTGTAGATTCACATAGAAGGCATCAAAACTATGAATTAACACATGTGGAATGAAATACTTAACAAAAAAGAGTGAAACAGCTGAAAATATGTCTTATATTCTAGGTTCTTCAAAGTAGCCACCTTTTGCTTTGATTACTGCTTTGCAAATGTGCCACCCATGCGACAGCCGACGGGCTGCTCGGACCTGGATCCGCCCTTTTCCAAGAAGATAGCGTTTTTGGCATGAAAACAGCGGAAAAATAGCGGACGTCGCAGAAAACGGGATTTTGGATTGTGATTTTCACTTCACCGCACGTCACCCAGGTTAGTGGGTCCTGCTCGCATCCTGTTCATGACACCAAGTTGTCCTAAGGTGTGCCGCCCCCGCGACAGCCGACGGGCTGCTCGGACCCAGATCCACAGTGGCTCTAGGGGTCTCCGGATCCGAGGCGGGGTCGCGCGGCCACCTCGGAAATAAAAAGGTGGGGATTGTTGCTTTGAGTGGTGAATGCGATAATGTTCGTGACGCCACCCATGGAGCATTTGTACCGCCCCACGGGCTCGGCTGCGACCGCCAAGCCGCTCGGATCCGTTCTCACACTGCGGGTGGTGGCTCGAGCCTCTCAGGGACCCGAGGGTCACATCGCTCTGCAAGGGAGTTGGCGCTACACGTGGGGATTTGGGGTGTTTGGATTTGAGGTGATAGTTCGTGACGCCAGCCACTGGTTGTGGTGATTGTGGACACCACCGCTGTGGTGAAGGTACGGGGATCCCGGGAGCGGTGTAATGGCGCAGCTAGGTGTTGACCCCTCCATGGGTAGAGGTAGTTGGTCCCGGGGTCCGGTGGGCCGAGGCCCAGGTGCAGGGTGTAGTGTTGCGGTGCAGCGCGGCGCGGTGCCTGATGGCACTGGTGTACTCACTCTGACACAAGACATTGGAGTCACTGGTAAACCAAACGGAGTGATGAATGGGGCCCGCAGCCGGCTACAGCTTTTCCCAGGTTAGGTTGGTAATGTCCGCCTTTCTCCTGCACCTATATATGTGAATCTTGACTCCTGTGCCTAGGCACCGGTAGTCCGCTCCCCGGCGTGTATCTGTCGTAGGAGCCCGTTTGCCCGCAGACACTGGCCCTTTGGATCTCTGGCCCTTGGCGGTGGCACTTATCCAGAATAGTTGGGCTGTTGCCTTCAATCGGGACTTAGGTGGGAATGAACCCCTGAGGTCCAGACCGCAATCAGTTAATTTGACTATGGTGGTGGCTTCTAGCCTAGTTCGGGGTCTGATTAACCTGCCTGGTTCTCCGGTATCCAGTTGGCTCCCCGATTCGTCTTCCCGGTCTCCTGCAGGTGGCCACTACCGTCTGCCTCCTTGCCAATGGTGACTGGGCTCCAACCCAGCCACTGGAGTAGTCTTTGGCAGGCCTGAGCAAAGGTCTGCTTCTGGACTTGAACTTGACTCCTACTCTCTCTCCTCACAACTCCAACTCCAACTACAACTACTCTTTCTCCCGCCTCCAGACCTGTGAACTCCTTGGTGGGTGGAGCCAACCACCTGGCTCCACCCCCCCTGGTGTGGACATCAAACCTGGAGGGTGGTGATAAGGCTTTTAGTTTGACTGCTGTTACCTAACTTGGAAGGGGGTGTGTGTAGTGTTGTTGTGTCTACCTGGGACGACCTGGATAGTCGAGGGCGTCACACGTGGTAATGTGAGAGACCACCGCTGCTGTTGGGGAGCCCGGTGACGGTGTTGAAGCAGCAGGATGTGGATAGGGGGTTTGGTGTCCCGGGGCCTGGTGATATATGGAGTGGGGAACCCGTCGGGGATGAAGGGAATATTGGGTACTCACACAGTCCAAAGTCACTGACACTGACACCAGGTAAACCAAACTCTTAAATGCTCTGTTTCTCTTGACTGAGCACACTGGGTCCGTGCCCATTTGGTGTTGCTGATTGGTCTGAAGCCTTGTCCCTTGGCACTGTGTGTAACTTGGTGGATCCCTTTCGCCTAAAGCCTGCTTTACACGCTTCAATAGATCTTTCAATCCGTCGTCGGGGTCAAGTTGTAAGTGACGCACATCCGGCATCGTTCATGACGTATTTGCGTGTGACACCTACGTGCGATCAAGATTGAACGCAAATACGGTGATCACATACATGTCGTTTATTCCTCATACATTGGACATTTTGTTGTACGAACCTAGTCAATTGAAACGTGTCACAACCATCATACGGTTTTGCAAATCCAACTTTTATACGTCAGAAGCTGTGCGGGTGTGTTGTTGAACGTCAAGTTTTTACGCCCATTCCCATACATTTAAATAATCGCACTTGCGTTACTCTCTCTTTAAATGACATCCTGCAATGCCTTGAAACACTGCCATGATTCATAAACATTATTAAAATCAAGCCATTACCTAGCAAGTTACAAAAACAAGAATGACAATTCAAAGAAAAAAAAACAAAATAAAACAAACAAACAATTTGCAATTTTAACGCACGTGCGATATTTTTATAGTGGGTTTCCAGATTAAACATGCATTGCAAGCCTTTAATAGTCTTGAATGCAACGCACATAGTTCTGGTGTATTTTATAAAACAAAAAAATAACGTAATTGCGTCAATTGATGGTTGTAATTTAAATTTTAAAAAAAGGGTGCACAATGCATACGTCAGAAAACACATGATATAAAAGATCGCACACAATATTGATCAATTAAAAAAAGACTACTAACGCACGTGTGACAGCAAATAAACGACCTACGTGCGTTCTTATTAAATCGCATATGCGACCTGGGCGTGTCACATCGCATACGAGATCGCACACCTAATTATAATGTGTAAAGCTGGCTTAAGACTACTCGGGTCCCGCTCACCTGCGTGGCTAGTGTGGCGCCCCTGACCTGGTCAGGCACCTCTGAGTACTGCACCCATGCTGGGTCAGTACAAACAGGTAATCCCAAAGGCTGACTGAGGTGTGTTTACACAGACACGAAGTAACCAGGACACAAACACAGCTTAGAGGGGACCCCTGGGCAAACCCAAGGAGGGGGCGTAGCCCTCGCATCCCAGCTAGTGGTGGGTAGTGGGACTGGAAACGAAGAGTTGTGCAGTGGCAGTCAGAGGAGTAGGAGTGGAGCAGCCGCATCTGAGGTGTAGAGCAGAAGAGCAGGACACTGTCAGACCCTGCACCTGTAGTGGCTGCTGGCAGGGGAGAGCGGCTACCCAGTGGGGCTGCCTAAAATCCACCTAGTGAAGAGGTGGCTGAGTAAGGAGACTACTGGTAGGCCAGGCCCACATGGGGAAACAGGTCCCCAGAGCAGGAACCCATCTACTCGGCCTGCTAAACCTGCTGGTGAGGGTGCTGGATGTACCTCACCGAACCACACAGAACCTGCAGCATCAACAGCAACGAGGGGGCCCATAAGGAGGATCGACCCTGGAGCCGTCTTATCCTTGGTCCACGCTGTCAGCAAACGGGTCAGAAAAGGGAGAAGAGGCAGTTGCAACTTCCCTGGGTGATTCCAGAGCACTCCAAGTCGGGGTCACCTCAAGAACTAGAAAGGCTAGGAAGGCGAGTCAGCAGTCACTCCTATATCAGCCGGAGGGTTACCTGGTTCCATGTGGTTCATCATAGCATCGCTCGGGTTGTCTCACTCTGCCAGCAAAAAGTGAGTAAAAACCCTGAAAGACATTACTGCCTGCGTGTGAGTTCTTCTGCGACCTGTGGTACTACACACTTACACTGAGCCCCTGGGGCCGGCCTCACTCTCGGGAGGCCATAACAACAGACTGCATTTACCATCAGCCCCAGACGCTTGCTAAACTGCAGTGGCGGTCACCCCTGACCACAATTACCGAGAGTGGCGTCACGATTCTTATTGACGTTAACCTGACATACCTGTGGCCAGAAGATTTCCAACACGTGAAGACCCTGAGGCGACCTGAAGGCGAGAGAGCTTCACATCTGGCGTCACAAACAGAATCAGGACTAGGCCTGTTCAGACAGGTGACCGTGCGCCTTGGTGGTCCGATTGAAAAATTAGAAGCACCGCCATTTTGCCAAGCGCGCTAAGAAACAGCAGCAGTCCGCGCAAGAAGAAGTAACCGCCCATGAAGAGGTGTGGTGATCCGAGAACTCCGCGAGCAAGAGAGATGAGGGCGGATCTGTCCAGAGACGGCGGGAAGTCACGAGTCTGCTGCAATAAGCGAAACTCAGAGTGCAGAAAGAACTTGGTGAGCAGCGACGCAGAGAGAATGGTGTCCGCACGCAGTGAACCAGAACCAGGCTTCGCTGCCTGGTGGGACTGGGAGCTCGCCCAGTCCTGTGACTGGCTGCAAACGCAGATGCTCCAGCAGGTGAAGGAAGGGCGCTCAGAGCTACGGGAGCTGGCTGCAGCAGTTCGGTTCTATGAGAGGTGGACCGCGCGACGAGTGCCACACCGGGAGGTGACCACCCAGACCCCCTTGCTGATGCCTTTGGGTGAGTCCCACGCTGCCCCTGTCCGATCGGGTGTGCTGACCCTGCCGACGCTGATACCAGAGGTGATCCCCGCTGTGACCCCTGCTGCAATGCCGCGCCCGGCCAGACCAGACCAGGCCGCAGCAAAGCCCCGTCCAGCCAGACCAGACCAGGCTGCAGCAGCGTCCCGTCCAGCCAGGGCATCACACACACTCTTGGAATTCTCTTGATTAGCTTCAAGAGGTAGTCACCGGAAATGGTTTTCACTTCACAGGTGTGCCCTGTCAGGTCTAAAAAGTGGGATTTCTTGCCTTATAAATGAGATTGGGACCATCAGTTGTATTGTGCAGAAGTCTGGTGGATACACAGCTGATAGTCCTACTGAATAGACTGTTAGAATTTGTATTGTGGCAAGAAAAAAGCAGCTAAGTAAAGAAAAACGAGTGGCCATCATTACTTTAAGAAATGAACGTCAGTCAGTCCGAAAAATTGGGAAAACTTTGAAAGTGTCTTCAAGTGCAGTGGCAAAAATCATCAAACGCTACAAAGAAACTGGATCACATGAGGACCATCCCAGGAAAGGAAGAACAAGAGTCAACTCTGCTGCAGAGAATAAGTTTAACCGAGTCACCAGCCTCAGAAATCGCAGGTTAACAGCAGCTCAGATTAGAGACCAGGTCAATACCACACAGAGTTCTAGCAGCAGACACATCTCTAGAACAACTGTTAAGAGGAGACTTTGTGCAGCAGGCCTTCATGGTAAAATAGCTGCTAGGAAACCACTGCTAAGGACAGGCAACAAGCAGAAGAGACTTGTTTGGGATAAAGAACAAAAGGAATGCACATTAGACCAGTGAAAATCTGTGCTTTGGTCTGATGAGTCCAAATTTGAGATCTTTGGATCCAACCACCGTGTTTTTGTGCGACCCAGAAAAGGTGAACGGATGAACTCTACATGCCTGGTTCCCTCCGTGAAGCATGGAGGAGGAGGTGTGATGGTGTGGGGGTGCTTTGCTGGTGACACTGTTGGGGATTTATTCAAAATTGAAGGCATACTGAACCAGCATGGCTACCACAGCATCTTGCAGTGGCATGCTATTCCATCCGGTTTGCGTTTAGTTGGACCATCTTCAACAGGACAATCACCCCAAACACACCTCCAGGCTATGTAAGGGCTATTTGACAAAAAAGGAGAGTGATGGGGTGCTACGCCAGATGACCTGGCCTCCACAATCACCAGTCCTGAACCCAATCGAGATGGTTTGGGGTGAGCTGGGCCGCAGAGTGAAGGCAAAAGGATCAACAAGTGCTAAACATCTCTGGGAACTCCTTCAAGACTGTTGGAAGACCATTTCTGGTGACTACCTCTTGAAGCTCATAAAGAGAATGCCAAGAGTGCGCAAAGCAGTAATCAAAGCAAAGGGTGGCTACTTTGAAGAACCTAGAATATATAACATATTTTCAGTTGTTTCACACTTTTTTGTTAAGTATTTCATTCCACATGTGTTAATTCAAAGTTTTGATGCCTTCAATCTGAATCTACAATTTTCAGGGTCATGAAAATAAAGAAAACTCTTTGAATGAGAAGGTGTGTCCAAACTTTTGGTGTGTACTGTAGCATTTGAGGGCTCCATAGTGATTGAGGGCAAGTTGGATGCAGCATCACAGGCGACAAGATGGCCTACGGAAAAATAAGATTCAAGCAAAAATGACAGCAGACATGGCAAAAGGTCTGAGAACCTTACATTACTCCCCTCTTAGGGACGGCCGTTTGATGACCCCAGACAAAGCTTGTCAGGGTACCTCTGATGGAACTGGCTGAGTAAAGCCCGCTTTACACGCTTCAATATATCTCACAATCCGTCGTTGGGGTCAAGTTGTAAGTGACGCACATCCGGCATCGTTCGTGACGTATTTGCGTGTGACACCTACGTGCGATCAAGTTTAAACGCAAATACGGTGATCGCATACACGTCGTTTAATCCTCATACATTGGACGTTTTGTTGTACGAACCTAGTCAATTGAAACGTGTGACATCCCTCATACGATTTTGATGTCTGAGGCTATGTGCGCAGGTGTGCGCTCTGCACCGCAGCTTAAAAAAGGTCCGCTTCAGAGCGCAGCTGAAAAGCTGCGTTCTGAAGCACCTCACAATGTCTGTCATTCACTAATCTCTGTCGGTCCGTCACTATCTCTGTCCCTCTCTCTCTGTCCAGGCCAGTCTATCCCTCTTACCCCCTCTCTCATACTCACCATTCCCCGATCACCGGCGCGGCGCTGCACGGCATTCACACTGCTCCGGCGGCTTTTACTATTTTGAAAAAGCCGGCCGCTCATTAAACAATCTCGTATTCCCTGCTTTCCCCACCCACCGGCGCCTATGATTGGTTGCAGTGAGACCCGCCCCCACGCTGAGTGACAGGTGTCTCACTGCACCCAAACACAGCAGCCGGTGGGCGTGTCTATACTGTGCAGTGAAATAAATAAATAATTAAAAAAAACGGCGTGCGGTCCCCCCCAATTTTAATACCAGCCAGATAAAGCCATACGGCTGAAGGTTGGTATTCTCAGGATGGGGAGCTCCACGTTATGGGGAGCCCCCTAGCCTAACAATATCAGCCAGCAGCCAGCCAGAATTGCCGCATACATTAGATGCGACAGTTCTGGGACTGTACCCGGCTCTTCCCGATTTGCCCTGGTGCGTTGGCAAATCGGGGTAATAAGGAGTTAATGGCAGCCCATAGCTGCCAATAACTCCTAGATTAATCATGTCAGGCGTCTCCCCGAGATACCTTCCATGATTAATCTGTAAGTGACAGTAAATAAACACACACACCCGAAAAAATCCTTTATTAGAAATAAAAAACACAAACATATACCCTGGTTCACCACTTTAATAAGCCCGAAAAAGCCCTCCATGCCCGGTGTAATCCAGGATGGTCCAGCGTCGCTTCCAGCTCTGCTGCATGAAGGTGACCGGAGCTGCAGAAGACACCGCCGCTCCTGTCAGCTCCACGCAGCTAATTAAGGGAATAGCGCGATCAGCTGAGCTGTAACTGAGGTTACCCGCAGTCACTGGATACAGCGGTGGCCGCGGGTAACCTCAGTGACAGCTCAGCTGATCGCGCGGCTGTCTTCAGTTGCTGCGTGGAGCTGACAGGAGCGGCGGTGTCTTCTATGTGAGTATATGAGAGAGGGCTGCTCAATTCAGTTACTCAGGAGTTTAGCGGTCACCGGTGAGTCCTTCACGGGTGATCGCTAATCAGGACGCGACACAGACAGAGCTGCGGCATGACATTGAAGTCAGGTGAAGTTAACCCGAGTTCATTCTGATCGTGCGGCTCTGTCTGTGTCTGCTCTCATCTGCCATTCAGCTCTGCTACATGGCTGTCTGTGTCTGCTGTTAGCAGCAATGTAGCAGAGCTGAATGGCAGATGACATAGTATAAACGCATCCCTACACATTACACACGCTTGGCAAGTCAATAAATAAAAAAAAAAGTTTGCCCAATGCATACGTCACAGAACACATGATCTAAAGGATCGCACACAAAATTGATCAATTTAACATAGACTACTAACGCACGTGTGACAGCAAATGACCGACCTACGTGCGATCTCATTAAATCGCATATGCGACCTGGGCGTGTCAGATCGCACACCTAATTGTAAGGTGTAAAGCTGGCTTAAGTGAGCAGCATTGATGCTGTTGACTGACTCCCAAGAGTTCTCTTCAGATGAGTAGCCCTGCCACTTAATCAGGCATTGTAGCTGATTTTTGTGCCACCTGGAGTACAGGATCCTTTCCACCACAAATTCTTCCTGACCATCAATTAGCACTGTATCAGGAGGGGAAGAACAACATCCAGGAAACATATTGGGTACTGCTGCTTTTAGTAGATGACAAGCAACGATACTTACAATCTTATTAATCTTTTAGGGTCCAACATATTTTTGTTCGAATTTAGATGATGGAATTCTCAACTTAAGTTCTGGTTGACAGCCAGACCATATCGCCTACCTTGAAGGCTGGTGCAGGTGTACGAAACTTATTGGCTGCTCTCTTATACCTTTCTGGAGCTGCTCTCAGGTTCTCTCTTAGAAGATCAAGGTTCCGACATAGAGAAGAGATTCTCTCGGCTACAGCTGGTAAAGGCATATCTATGGGAAGCTGAAGAAAGATGTTAGGGTGATACCCCAGATTACTGTAAAAAGGAGACTGCTTAATGGAAGTGTGATGCCCCTGGACTATTCAGGTCGTCACAGGGTACTGCGCAAACGGCCTTCCCCACGCTGTATTCAACCCCCCATGGTCCTGGGTCTCTATCGTGCAGTGCTGCCTCCACCAGCATTCACAAGTCCTAGATACACCTTGCACCACACCTGTCAGGCACACCAGTGAGCTGCTTAAGCAGGAATAGGGACGCCACCTAGGGGTCAGACAGGGAGGTGGGAGGTGTCAAGTCAGTTAAATGGTAGCCTTCGAGCTGTGAGGAGCTTTGAGGAAGCTGGGGGTTGGAGCTCCCAGTGGAGAAGTAAACTAGGTCGTAGACGGTGGTCTGGACCTAGAGGAGTCGGACCCCCAGTGGCAGGGGATTGAGGCTAAGTGCCTGGGACCTGTGAAGGCGGACGGTCAGCAGCCTGGTCCTATCACCGGTCCAGGACCGAAGGCACCACGGGGTACACGGACCATAGGTCGGGGAGAAGCTTCAGGCAACTTGGCAATTAACCTGCGGAGGACAGGGTCTTTATGGACTGTTCCTACCAGCTCTGAGATCGGGGCCACTAGCGCAATGAGGGGATAGGGCTTTCCTAGCAAGCAGCCCACTGAAATCCCAAGCGTGAGCTCCTGAGAGCAGACTCCTTCACTTAGCCACAGTGGGGAGCGGGGCCCGAATAGCTCCAAGCTACCGGGCCACAACGGACAATCTAAAACTTAGTGCCAGAAGGCAGGTTACGGACCACCGACAGCACTGTAGGGGACGGGACCCGGACGAGCTCCTCTTAATAATAATATGATAAATATCAAAAATAGCAACAAGAAGAGGAGATAAAAACTCCCCCAAAAATGTATTATAAAATGTACTCACAGCAAAAAAAGGGCAACCAGTCCAGTTAGCCCAGGCCAACACATCTAATGCACAAACAGGATGCAGACAAGCCTCTCAACATGATGGACACTTCACAGGTGCAAGGTAAATTGCACACTAGTGGCACGCATAGGGCACTGTTCACACTTGTATGCGCATGGTGTCCAGCCAGCAACCTATTACCACGCACTTACTATTAGATTAGGCGGGCTACTCGGCTCCTCTTCTTGTTGCTATTTTTGATATTTATCAGTGTAGGGACCCGCAAGCGTGAGGATCCGTGATGAGGATTGTGGGCTACGTACATTGGCCAATTTACAAACTAATACCTCACATATATTTTATATGTATTTTTTGCACTTTGATTATGCGGGCTGCAGCCGGGCCTCTTAATACGGCCGTGCATAGTGGAATTTCTGTCCCTTACGTGCTGCAGTGAGTAGTGTCCGAGTAGCCATTGATCGCCATTTTTTTTTTTTTCCTTGTCTTCCTTCCCTAAGCGCGCGCGTGTAGTGGGGCGGGCCAGCATGTCAGCCAATCCCAGACACACACACAGCTAAGTGGACTTTTAGTCAGAGAAGCAACAGCATGTGTGATAGGATGTCCATATCACATGTCCCTGCATTATAAAACCGGACATTTTCCTCCAGCACGCCATTATCTGCCTTCTGCGTCCTTGGTGTCAGTCATCACTGGCGCAGCTCCTATCGCCGATACTGCTGTGTACGCTCCATACACAGCGCTGTACAGCATAGGGATAGCACTTTCTATCAGTCCTTTTAAGGGCTCATAACGGCAGGGTCAGAGCCATAGGTGACAGGTCCCTGAAAACAGAGTTTAACAGTTACACAAGATGACAGCGTCTGTGTAGCTAAGGTCAGGGATTTCCTCGCTGCATTTCCCCATTAGGAGGGATAGAAAGGCAGGCTTCCTTTCCTCTACCCAGAGACCCACAACCCTGCCACTGTACCCTCCTGCCTTTTGCACACTCAAACTCATTGTTACTAAGCCATTATACTAGCAAACACTGAGTGAACTTAGTGGCATCCTAAACGTGGCTATTGGACTTCTGTATAGTCCCACTAGTGCAAAGATATTTGCAGCACGTCTGCCTGCATTGCACACTCAAACTCATTGTAACTAAGCTATTATACTAGCAAACACTGAGTGAACTTAGTGGCATCCTAAACGTGGCTATTGGACTTCTGTATAGTCCCACTAGTGCAAAGATATTTGCAGCACGTCTGCCTGCATTGCACACTCAAACTCATTGTTACTAAGCCATTATACTAGCAATTTATGCTGCCAGTTTAAGTGCTGTAGTTGCATTGTCAGGGATAATTATTGTTGTTTATTCTGCTGTTAATAAAGCTAGACCACCACTGCAATCTACACCACCTCTTAATTTTTACTACCATATTTTAAGTGCACAAACTTGTCGCAATCAACATGAGTGGCAAAATGACAGATGCTGGTGGAAAGGGGAAGAGGCAAAGCTCCATTAACATCTGCTGAAGATAGACCATCTACCAGCAAAAGTAAGATGTCTACTACTTACCGTGGACAATCCGATGTGCTCCTTTTTTACGGACGCGAACAACAGGAACAAAGGTAGATGATGGCCAAAAAAGGAAAATGCTTGAATGGATCTCAAGTGGTCCAACAAGTGCCCTCTCAGCCACATCAACTACCGCATACAAAAAACACCAGTCCTCTGAGTTGTCATCCCAATCAAACTTGCTTTCTCCCAGCTCTGAAGTCTCCATCAGCCCTGCACAGTATGGTGGAAGTGAGATGGCTGAGTCTGCAGAGCTGTTCAGTCACACTATAGCCTGGGAGTCAGAGGTCTGCTCCCAAGCTACAGTGAGTACAGACCAGGAAATGGTCTGCAGTGATGCCCAGAACCTTTGTGACTCTGATTCAGGCCGTGAGGACCAGGTTTCTGAGCATAATGTTGACCCTTTGTCACAAACTGTAACACCTGTGGTTATAGACAATGAGGAACATACTGATGACGATGAGACGCAGATACCAGATTGGGATGTCAACTTAAATATTTGGTCAGGGCAAGAAGAGGCTCGGTCTGAGGGTGAGGGGAGTGCAAACACAACAATTGATGATGAAGTTCTAGATCCCACCTACTGTCAACCCACAGTCAGGCACTCGAGGAGGTCAACAGAGGCGGTGGAGGAGGATGCAACCGACGACGAAGTTACCTTGCGCCTTCCTGGACAGAGTCGGAGCACTGGTAGCTGTTACGGGGGGCTGTCTGATAATAACCTAAATGAGTATCAGACAGTCAGGGTCCACCGTGCAAAGACTTTGCTGCAGACTATGGCAGAGTGCAATACCTCTGTTAACTCACAGAAGGATATAATAAGTAAGTAAAGCAATTCCTCCCTTACTTGGAGGGTGTGTGGAATGATCTCTGTTAATAATCACAGAGACAAAGGCAATGTGTGCGAAATGGCACCTACCTAGGTCCGCTCTTCTAGTGGTGCAAAAGAGACGAACAGCAGCGTAAGCCGCACAAAGCTCCTACCTGCGTTCGCTCCACTAGTGTGCGAGGACACGAACCACTAGATATGGCACCTGCCTAGCTCCGCTCTTCTAGTGGTGCAAAAGAGACGAACAGCAGCGTAAGCTGCACAAAGCTCCTACCTCTGTTCGCTCCCCTAGTGTGCGAGGATACGAACAACTGCCAGACGCAGTATAAGGAACGTTACCCTAGCGGCAACGTCCACCTACGAGTCGAATCATAAGGCCCAGCCAGACCATGTGCCTCAGGCACCTGCCTATGTCCGCTCCCCTAAGAGGTAAGGATACGGACAGCAGCCGAAGCTGTAAGGTATAAGAACGCTACCCTGCCGGTAGCGCTCACCTAGCATAGACAGAGGAATGCCTAGAGGAACGCGCACAGAGCGTCTACTCTTATACATGAACCAAGAGGACTGAGCGCCATGCGGCGTGTGTCAGGGTCTTATATAGCCTCTGTGCCTCATCCAAGATGGAGGACACCAGAGCCAATCCGCTGCCAGAACGACAGGAGTGACGTCATGCTGGCCTATCACCGAGCAAGGTGTCACAAGCACATGACCAGCGACCAATCGGCATAGAAGGTGTCAGAGACATGTGACCTCGTGTCAGCGATGATGTCACCCGCACATGTGCAATGGCTGCAAGATAGGACTTAGTCTCCGGCGCTCGCACATGTGCAGTAGCAAGAAATCTGGACTTAGTCTCCAGTGCTCGCACATGTGCAGTAGCAAGAAATCTGGACATAGTCTCCAGTGCTCGCAGCAACCGTAACAGTACCTCCCCCTCAAGGGCCCCCCTCCCGGCGACGCAGGTAATCGGCAACTAAGTCGGGAGAATGGACAGTCTCCTCAGGCTCCCAAGAGCGATGTTCCGGGCCATAGCCCTCCCAATCTATCAAGAAGAACCTGCGCCCTCTAACCATCTTAGAACCAACTATGGCTCGTACCTCATAGCTAGAGCGAGAGGAATCAGAGGCAGGAGAGTGCACTTCACGAGCGTGAGGTAAAATAGCCAGCTTTAGCAGTGAGACATGGAATTTGTCATGAATCCTAAGATGGACAGGTAACTTCAATTGGTAGACTACAGGATTTACCTGTCGAAGAACCTCATAAGGACCCAGGAAGCGAGGAGCAAATTTGACAGAGCTCACTCTAAGTTTCACGTGTTTTGCAGAGAGCCACACAAAGTCCCCTGGAGAAAAGACAGGAGCCGGGCGACGAAACCGATCGGACACCGTCTTCATACGGTCCTTAGCTGCTTGGATCGACTCTTGAGTCCGATCCCAAACCTCTCTGGCATTAGTTGCCCAGTCGGCCACAAGAGGAGGAGGTGCAGCAGCGGGAAACGGTACCGGTACCCTAGGGTGTTGCCCATTATTGAGTACGAACGGTGTCTGCCCAGTGGCCTCAGCCAGCGAATTGTTAAGGGCAAATTCTGCCCCGGGTAGGAGGGAGGACCAGTTATCGTGGTTCTCAGCAACAAAGTGTCGAAGGTATATAATCATAGATTGATTGGTACGTTCAACCAAACCATTGGTCTCCGGATGGTATGCCGAAGAGAGATTCAACTCAATTTGCAGAAGGCTACAAAGATCTCGCCAGAAACGGGAAGTAAATTGCGGGCCTCTATCACAAATGATACGATCTGGCATCCCGTGAAGCCTAAAGACATGCTTGAGGAATAGTTTGGCTAGTACCCTGGAAGATGGGATTCTCGATAACGGTACGAGATGAACCATCCGGGAGAAATGGTCCGTAATGACCCACACAAATCTATGTCCCTGTGAACATGGAAGATCACCCACAAAGTCCATGCCTACCACCTCCCATGGTCTATCCGGCACTGGTAAAGGATGCAAGAGCCCAGCCGGTCTCTGCCGTAATGGACGGTTGCGAGCACACGAGTAGCAGGAACCGACATATCTCTTGACGTGGCTGGCTAAGTGTGGCCACCAATACCACCTCTCCAGTAACTCCCGTGTCCGCTTAATACCAAAATGCCCACCCACCTTTGAGGTGTGGGCCCATGACAGTATATCATTCTGTCGATCAGGCGAAACAAAGGTCTTGCCCGGTGGGATTTGGTCTAAAGTCACAGGGGAGAGCGTATGAAAAACCCTGGAGGGAAGGATAAGACGAGGTTCGTCAATCTCTTCCTGGGTAGAAAGCATAGAGCGAGACAGGGCGTCTGCCTTGTTATTCTTACTCCCAGACAGATAGTTGATGGAGAAGTGAAAGCGGGAGAAAAACAAGGACCAGTGGGCTTGGCGAGGATTCAGACGCTGAGCGGTTTGTAAGTACGTCAGATTCTTATGGTTTGTATAGACCTGGAAAGGATGTTTCGCTCCTTCCAGCAAGTAACGCCACTCCTCCAAGGCTAATCTCAAGGCGAGCAGTTCCCTATCCCCAATGGTATAGTTTCTCTCTGCCGGTGAAAAGGTTTTAGCAAAGAAGAAACACGGCCTTTTTCTACCTGCACCGTTCTTTTGATACAAGATCGCACCAGCACCCACTGAAGAGGCATCAACCTCTAAGAGGAAGGGCTTACTCTCATCGGGTCTTTGAAGAATGGGAGCATTTGAAAAGTGTCTTTTTACTGCCTCATAAGCCTGAGATGTCTCAGTAGACCAGGCTTTGGGATTAGCACCTTTCTTAGTCAAGGCCACCAAAGGGGCCACCAAAGTAGAAAAATGGGGTATGAACTGCCTGTAATAATTTATGAATCCTAAGAAGCGTTGCACCGCCTTCAAGGAATGAGGTTCGGACCATTGCAGGACAGCAGAGAGCTTCGCAGGATCCATAGCCAGGCCCTCTTGTGAGATAATGTAACCCAAAAAAGGCAATGAGGACTGCTCGAATACACATTTCTCGAGTTTAGCAAACAATGAGTGCTCCCTTAAACGGGAAAGGACACGAACGACATCCTGACGATGAGTCTCCAGATCAGGAGAAAAAATCAGGATGTCGTCCAGATACACCACTACTGAGGATAACAGTAAATCCCTGAACACATCGTTTACGAAGTCCTGAAATACTGCGGGTGCATTACATAACCCAAAAGGCATGACGAGGTATTCATAGTGACCATCTCAGGTGTTAAAAGCGGTCTTCCATTCGTCACCCTTTTCAAATTCGTACCAAGTTATACGCACCCCGCAGATCCAACTTCGTAAAAACTTGAGTTCCTCTCAGTCTGTCAAAGAGCTCCGAAATTAAAGGTAATGGGTATTTGTTCTTTATTGTGATTGCGTTGAGACCCCTGTAATCTATGCAGGGACGCAAATCACCCTCTTTCTTCCGAACAAAGAAAAACCCAGCTCCCGCGGGAGAGACAGACTTACGAATGAACCCCTTCTCTAAACTCTCTCTTATATAGGTCGACATGGCCTCCGACTCAGGTATCGACAGGGGGTAAACCCTGCCTTTAGGTGGAACCGAACCTGGGATAAGGTCTATGGCACAGTCATACGGCCTATGGGGTGGAAGAACCTCAGCACCCTGTTTGGAGAACACGTCAGCGAAATCCAAATAGGGTGTAGGTATGGGAGAGAGATCAGTTGATGCAACCGCAACGACCTTAGGTGGTAAGGGAAGACATCGGGACTGACATTTCGAACCCCAACTAATAATGCTGTCAGACTCCCAGTCAATGTGAGGAGCATGAGTCCGAAGCCATGGAAGACCCAGAAGGACGTTGTCTATACCCTCAGGCAAAACAAGAAAAGAAATCTCCTCTATGTGACCCTGAGACAGGGAAAGGCGCAAGGGAACTGTCCTCAATGTAATGGAGTCAGACAACATAGTTCCATTAACAACACGGACAGGAATAGGCGCCTCTAACATGATAGAGGAAATATTGTGTCTCTTTACAAATCCTGAAGACACAAAAGTCCCGTCAGCTCCGGAATCCACAAAAGCCATAATAGGCCATGTATTCTCAGATAACGAGAGCTGACCTGGGATACAACACTTAGAGGGTGCAGAAGACGTCTCTAGTAACCCCCCTCTAATGGTTACTAGGCCAGGGAGTTTCCCTGACGACTAGGACACTTGTTGGCATAGTGCCCAGCCTGACGACATACGTAACATATAGGAGGACCAGGCTTGCGTAGTCTGGAGAACATAGGAGAAACAAGAACTGGAGCTTTCAAAAGGCTGTTTTGTAAAACATGAAAAAGCTTTATTATGTATAAATTTAAAATTGGGTTTCAATCATTACAGATAATATAAAGGTGCTAATAGCGGACAAGGTGAAAAACCACATAGAAGTGGGGAGCAAAGGTGACAGCCACCCCAAGTGGGGAAGTAATCTTAACAGGGACAAAAAGTAATGAATAATCATTGATGGCTGGCTAACAAATATGGCGCCTCTGTCCTGACATGGTATATAGAAACGTATAGCCGAATCGGCATCAGACCGTTAAACAGGGCAGAGGCACCAGAGAACAGACCAATCACATAAAGAAGATCCAGTAATAGTCCCATAACTTACACATGGCAAAGGAGGTGATCACCAGAGCGTCCCACACCAGTGAAAAGGAGCCTTCCTACGCGCGTTTCGCAACACGGGTTATGTCTGGCTTCATCAGGGAAGGTGTACGGAAAATGCTGTTCAAGGACCTTAAATGAGAGGTCACATGACCTCATTGGGCAGACCAGGACCTAGAGAATGTGTCCCGACCAATCGGATCCCCGCTAGCACGCACGCGCACCGCGCGCCCGGCATCACACGCCCCACAGCCGTCCAATGAAAGAGGAGGCCCGGAGCACAGTAAACTCTGTACTCCGAGGCCACCCCCACCCATCAGAAGGACGGCCAGGGGGCGGGCAAGGCCAGCGAGCGGCGCGCATGGGTCACGGGGATCAGAGGGCGGGACACAGCTCAACGCCAGAGCCCGTCAATCAGCCGGTCGGGTTGCCATGACGGCGCACAAACAACGCGCGGCGAAAATCCACACCCGGTCCCCGGCAGTCCAGCGAGGAGGGACGCAGCGGGCCCCCGGGCCCAGGGGTCCACAGCATCCCCCCCGAACTCACAAAGGACGCTGGGCAGACAGTGGGGACAAATCACCGCGCGGTGGATGCGCGCACAGCAACCAGAGGGCGGGACGGGCAAATGGCTGGGAAAATGTAAAAGAGCCGAAGCGGGCAATAAATAAATACCCATGCCATCCCATAAGGAATACTACGATGGCATGGATAACAATAACATCAACAAACAAACAATACACAAAGCAAAAGAACAGGGGAAATATTATGAAGAAGTCTTCTTAAAGTGACAGTGCATCCATATCATAGGAGAATCATATTTGAACAATTTTCCAAAACCGATGTCAGGTCCAAGTCCAATATGCAAACCACAATGGATTATCAATGTAACAAAGTCCTATGAAGGCAAAAGAAATGAATTTAGAACACTGGAAATAAGTAATGGGGACAAAAGAAACCAATTAAAAAATGTTTGTAAAAAAATACCCTAAATTAAAAAAAGGGAAGGAATGGTGCAGTACATAGAAAAAAGTTCCTCATAAGAAAGGGGCAAAGTTTAGAGCCTCATTAAGGCCCTTTGGTGTTACTGTGTCCAAAATGGTAATCCATTTTAGTTCACGTTGGGCCAAAAGTTTTTTAACATTCCCCCCCCTTATCCCACAGTGAATCACGTCTATTCCCCTGACCATGAAAGATCTAGGGTTGCATCCATGGACCAGCTTAAAGTGGCGCGGGATATTTTTTAATTCTGCCACATTGGTCGCTGTGATTGCCGCCCGAATATCCCTCACGTGCTCCCTTACTCTCACTCTTAATTCCCTTGACGTCATACCAATATAGATCTTATTACAATCGCATGTTGCATGATAGATGACGTTGATGGTAGTACAGGAAATGTGTTCTTTTATGGAGAAGTTTTTCATCCCATCACTGGCATGGAAGGAGGAGCAGCGAGAGATATTCGGGCAGGAAACACAACGGCCACAAGGGAAGCAACCTTTAATAGGTCCAGACGAGCCAAATGGACTACTGGTCACAGGTGGTATATAATGACTTTTGACCAAGTAGTCCTTGAGGCTTCTACACCGTCTGGCGGTCATCAGAGGTACAGGGGGTAGACGTGACTTCAAGGTGGGATCCGATTGAAGGATCGGCCAAAATTTGGTTAGAATTTCCCTCATCTCCTGCCATTTGGCATTAAATGTGGAGATGAACCTTATATTTTCCACAGGTTTGGTTTCACCTCTCCTCCCGTGTAACAGATCATCCCTAGACACCGATCTTGCTCTCTGGTAAGCTTGTTTCAGAGTACGGTTACCATAACCTCTGTTTTTAAACCTCATCCTCAAATCATCTGCCTGCTGTTTAAAAACGTTGTCCTGAGAGCAGAGTCGTCTCACCCTGAGATATTGACCAATTGGGATGGCGCGTACAGTGGAGTTGGTATGGGCAGAGGTGGCATGGAGTAAGGCGTTCACAGACGTCGGTTTTCTGTACACATCCATCTGTAAAGCCCCAAACTCATCTGCAGTAATCTTGATGTCCAAAAACTCAACTCCACTGTCGCTAAAGCTATATGTCAATTTGATGTTATAATTGTTTGTGTTGAGCTGGTCCATGAAAAGCCTGAGTTGAGAGATGGTACCCTGCCAGATGATCAGTAGATCATCAATGTATCTCACCCACATAGACACCATGGGGGCGGCCCATGCACCTCCGTCAACAAACAAACCCCTCTCCCAAAAACCGAGAAAGAGGTTTGCGTACGAAGGTGCACAGGCCGTGCCCATAGCGGTCCCCCGCCTCTGCAGATAGAATCTATCCTTGAAGACGAAGAAGTTGTGGGTGAGTACATAGTCAAGAAGTTCAAGGACCAGTTCACAAATTCGTCCATCCCAATTGCTCATGCTCAAAAAGAAACGAGCTGCTCTCAGGCCATCGTCATGGCTGATACATGTATATAAAGACTCTATATCAGCCACCACCAAGAGGGTCCCTGGGTCCACATGAACCCCATCAAGTCTGTTAAGAACCTCGGTCGTGTCCCTAACGTAGGATGGAAGGGTCTCCACCAAAGGTTTTAAGTAATAGTCAATAAATTGACAGATGGGACTACATAACCCCTCCATCCCTGAAACGATGGGCCGACCGGGTGGATTGATGGGGTCCTTGTGGACCTTGGGCAACAAGTAAAAAGTTGGAATTTTAGGATACTTCACAAATAACCCATCAAAGACCCTCTTGGTAATAATTCCTTGGTCTAGGGCATCATTGAGGATGAGGTATAGTTGGGCAGAGAACGAAATCAAAGGGGAGGAATCCAATCTACTATACGTCTCTCTATCTCTCAGCTGCCTGTGGGCCTCCCTCTCATAAAGGTCCACCGGCCAAACCACGACATTGCCCCCCTTGTCTGCGGCCTTGAATATAACATCACTCATATTGCCCAGTTCTCTCAAGGCTTTCCTCTGGACTACAGTTAAATTGTCCTGTGATCGGCGGGTGGAGATACCCCGCAAGTTCTCAGTAACGAGGCGAGTAAAGATCTCCACCGCCGGGCACAGAGACAAGGGGGGGAAGGTCGTGGATCTTGGCCCAATCGAGGTGGGAAACTCACCTGGCAGCTGAGAGTAGTCTGGAGAACGTATGACCTAACTCCATAGGAGTGGGAGATGTTTCAGATGCTGAGGAAGATGGTAGTGGACCCTCAACAACTGGAATAGCCCGATGCTTAGGGCGTGAGGAAGAGACCTCGAGTCTTCGTTCCTTATGGCGTACATCGATCCTCGTTGCTACTGTGATCAAGTCCTCCAGAGAAGCAGGGACCTCACGAGTAGCAAGAGCATCCTTGACATAGCCTGCCAACCCGCTCCAGAAGATAGGAATCAACACCTTCTCTGGCCAATCTAGTTCTGCCACCAGAGTTTTAAAAGCAATGGCATAAGAACTAGTGGATAACGAACCCTGAGATAGATCTAACAGTCTCAGGGCCGCATCATGGGTAACCTGCGGACCCATGAATACCGCCTTAAGAGCATCAAGAAAGTCTTGATGTCTCAGAGTAACCACATCAGAGCGCTCCCATAGGGGAGTCGCCCATTCTAAGGCTTTGTCCTGAAGTAAGGAGATGATAAAGCCTACTCTGGACCTCTCCGTAGAGAAGCGAGAAGAGTTGACCTCTAGGTGTATCTGACACTGACTAATGAAACTACGACATGATCTGGCATCGCCAGAATATCTGTTTGGCAGAGCAAGTCGAGGATCATGTGCAGCTGTCACCATGGTCTGAGGTTTATCCTCTATACTCTTGAGCCGTGACTCAAGTACTTGTATGTAACGATGTAACTGCTGATATTCTGCCATAATTGCCAGACCCTTGGCTCAGTCCTAATGTTACGGGGGGCTGTCTGATAATAACCTAAATGAGTATCAGACAGTCAGGGTCCACTGTGCAAAGACTTTGCTGCAGACTATGGCAGAGTGCAATACCTCTGTTAACTCACAGAAGGATATAATAAGTAAGTAAAGCAATTCCTCCCTTACTTGGAGGGTGTGTGGAATGATCTCTGTTAATAATCACAGAGACAAAGGCAATGTGTGCGAAATGGCACCTACCTAGGTCCGCTCTTCTAGTGGTGCAAAAGAGACGAACAGCAGCGTAAGCCGCACAAAGCTCCTACCTGCGTTCGCTCCACTAGTGTGCGAGGACACGAACCACTAGATATGGCACCTGCCTAGCTCCGCTCTTCTAGTGGTGCAAAAGAGACGAACAGCAGCGTAAGCCACACAAAGCTCCTACCTCTGTTCGCTCCCCTAGTGTGCGAGGATACGAACAACTGCCAGACGCAGTATAAGGAACGTTACCCTAGCGGCAACGTCCACCTACGAGTCGAATCATAAGGCCCAGCCAGACCATGTGCCTCAGGCACCTGCCTATGTCCGCTCCCCTAAGAGGTAAGGATACGGACAGCAGCCGAAGCTGTAAGGTATAAGAACGCTACCCTGCCGGTAGCGCTCACCTAGCATAGACAGAGGAATGCCTAGAGGAACGCGCACAGAGCGTCTACTCTTATGCATGAACCAAAAGGACTGAGCGCCATGCGGCGTGTGTCAGGGTCTTATATAGACTCTGTGCCTCATCCAAGATGGAGGACACCAGAGACAATCCGCTGCCAGAACGACAGGAGTGACGTCATGCTGGCCTATCACCGAGCAAGGTGTCACAAGCACATGACCAGCGACCAATCGGCATAGAAGGTGTCAGAGACATGTGACCTCGTGTCAGTGATGATGTCACCCGCACATGTGCAATGGCTCCAAGATAGGACTTAGTCTCCGGCGCTCGCACATGTGCAGTAGCAAGAAATCTGGACTTGATCTCCAGCGCTCGCACATGTGCAGTAGCAAGAAATCTGGACTTAGTCTCCAGCGCTCGCACATGTGCAGTAGCAAGAAATCTGGACATAGTCTCCAGTGCTCGCAGCAACCGTAACAGTAACATGTCTACAACTGCATCATCAGCCACCACTCTGCCTCTGAGCACTAGTCGGGGGGGCTCAGCAGGTCGCATGCCCTCTAAGCCTTGCCTAGCCTGGTCCTTTTTTGACATAGAAAAAGATCGCCCAAATTATGTGATCTGTAAAATTTGTCGTGATTCTGTTAGTAGAGGGCAAAACCTCAACAGTTTGACAACTTCTTCCATGAATCGTCACATGAATAAATATCATATGTCCCAGTGGGAAGCTCACCGTGCTGCAATGCGGCCTAGCGGAGCGAACCATCCACGGACTGCCCCTTCCAGTGCATACGCGCGCTCTTCATCTTCTAGGACTTTGGGGACAGCTGTCACACCTGGTTTTCCACGCACAACTTCCACCACTGTAACCGCAACAGGCAGTTTGCTTGGTAGGTCGTCAGTTGGTTTGGAAGGAGAAACAAGTGCGTGTACAGCTCTCTCAGACATCGATAGCACCAACGTTGGATGAAGGCAACATCATGTCTCCGCCTGCACTTTCCTCACAAACCTGCATTTTTCCAGGGACACCCTACTCAACACCGTCTACACACAGCAGCCAGATCTCTGTCCCTCAGATGTGGACAAGTAAAAGGCCATTTCCTGCGACCCATGACAAAGCTAAGAGGTTGACTTTATCCCTCTGTAAGCTCTTGGCTACCGAAATGCTGCCTTTCCGCCTGGTGGACACACAGGATTTTAGAGACCTTATGTCTGTCGCTGTGCCCCAGTACCAGATGCCCAGTCGCTACTACTTCTCTAAGAAAGGTGTGCCCGCGCTACACCAGCATGTCGCACACAACATCACCGCTTCCTTGAGAAACTCTGTGTGTGAACGGGTGCATTTCACCACCGATACTTGGACCAGTAAGCATGGACAGGGACGTTACATGTCGCTGACTGGGCACTGGGTAACTATGGTGATAGATGGTGAAGGGTCTGCAGCACAAGTCTTGCCGTCCCCACGACTTGTGTGTCAATCCTCTGTCTGTCCAAGTTCCGCCACTGCTTCTGCCTCCTCCACCTCATCTGTGTCCTCCACCTCCGCCCCAAGCCTGCCTGGTCAGGCCACCAGCGTTCTCATTGCGCAGAAGGAATCACGCACCCCTCATTACTATGCTGGCAGCAGAGTGCAACGGCATCAGGCGGTCTTTAGCTTGACATGTCTTGGGAATAGGAGTCACACAGCTGAGGAGTTGTGGTCAGCTCTGCGGTCCGAGTTTAATAAATGGTTGTCTCCACTCAACCTGCAGCCTGGTAAGGCCGTGTGCGACAATGCTGCAAACCTGGGTGCGGCCCTTCGCCTGGGCAAGGTGACACACGTGCCTTGTATGGCTCACGTGTTGAACCTTGTTGTCCAGCAATTTTTAACACACTATCCCGGCCTAGATGTCCTTTTGACCAGGGCACGAAAACTGTCTGCTCACTTCCGCCATTCAACCGCCGCAGCTGAGCGACTTGCATCGCTCCAGAAGTCTTTCGGCCTGCCGGTTCATCGCCTGAAATGCGATGTGGCGACACGCTGGAATTCGACTCTCCACATGTTACAGCGACTGTGGCAGCACCGCCGAGCCCTGGTGCAATACATCATGACGTATAGCCTGGGCCAACGAGATGCAGAGGTGGGGCAGATCACCCTGATGGAGTGGTCTCAGATCAAGGACCTATGCACCCTTCTGCACATTTTCGACATGGCGACGGATATGTTCAGCGCTGACAATGCAATTATCAGCATGACAATTCCAGTCATTTACATGCTGGAGCACACGCTAAACACTATTCGGAGTCAGGGGGTGGGACAACAGGAAGGGGAGGAACTACAGGAGGATTCATATGCGCAAGACACAACAACATCACCAAGGTCCAGACGTTCATCATCACCAACGCGGCAGGCATGGGACCATGGGGGACAGGGATCAACAAGGGCGCATGGTAGCAGGCGAAATGTTGAGGAAGGTGCAGGAGAACATGAAGAAATGGAGGACGAACTGTCCATGGACATGGAAGACTCAGCGGATGAGGGAGACCTTGGTCAAATTTCAGTTGAAAGAGGTTGGGGGGAGATGTCAGTGGAAGAAAGAACGGTTAGCACCTCCATGCCACAAACACAGCATAGACTTGGTCCGCATGGCTGCGCAAGACACATGAGTGCCTTCTTGCTGCACTACCTCCAACAGGACCCTCGTATTGTCAAAATTAGAAGTGATGATGACTACTGGCTTGCCACACTATTAGATCCCCGGTACAAGTCCAAATTTTGTGACATAATTCCAGTCATAGAAAGGGACGCACGTATGCAGGAGTATCAGCAGAAGTTGTTACTCGATCTTAGCTCGGCTTTTCCACCAAACAACCGTGCAGGTGCAGGGAGTGAATCTCCCAGTTGTAACTTGACAAACATGGGACGGTCTCGTCATCTTCAACAGTCTACCCGTACCCGTATCACTCTATCTGGTGCTACTGGTAACAGAAATTTTACGGAATCTTTTCATAATTTTTTTAGACCCTCCTTTACAAGGCCAACAGAGACAACAAGTCTGACACATAGTCAACGGCTGGAGAGGATGATACAGGAGTATCTGCAAATGAACATCGATGCCATGACTTTGCAAATGGAGCCTTGCTCATTTTGGGCTTCAAATCTTGAAAAATGGCCACAGCTCTCCACTTACGCCTTGGAGATTTTGTCGTGTCCAGCTGCCAGCATTGTCTCTGAATGTGTCTTCAGTGCTGCTGGGTGTGTGCTGACAGATAAGCGCACGCGTCTGTCCAGTGACAATGTGGACAGACTAACGTTCATCAAAATGAACAAGTCCTGGATCCACAAGGAATTTACTACCCCTGTGTCATCCTGGGGAGAGTAAATGCTTGTGGATTTGGAATGTGCTTGATGCAAATCAAAACATCCTGTTTGCAACTAGGGCAAAAGTGCTGCCACTGATGGGGTGTCTGTGTGGCCCAATTTTTGGAAAAAAGGGAGACTCCAATTGGAGTAACCCTTGCTTACATTGTTTTTAAAAATGATCCAAGATGAACAGAGCTGGGATCAGAAAGACTTTGCTACCTACCCCGGGGTCATCCTGGGGACGGTTTACAATGGCGTATTTTTGAATGTGCTTGATGCAAATCTAGCTGTGAAGTGTACAACTAGGGCACAAGTGCTGCCACTGAATGGGTGGGTGTGTGTGGGGCACAATTTTTGGAAAAAAGGGAGACTCCAATTGGAGTAACCCTTGCTTACATTGTTTTTAAAAAATGATCCAAGATGAACAGAGCTGGGATCAGGAAAGACTTTGCTACCTACCCCGGGGTCATCCTGGGGACGGTTTACAATAGCGTATTTTTGAATGTGCTTGATGCAAATCTAGCTGTGAAGTGTACAACTAGGGCACAAGTGCTGCCACTGAATGGGTGGGTGTGTGTGGGGCACAATTTTTGGAAAAAAAGGGAGACTCCAATTGGAGTAACCCTTGCTTACATTGTTTTTAAAAATGATCCAAGATGAACAGAGCTGGGATCAGGAAAGACTTTGCTACCTACCCCGGGGTCATCCTGGGGACGGTTAACAATGGCGTATTTTTGAATGTGCTAGATGCAAATTTAGCTGTGAAGTGTACAACTAGGGCACAAGTGCTGCCACTGAATGGGTGGGTGTGTGTGGGGCACAATTTTTGGAAAAAAAGGGAGACTCCAATTGGAGTAACCCTTGCTTACATTGTTTTTAAAAATGATCCAAGATGAACAGAGCTGGGATCAGGAAAGACTTTGCTACCTACCCCGGGGTCATCCTGGGGACGGTTAACAATGGCGTATTTTTGAATGTGCTTGATGCAAATTTAGCTGTGACGTGTACAACTAGGGCACAAGTGCTGCCACTGAATGGGTGGGTGTGTGTGGGGTACAATTTTTGGAAAAAAAGTGAGACTCCAAATGGAGTAACCCTTGCTTACATTGTTTTTAAAAATGATCCAAGATGAACAGAGCTGGGATCAGGAAAGACTTTGCTACCTACCCCGGGGTCATCCTGGGGACGGTTAACAATGGCGTATTTTTGAATGTGCTTGATGCAAATCTAGCTGTGAAGTGTACAACTAGGGCACAAATGCTGCCACTGAATGGGTGGGTGTGTGTGGGGCACAATTTTTGGAAAAAAAGGGAGACTCCAATTGGAGTAACCCTTGCTTACATTGTTTTTAAAAATGATCCAAGATGAACAGAGCTGGGATCAGGAAAGACTTTGCTACCTACCCCGGGGTCATCCTGGGGACGGTTAACAATGGTGTATTTTTGAATGTGCTTGATGCAAATCTAGCTGTGAAGTGTACAACTAGGGCACAAGTGCTGCCACTGAATGGGTGGGTGTGTGTGGGGCACAATTTTTGGAAAAAAAGGGAGACTCTAATTGGAGTAACCCTTGCTTGCTGTGTTTTTTAAAAGGAGCCAAGATGAACAAGTCATGGTTCAGCAAAGACTTTGCTACCTACCCCGGGGTCATCCTGGGGACGGTTAACAATGGCGTATTTTTGAATGTGCTTGATGCAAATCTAGCTGTGAAGTGTACAACTGGGGCACAACTGCTGCCACTGAAGGGGTGGGTGTGTGTGGGGCCCAATTTTTGGAAAAAAGGGAGACTCCGCTTGGAGTAACCATTGCTTACATTGTTTTTAAAAATGATCCAAGATGAACAGAGCTGGGATCAGGAAAGACTTTGCTACCTACCCCGGGGTCATCCTGGGGACGGTTAACAATGGCGTATTTTTGAATGTGCTTGATGCAAATTTAGCTGTGAAGTGTACAACTAGGGCACAAGTGCTGCCACTGAATGGGTGGGTGTGTGTGGGGCACAATTTTTGGAAAAAAAGGGAGACTCCAATTGGAGTAACCCTTGCTTACATTGTTTTTAAAAATGATCCAAGATGAACACAGCTGGGATCAGGAAAGACTTTGCTACCTACCCCGGGGTCATCCTGGGGACAGTTAACAATGGCGTATTTTTGAATGTGCTTGATGCAAATCTAGCTGTGAAGTGTACAACTAGGGCACAAGTGCTGCCACTGAATGGGTGGGTGTATGTGGGGCACAATTTTTGGAAAAAAAGGGAGACTCCAATTGGAGTAACCCTTGCTTACATTGTTTTAAAAAATGATCCAAGATGAACAGAGCTGGGATCAGGAAAGACTTTGCTATCTACCCCGGGGTCATCCTGGGGACGGTTAACAATGGTGTATTTTTGAATGTGCTTGATGCAAATCTAGCTGTGAAGTGTACAACTAGGGCACAAGTGCTGCCACTGAATGGGTGGGTGTGTGTGGGGCACAATTTTTGGAAAAAAAGGGAGACTCCAATTGGAGTAACCCTTGCTTGCTGTGTTTTTTAAAAGGAGCCAAGATGAACAAGTCATGGTTCAGCAAAGACTTTGCTACCTACCCCGGTGTCATCCTGGGGACGGTTAACAATGGCGTATTTTTGAATGTGCTTGATGCAAATCTAGCTGTGAAGTGTACAACTGGGGCACAACTGCTGCCACTGAAGGGGTGGGTGTGTGTGGGGCCCAATTTTTGGAAAAAAGGGAGACTCCGCTTGGAGTAACCATTGCTTACATTGTTTTTAAAAATGATCCAAGATGAACAGAGCTGGGATCAGGAAAGACTTTGCTACCTACCCCGGGGTCATCCTGGGGACGGTTAACAATGGTGTATTTTTGAATGTGCTTGATGCAAATTTAGCTGTGAAGTGTACAACTAGGGCACAAGTGCTGCCACTGAATGGGTGGGTGTGTGTGGGGCACAATTTTTGGAAAAAAAGGGAGACTCCAATTGGAGTAACCCTTGCTTACATTGTTTTTAAAAATGATCCAAGATGAACAGAGCTGGGATCAGGAAAGACTTTGCTACCTACCCCGGGGTCATCCTGGGGACGGTTAACAATGGCGTATTTTTGAATGTGCTTGATGCAAATCTAGCTGTGAAGTGTACAACTAGGGCACAAGTGCTGCCACTGAATGGGTGGGTGTATGTGGGGCACAATTTTTGGAAAAAAAGGGAGACTCCAATTGGAGTAACCCTTGCTTACATTGTTTTAAAAAATGATCCAAGATGAACAGAGCTGGGATCAGGAAAGACTTTGCTATCTACCCCGGGGTCATCCTGGGGACGGTTAACAATGGTGTATTTTTGAATGTGCTTGATGCAAATCTAGCTGTGAAGTGTACAACTAGGGCACAAGTGCTGCCACTGAATGGGTGGGTGTGTGTGGGGCACAATTTTTGGAAAAAAAGGGAGACTCCAATTGGAGTAACCCTTGCTTGCTGTGTTTTTTAAAAGGAGCCAAGATGAACAAGTCATGGTTCAGCAAAGACTTTGCTACCTACCCCGGTGTCATCCTGGGGACGGTTAACAATGGCGTATTTTTGAATGTGCTTGATGCAAATCTAGCTGTGAAGTGTACAACTGGGGCACAACTGCTGCCACTGAAGGGGTGGGTGTGTGTGGGGCCCAATTTTTGGAAAAAAGGGAGACTCCGCTTGGAGTAACCATTGCTTACATTGTTTTTAAAAATGATCCAAGATGAACAGAGCTGGGATCAGGAAAGACTTTGCTACCTACCCCGGGGTCATCCTGGGGACGGTTAACAATGGCGTATTTTTGAATGTGCTTGATGCAAATCTAGCTGTGAAGTGTACAACTGGGGCACAACTGCTGCCACTGAAGGGGTGGGTGTGTGTGGGGCCCAATTTTTGGAAAAAAGGGAGACTCCGCTTGGAGTAACCATTGCTTATATTGTTTTTAAAAATGATCCAAGATGAACAGAGCTGGGATCAGGAAAGACTTTGCTACCTACCCCGGGGTCATCCTGGGGACGGTTAACAATGGCGTATTTTTGAATGTGCTTGATGCAAATCTAGCTGTGAAGTGTACAACTAGGGCACAAGTGCTGCCACTGAATGGGTGGGTGTGTGTGGGGCACAATTTTTGGAAAAAAGGGAGACTCCGCTTGGAGTCACCTTGCGGTGTTTTACATGATTTTAGAAGGGCGTGCCATGCCTATATCTGTGTCTCGTCCTCTTTTTCCTCGTTATGCTCTTTTGTTTTCGCATGAGAATTTGTTCTTGTCACTTTCCCATGTGTTTGTGTTGTGTTGTGAGTTGTTTGTCACCTTTTGGACACCTTTTAGGGTGTTTTCTAGGTGTTTTTATGTGTTTGTGAATGCCTGCCATTGTTTCCTATGCAGTTCGAGTTCGGTTCGTCGAACGTTCGACGAACCGAACTCGAACGGGACCTCCGTTCGGCGAACCGAACTCGAGCCGAACTGCGACCGGTTCGCTCATCTCTAGTAAACACCATGCCTCTATCAAGGTTTGAGTCATCGCACAGTGACGCGTGTGACATGTTCCAACGACCGTCGAGGTCACTATGATCGCTGCTCCACTGCTGCTTAAAATTACATGTTTGACAGCTAACTAGCGATCATGTAAGGTCGCTGTTACGTCACAGGAAATCGTCACGTAACAGCGACGTCATTGTTGCTGTCGTGTGTGAACCCAGCTTTATGCTGGCCACAATAAAGCACCACTGTAAAATGTGCAGTTTTATCACACAGCACAATGCCACAGGTGTTGAAAGTTTTGAGGGAGCGTGCTATTGGCATGCTGACTACAGGAATGTCCACCAGAGCTTTTGTCCATGAATTGAATGTTAATTTCTCTACAGTAAGCCGTTGGCCTGTGGAGTGTTGGTGCACACCTCTCTAGTTATCCAAAATAACAGTTACACTCAAGTAAAGGGGATGGAAAAAAACTGAAGGATGTAAGTAGTGAACATTGAAAGTGAATATGCATTACTGCCAAGAAAACATGAAACGTTTTGTGGGAAAAAATGAGTTACTTTGCGTCCTGGACGACAAATAGTGGCTGTTGTTCCGGAGATCGTCGATGCTATGCACAACCTCATACTGGAGAACCGACGAATTTCAGCTAAAGCAATAGGAGACATCATGGGGATTTCCCATGAATATGTTTGTGTCATTAACCATGAACATTTGGACATGAGCAAGCTATCTGCAAAGTGGGTCCCCAAATGTTTGACAACAGATCAAAGAAGCATGTGAGTGAAAGCTTCCAGATCCATTTGTCAGTGTTTCTGGACTGATAAGAACTTCCTGGATCGACTGATCAATATGGATGAGACCTGGATTTATTTGTATGACCAACCCTGAAAACAAGGAGCAGTCAAAAGAGTGGAGGCACAGTGGTTCTCCTCATCCAAAGAAGTTCAGTGTTCAAAAATCAGCCACTAAGGTGATGGTGTCTGTGTTCTAGGATATAGGAAAGCGTGCTGCTAGAGGACTACCTTCAAAATGGTTCCACCATCAATGCAAGGTATTACATTAAACTTTTGGATCAATTGAAGGCAGCTCTGAAGGCCAAAAGGCATGGCAAGCTGTCCAAAGGAATCTTGTTTTTTCAAGACAATGCCTCCGCTTACACTGCACAAGCGACCACGATAAAACTCCTTCTATTTGCTAGGCTTACAGAACTTGAAATACTGATGTAATAAGTATGTTGACATCAGTGGAGAATATGTGTACTAAAATGTAAAGTTTCATCATCCTATCTCGTTTCTATCTGGGTAAAGCCAAAGACTTATCAGCAACCCCTCGTAGTATGGTACAGCCCAAATGGCCTACTGATATACTTATTGTGAGGAGGTCTCTACCACTGCCAAGACATGCATACCACTAACAGGCCTCCTTCAGGGCAATTCTTAATTTCCACTGGCCATTTCACTGGCACGTTTGCCAGATCTACCTCCACTAACGGGCACACTGAGTTTATGCTTCCAAATCCCTATACTGTGAAGGACACATCGCTATTCTTACAGTAGGCATCTTCCCATATGGATCCCAATACGTATATCAGGGTGCAATCTGTTCACAAGTGACCAAAAGGGGCTTAGCGGTTTAAGATCTCACACTTATCAAAGCATATTTCCTCTAAATATCCTTGAAAAAGGCTCATATCGGGAGCCGAAACTTTGGATGAAATCTGTATCCACCTGTTTGTGCCTTACGCACACAATCCTTTTAAAAGCAATTTGAATTAAGAACTATTGTCTTTTCTAGTTTTGACCACAATAAGATGTGTGATGTGTGCCGAAGTCTACTAATTTATTTTGGGACTTATTTTTAAATTTTGAGCACCACCACGGGCAGTTGAGCTAGAATTCACCATAATAATTGTCCCAGAGTGAGAGCTTCTGTCCTGGCTTCCTCTCGCCTCCTCTTTGCTACACCTTTTGAGGGGGCAGGGCGGCAATTCTCAGTGCATAAATTAAATTAACAATTCTCCTTTACTCTGGTCTCCCTGAGAGCTGAACTTATGAACTCCTTGTTCATTAGTAGCTCTAACTGTAAAGCTGGTGTCACACTAAACGACAGCGACAACGACGTCGCTGTTACGTCACCATTTTCGGTGACGTAACAGCGACCTTGTAAGTCGCTGTTATGATCGCTGCTTAGCTGTCAAACACAGCAGAAGCAGCGATCATAAGGTCGCTGTGCTACATGTTCAGAGAGCAGGGAGCCGCGCTTAGCGCTGGCTCCTTGCTCTCCTACAGCACACATCGGGTTAATTAACCCGATGTATGCTGCAGCTACATGTCACAGTTCAGAGAGCAGGGAGCCGCGCTTAGCGCTGGCTCCTTGCTCTCCTACAGCACACATCGGGTTAATTAACCCGATGTGTGCTGCAGCTACATGTCACAGTTCAGAGAGCAGGGAGCCGCGCACTGCTTAGCGCTGGCTCCTTGCTCTCCTTGCTACAGTATACATCGGGTTAATTACCCGATGCATACTGAAAGCCACATGTCACAGTGCAGGAGCCGGCGCTGGCAGCAAGAGCGGAGGCTGGTAACCAGCGTAAACATCGGGTAACCAGGGAAAGGGCTTCCCTTGGTTACCCGATGTTTACGCTGGTTACAGCTTACCGCAGCTGCCAGTGCCGGCTCCTGATCGCTTCATTTCGTCGCTCTCTCGCTGTCACACACAGCGATGTGTGTGTCACAGCGGGAGAGTGACGACCAAAAAATGAAGCTGGACATTCAGCAACGACCGGCGACCTCACAGCAGGGGCCAGGTCGTTGCTGGATGTCACACACAGCGACAGCGACGGGACGTCGCTGCAACGTCACAGAAAATGGTGACGTAGCAGCGACGTCGTTGTCGTCGTCGTTATGTGTGACACCAGCTTAAGCCACTAGCTACAGTGAGAGAGATAGGTAATCTTGATCTGCATTGCAGGCAGGGAACTCAGAAGCAGAATATAGAGATACATAGAAATACATCTGTACATAGCTGTGTATCTCTATGTCCCTGCATTCTAAAGGTGAAGAAAAAGTCTGATTTTTTTTGTCTATAAAACTACTATAAAATATTAAGAAATAATTACAAAACTATTGTTTGTTTTATTACCCCCTCTTTTGGACTTGAGCCAACAACCTTCGACCATTTCAGTAGGTGCTAAACATTTATAGGCTCCAATGATGCCACTTGGTAGAATTTTGCATACATGAAGCTGCAGGCTCTGACTCCACATATTACACTGGTACAAAGAGATAAAATGGACAGAGCAGTGCATCTCTATGTACCTGTATTCTAAAGGGAAAATAAGAGTTTTTTTCTTCCTATTAAATTAATAGAAAATGTAGTAAAAAAATGACAATAATAACATGGACATATTTTGTGTCCCTGTAATCGTAATGACCTGAACAACACAGCAATGAGACTACATTTTGGGGATCGGTAAATGGTTTAAAATCATGGCATGGTTGATTATTTTTCTCTATTAAATCCACACGCAGACCTTCCATCTCTTTAACCGCAACAGGCTGTGTGATTGGCAGGTCGTCAGTTGTTTTGGAAGGGGAAACAGCTGCTCGTGTAGAGCTCTCTCAGACATCGAGAGCACCACCTTTGGATGAAGGCAACATTATGTCTCCGCCTGCATTTTCAGACAAGCAGTTTTCATGGGACACCCTACTCAACACTATCTCAGCACAGCAGCCAGCCCTCGGTCCCTCAGATGTGGACAAATAAAAGACCATTTCCTCCTAGCCATGACAAAGCTAAGAGGTTGACCTTCACCCTCTGGAAGCTGTTGGCTACAGAAATGCTGCCTTTCCACCTGGTGGTTGAGATCTTATGTCCGACGCAGTGTCCCAGTACCAGATGCCCAGTCGCCACTACTTCTACAAGAAAGGTGTGCCTGCGCTACACCAGCATGTCGCACTCAACATCACTGCTTCCTTGAGAAACTCTGTGTGTGACAGGGTGAATTTCACCACAGATACTTGGACCAGTAAGCATGGGCAGGGGCGTTACATGTTGCTGACTGGGCACTGGGTAACTATGGTGAGAGATGGAAAAGGGTCTGCTGTACAAGTCTTGCCGTCCCCACGAGTTGTTCGTCAATCCTCTGTATGTAGAAGTTCCTCCATTGCTTCTGCCTCCTCAACCTCGTCTGGGTCCTCCACCTCCGCCCAAAGCCTGTCTGGTCAGGCCACCTGCATTGTAACTGTGCACAAGGAATCCCGCAAACCTCCTTACTATGCTGGCAGCAGAGCTCAACGGCATCAGGCGGTCTTTACGTTGAAATGTCTGGGAAATAAGAGTCACACAGTTGCCCAGTTGTGGTCAGCTCTGGAGACCGAGTTTCATCAATGGTTGTCTCCACTGAACCTGCAGCCAGGGAAGGCCATGTGCGACAATGCTGCAAACCTGGGTGCGGCCCTTCGCCGGGGCAAGGTGACACATGTGTCTTGTATGGCTCACGTGTTGAACCTTGTTGTACCGCAATTTTTAACCCACTATCCCGGCCTAGATGGGCTTCTGCACAGGGCACTGTCATGATCTGCTCACTTCCACCGTTCAAATGATGCAGCTGACTGACTTGCATTGCTCCATAAGTCTTTCGGCCTGCCGGTCCACCGCCTGAAATGCGATGTGCCGATACGCTGGAATTCGACTCTCCACATGTTGCAGAGACTGTGGCAGCACCACAGAGCCCTGGTGCAATTTGTTATGATGTATACCCTGGGCCAACGAGATGCAGAGATGGAGCAGATAACGCTGATGGAGTGGTCTCAGATCAAGGACCTATGCACACTTCTGCACAGTTTCGACATGGCGACGAAGATGTTTAGCGCTGACAATGCCATTATCAGCATGACAATTCCAGTCATTTACACGCTGGAGTACACTTTAAACACTATTTGGAGTCAGGTGGTGGGGCAAGAGGAAGGGGAGGAAGTACAGGAGGATTCATTTGTGGAAGGGATACCAAGATCTACAAGGTCCAGACGTTCAGCATCACCAAGGCGGCAGGCATGGGACGGTGGGGGAGAGGGATTAACAAGGGCGCATGGTAGGAGCCAAACTGTTGAGCAAGGTGCAGGAGCCCAGTAAGAAAAGGAGGACGAACTGGCGATGGGCATGCAAGACTCAGTAGATGAGGGAGACCTTGTTCAAATTTCGGTTGTTCGAGGTTGGGGGGAGAGGTCAGAGGAAAGAAGCACTGTTATCACCTCGCCGCCACAAACACAGCAAGGACTTGGTCCGCATGGATGCGCAAGACACATAAGTGTCTTCTTGCTGCACTAGCTAGAACATGACCCTCGGATTGTCCGAATTAGAAGTAATGCTGACTATTGGGTTGCCACACTCTTAGATCCCCGATACAAGTCAAAATTTGGAGAAATAATTCCAGCCATAGAAAGGGACGCACGTATGCAGGAGTATCAGCAGAAGCTGTTATGCAATCTTAGCTCGGCTTTTCCAATAAACACCAGTGGTGCACAGAGTGAATCTCACAGTTGTAACTTGCAAACCATGGGACTGTCGAGTCATCATCAGTCAAACCGTACCAGCAACACCGTATGTGGTGGTAAAAGCAATTTTATGGAAACGTTTCATGATTTTTTTAGACCATCCAATGCAAGGCCACAAGAGACAAGAAGTCTGACACATAGTCAACGGCTGGAGAGGATGATACAGGAGTATCTCCAAGTGAATATAGATGCCATGACTCTGCAACTGGCGCCTTGCTCATTTTGGGCTTCCAATCTTGAGAAATGGCCTGAGCTCGCCACTTACGCCTTGGAGATCTTGTTGTGTCCCGCAGCCAGCGTTCTCTCGGAACGTGTCTTCAGTGCTGCTGGGTGTGTGCTGACAGATAAGCGCACGCGTCTGGCCAGTGACAATGTGGACAGACTAACGTTCATCAAGATGAACAAGTCATGGATCCGGAAGGACTTTTCTATCCCTGTGTCATCCTGGGGAGAGTAAAGGCTTGTGGATTTGGATTGTGCTTGATGCAAATCAACATGTCAAGTTTGCAACTGGGGGACAAGTGATGCCACTTAAGTGGTGTCTGTGGTCCAACGTTTGGAAAAAAGGGAGACTCTGGTTGGCGTCCCCTTGCTGTTTTTTTTTTAAATTTTCCAAGATGAACAAGTCATAGTTCAGCAAGGACTTTGCTACCCCTGTGTCATCATGGGGACAGTAAAGGCTGGTGTATTTTTGAATGTGCTCGATGCAAATCATCAGGTCAAGTTTGCAACTGAGGGACAAGTGATGCCACTTAAGTGGTGTCTGTGGCCCAATTTTTGAAAAAAAGGGAGACTCTGGTTGGAGTCCCCTTGCTGTTTTTTTAAAAATGTTCCAAGATTTTAAAAGTCATGGTTCAGCAAAGACTTTGCTACCCCTGTGTCATCATGGGGACAGTCAAGGCTGGCATATCTTTGAATGTGATTTATGCAAATCAACATGTCAAGTTTGCAACTCGGGGACAAGTGATGCCACTTAAGTGATGTCTGTGGCCCAATTTTTGGAAAAAAGGGAGACTCTGGTTGGAGTAACCTTGCGGTGTTTTACATGATTTTAGAAGGGCATGACAAGCCTATATCTGTGTCTCCTCCTCCTTTTACTCATTCAGCTATTTTCTTTCAGCATGATTATATGTACTTGTCACTTTTCCATGTGTTTGTGGTGTTTTGTGAGTTGTTTGTCACCTTTTGGACACCTTAGAAGGTATTTTCTATTTGTTTGTATGTGTTTGTGTTTGCCTGCCATTGTTTTCAATGGGGTTCAAAGGTGTTTGTCGAACGTTCTTCGAACGTTCGCCGAGTTGAGCCGCCGTTCGACGGACCGAACCGAACTCGAACACTAGGGGTGGCTCAACACTAATCAGCACATTCAGTAAATACAGCAATCTAATGAACGGGGGACAGTTAAATATAGGGTTCAGAGCTGAAATTGGTGAAGATCCTGCCATCGTCTCTGTGTTTTTTTTACTTGCAGGTACAGTCCATTTTCAAAGTTTATGTGCAGAACCTATAAATGGTGTGGATCATATTCAGCCTTCTATTGGCAACCAGACCTGATTGTGAGCAGATTTTTGGTGCTGAGGTAGCGACTGTAGCCATACCATAGCTACAAGAAATGCTTTATCAGATTTCGGGTAAAGGTTGCAATACCTAAATACCATGGTGTTACCAATAGCTAGGCTGGTTTGCAACTAGTGGTTTGTTGCTTCTATAAGCTATCATTTAAAAAAAATAATAAAAATAAATAATAATAATTAGGCTTATTTCTTTTTTTTTTTACCTAATCAAGCATGCATATTTGGTGCCCCTGAGGCACGGGTCACCACAGGGTACTACAACCCACTCAGGGTGTGGTGCTGATCATGGATCCAAAAGGAGGTTGGCGTCGGTTTCATCATCCACAACCACTTACACACATGGGTTGCTCCTTCCCCATTGGGGACTGGGCTGGGTCGGGTGTAAAAGGGGTTTCCAACAGTTTGGGGCATTTATAGGATGCCATCACAACAGCGTCCCCAATCCACTAGCTTGGGACCTGGGTAGGGTGAGGACCGGCCACCAGGGGGAGTTGGAGTCACGCACGCAGTTTACACTTTTTCTAAGAGATCTTCAGCAGGAGTGACAGTGAGCAGACGTCTTTCCTGGTAGCTCCTGTGGGACATAGGAGTTCAACGGTCGCTGAGGAGGATGCTATGTCAGTTCCCCCAGGACCAGCGCTGTTCAGGGTGCAGCACCCTATGGTGGTGTAATTCCACGTTGCATCATCAGATTCTGCTGGACGGAGAAGTTCCAGGCTTCTTTGACCACCCAAGTTTCCAGAGCCAAGTGGCATATAGGACTCCAGGGTCCTAGATCACGGTCAGACTCAAGGGGATCCCTACTACTGGCATAAGGAACAGTACTCTACCTAATACGGAAGGGACTCTAAGTGCTTCAAGCCACAGGGTCCCGCTTTACAAAGTGCAGTGAGGAAAGGCCCATGGACTACCGGACTGATTCTGACCTCCCGCGGATTCGGGAAAGACCTGAGCCCATCATGGCAGTGACCAGTGGCGCCAGGCTAGCAGCTAAAGTTGTGAGTAAACTACACCCTGAACCCGAAGAGACTATGTTAGCTCGTCCTTACCACCGCCGCCGCCCAGCACTTAGGCGTCAACAGCCTTTACCTTCCGTCTTCATCCACCCAGAGCCTGCTCCACTTGTGGGGAGTGATACCATCCCGGCTGCCTTTACACCTGCGCCGGAGAAGAACCCGGTAGCGGCGGCTATTTCCTGGCCGCGTATCACCTGTGGCGTCACGACAACCTCTTTTCCAAACACCCAGCTTCCCTCCCCCACCATTTAAACTGTACACCTCGGGGTAACAGAACCGGGCAAGGCCATCCCACGACATCGCCCGACCTAACCCAAAACGGCCCGGCGACAAGTAGGCTGACCGCGTGCCCCGTGGGGCCCTACACATACTGTGGTGGGTTCTTGGTGACAAAAAATTGTTCAATGACGTTACTGTTTCACTTACCATAATGAATGGTTATCTCCTCTAAGGGGTGGACCCTGGGAAGTGATAACTGATGTTTTTAAACCTTTGTATAACCATTTTAGCTTGTTGTTGGTTTTAGAGGCTAATGGTGAAGGCTAACTGTACATTTCTGTTCACCTGGACATATCTCCTCTTAGGGGCGTGATGGCTGATGTTTTTGAGTAAGTAATTGTATATCATTGTAGCTGGAGGTGATTTTAGAGGCTAAAGGGTGCTTTACACGCTGCGACATCGCTAGCAATAGCTAGCGATGTCGTGCATGATAGCACCCGCCCACGTCACTGTTTCGCGTTCACTGTTTTGGGGGTGATCGCTGCCATAGCGAACAATATTGCTACGGCAGCATCACACGCACATACCTGTTCAGCGACGTCGCTGGAGACACTGAACAATCTCTCCTTTAAGGGGAGGGTCCGTTCGGCGTCACAGCGACTCACTAAGCAGCCGCCCAATAGCAGAGGAGGGGTGGAGATGAGCGGCTGGAACATGGCGCCCACCTTCTTCCTTCCTCATTGCCAGTGGACGCAGGTAAGGAGATGTTTGTCGTTCCTGCGGTGTCACACATAGCGATGTGTGATGCCGCAGGAAGGACGAACAACCAGCGGCATGCACCACCAACTATATTATGAAAAGGAGTGACGTGTCAACGATCAACGATTTTTGACGTTTTTGTGATCGTTGATCGTCGCTCCTTTTAGTCACACACAACGATATCGCTAATGGTGCTGGATGTGCGTCACAAACACCATGACCCTGACGATATATCGTTAGCGATATCATTGTGTGTAAAGTACCCTTAATGGTGGAAGTTACTTTAACTCTGTTCATATCTCTGCATATGGATATATCTCATTTAAGGGCAGATTATACGGAGTGATGGCTGATGTTTTAGCGGGACCCATTGTACACCACTGCAGCTGTTTGGAGGTTTTATTACTCGTGGAGAAAGTTAACTCTGCACATATTTGTGCATATTGGCATATGCATGAAGACATTTATCTAATTTAGCAATTTTGGCAGTTCAATAAGCTCAATAATCGAGCCACAGTTGCCAAGGATCTGGCCTACCCAGTATTCAGTTTATTTACAAACAGAGACCCATAGAGTTTCTCAGTTTTTGGGATCTGGGGCTCAGTGTCAACTTATTTTTTCCATCTTGAGCTGGCATTATTAATTATACCATTTTTGCGTAGATTTGTTGTTTCGATCGCTTGTTATTGCATTTTAATCAATGTTGCCGCAACCAAGAAAAGTAATTCTGGAGTTTTTTATTTTTTTTCTCGCTACACCATTTACCGATCAGATTAATTGAGTTTAGATTTTGACAGATTGGGCATTACTGAGTGTGGTAATATCAAATATGTCTTTTATTTATTTTGTATATTTTTATTTTCAATGGGGCAAAATGGGGTGATTTGAACTTTTAGGTTTTGGTTTTTTTTCACATTTTTAATTTTTTTATTCATTTTACTAGTGCCCTTAGGGAACTTTATACTTTATGCATAAAGTCCCCTAAGGGCACTAGTAAAATTCAGCATCGCTCTGATCAGCAGAAATGCTGATACCTTGTCAATGCTAACACTCTGCCGGCATTCACAGGAAGTGAGTCATGTCAGCAACAAGGATATAGCCTTATTAATATCCTTGGTTGTGAAGGGTTAAACTTTAGGAATAATCAGGTTTGGAGCTCTTGTATGTTTTCATTACAGTTAATAAAGTATTACAGATAACATAGTTATCATTTGGAATTAAAATTGGTTAATTTGGTAGAGGGTTGAGTCATTTAAGGTGTCAAATGGCCTCTCCTGTGGAGGTTGGGGTGGTCAGGTAGAAATATCCAGCAAACTATGGTGGAATAATTTGAATTTAATAAAAGCTGTTACACATTGGTGGTGAATAGGCTGAGCTTTGGTGGCCATTCTGAGGGATGGGATTGTAACTTTATCCAGGATCGGCTTATCAAATGAATGAGGATCATTGGTAGGATCATTGGAACCCATTAGAGCCCCAGCTCGGGGATCTTACGGTAACGGTGAATCTCAGAATGTACTTGCTGGCATTTCATCTGACTCTTACTATACTCATGTGATTATAAATAAAAGCTGTGGCCTTTTGGATACCAAGAATAACATGTGTACTTTATTTTACTGGACTATGTAGTTTAGCTCATGTGCTAATAAATCAGGGTCCATCGCATATCAAGAAATCATGAACTCCCTGAAGTAGGGGACACATGACTGCAGGAAGGAGGGGACCCTCAACGCTTGGAGTTTTTATTTTATATATATATATATATATATATATATATATTCATATTAATTGTATAGGCTGGGTGTTTCCCCTTTTAGAAACAGGAGTCAATTAGTGTGCCTGGTTTCTCATGACTGGGAGAAGTTTAGGAAAATATAACTTCCTGTTTCACTGTCTCTTCCTCTTTACCCTTCCAGAATAGATGGCAGAAGCATTTCCCACCCACCAGGCCTCTTTTCCTTTGTTTTCCTGTGTATATTTGATATCTTACTTGACTGCTTACCATGTTTAGGTTAACTTTATGTATCATTGTATCCTTTATCTCTAAACTTCCTTTGTTCATGTTTCATATAATAATAATAATAATAATAATAATAAAAACAAAAAAAACATGTTGATTGGCATTAACGCTCTAAGCCCAAGGGAGGGCAACTCTTCAGTCATGGCTACCTAAATGTTTCTCCTCTCCTAGTGCTGAAGGATGACTCTTCTGAGATTCGGGGATTTTGTTTCTTTCTATAAATTTTATATATTCTTTTCTTTTCTTAAAAATAATTATATACAGTGGGTACGGAAAGTATTCATACCCCTTTAATTTTTTCACTCTTTGTTTCATTGCAGCCATTTGGTAAATTCAAAAAAGTTAATTTTTTCTCATTAATGTACACTTTGCACCCCATCTTGTCAGAAAAAAACAGAAATGTAGAAATGTTTGAACATTTTTTAAAAAAGAAAAACTGAAATATCACATGGTCATAACTATTGAGACCCTTTGCTTAGTATTAAGTAGAAGCACCTTTTGAGCTAGTAAAACCATGAGTCTTCTTGGGAATGAAGCAACAAGGTTTTCACACCTGAATTTGGTGATCATCTGCCATTCTTCCTTGCAGATCCTCTCCAGTTCTGTCAGGTTGGATGGTGAACTTTGGTGGACAGCCATTTTCAGGTCTCTCCAGAAATGCTCAATTGGGTTTAGGTCAGGGCTCTGGCTGGGGCAGTCAAGAATGGTCACAGAGTTGTTCTGACGGCACTCCTTTGTTATTTTATTTGTGTGATTAGGGTCATTTTATTATTAGATGGTAAACCTTCTGCTAACTCTAAGGTCTAGAGCACTCTGGAAGAGGTTTTCTTTCAGGATATCTCTGTACTTGGCAACCTTTATCTTTCCTTCAATTGCAACCAGTCGTCCTGCCCCTGCAGCTGAAAAACACCCCCATAGCATGATGCTGCCACCATCCTGTTTCACTGTTGGGATGGTATTGGGCAGTTGATGAGCAGTGCTTAGTTTTCCCCACACATACCGCTTAGAATTATCCCAAAAAGTTCTATCTTCATTTCATCAGACCAGAGAATCTTATTTCTCATAGTCTGGGAGTCCTTCATGTGTTTTTTGCAAACTCTATGTGGGCTTTCATATGTCTTGCACTGAGGAGAGGCTTCTATCGGGCCACTCTGCCATAAAGGTCTGACTGGTGGAGAGCTGCAGTGATAGTTGACCTTGTGGAACTTTCTTCCATCTCCCTATTGCATTTCTGGAGCTCAGCCACAGTGATCTTGGGGTTCTTCTTTACCTCTCTCACCAAGGCTCTTCTCCCACGATTGCTCAGTTTGGTTTGATGCCCAGGTCTAGGAAGAGTTCTGGTGGTCCCAAACTTCTTCCATTTAAGGATGATGGAGGCCACTGTAAAGAAATTCATTATATATATATATATATATATATATATATATATATATATATATATATATATATATATATATATATATATATATATATATATAAATAAAATGTCAGAATGAAAAACGATTGAAATAAAATTAGATTGGTATATTAATGTCACAGCTATGATATTGCAGTTGGGGAGTCAGGCGGAAGTGGCCGGCAAGTTATGGTGGACTAATTTCAATTTAATAGTAGCCATTACCAGCCTGAAGGTTGTGATTATAACATCATTCAAGGGTGGCTTACCTTTTAAGCACAGGAATGAAGATCTTTGGTAGGTTTATTAGAGCCCTTGAAGTGGACTAGCTTTGCTACCATGGCAAGTCAAAGCGTGCTGCCTCTGGATTGCTGCCTGCCAATTGCTGTATGGCTGGCAGCTCAAGGATCTCACTGTAACTGTGAATCTCAAAATACACTTGCCTAGCTTTTCACTTTACTCTTGCTATACTCATGTGATTTTAAATAAAAGCTGTGCAATTTTACACCAAAAAATAACGTGTTTTATATTTTATTTTATTGCTCTATGTAGTTTGGGTCATTAGCTAATAAATCTGTGTCCATTCCATTTCCAGAGGTCATGCCCCTGTCACTTTTACAGTAGAAATGGCAAAATCATTTCAACCTGCTCTCGATGCTCTACTCATCCTGGCCAGAATAAAGCACTAGAAAAGAATTGTAAATGAATGCCAATACACTAAGCCTACGTTTGAAATATATTGAAGTATCTTTTCCTTTGGATTGGAAAATGTTCATGAATTAACCTTGGTCATAAGGTTAGAGATCACTGGTCTGTACAGACTTGAGGTGTAAACAGTAACTTAAAGGGGTTGTCTGGGGAAAACAAGTTATTGCATATCCATATGATAGGTGATAATTTATTGGTCGTGGGGGTCTAACAGCTGGGGTCCATACTGAGCAGCAGAATAGAGCACTATCTGCCCATTACAATGGAGTGGCAGTGCAGATACTCCACTAATGCGCCGTTTTTTCACAATGAGGCAGCCAAGCGCTGGGATTAGCTTTTTCCAATATCTAATAATGAATAGAGCAGCGGTGGGGCATCAGATCGACTGCTCCATTTTGAAACATTGATAAAAGTGTGCCATTCTTCCGCAGCAAGTTGATACACACGGCACTTCTAGGGTGGTGCACAAGTAGGGTCCAAAACAGTCTCAAGTACATGTAGAAACTTGGCACTCAAGATCAACGTCAATAGTGTTTTTTTAATGTGAAGAACTTGTACGACCAGAGCAAGCACAGACGTTTCAGTCACAGTGCCACATAGACAGCGGTGGACACCGCATCATACCCAGCTACATACATACCCTGCTCGCTATGCTACTATACTATCTAAGGACCCTCTGCATGCACACTGATGAAGGTCTTTTGACCAAAACGTCTGTGCTTCTGCTGGTCCTACAAGTTCTTCAAGATAAAAACCACTATTCACATTGATCTTGAGTGCCACGTTTCTACATCTATTCTACCGTAGCAATCTGCGTGTTATATCTTATGAATGGGTGATAATAACCTATTTTGGACAGGCAAAGCCTTTAAAATAATAGCTTCCACGAAAGAAATGGTCTCAAGAATGTCCGACTGTCTCAAACACATTAGATTTGTCCGAATCAATCAAGAAAGCAACAAAATGCAGTTCAGATGAATGAATTGTAGTAGTGTAGTGGTGTGCTGCAATATGAAAGGAACATCACAGTGCCTAGAAAGCATTGGCAGTGGCACTGGTCCAGAGTTCCTACTACTGTTGATCTGGAAGTTCACGGCTCTCTAGCGAGCCTCTGAAGTCCTACCTGCTCCCATTTCACGTGCAATTTATGCTAATAATTCATTGCTTGTAGCCAATCCAGTGTCATTGGAAGGAGAGCCCCCTCCTCTGAATGTCTGAGCTTGTACAGCCACCTAGCTAGTTCCAGCATTCTCCCTGCTTCTCCTCCCCTCCTACTGCTCTTATAACTGTGTGAGGCAAAGATAATGTGTGCAGTATTCAGTACAGCATGTGCATGTGTGTGACTGCAAGGGAGATCTGATCTCTTTCCCTCTTTTGTCTGCTTTGCAGCTGCTTTATATTTCTCTCTTCCTGCACAAAAACTCTTTTCTTTCATCTGTCTCCCAATTCACTGGGTTCCTTTAGTAGGAAGCTCTTACTTTGATTGTGCCTTTGAGGAATCTGATTTTGCACCAATAACACTCAATATTCACTCTTTCATTACAGAAGAAATACTTGAACCTAAAGTTATAATTTTCCCTCTTTTGCCCCCCTTCAATAAATCCACACAGACGACGGTGGAAAAAAAAGGCAAAGTTGTTCTCTGGGCAGTGATTCACTAACTTTGCTGGAAAAAAAAAGCTGGGGAAGCAAGCAACACACATTGGCAGATTTAAGACTCTTTCAGCGTCTGTTCCATGTGTTTAGACCATTAAGTGGATGGGGCAAGAAAAAGGGATGGGACTGCACTGCAACTGCTGCCTTGTCTATCTGTTCTTGTGTATCCTGTCATGTGGGATCAGTACAGGTAGGTGGAATGCTTCTGTGGTGTGCATGTTACTTTATGTCTTATCCCGCTCACATACATTTTCACCATTGCTGGCTACTTAGACAACTGGAGATATAAACCCTTTCCTAAGGTCAGCCTTTAAGGTCTTCTGTCAGTTGGATTACTCCATTGATGTGTGACTAGATACATTCCATGTCGTAATAAGTTGTGCATCACATTTATAATTAAACGTAGCTCTTAGTAGTATATCCATATAATGCCAACTATATACTATATAAACTCAGCTTAACACTAAAAATTTAACTTCAAAAAGTTTGATAACAATATTTTGATACCTTATTGGACTATATATATATATCGGTAACTTTCCGAAGGTCAATCCTGCCTTGAACCTGATTTTTACAAACTGTTTAAAAAATGCGTAGAATGTATCATCTGAACATTCGTAACACCAATTCATTTCCCTAACTGTATGATCAGATTCCCAGGTCGACATGACTATTCATAGATTGTGCTGAAGGCAAAATACACATGGAGTTGCTATAGTAGCTGTGTCAAATTGCTGATAGTTGGGTAGTTTGTCAATGACCCAAATGAGAGTCGTTAACGTTGAATGAAATCTGAACTGCTGCTATTAAAGATTCAGAAGAGTTACAGTTGCAGGTAGATACATTTCAAATGAATAAGTTAGGTCTAGGGACAGATAATACAGATGCATATATCATTTTCAATATATTTAGTTTACTCGTGTAGAGTTGAGATGTCCAGTACCTGGGGCGGAGCAACACAAATGCAATATGTGGATATATTTTATAATATATTCTTTAGTTGATTGTTCATTCTAGGAATCTATATGGCATAAGTAATATACAGTACAGGCATGTCTACGATAGTGAAATATTATGTATCTGCTACTGTAGAAAAGGGTCTATCCCAGGTGATGGGATGTGTAGTTGTGTTAATCAGTGCCAAATGGAAAAAGACATTTCAATTTGTATGAGCCTTCCACACCACTGCATATGTGTCTGACTATGATAACAGTTTTACCGTGATTTTTGTATGCTATATTTTACACTTGGAAGAAAATTAGGGAAAATCATAAAAATGTATGTAGAGGTCTTGATGTGATTCTTATCCACACAGTGTGAAAAAACAGTTATTATCACTACAGTGACTAAACAGCCTTTAAATCTAGGAAATATTGGGATACACAATAAATTATATACTTTATAATGATATATAGTATTTGATTTTTTATTTCTGTGCTTACCTACTTGTCAATAGTTACCTTAAAAGGAATCTGTCAGCAGGTTTTTGCTACCTCATCTGACAGTAACATAATGTAGGTAAAGAGATTCTGAATCCAAATGTGTATAACATAGATTACTGGCTGCAGTCATTCTGAAACAAAGTATTTAGATTCAGGAAAACACCAGAGCTGAGATTGCTGCCCCTGCCAACATCAGGCTCTCAATGAAGATTGTGCATTGTCTATGAGATGTCATCACAGCAGGGGGCATGTCTGACTGCCATGACATGAATTTCTAATCTTGTAATGCTGATCACAAGGTAATAAACAGTTTAGTTTACATAAACAATATCTCACACACAGATAAGAGAAACACAGTTGCTTTTTGTTCTTTACCTCTTACAGCATGCTGTCCTCAGTTTACATAGCATAAACCAGCTGACAAATTCTCTTTAATAACATGTACCAATTGTTTAGTGGCTACAGTGCTAAGAAGGTCTTCATGGTAGTAGTGACTGACTCCTCAATTTTTACTTAGGGCACACCCAGTCCCATTCAATCTTTAGTCACACCCATTTTAATAGGATTGATTGAGTTAAGTGGTTGGATATGTTTTGTGTTAATTAAGGGTATTTGCTGTATACTACTTAGTATATGTTATTGTTAATTTCCCACCATTATCAAATATGTTTTCAGTGCATTACAATATGCTTCTTAAAATAACCTGTCACATGCTCAAAAACATTATTTTAATAACTTCTAAGAATCCCTTCTGTCCATTGATTCTGACGCTCTTTTCCATTTTGCACTACATCATACCATTGTAGAGATATTCACATTTGTTGATTTTGGAGCTCAATATGTGAATTTTTTGCTTTGCAGGCCTGCTGGGCTTTTATTCAGATTGGGGGGGTGCGCTTTAACTCCTGTTCCCTAGATGCTGCAAATCACAGCTTGACGCTGATCTACCAGTCTAATGTGGGAGGCACACGAGACGATCTATCGTGCGATATGTCGTCGGGGGTCACAGTTTTTGTGACGCACATCCGGCATCGTTTACGACGTCGTCCTGTGTGACACCTATGAGCGACGCAGAACGTTCACAAATCGTGAATCGTTGACACGTCGCTCATTTTTAAAAAGTCGTTAGTTTTTCTTTGCAACGGTTGTTCATTGTACCAGGGGCAGCACACATCGCTCCGTGTGACACCCTGGGAACGATGAACACCGCTTACCTGTGTCCCGCGGCTCCTGTTGGCTATGCGGAAGGAAGGAGGTGGGCGGGATGTGTACGACCCGCTCATCTCCGCCCCTCTGCTGCTATTGGCCGGCTGCTGTGTGACGTCGCTGTGACGCCGAACGTCTCACCCCCTTCAGGAAGTGGATGTTCGCCGCCCACAGCAACGTCGCTCAGCAGGTAAGTACGTGTGATAGCGGTTTAACAACTTTGTGCGCCACGGGCAACTAATTGCCTGTGACGCACAAACGACAGGGGCAGGTACGATCGCTCATGCGATCACAGGATAGATCGTATCGTGTGACGCCCGCATAAGTCTAGCTGTGATTAACAGTGTCTGGGAGGGAGTGGTGAAAGTGCATGCTCTCTGAGAACCCTTTAAAGAAAAACCAAGTTGGTCTGCAAACAGAAATTTCACAATCTGTACTCCAAAATATCAAATGTGAAAGTCTCTGCAATAAAATGAGAGTGCTAAATGGAAAACAGAAGTAGAATCAGGTGAGCGCATGGGTTTTTAGAAGTTATATAAATACATTTTTGAGCATCTGACAGTTTCTATTTAAAAAGTATATTGCCAAGCACTGAAATTAAACAGATTCTAATAATGGTGAGAAATTGAAACACAAAATAACCTATACATAGTAAGACTAGACACCATGTAATAAATAGCCTGTTTTTACAGTACATAAGACTGAGAAACGCTTATCCTTACCAATCATATTAAAATTGGTTTGACCAAGGATTGAGCAGGACTGGGTGTGCCTTAACCCAACACAAATTAGTTAATCACTACTGGTGTGAAGACCATCTTAGATTGGTAGTCACGTAACACATGTTACATGTGGTTATTAAGGTAACGATTGCCAAGTAGCTAAGCACATAAATAAAAGGTGAAACACTATACAGCATGGTAATGTATATAATGCAGCATGCACCCTATTTTCTTGATTTAAAGGGAACTTGTCACCAGGTTTGTCCCTTATAAGCTGCAGCCACCATGAGTGAGCTCTTCTATACAACATTCTAAAAACTGTATATAAGTGTCCAGGCCACTCTGTATAACGTAAAAAAGACATTTATTATACTCACCTAGGGGGTGGTCCGGTCCTATGGGCGTCACAGCTTGCAAGTCCGATGCATCCTCTCTGCTGAGTTCGCCATCCTCCTTCTTCTCAGCCTCATGTGGATGATGCGTTTTATGTCATCCACACAGGCCAGCATTGCGGTCCTGCGCAGATGCACTTTTATCTGCACTGCCAAGGGCAGATCAAAGTATTGTAGTGCTGAGACGCTGAGTCTTTGACCCTTCCACGTGCCTGCGCATTACAGTGCTTTGATCTACCCTGTTGAGAGCAGATCAAAGTGCACCTGTGCAGGACTGCAATTGCCGGGCTGTGTAGATGACGTAAGACGCGTCATCCACACGAGGCTGAAAAGAGGGAGGACGGCGATTGCAGCAGAGAGGAGGTGCCGGATCGGTGAGCAGTGACGCCCATTGGACCGGACCACCCCCTAGGTGAGTATAATAAAGGTGTTTTTTATGTTATACACAGTGGCCTGGGCTTTTATATACAGCATTCTAGAATACTGTATATAAGAGCTCACTGGTGCTGGCTACAACTTATAGGGGAAAATCCTGGTGACAGGTTCCCTTTAACAACTAATGTTCTGTCTTGAAGAAAGACTTCATACTGTAGTGATATTAAATTAGCCGCTGAGCTCACCGATTGGTTGAATCTATAGACGTAGAACTGACTAGGGGAGGGTAAGCAAAACTCAATGTGTTGTTTTATAATTATCTGACCCTAAGCTCAGGGAGGGTAAGAAAAACACAATTTGTTGTTTTATAATTATCTCAGTGTATGGCGTAAAGTTTTCTAAGAGGGGGCAACACTTTTTTGTCATTATGCACATGGGTTCTGCAAAATCTTTAAATTAATAATCAAAAGTTTGATTAATAATATATTTCTATTACTTAAAATCATAACTCAATATAAGTTGATGAAGGGATTATTAGTAAAATGCAAATTTAGCAAATTCTGTTTAGTCTTGATTCACTACTTTGCCACCGTAGTATTTAGACAATTTAGTATGCTGTGGGGTCATCATGAATGTTGATTGACTCATTATCAGTGGTGTTTTTTTGTGTAGTTCACACCTTTTGTGTTAAAATGTTGTAAGAGGGTTTCTCTATGAACAATTTAAATCCCAAGTAATTTGCTTAGTAAGCATGAGGTCATATCTCTACATCCCAGTGAGGTGAATTCAGGTCCTTTAGCAAGAGGGATGATACTGCAGATATCAACCATTTTTCATAGCAAATATTAAATATAAATTGTGTTCATCCATTTTATTTTATATTCTAAATCTATATTATGTATGCTATTATCTACATTTGTATTTATAAATATAAATTTATCAGAAGTCTACAAGAATATTGATGATGGACATATCAGTAACGTGAAAATACTGTATTTTTCGATTTATAAGTTGCACCGAATTATAAGATGCACCCCAAATTTAGAGAAAAAAAAGGAAAAAAAAAAGAATGGGGTCACAGGAGGCAGGGGCAGTGGTGGAGCAGGACGATGGTGCGGTGGGTATCCCAAATGCTCGCTTCAGATGGCTTGAGGCAGGCAAGATCCAGAAACTGCTGTGGGCTGCAAGCCGCTGTGCTGTGGGCCGCTGTGCTGTTGGCTGCGAGGCAGGGTCCATCCTTAGGTGCTGGGGGCTGCTGGTGCTCTGCTGGCAGCCGCTGTGCTGGAGACGGTGAGGCAGCGACCATACTTAGGTCAGCAGTGTGACTTCAAATAATGGTGCCCGGAGTCGGTGCATGAGCTATCAGCTCAATGACAAGCCAAGATCTCGTCTGCATACTCGCCATCTCCAGGCGCCATTTTCCTTAAAGGGAACCTGTCAGATGCAATATGCACCCAGCAGCACAAGCAGTTCTGTGTGCATATTGCTAATCCCTGCCTAACTATCCCTGTATACACTAGCATAAATAAAGGGATCTTTAGAAAAAAATATTTCTAAAGATCTTTTATCTTATGCTAATGAGCGGGGGGACTAGTCCCAAGGGTGTTATATCCTCTGACTAGTCCGCCCTCTTAGCATGTTAGCATGCCCACAGGGGCGTACTAACATGCTATTCAATGCAGCGTCATCAGCGGTGGCACGCGTACCTGTGTTCCTTGTGACCGCACTTCTGAATGCCGGGCACTTCCGGTCATGTGCAGTATAAATCCGGGTGTACTCGTCCCAGCTTCAGAACGGTCTGCTGAACATGACTGGAAGTGCCAGGCATCCAGAAGCGTGGTCACGGTGAACACAGGTACGCACGGCACCGCTGGTGATACTGCATTGAATAGCATGTTAGTACGCCCCTGTGGGTGTGCTAACATGCTAAGAGGGCAGACTAGTCCCTTGGGACTAGTCCCTGCACTCATTAGCATAACTTAAAAGATCTTTAGAAATACTTTTTCTAAAGATCCCTTTATCTATGCTACTAGATACAGGGACAGTTAGGCAGGGATTAGCAATATGCACCCAGAACTACTTGTGGTTCTGGGTACATATTGCACCTGATAGGTTTCCTTTAAGTCCGCTGCTGGGCTGGAGGCTGCACGTGTGCAGATGAGACCTTGAGCCGAGAGCTCCATCTGCGCAAATGCCAACTCCGGGCGCCGTTATTTGAAGCCGCACCGCTGACCTAAGGATGGCCCCTGCCTCACCATCCCCCAGCACAGTACCCCCCCAGCATAGAGGCCCCTAGCAGCCCCCAGCACAGTGGCCCCAGCAGCCTGCAGTATTGCCCATACATCCTGCTAGTCCTCTCCACCACCCCCCGGTAAGCTACATTCAGGTTATAAGACGCACCACTCATTCTCCTCCCAAATTTTTGGGAGGAAAAGTGCATCTTGTAATCTGAAAAATAATGTATATTATATTGATATTATTATACTAATATTAGTAATATTAAAAACTAGGTCCACTTTTTTACAGTTGATGCACTTGAAAATACTACCATATTTCCAATGTGAAGGAAGGAATGGCATTATGTTCTGGGAGATTAGACAAGCAGTTCCCATAATAAGGCTTTATGAAAGGCCTACCTGATCGCCCTGAAAAAGATTTGATGCTATCCTTGGAACAGTATGCATGGAACCTTAAAGAGGGATAAAAAAATCATTAGTTGCAATCTTCCAGAAATGTAATGCACCCTCAGGTTGTGTCTGATATTGAAACTCATCCCTGTTCAATTCAACAGAGAATAATTGCAATACCAGGCACCAATCCTGGATACTTGTGCTGGTAACTTGGTGCAACTTCTTTAATATTAACATAAAAGTTGTTATACTGTATTTCTAGACTTTATGTTTACTGTCTTACATCAATAGGGCCACTGCCTTTCAGCTAATCGTCTGCTTTTACATTATATTTTTAAGGACTTATTTCATCTTTCCAGTGGGATGAAGAATGGGAAGTTGTGTTTCCATCTTTATGGGGCTCACAGGAAAAAGGACAAGATGGAAGGACTGTTGTAGAGTCAGGTGTTCAAGATGTCTACAGAAATCATAGCACTGAGGACCTTCATTCATCAAATAATCAGGCTGCTATTAGTTCTCGGGAAGTTCGTTCTGTATCTTCTCTTTCATCTACTCCAAGTTATTATCCCCAACAGATGGATCAGAATGAGGAACAATATGAAGAACATGAGTCTCATGAGCTTTACCATTTTGCTCATATTCCTTGGCTGTCAAAATCAATGCATTCCCTTCCCCCCAGTATGTCTTCACCCACTTTAACATCCCGTTTTGGAAAAATTAACAATTCTACAAGCCAAACAGTAGATGACAATGGAAAGATGAAGGTTAGGATTTCTGCCTTTGGGAAGGACCTGTATCTTTTATTGAAAAAGGATAATCGCTTTTTGTCTCCAAGCTTTGTGGTTGAAGAGAGAAAGAGAGACAGGAAGGAATCGTTGAATACTGGGAATATTGATAAAGACTGCTTTTATAGCGGCACTGTTCTTGGACATCAAGGATCATTTGCTTCTTTCAGCACATGTGGAGGGTTGGTAAGTTCAGATGAAAAATGTAAAGCTAACATGTTTTAGATGAATTGGATTAACAATGGAGAATCATAAATAGAACCAAAAGCATTTGATGAATATTTGATCACTCAATGTAAAATATTCAGGATTGAGAAATCACAGATGAAACATAAGTCGAGCTTTAAAGAGCATCTGGATCTTAACAGACATTCTTTTGGTCCTTTACATGTTGGTAATTGTGATGATGGTTATTCAATATTAGCGATGAGCAAATTAATTCACTGCAAATCAGATTTGTGTCTAACTTTAAGAAATTTACTCAACCCAGATTTGCATAAACAATATGCATGTTGCTATGTGTGAATCATCTTAAATGGCTGCGGTCATTTTATACTTTTTTAAGAGAATGCATCCGTCAGAGTAAGATCACACGTTGAATTGATCCAATTGATTCAATGTGAATTGAATTCATGTTGAGTCTTAAGGGTACTTTACACGCTGTGACATTGCTAGCAACAGCTAGCAATGTCGAGCGCGATAGCACCTGCCCCTGTCGTATGTGCGACATTTGGTGATCGCTGCAATAGCAAACATTATCGCTATGGCAGTGTCACACGCACATACCTCTTCAGCGACGTCGCTGTGACCGCCGAACAATCCCTCCTTCAAGGGGGAGGTGCGTTCGGCGTCATAGTGACGTCACTGCGGCGTCACTAAGCAGCCAGCCAATAGAAGCAGAGGGGCGGAGATGAGCGGGACGTAACATCCCACCCACCTCCTTCCTTCCACATTGCCGGTGGAGGCAGGTAAGGAGATGTTCGGCGCTCCTGCGGTGTCACACATAACGATGTGTGCTGCCGCAGGAACAAGGAACAACATCGCTACGTACGAGACAACGATTTTTGGTGTTTAGACGACCTCTCCAAAACCAACGATTTTTGTCTCTTTTGTGATCGTTTAAGGTCGCTCATACGTGTTGCACGCTGCAATGTCTTTAACGATGCCGGATGTGTGTCACAAACACCGTGACCCCGACGATAAATTGTTAGCGATGTCACAGCGTGTAAAGTACCCCTTAGGCTAGTTTCACACATCTGGATTTTCACCAGTTTGCCGGATTCCGCGCATGTCAGTACAGTGTGTACAGTGGCAGCGCTGTAACTTCCGGGTCACATGCTCCGGTCACATGACAGCATGTGACTGGAGCTTGTCGTGCTGCCACTGTACTGTATACACTGTACTGGCGTTCGCCGAATCTGGCAAACCGGCAAAAAGCCGGATGTGGGAAACTAGCCTTAGGAACTTTGTTGAACAAGATTCCTCATAATACCTACGGCTATCACATTACAAGCTATAGCACAGCTAATCAGGAGGAACTATTATAATGTTTGTAGTTAGCAGGGAGAGAAGTGTTACATTTTAATGTACATCAGAATAAAAAAAAATAAACCTTTGAGGCCCATGAGGAGATACAGACAGGGTTAAAAGTGACTAATCCAGTGTTCCCAGAAGGGGCTGATTCACATAGTAACACACTGTGGCTATCAGTTTCAGCAAAATCAGGCCAACAATGTGCATAAAGGTGCTCATGGATCACCCAATTTCCAGGATGTCCAGATGCATGAAGGGGATCTTGACGGTTAGTGCTGTATATTGCCTAATGTTACGAGCTTGTGTATTTGCTTCCACCCCTACAAGGGCAGTACCTGAGTATAGAACTGCCACTCATGTTATCCAGTACCTCAAATAGCTCCCTGAAGCATTTTCTTCCACCATCATGAGGATTCATCAGGGGATGTACTGGAGAAGGGCTTAAAATACATCAGGGGAACCATGTTCATCAGTAGCAGACAGGATGATGTCCTCCAGTATATCCCCTGATTAATTCTCAGAATAGAGGAAGAAACTCATCAGGAATTAATAAAAAAAAGTCACGGTTCTTAGAAGAAAGAGGGAAAAAAATCAATGCACAAAAACAAAAAATGGCCATAGCATGAAGGAGTTGAAACCCCCCACTTTTTTCTAAAACTAAAAAGAACTGATTTTCTACCTTTCAGAGTACGTATCTAACAAGCTAATGTTTTTTGTATACTTTAATATCCATAAACAATATAACAATTATGCGGCATATTGCCTTTTCTGGCTTTTTGGGTATGTACCTAGCATTTCTTTTTCAGGCCTTTGGTGGCAATAATTGGGATTGAAAACAGAGGCAAAAGTTAAATATAGTGTACTATAAAATGTATGTTTAAAGAAAAAGTAGCAATGAACAAGGTAACATAAAAAAATCCACATGCTCATGGCAATAATAATGTGCGAGCTACATGTAGCAGTAGCAGTACCACTACTGGCACCAGCCATCCAGGCAATAGTACAGCCTACTCAGGTCAAAATTAGCTTACTTTGTAGTTGGCCAGCATAATAATGGGGAGGAAGCAGAGGACAATGTGGAATATATGGCACATCAATTGTCCCAGTCACAGCATGATGATGTTACCTCTGACAGTGACACTGTCAATTTAAGTCAGTGTTATGCACAGTCATCCTCCTCATAAGAGTTAATCTTTTACTTTACTGACTTTCAATTCCATCAATGACACCTCTATCTTTTCCGCCCCTTAATCCCCTAATCTAACTGAGATGAAATGGGTGTGGAGGAGATGGGGGGCTGGATTTAAATACTTAGCTCTGTAGGTGGCTCTATCAGCCATGACAGGCACTGTCAGTGGCACCTGAGGTGGCAATAGCAATCTGAGTTAGGGCTAATCTAGAGGCAAGTATCAAGAGGAGGATGCAAGGATCTCAGGACAGCCAGATCAGGTATGCTAATAATTGTGCACGCATTTTGGGTGTGGGAATTATTTTCCAATTTTCCAGCCAATGAAACTTTTGCAATGAACAGGTTCTGTAGCAGAAAAAAACCTGTGAATGTCCAGGCTGCAGTATAGTAGGAACTATGTTCTCTATCATCATATGCAGGAGCATCACCTGCTCATGTGGGAAAAACAAGCTGCCCTTCTACCCTTCCATCTGATGCTCGTCCTACAGCAAGCCACATGTAAAAGCGGTCAGTGTCACCATATTCATATACTGCGTGTCATAGTATGACTACTTCACTTTTTTTCTACTATATTGCCAGATTGTGTCGCCAAGATACAAGTATCTGCTCCTAGTCAGCCTATTTTATGACAACTAAATTCTCACATGATCAAATTGCTGTTTTTGCATTTGCTTACGTTCCACCTAATGGACTTTACTCTTTCAAGATATGATGAAGTGTGATCAGCTTCACTGGAGATGCCTACTTGTCACTATTTCTGACAGAAAATCACCCCTCTTCATGCTTTCACATGCAGTAGAATGTTGGTCGCCCTGTAGACTTGGCTTTGAGCTAAAAGTGAACTGCTCTTTTGATACATAGACAGCAATTTTGGACAGGGACATGTATTTCATGGCACACAGGGTGAATATTTTCAGTGACAACAATGTAACACCACAACCAAGACAGGTTGTGAAGCCTCAATGGTTGGACGCTATGTCTAGTTTCATCATTAGGGGGCATTTATCCACCTTCTCTGCATCATCATCAATGAACATGACTTCATCCCCAACAGCAATATGGCACAGCATTGCATCCCATCCCTGACTAGTTTCTTCATTCTTGTAAGCTTATAGTTACAGTTTTGTAAGCATGCCTAACAAAAGACATGCGATGGAAGACTTGCTGATCTGAACCAACCAGCAAATCTCGCTCTGTATGGTTAAACTGCAATTGGATATTGTCATAAGCAAATCACTGAAATATTGTAGCTGCAATGCCTTTCGGTAAAGTAAAAAATGCTCCCTATATGACACAGGTACTATATTTAATTGTGCAAACATTCATAAAGATGAAGATGCCAATCGAGTGTCTGGTCACTTCTACTGTTCTTACATGGTGAATCACACTTTCCAGGTTATGCAAAAGCACAATGGTCTTCCTCCGCACCGCCTGATTTGTGACAATGTAATGGGATACCTTGGAACATCTGTATGAGCAATAGAGTTGAGCGCGGTTCGCGGTTCGAGGTTCTCCAGTTCTAAGCTCGAGTGATTTTGGGGGCTGTTCGAGATCGAACTAGAACTCGAGCTTTTTGCAAAAGCTCGATAGTTCTAGATACGTTTGAGAACGGTTCTAGCAGCAAAAAGCAGGGCTTTTTACAGCTACAGTCTGCAGGAGCCATCGCTGGCAGCTTGCCAGAAGCTGGTAACCAAGATAAACATCGGGTATCCAACCAAAGCGCTTTGGTTAGTAACCCGATGTTTATCCTAGTTACGTGCAGGAAGCCCACACTTCCCCGCTCAGCTCGCTCCGCCCCCTCCTGCCCGCGGCATGTACACATACATACACACACACACACACACACTCACACACCCCCCCCCCGCTCGGCTTACCTGCGGTGATGAAGTCCCGCCATCCCGACCTCAGCGCTGTCACTGTCCTCCATGGCCGCCGCTTGTCACATCACCTCTCGCTTCCGACCCGAGACTGACTAGCGGTGACGTCACGGACCTCTCGCGATACTTGGTGTGAAGGCGCCGGTCATTGAACTCAGTGACAGGGGCTGTCAGTGTGCTGGAGATCAGCGCAGGTAATGTACCTCGCTGACAGCAGCACTTGTCATCCCCTGCAGTGACCTGGGCTGACCCATTGATGTTAGCTCAGGTCACTGCACTGCTCTCCCAGCCAATGGGGAACATCCTGCTCTTCATTGACTGGGACAGTGTGGATCGTCATGGCAACCCCTTGGATTACACCAGACCTGGATTTGTTTTTCATTCTAATAAATTGGTTAAAGAGGGAATGTTTTGGGGAGTGTTTTTTCAAATAAAAATGTGTTTGTCGTCTATTTTTTTTTATTACTGACTGGGTTGGTGATGTCGGGTATCTGATAGACGCCTGACCTCACCAACCCCAGGGCTTGATGCCAGGTGACATTACACATCTGGTATTAACCCCATATATTACCCCGTTTGCCACCGCACCAGGGCGCGGGATGAGCTGGGGCGAAGCACCAGGATTGGCGCATCTAATGGATGCGCCACTTCTGGGGCGGCTGCGGCCTGCTATTTTTAGGCTGGGGAGAGTCCAATAACCATGGACCTCCCTAGTCTGAGAATATCAGGCCCCAGCTGTCTGCTTTACCTTGGCTGGTGATCCAATTTTGGGGGACCCCTACGTGTTTTTTTTTTAAATTATTTATTTAATTTAAAATAACAGCGTGGGGTGCCCTCAGTTTTGGATTACCAGCCAAGGTGAGGTTGCCAGCTGTGGTCTGCAGGCTGCAGCCGTCTGCTTTACCCTAGCTGGCTACAAAACTAGGGGGAACCCTACGTCTTTTTTTTTTCATTTTTTTGGCTAAATACAAAGCTAAGCACCCCTTAGTGCCACATGAAAGGCACCAAAGGGTGCTCCACTTTTTCTCCATTTTTTTCTCCACTTTTTCTACATTTTTTCTCCACTTTTTCTACATTTTTTTCTCCACTTTTTCTCCACTTTTTCTCCACTTTTTCTCCACTTTTTCTCCACTTTTTCTCCATTTTTTTTCTCAACTTTTTCTCAACTTTTTCTCAACTTTTTCTCCACTTTTCTCCACTTTTTCTCCACTTTTTCTCCACTTTTTCTCCATTGTTTTTCTCCACTTTTTCTCCACTTTTTCTCCACTTTTTCTCCACTTTTTCTCCACTTTTTCTCCATTTTTTTCTCCACTTTTTCTCCACTTTTTCTCCACTTATGGAGAAAAAGTGGAGAAAAAGTGGAGAAAAAGTGGAGAAAAAAATGGAGAAAAAGTGGAGAAAAAGTGGAGAAAAAGTGGAGAAAAAGTGGAGAAAAAAGTGGAGAAAAAGTGGAGAAAAAGTGGAGAAAAAAATGGAGAAAAAGTGGAAAAAAAGTGGAGAAAAAAATGGAGAAAAAGTGGAGAATTTTTTTCTCCACTTTTTCTCCACTTATTCTCCACTTTTTCTCCACTTTTTCTCCATTTTTTTCTCCACTTTTTCTCCACTTATTCTCCACTTATTCTCCACTTTTTCTCCACTTTTTCTCCACTTTTTCTCCACTTTTTCTCCACTTTTTCTCCACTTATTCTCCACTTTTTCTCCACTTTTTCTCCATTTTTTTCTCCATTTTTTCTCCACTTTTTCTCCACTTTTTCTCCATTCTTTTTCTATGGTCGGTCTACCCATTAGCTCTGCCATGCACACTGTAGCTCTACACCTACTGCACATGTTACTTTATGATTGACATCTCTTTCATACCAGATCTGTCTAAGTCTACTCTGACCCCATATTTGTCATTACTATATTGTCCTTGTACTGTATTATGACATTTGTATCATGTGTTTCATTTCTTGCTGTGTTGCAATTTTTTTGCTGCATCCCAATTGTACCTCTACATTGTTCGAGTTTATGTTATTGTTCTCTCACTCTTATGTGATACTGATTATTTTCATTTTTCATAATTACATGCAGATAAGTCCAATCTGACGAATGCTCAGGCCAAAACGTCATTTGTAACTTGTTTTGGACAAAAACATATATGCTTATGAAATTTTTTTTTTTCTTAATACGGACCAATAAAGAGTGATTTTGCATTACTATCCGTTGTGACTTACTGACTTAGTCTGGGAGATTTAGAGTGCCGAGGTTACTCACTAATTTTATCTATTATTACCTCTGAGCACCTATATACCAGTGAGCAGAGCTTCCTCTACAGTAGTTCTCCTGATTAGGCATGCCCTTACCTCATGAGCAGGGCATTGCAGCTTTGGTAGCAACCATTACGACATGGACTCTGCTGCTGTGGACCCGAGAAGAGTGAGTGCAGATTCATTGCACCCACACTCCTCACATGAAGGGTCCGCACTCCTAGAAAATGGGGGATACGTTCCCTGAGTGTCTCCCCCCCATATTCTAGACGGTCCAGAGTCGTCGTGGGACCCCTTTATTTTTTTTCTTACAATAAATTGGTGAAAGAGGAAATGTTTTGGGGACTGTTTTTTCAAATAAATTTCTTTTGTCGATTTTTTTTTTTGTTAGTACTGACAGTTTATGATGTTGAGTATCTAATAGACGCCATGACATCACAAACTGCTGGGCTTGATCTCAGGTTACTTTACAGCTAGTATCAACCCGATTTATTACCCCGTTTGCCACTGCACCAGGGCACGGGATGAGCTGGGGTGAAGCGCCAGGATTGGCGCATCTAGTGGATGCGCCACGTCTGGGGTGCCTGCGGCCTGCTATTTTTAGGCTGTGAAGGCCCAATAACTATGGACCTTCCCACCCTGAGAATACCAGACCACAGCTGTCCGCTTTACCTTGGCTGGTGATCCAATTTGGGGGGGACCCTACTTTTATTGTGTAATTATTAATATTTATAAAATAATTATAAAAAAGAGCCTGAGGGGACCTCCACATTGGATCCCCAACCACGGTAAAGCTGCCAGCTGTGGTTTTCAGGCTACAGCCGTCTGCTTTACCCTAGCTGGCTATCAAAAATGGGGGGACCCAACGTCATTTTTTTTTTAACTATTTTTTAAATAGAAAAAATTAATGGGCTTCCCTGTATTTTGATTGCCAACCAAGGTAACGGCAGGCAGATGGGGGTGGCAACCCATAGCTGTCTGCTTTATCTGCGCTGAGAATCAAAAATACCGCGGAGCGCTACGTCATTTTTTTAAAGATTTATTTTTACAGCACTGTGATGTCCAGCAATCAAAATACAGGGAAGCCCATTTTATTTTTAGTTATTTAAATAAATAATTAAAAAAAATATATATGGGCTCCCGCTGCATTTTTTGTATTGCTAGCTAAGGGTAATCCAAGCAGCTACTGGCTGCTAACCCCCACTGATTGGTGTTACCTTCACTGGCAATGGAAAATCCAGGGAAGCATTTTTTATTTTTTTTGCCAAAAAACTACAAAAAAAGGACGTGAGCTTCGCCATATTTTTGTATGCTAGCCAGGTATAGCAGGCAGGTGCTGGAAGAGTTGGATACAGCGCCAGAACATGGCGCTTCTATGAAAATGCCATTTTCTGAGGTGGCTGCAGACTGCAATTTGCAGCAGTGGGGCCCAGAAAGCTTAGGCCAACCTGTGCTGCGGATTCCAATCCCCAGCTGCCTAGTTGTACCTGGCTGGACACAAAAATGGGGCGAAGCCTACGTCATTTGTTTTCTAATTATTTCATGAAATTCATGAAATAATAAAAAAAGGGCTTCCCTTTATTTTTGGTTCCCAGCCGGGTACAAATAGGCAACTGGGGGTTGGGGGCAGCCGTACCTGCCTGCTGTACCTGGCTAGCATACAAAAATATGGCGAAGCCCACATAATTTTTTCAGGGGGCAAAAAACTTCTGCATACAGTCCTGGATGGAGTATGCTGAGCCTTGTAGTTCTGCAGCTGCTGTCTATCTGTATGGAGAAGAGCAGACAGCAGCTGCAGAACTACAAGGCTCAGCATACTCCATCCAGGACTGTATGCAGAATTTTTTGCCCACCAAAAAAATGACGTGGGTTTCGCCATATTTTTGTATGCTAGCCAGGTACAGCAGGCAGCCACGGGTTGCCTCCAACCCCCAGTTGCCTATTTGTACCCGGCTGGGAACCAAAAATATAGGGAAGCCCGTTTTTTTTAATTATTTCACTTATTTCATGAAATAATTAAAAAACAAATGACGTGGGCTTCGCCCCATTTTTGTGTCCAGCCGGGTACAACTAGGCAGCTGGGGATTGGAATCCGCAGCACAGGTTAGCCCGAGGTTTCTGGGCGCCTCTGCTGCAGATTTCAGTCCGCAGCCGTCCCAGAAAATGGCGCTTTCATAGAAGCGCCATTATCTGGCGCTGTATCCAACTCTTCCAACAGCCCTGGAGCCGGGTGGCTTGTTGGGTAATCATGAGTTAATACTGGCTTTGTTTTACTAGCCAGTATTAAGCCAGAGATTCTTAATGTCAGGCACGTTTGACCCGGCCATTAAGAATCTCCAATAAGGGGTTAAAAAAAACACCACACAGAGAAAAAATACTTTAATAGAAATAAATACACAGACACATTAGAGACTCCATCTTTATTACCCCCTGTCAGCCCTCCACGATCCTGCTCTTCTGTCTTCTTTCTTTCTAGTGTAGTAGTAGTGACGATTGTAGTGAGGATGAGGTGCACCAGCCCATCATGGGCTGGGGAACCTCATCCTCAGTATAATCCTCACTACGATCGGGAAGCAGCGTGCAGCCTTCACTCCGTGAGTGATCAGTGCTGGCTGTCAGCGGTAACAGCGGTAACGCTGACAGACGCGTTACCATAGCAACGGTGCTCTCGGAGCCGCGGTTAGTGGTGACGTCACCGCTAACTGCGTTGCTATGGCAACGGTGATCTCCGTTAATGACCGACTGTGTCAGCCGGTCCCTAACGGAATGGGGAGTCGACCGTGTGCTAGAGCATGTCGCCGGTACACGGCGATACACATATGTGCACCGTGTACCGGAGAGATGCACTCGCAGGTCCTACATGACGTGTCATAGTCATGTGACCAGTCTGTAGCCAATGAGATAATAGCCACGTGACTGATCACATGGCTATTTTGACGTCACGATAGGTCCTGCATCTCTGCTGGCAGTGCAGGTCACCAGGAGGATTCAGCGATCATCGGATGGAATAGCGGCAGGAGACAGAGTGCAGAAGGGATCGCGAGGACCGGTAAGTGTTATGGCAATGTTTATTAACTGTTTGTGTACATTTATAATGCATTTTTATGTGTTTGTGATTGCCTCCCATTATAGCCTATACGTTCGAGTTCGGTTCGTCGAACGTTCGACGAACCGAACTCGAACGGGACCCCCGTTCGGCGAGCCGACCTCGAGCCGAACCGGGACCGGTTCGCTCATCTCTAATGAGCAACATAAAGGGATGGCTCATTATATCATACAGCAGGAAAACTTCTTGGGTTACTTTGAAGTCTGCCAATGGCAGATGATGAAGGATGAGTGTCACCTACTGAGACTATTTGAAGAAGTAACTAAATTTGTTAGTAGGGATAACTGTGACATAAACAATGTCACCATCCTTATAATTATATTGTTAAAAACACTCACAAAGATGCTACAGGGATGGAAGAAGTACAGAAACTTCTACATGTTCATGGAGTTATTGGAGATCATCAAAGACCATATTGCAGGCAAAAAGATGTGGAGGAGGGGAAAAAGGAGAAAGAGCAAACAGCAGTTAGATGTGTAGGGGGATATGGTGTTATCTCAGAGACAGGCAAAGGACGAGACTCACAGTCAGTGTGATATGTCTGATGACTACGTTGGCTAGGAGGAACAACCATTGCAGTTGTGTTCCCAAAGTAAATCTGTCATGCTGGCAAGCATGGAAAAATGCATGCTCAGTTGCATTTGAAATGACAGGCATATTGTTAGCATCAAACAAGGGATCTTCATTAGAGTTGAGCGCGGTTCGCGGTCCGTGGTTCTCCAGTTCTAAGCTCGAGTGATTTTTGGGGCTGTTCGAGATCGAACTAGAACTCGAGCTTTTTGCAAAAGCTCGATAGTTCTAGATACGTTCGAGAACGGTTCTAGCAGCAAAAAGCAGGGCTTTTTACAGCTACAGTGTGCAGGAGCCATCGCTGGCAGCCTGCCACAAGCTGGTAACCAAGATAAACATCGGGTATCCAAGCAAAGCGCTTTGGTTAGTAACCCGATGTTTATCTTAGTTACGTGCAGGAAGCCCACACTTTCCCGCTCAGCTCGCTCCGCCCCCTCCTGCCCGCGGCATGTACACACACACACACGTACACATACATACACATACACACACACACAAAACCCTCCCCCCCCGCTCGGCTTACCTGCGGTGATGAAGTCCCGCCATCCCGACCTCAGCGCTGTCACTGTCCTCCATGGCCGCCGCTTGTCACATCACCTCTCGCTTCCGACCCGAGACTGACTAGCGGTGACGTCACGGACCTCTCGCGATACTTGAGGGGAAGGCGCCGGTCATTGAACTCAGTGACAGGGGCTGTCGGCAGTGCTGGAGATCAGCGCAGGTAATGTACCTCGCTGACAGCAGCACTTGTCACCCCCCTGCAGTGACCTGGGCTGACCCATTGATGTTAGCTCAGGTCACTGCACTGCTCTCCCAGCCAATGGGGAACATCCTGCTCTTCATTGACTGGGACAGTGTGGATCGTCATGGCAACCTCTTGGATTACAGCAGACCTGGATTTGTTTTTCAATCTAATAAATTGGTTAAAGAGGGAATGTTTTGGGGAGTGTTTTTTCAAATAAAAATGTGTTTGTCGTCTATTTTTTTTTATTACTGACTGGGTTGGTGATGTCGGGTATCTGATAGATGCCTGACCTCACCAACCCCAGGGCTTGATGCCAGGTGACATTACACATCTGGTATTAATCCCATATATTACCCCGTTTGCCACCGCACTAGGGCGCGGGATGAGCTGGGGCGAAGCACCAGGATTGGCGCATCTAATGGATGCGCCACTTCTGGGGCGGCTGCGGCCTGCTATTTTTAGGCTGGGGAGAGTCCAATAACCATGGACCTCCCTAGTCTGAGAATATCAGGCCCCAGCTGTCTGCTTTACCTTGGCTGGTGATCCAGTTTTGGGGGACCCCTACGTGTTTTTTTTTAAAAATTATTTATTTAATTTAAAATAACAGCATGGGGTGCCCTCAGTTTTGGATTACCAGCCAAGGTGAGGTTGCCAGCTGTGGTCTGCAGGCTGCAGCCGTCTGCTTTACCCTAGCTGGCTACAAAACTAGGGGGAACCCTACGTCATTTTTTTTTTCATTTTTTTGGCTAAATACAAAGCTAAGCACCCCTTAGTGCCACATGAAAGGCACCAAAGGGTGCTCCACTTTTTATCCACTTTTTCTCCACTTTTTCTCCACTTTTTCTCCACTTTTTCTCCATTTTTTTCTCCACTTTTTCTCCACTTTTTCTCCACTTTTTCTCTACTTTTTCTCCACTTTTTTTCCATTTTTTTCTCCACTTTTGCTCCACTTTTTCTCCATTTTTTCCTCCACTTTTTCTCCACTTTTTCTCCACTTTTTTCCATTTTTTCTCCACTTTTTCTCCACTTTTTCTCTACTTTTTCTCCACTTTTTTTCCATTTTTTTCTCCACTTTTGCTCCACTTTTTCTCCATTTTTTTCTCCACTTTTTCTCCACTTTTTCTCTACTTTTTCTCCACTTTTTTTCCATTTTTTTCACCACTTTTGCTCCACTTTTTCTCCATTTTTTTCTCCACTTTTTCTCCACTTTTTCTCCACTTTTTCTCCATTTTTTTCTCCACTTTTTCTCCACTTTTTCTCCACTTTTTCTCCACTTTTTCTCCACTTTTTTTCCATTTTTTTCTCCACTTTTTCTCCACTTTTTCTCCACTTTTTCTCCACTTTTTCTCCACTTTTTCTCCATTTTTTTCTCCACTTTTTCTCCACTTTTTCTCCACTTTTTCTCCACTTTTTCTCCACTTTTTTTCCATTTTTTTCTCCACTTTTTCTCCACTTTTTCTCCACTTTTTCTCCACTTTTTTTCCATTTTTTTCTCCACTTTTTCTCCACTTTTTCTCCACTTTTTTTCCATTTTTTCTCCACTTTTTTTCCATTTTTTCTCCACTTTTTCTCCACTTTTTCTCTACTTTTTCTCTACTTTTTCTCCACTTTTTTTCCATTTTTTTCTCCACTTTTGCTCCACTTTTTCTCCATTTTTCTCCACTTTTTCTCCACTTTTTCTCCACTTTTTCTCCATTTTTTTCTCCACTTTTTCTCCACTTTTTCTCCACTTTTTCTCCACTTTTTTTCCATTTTTTTCTCCACTTTTTCTCCACTTTTTCTCCACTTTTTCTCCACTTTTTCTCCACTTTTTTTTCCATTTTTTTCTCCACTTTTTCTCCACTTTTTCTCCACTTTTTCTCCACTTTTTTTTCCATTTTTTTCTCCACTTTTTCTCCACTTTTTCTCCACTTTTTTTCCATTTTTTTCTCCACTTTTTCTCCATTTTTTTCTCACTTTTTCTCCACTTTTTCTCCACTTTTTTTCCATTTTTTTCTCCACTTTTTCTCCACTTTTTCTCCACTTTTTCTCCACTTTTTCTCCACTTTTTTTTCCATTTTTTTCTCCACTTTTTCTCCACTTTTTCTCCACTTTTTTTCCATTTTTTTCTCCACTTTTTCTCCACTTTTTCTCCACTTTTTTTCCATTTTTTTCTCCACTTTTTCTCCATTTTTTTCTCCACTTTTTCTCCACTTTTTTCTCCACTTTTTCTCCACTTTTTCTCCACTTTTTCTCCACTTTTGCTCCACTTTTTTCCATTTTTTTCTCCACTTTTTCTCCATTTTTTTCTCCACTTTTTCTCCACTTTTTCTCCACTTTTTCTCCACTTTTTTTCCATTTTTTTCTCCACTTTTTCTCCACTTTTTCTCCACTTTTTCTCCACTTTTTCTCCACTTTTTTTCCATTTTTTTCTCCACTTTTTCTTCACTTTTTCTCCACTTTTTTTCCATTTTTTTCTCCACTTTTTCTGCATTTTTTTCTCCACTTTTTCTCCACTTTTTCTCCACTTTTTCTCCACTTTTTCTCCACTTTTTTTCCATTTTTTTCTCCACTTTTTCTCCATTTTTTTCTCCACTTTTTCTCCACTTTTTTCCATTTTTTTCTCCACTTTTTCTCCACTTTTTCTCCACTTTTTTTCCATTTTTTTCTCCACTTTTTCTCCATTTTTTTCTCCACTTTTTCTCCACTTTTTCTCCACTTTTTCTCCACTTTTTTTCCATTTTTTTCTCCACTTTTTCTCCACTTTTTCTCCACTTTTTCTCCACTTTTTTTCCATTTTTTTCTCCACTTTTTCTCCACTTTTTCTCCACTTTTTTTCCATTTTTTTCTCCACTTTTTCTGCATTTTTTTCTCCACTTTTTCTCCACTTTTTCTCCACTTTTTCTCCACTTTTTCTCCACTTTTTTTCCATTTTTTTCTCCACTTTTTCTCTACTTTTTCTACATTTTTTTCTCCACTTTTTCTACACTTTTTCTCCACTTTTTCTCCATTTTTTTTTCCATTTTTTCTCCACTTTTTCTCCACTTTTTCTCTGTTCTTTTTCTATGGTCGGTCTACCCATTAGCTCTGCCATGCATACTGTAGCTCTACACCTACTGCACATGTTACTTTATGATTGACATCTCTTTCGTACCAGAGCTGTCTAAGTCTACTCTGACCCCATATTTGTCATTACTATATTGTCCTTGTACTGTATTATGACATTTGTATCATGTGTTTCATTTCTTGCTGTGTTGCAATTTTTTTGCTGCATCCCAATTGTACCTCTACATTGTTCTAGTTTATGTTATTGTTCTCTCACTCTTATGTGATACTGATTATTGTCATTTTTCATGATTACATGCAGATAAGTCCAATCTGACGAAGGCTCAGGCCGAAACGTCATTTGTAACTTGTTTTGGACAAAAACATATATGCTTATGAAAAAAAAAATTTTCTTAATACGGACCAATAAAGAGTGATTTTGCATTACTATCCGTTGTGACTTACTGACTTAGTCTGGGAGATTTAGAGTGCCGAGGTTACTCACTAATTTTATCTATTATTACCTCTGAGCACCTATATACCAGTGAGCAGAGCTTCCTCTACAGTAGTTCTCCTGATTAGGCATGCCCTTACCTCATGAGCAGGGCATTGCAGCTTTGGTAGCAACCATTACGACATGGACTCTGCTGCTGTGGACCCGGGGAGAGTGAGTGCAGATTCATTGCACCCACACTCCTCACATGAAGGGTCCGCACTCCTAGAAAATGGGGGATACGTTCCCTGAGTGTCTCCCCCCCATATTCTAGACCAGTGATGGCGAACCTATGGCACGCGTGCCACCAGGGGCACGCTGAGCCCATTCTGTTGGCACGCGTGCTGTCGCCCGATGCTGCAGGTTTGATCTGCTAGTGCAGTCGCGCCGGCAGATCAAATCTGTGTTGGAGCGGAGGAGACATTTCTCCTCCGCTCTGACACTCCTCCCCCCCCAGGCTGCAGTGGGTTTCCTAGGAGACGGAGGAGCGTCAGAGAGCAGCGCCGGCGCCGTCTGCTGGCTGCGTGGGAACTGAGGACCCAGCAGCGCGCAGCGGGGGAGCGGGTGCAGGTAAGTTGTGTGTTGCTTTTTTTTTATAACTCGTGTGCGGCAGCGCCAGCATGGGCTGGGAGAGGGGGAACGCACATGGCAGCATGGGCTGGGAGAGGGGGAATGTACATGGCAGCGTGGGATGGGAGAGGGGAAACGCACATGGCAGCGTGGGATGGGAGAGGGGGAACGCACATGGCAGCGTGGGCTGGGAGAGGGGGAGCGCACATGGCAGCGTGGGGTGGGAGAGGGGGAGCGCACATGGCAGCGTGGGGTGGGAGAGGGGGAGCGCACATGGCAGCGTGGGGTGGGAGAGGGGGAGCGCACATGGCAGCGTGGGGTGGGAGAGGGGGAGCGCACATGGCAGCGTGGGGTGGGAGAGGGGGAGCGCACATGGCAGCGTGGGGTGGGAGAGGGGGAATGCACATGGCAGCGTGGGGTGGGAGAGGGGGAACGCACATGGCAGCGTGGGGTGGGAGAGGGGGAACGCACATGGCAGCGTGGGGTGGGAGAGGGGGAGCGCACATGGCAGCGTGGGGTGGGAGAGGGGGAGCGCACATGGCAGCGTGGGGTGGGAGAGGGGGAGCACACATGGCAGCGTGGGGTGGGAGAGGGGGAACGCACATGGCAGCGTGGGGTGGGAGAGGGGGAGCGCACATGGCAGCGTGGGGTGGGAGAGGGGGAGCGCACATGGCAGCGTGGGGTGGGAGAGGGGGAGCGCACAAGGAAACATGCATGCCAGGATGGGAAAAACATGCATGCCAGGATGGTGAAAACATGCATGGCAGGATGGAGGAAACATGCATGGCAGGATGGAGGAAACATGCATGCCAGGATGAGGAAAACATGCATTCCAGGATGGAGGAAACATGCATGCCAGGATAGGAAAAACATACATGCCAGGATGGAGGAAACGTGCATGCCAGGATAGAGGAAACATGCATGCCAGGATGGGGAAAACATGCATGCCAGGATGGGAAAAACATGCATGCCAGGATAGGAAAAACATGCATGCCAGGATGGAGGAAACATGCATGCCAGGATGGAGGAAACATGCATGCCAGGATGGGGAAAACATGCATGCCAGGATGGGGGGAAACATGCATGCCAGAATGAGGAAACATGCCACGATAGGGTACATTTACCAGGAATGGGTACATTTACCTGGATGGGGTAAATTAACCAGGATTGGGAACATTTACCAGGAATGGGGTACATGCCGGGATGGGGGAACATTTACAAGGATGGGCAATATGTCAAGATGGGGTACATTTACCAGCATGGGGGAACATGCCAGAATGGGTAACATTTACCAGGATGGGGCCATGATGGGGACAAATATACCAGAATGTAGGAAATCTATATCAGGATGGGGGACATATTTACCAGGAAGTGGCCCAGGAAGGGGGACAGAACTACACAATGAAAGGGGAGGGGAGCCACTCGTACGTCTTTATGGGATTTTGAGATGTTCAGACTTTGAAATGTAGATGTGGATTACAGGGTGACATCTGATTGCATTCCAGGCTAAAATCTCTGTCTAATATGCTGCAATTTTTTTCCAGAAAGATCAATCCAACTGCTGTGTCTGGAAAGGGCAGGGGCTCAGCTTCAATGTGTGATAAGCATGAGCGTGATGCCCCCTGCTGAGGAGAAGACAGCAAAGGTAAGATTAAAATCAATTCTTTATATAATAGGATTGGTTGGCACTTCGGAAAAAAAATTGGGTTTAGGCCTACAGTTTGGGCACTCGGCCTGTAAAAGGTTCGCCATGACTGTTCTAGACGGTCCAGAGTCGTCGTGGGACCCCTTTATTTTTTTTCTTACAATAAATTGGTGAAAGAGGAAATGTTTTGGGGACTGTTTTTTCAAATAAATTTCTTTTGTCGATTTTTTGTTTTTGTTAGTACTGACAGTTTATGATGTTGGGTATCTAATAGACGCCATGACATCACAAACTGCTGGGCTTGATCTCAGGTGACTTTACAGCTAGTATCAACCCGATTTATTACCCCGTTTGCCACTGCACCAGGGCACGGGATGAGCTGGGGTGAAGCGCCAGGATTGGCGCATCTGGTGGATGCGCCACGTCTGGGGTGCCTGTGGCCTGCTATTTTTAGGCTGTGAAGGCCCAATAACTATGGACCTTTCCACCCTGAGAATACCAGACCACAGCTGTCCGCTTTACCTTGGCTGGTGATCCAATTTGGGGGGGACCCTACTTTTATTGTGTAATTATTAATATTTATAAAATAATTATAAAAAAGAGCCTGAGGGGACCTCCACATTGGATCCCCAACCACGGTAAAGCTGCCAGCTGTGGTTTTCAGGCTACAGCCGTCTGCTTTACCCTAGCTGGCTATCAAAAATGGGGGGACCCAACGTCATTTTTTTTTTTAACTATTTTTTAAATAGAAAAAATTAAATGGGCTTCCCTGTATTTTGATTGCCAACCAAGGTAACGGCAGGCAGATGGGGGTGGCAACCCATAGCTGTCTGCTTTATCTGCGCTGAGAATCAAAAATACCGCGGAGCGCTACGTCATTTTTTTAAAGATTTATTTTTACAGCACTGTGATGTCCAGCAATCAAAATACAGGGAAGCCCATTTTATTTTTAGTTATTTAAATAAATAATTAAAAAAAATATATATGGGCTCCCGCTGCATTTTTTGTATTGCTAGCTAAGGGTAATCCAAGCAGCTACTGGCTGCTAACCCCCACTGCTTGGTGTTACCTTCACTGGCAATGGAAAATCCAGGGAAGCATTTTTTATTTTTTTTGCCAAAAAACTACAAAAAAAAGGACGTGAGCTTCGCCATATTTTTGTATGCTAGCCAGGTACAGCAGGCAGCCACGGGCTGCCTCCAACCCCCAGTTGCCTATTTGTACCCGGCTGGGAACCAAAAATATAGGGAAGCCCGTTTTTTTTTAATTATTTCACTTATTTCATGAAATAATTAAAAAACAAATGACGTGGGCTTCGCCCCATTTTTGTGTCCAGCCGGGTACAACTAGGCAGCTGGGGATTGGAATCCACAGCACAGGTTAGCCCGAGGTTTCTGGGCGCCTCTGCTGCGGATTTCAGTCCGCAGCCGTCCCAGAAAATGGCGCGCTCATAGAAGCGCTATCATCTGGCGCTGTATCCAACTCTTCCAACAGCCCTGGAGCCGGGTGGCTTGTTGGGTAATCATGAGTTAATACTGGCTTTGTTTTACTAGCCAGTATTAAGCCAGAGATTCTTAATGTCAGGCACGTTTGACCCGGCCATTAAGAATCTCCAATAAAGGGTTAAAAAAAAACACCACACAGAGAAAAAATACTTTAATAGAAATAAATACACAGACACATTAGAGACTCCATCTTTATTACCCCCTGTCAGCCCTCCACGATCCTGCTCTTCTGTCTTCTTTCTTTCTAGTGTAGTAGTAGTGACGATTGTAGTGAGGATGAGATTCACCAGCTCATCACTTGGGGCTGGGGAACCTCCATCCTCACTACAATCATCACTAATGTAGTAGTAGTGACGATTGTAGTGAGGAAGGATGAGATTCACCAGCTCATCACTTGGGGCTGGGGAACCTCCATCCTCACTACAATCATCACTACAATCGTGAAGCAGCGTGCAGCCTTCACTCCGTGAGTGATCAGTGCTGGCTGTCAGCGAGAACAGCGGTAACGCTGACAGACGCGTTACCATAGCAACGGTGCTCTCGGAGCCGCGGTTAGCGGTGACATCACCGCTAACTGCGTTGCTATGGCAACGGTGATCTCCGTTAATGACCGGCTGTGTCAGCCGGTCCCTAACGGAACGGGGAGTCGACCGTGTGCTAGAGCATGTTGCCGGTACACGGCGATACACAAATGTGCACCGTGTACCGGAGAGATGCACTTGCAGGTCCTACATGACGTGTCATAGTCATGTGACCAGTCTGTAGCCAATGAGATAATAGCCACGTGACTGGTCACATGGCTATTTTGACGTCACGATAGGTCCTGCATCTCTGCTGGCAGTGCCATCACCGGGAGGATTCAGCGATCATCGGATGGAATAGTGGCAGGAGACAGAGTGCAGGAGGGATCGCGAGGACCGGTAAGTGTTATGGCAATGTTTATTAACTGTTTGTGTACATTTATCATGCATTTTTATGTGTTTGTGATTGCCTCCCATTATAGCCTATACGTTCGAGTTCGGTTCGTCGAACGTTTGACGAGCCGAACTCGAACGGGACCCCCGTTCGGCGAACCGGCCTCGAGCCGAACCGGGACCGGTTTGCTCATCTCTAATCTTCATGTTACTAGCGAAGTTGGGGTATTTTTTTCTAGCATACAAATGGAAATCAAAATTGACACATTACAAGGATAGGCTTTGTTCCCTGCTCAACAAATCTTTTTCTGAGCAGACACCTGTCAACCACATGTCTGACACTTCTCAGCTCCTCGCAAAGTCACCACTCCTCCACTTGTACCCGCACTATTGCGACAAAAACTAGCCAATTGATCACTTGCAGTTACAGTATATATGAGATGATGGATCAAATATTGAATCTGCTACTGTGCCAACCTGGTGCATATCAGCAACAGAAATGCACGCCCTGAGCAGCTAAATTCAGGTGTACTTGGATTGTGACTTTTCTTCGGCACATACCCTAAGCCCCAATTCCAAAGACATCTGGGTTAGCAGATTAAACAAGTGAGAACAACTGACCCAATGTGCCATGGGCATATTGTTGTTTCCAGCCTACAGTGTTCGTTCAGAGGGAGTATTTAGTGTTGTAAATGGCTGGTATGCCCCTGTTGACCAGACTGTCATTTGCAAATGGGAAACTCCTTACATTTGTCTAATTTACTACATCAGCTGGAGCATCTGTCTACCTGACAATTGTTGTCCCCAGTTCGATGCCCTGACACACCTGGATCTCCTCTTTGCCTATCTGTCATATTATATCGTTAGTATGCTTCTGCAGTCAGGAATGCCAGTGCTGTTACTACATAGTTGCATAACTCTTTGTTTGTACCATCATTTTCTATATTATATGGTTGCTGCTGCTGCCACTGCCACTGTGGATACATAGCCACACATCTCCTGCCTGTTCATTGTGTTCTTTATCTTTCCTGTGCTGCTGCTTTCAGGGCTGCCAATTGTAGCTCTACACATCTGGAATTCTATCCTATTCCAGCATAGTCTATACTGTGACGTTGTTGCTGCTAACACTTCCACTGACATTGTTGATAGACAGTCCACATCTCCTGCTTGTCCATTCTGTTATATAGCTATATTGTACTTCTCCTGGGAACCCTACCATGTAATGGCCCAGTCACACACAATGACTTACCAGCGATCCCGAAAACGATGCGATCTGATAGGGATCGCTGGTAAGTCGCTGGTGAGATGTCACACAGTCAGACCTTACAGATGATGATGATGCAGGAACGATACAGGTCGCAGTAGCGACCTGTATAACGATCTCAGCAGTCACTGTGACCCTGTCACACAGTGTCAAACACAGTGATGTGTCCTGCCCAGCAGGACATCACCTTTGAAGAAAATGGCCTGGACCATTCTGCAACAACTAGCGATCTCACAGCAGGGGCCTGATCACTGGTAGATGTCACACATAATGAGATCACTAACTGGATCGCACTGCATCACAGAAACCGTGACTCAGCAGCGATCTCTCTAGCGATCTTGTTATGTGTGACTGTACCTTACGGGCTCATGCACACGTTGTGTAATTGCATGCATTTATGCTGCGTATAGCACTGCAGCGTAAATGCATGCATCCTGCGTTCCCTGCACAATCTATGTAGATTGTGCATGATACATGCGCACGATGCTTTTATGAACACAGCGATTTGAGTGCTAACATTTTGACCTAAATCCATGCATTCATAAAATAAGCATGTCGATTATGTGCGCTTTGGATGCAGCTCCCACTCTGTCTATGGTGGGGGCAGCAGCCATAGCACATGAAATCTGCTTTTTTTCTACAAAAAAAACTGCAGCCATCATGCAGTGTTTCAGCAGCGATACATGTGCTGTCAAATCACTGCAGAATATTCAGCAGTTATGGCACATGAGCCCTAAAGAAGCCTGAATCCGCTTCCAAAGAAGGGAAATTTTTGCATGGATTTCTGAAAAGCCCTTAATTCTTGAGTTTGTAAACAGGAAACCTGTTGCTGCTCTCCAAAACCATAGAATTTAAAAGTCTTGGTAAAATGCCAGTGTTCTTCGTTTTCTAAGCTGAAAACTTGTGGTTGCTTCCCAAAAAGAGATATTTTTCAAACCCTTTTAACCCCTTCACCCCCAGATGATTTTCTGTTTTTTGTTTTGTTTTTTTGCTCCTCAGCCATAACTTTTTTATTTTCTATCAATCTTACCATACCAGGGCTTATTTTTTGTGGGACGAGTTGTACTTTTAAATGAAATCATAAGTTTTACCATTTAGTGTACTGTAAAACAGCAAAGAAATTCCAAGCATGGAAAAATTGCAAAACCAAGTGCGATTTACAATGGTTTTTGGGGTATTTTATTCACTGTGTTCTCTAAATGATAAAGCTGATGCATTAGTAAGATACCTCATGTTGGTATGAGTTTGTAGATACCAAACATGAACAGGTTTACTTTTATCTAAGGGTTTAAAAAAATTTAAAAGTTTGGCCAAAAAAGTGGCACACTTTTTGCGTCATTTTCCGCGAACCATATCATTCTCATTTTTCAGGATATGAGACTCAGTGATGGCTTATTTTTTGCATCTCGAGCTGAAGTTTTTAATGCTTCTATTTTTGTGCAGGTGCTATGTTTTGATCACTTGTTATTGCATTATGCGCAAATTTGAAACAACCAAAAAAATGTAATTTTTGGCGTTTGGAATTTTTTTTGTCGCTATCCCGTTTACCAATTAAATTAATTGATTTTATATTTTGAGAAATCAGGTATTTCTGAAAGCGGTGATACCAAATATGTGTATATGTTTTGATTTTTTTAACCCTTTAATTGTAATGGGGCAAATAAAGGGTGATTTGAATTTATATTTTAGATTTTTTATTTTTCAAAACATTTCTTAAGTTTTGTTTTTTAATTTTACTAGTTCCCCTAGGGGACTATAAGGATCAGCAGTCTGATCGCTCATTAATTTCTGCTGATCAGAGCAGTACAGCTCTGATCAGCAGAAATGCTGCGTTCTTGTTCCAGCTGCTGCTCTGCCAGCTGTAACAGGAACTACATCATGATAGTGACAGGAGTCATCACATGATCTGTCGCTACCATGACAATTGTCGGTTCTTCGTAACCTCAACACGGAGCCTCTAATGGCAGTGGGGAAAGGCTTCTTCCCCGCTGTGGTGATTTAGATCATGCTTTCACATTTTGATAACGCAATTTAAGGAGATGACAGATGTTGGTGGATTGTAGATCCACCTGCGCCTGTGAGGCACACATGTCTGCTGTTCAAATCAGCAGACATGTGCAGGGATCATTGCCAGTTCACTGGAGCTGCCAGCGGTTATCACCCCTTCATGATTTAGGATGTACCATTACGTCCTAGGTCATGAAGGGGTTAAAAAGTATTTCTTCTTCACTTTCCAAATAGTAAACCATTTGCTCTTCCAAAAAAATGGATAATTTTTGGAACGCTTGTTGAAAAGCTATTGCTTTTAAATTCCCAAACAACAAATCTGTTACAAATCCCCAAATAGGAATAATATTTAGAACACTAGTTAAAAAAACATGTTTTTACCAAATACTCTGCCTGTGTATAATCATCTGCTCCAAAAAAATGATTATTTTTGGACCATTTTAAAAAGCATAAAAATTCTGTCAGTGCCATGTGTTAATAAAAAGGCTGTTTCTTACAACCAGTTACCATCCATTAACCATAGCCATAACTATATATGTTCAGATGACTCTGACATTAGTTTGTCTTTGCCGAAAGAGAGCTTGGTACTGAACAAAAAGATCTACAATTGTTATGCATTTTTTCAGTTTAATCCAAGGCTTTTCGGAACTTGCAATTCATGGCAAATTGTTTACCTGCAAATCAAATTGTGTGGAAAAATTCAGGAAAACTGGAGAATTTGGATTTCAAAAGATTTACTAATGACTATTCAATATTATTATATTTTCTTTGTCTGTTAGAACTATATAAGGGAACAATGAATGTATTATAGAACTTGATAGAGGTTTTTGTCCACCAAAAGAACATAAGCATACAGTATATTGTTATGTATGTCTGATTTTTGACCCGTTAAACCTGAATGATATCCCAAGTTAGAACATAAAGGAATTTAGTGAACTTACCGTTTAGCAATGAATTGCAGCGTATTCTGGTAGTGCCAGCAGGAAACAGGAAAACCAAGGGATTCAGCAATCGACATTGTCATAAAACCATTATTTAATTTTGAAAAAGGATAAAAGTGTTGAACAAGAAACAGTATTTTTCGGATTATAAGACGCACTTTTCCTCCCAAAAATTTAAGAGGAGAATGAGGGGTGCGTCTTAAAATCTGAATCTAGCTTACCGGGGGGTGATGGAAAGGGGTCACAGGAGACAGGACAATGCTGTGCTGCAAGCGCTGCTCTCAGCAGCGCTGCTCTGTGCGGCGGATGGCCCTGCTCTATGTGGCTCTGTGCAGCGGGCAACCCTGCTCTGTGTGGCTCTGTGCAGCAGGCGGGCAGCAGAGCTCTGTGCGGCAGGCGGGCTGCTAGGCACAGGCCATTCTGAAGATATCGATGTATGTGTGAAGGGGGCCTCTTAAGGCCCCGTCACACTAAGCAACATCGCTAGCAACATCGCTGCTAACGAACAACTTTTGTGACGTAGCAGCGATTTTGCTAGTGATGTCGCTGTGTGTGACATCCAGCAACAACCTGGCCCCTGCTGTGAGGTCGTTGGTTGTTGCTGAATGTCCTGGGCCATTTTTTAGTTGTTGCTGTCCCGCTGTGAAGCACAGATCGCTGTGTGTGACAGCGAGACAGCAACAACTAAATGTGCAGGCAGCAGGAGCCGGCTTCTGCGGAGGCTGGTAACCACAGTAAACATCGGGTAACCAAGAAGCCCTGTCCTTGGTTACCTGATATTTACCTTTGTTACCAGCCTCCACCGCTCTCCCTGTCAGTGCCGGCTCCTGCTCTGTGCACATGTAGCTGCAGGACACATCAGGTTAATTAACCCGATGTGTGCTGTAGCTAGAGCAGGGAGCCAGCGCTAAGCATTGTGCGCTGCTCCCTGCTCTGTGCACATTTAGCTGCAGTACACATCGGGTAATTAACCCGATGTGTGCTGTAACTAGGAGAGCAAGGAGCCAGCGCTAAGCGGTGTGCGCTGCTCCCTGCTCTGTGCACATGTAGCTGCAGCACACATCGGGTAATTAACCCGATGTGTGCTGTAACTAGGAGAGCAGGGAGCCAGCGCTCAGTGTGCGCTGCTCCCTGCTCTCTGCACGTGTAGCTCCGTGCGCTGGTAACCAAGGTAAATATCGGGTTGGTTACCCGATATTTACCTTAGTTACCAAGCGCAGCATCTTCCACGCGGCGCTGGGGGCTGGTCACTGGTTGCTGGTGAGCTCACCAGCAACTCGTGTAGCGACGCTCCAGCGATCCCTGCCAGGTCAGGTTGCTGGTGGGATCGCTGGAGCATCGCAGTGTGACATCTCACCAGCAACCTCCTAGCAACTTACCAGCGATTCCTATCGTTGTTGGGATCGCTGGTAAGTTGCTTAGTGTGACTGGACCTTTAAACTGGGTTCACACAGCCCTGTGCCACTTTGGTCTTTCCACTGTTTCCCAGGACAATCACTTTGTCTTTCAGGGAAACTGCAGCCATAGTATCTGATTAGTTAAGACGTTACATGCTGGTTTTAATGAATGGGGCCACTGAGACAAGATGCAACTAATTTATTAACAGGAGAATAAAAATATTAAAGTCACAAAATGTTTGCATCCTTTCAAGGTGTTTTAGATCAGAAAACTGATGTAAACACCTTCATGCATTGGGGCATTAGTTTTTATTTTATTGGGTAGTCACTTTAATTTATAGTATAGCAGTACACCTGGGTAATGGAGTTATGATGGCCTTAGGGTCAAAATTCTGTGGAGTTAGCTTGACTTAGAAAAACCACAAAGAACTATATCAAAAAAACACCAAAAAGGAGCCAAGACAAATGATATGTGCACACACAGAATGTGGTGAGCCTTCCTCATAAAGATGGCTGCAGCCGAGGTGCAAGATGCTGATGTCACAGCCACTCAACCTCCACACTAGGGGGGAGGGGCGGCTGCTTAGCATAAAACATGCACACTAATAAGGCTTGCACTGGGAGCCCATCATATAATGAGTGAAATGCACAGTGTCTGAACTATGACCTATAAATGACGCCAGAAACCCAGGTCAGGCGGGCAAAACAGCACTATATAGGTGCATCTCACACGGATACACGAGACGCACAGTGTCTGAATAATGGCCTATAAATGACGCACAACACCAGGTCCAGGCGGGTCAGTTAGCACTATGAGTACATAACACATGACAGGCTCACCATTTAACCACCTGAATTCAAAAGGTCCACACACATCCTGCAAAAATGGATAAAATGTGCCATACCTCAAATAGTGAGATATTAGTTTATATTTTGGCCCAAAATATGTAAGCTCGCAATCCGTTCGTCAAGGATTCTCACACTTGCGAGTCCCTACACTGAATTAGTTAGAAAAACCACAAAGAACTATATCAAAAAAACACCAAAAAGGAGCCAAGACAAATGATATGTGCACACACAGAATGTGGTGAGCCTTCCTCATAAAGATGGCTGCAGCCGAGGTGCAAGATGCTGATGTCACAGCCACTCAACCTCCACACTAGGGGGGAGGGGCGGCTGCTTAGCATAAAACATGCACACTAATAAGGCTTGCACTGGGAGCCCATCATATAATGAGTGAAATGCACAGTGTCTCTCCCTGCTCTGTGCACATGTAGCTGCAGCACACATCGGGTAATTAACCCGATGTGTGCTGTAACTAGGAGAGCAGGGAGCCAGTGCTCAGTGTGCGCTGCTCCCTGCTCTCTGCACGTGTAGCTCCGTGCGCTGGTAACCAAGGTAAATATCGGGTTGGTTACCCGATATTTACCTTAGTTACCAAGCGCAGCATCTTCCACGCGGCGCTGGGGGCTGGTCACTGGTTGCTGGTGAGCTCACCAGCAACTCGTGTAGCGACGCTCCAGCGATCCCTGCCAGGTCAGGTTGCTGGTGGGATCGCTGGAGCGTCGCAGTGTGACATCTCACCAGCAACCTCCTAGCAACTTACCAGCGATTCCTATCGTTGTTGGGATCGCTGGTAAGTTGCTTAGTGTGACTGGACCTTTAAACTGTGTTCACACAGCCCTGTGCCACTTTGGTCTTTCCACTGTTTCCCAGGACAATCACTTTGTCTTTCAGGGAAACTGCAGCCATAGTATCTGATTAGTTAAGACTTTACATGCTGGTTTTAATGAACGGGGCCACTGAGACAAGATGCAACTAATTTATTAACAGGAGAATAAAAATATTAAAGTCACAAAATGTTTGCATCCTTTCAAGGTGTTTTAGATCAGAAAACTGATGTAAACACCTTCATGCATTGGGGCATTAGTTTTTATTTTATTGGGTAGTCACTTTAATTTATAGTATAGCAGTACACCTGGGTAATGGAGTTAAAGATGGCCTTAGAGTCAAAATTCTGTGGAGTTAGCTTGACTTACAAATGAATATTTAGTAATAAGTGAGCATTTCTCTAACAAAAAAAAGTGTCACTGTTAAGTATGTTCTTTTCATGAATGGAAATTACTTTTTTAAAGGTTTACTACATATTTTGGTTAAATCTAAAGGAATTATTCTGATGATATATAATCTTTCTGTACTTTTCTGTAAAAAGTAAACTTCCGATCTGCATGTTCATACAAGAATATTGCCTGAATCGTTATTACAATATATTAAAACTGCTGTTGAGGTTCATGTGGAGAATGTCATTACCTGTCATATGAGAACATATCTTTGTAACAGAAAACCTGTATGCTCAGACTGGAAGAATGTGAACAAAGTTTGGTCACCGATCATAAGAATATGTAATATAAAGTGGCGGTCTCATCAAAACAACCTTTTTCCATATGGCTGATATTGAAGTCATAATTCCCTGCTTGGAGCACCCCCGTGAGCTAGGGCTGCTAATACAGAGCAGATATTTCTGTGTCAGACCTGTCCATGTCTTGCTCAGCAGAGGCATACATGCATGTTATCAATGAAAACATGGCTGATAGCTGTGGACTGAACTATTGTACATTCATTAGGTATCACATTATACTTTTTTGATCAAAAATGGTGGCATGTTCTTAAACACCTGTTTTGGGCTCTAAGGGTATGTTGAGCACTAAGGGTATGCTCGCACAAAGTCTTTTTCAACTGGATTCTGCTTAGAAACCCATGAGAAAAAATGCTGAAAAAAAATTAACATATGCATTTCTATGGAAAATGACTCACTGTTCATATGTTTAGTCTTTTGATCATGTTTTAACTACTCCAGGTTTTCAAAGACGCCAAGCGGGCATTAGAGGCTGACCAACCTCGTCTGTTTTCTGCTATGAAGACACTATATACTTTACAGTGCAAGAGAATGAGAAGGTTCAAAAGATGCCAGGACGTTTTTTGGAGCACTTTCTACACATTTTGCTTCAAAAATCACAAGCGCTTTATGTCTGGTGTTGACTGGAGTTAAAAAAAACATTCAGAAAATGCCAATAAGAAAGATGCCCCAAAAAATACAGAAGCACACTAAAAAAAACAGCCGAAGATCAAAAATGTTGAATAAGCAATCAGGAACTAACTAAAAATTGCATGAAAGAACATTTTAAACCCCCCCCCTTCCCCAAAAAAACCCCCGAAACAAAAAACATGGTTTCTTGCACGGTCATATTCTATATTCTTCAAAAACTCAGTGGGTTCTCTGACCTAAGAAAGATTTTTTGTACTCCAACGTTAAGAGGTTGCACGCCACCTCATCATTTTTTCACCTATTTTGCAAAGATGACATTTGCAGTTTGCAGTACTTTCCAACAGGTGCTGTAGGATTTTGGTAATAATCAGAGATGAGCGAACCGGTCGTGGTTCGGCTCGAGTTCGATTCGTCGAATGGAGGTCTCGTTCGAGTTCAGTTCGGCGAATGTTCGACGAACCAAACTCGAACCGCATAGGAAACAATGGCAGGCATTCACAAACACATAAAAACACCTAAAAAACACCCTCAAAGGTGTCCAAAAGGTGACAAACAACTCACAACACAACACAAACACATGGGAAAGTGACAAGGACATATACTCATGCGAAAACAAAAGAGCTGGACAAGGAAAAAGAGGAGGAAACACAGATATAGGCATGGCACGCCCTTCTAAAATCATGTAAAACACCGCAAGGTGACTCCAAGCGGAGTATCCTTTTTTTCCAAAAATTGGGGCCCACACACACCCACCCATTCAGTGGCAGGACTTGTGCCCTAGTTGTACACTTCACAGCTAGATTTGCATCAAGCACATTCAAAAATACGCCATACTTAACCGTCCCCAGGATGACACCGGGGTAGGTAGCAAAGTCTTTGCTGAACCATGACTTGTTCATCTTGCTCCTTTTAAAAAATACAGCAAGCAAGGGTTACTGCAAGCGGAGTCGCCCTTTTTTCCAAAAATTGGGCCCCACACACACCCACCCCTTCAGTGGCAGCACTTGTGCCCCAGTTGTACACTTCACAGCTAGATTTGCATCAAGCACATTCAAAAATACACCATTCTTAACCGTCCCCAGGATGACACCGGGGTAGGTAGCAAAGTCTTTCCTGATCCCAGCTCTGTTCATCTTGGCTCCTTTTAAAAAACACAGCAAGCAAGGGTTACTCCAAGCGGAGTCTCCCTTTTTTCCAAAAATTGGGCCCCACACACACCCACCCCTTCAGTGGCAGCACTTGTGCCCCAGTTGTACACTTCACAGCTAGATTTGCATCATGCACATTCAAACATACGCCATTCTTAACCGTCCCCAGGATGACACCGGGGTAGGTAGCAAAGTCTTTCCTGATCCCAGCTCTGTTCATCTTGGCTCCTTTTAAAAAACACAGCAAGCAAGGGTTACTCCAAGCGGAGTCTCCCTTTTTTCCAAAAATTGGGCCCCACACACACCCACCACTTCAGTGGCAGCAGTTGTGCCCCAGTTGTACACTTTACAGCTAGATTTGCATCAAGCACATTCAAAAATACGCCATTCTTAACCGTCCCCAGGATGACACCGGGGTAGGTAGCAAAGTCTTTCCTGATCCCAGCTCTGTTCATCTTGGCTCCTTTTAAAAAACACGGCAAGCAAGGGTTACTCCAAGCGGAGTCTCCCTTTTTTCCAAAAATTGGGCCCCACACACACCCATCCCTTCAGTGGCAGCAGTTTTGCCCCAGTTGTACACTTCACAGCTAGATTTGCATCAAGCACATTCAAAAATACGCCATTCTTAACCGTCCCCAGGATGACACCGGAGTAGGTAGCAAAGTCTTTCCTGATCCCAGCTCTGTTCATCTTGGCTCCTTTTAAAAAACACGGCAAGCAAGGGTTACTCCAAGCGGAATCTCCATTTTTTCCAAAAATTGGGCCCCACACACACCCACCCCTTCAGTGGCAGCACTTGTGCCCCAGTTGTACACTTCACAGGTAGATTTGCATCAAGCACATTCAAAAATACGCCATACTTAACTGTCCCCAGGATGACACCGGGGTAGGTAGCAAAGTCGTTGCTGAACCATGACTTGTTCATCTTGGCTCCTTTTAAAAAACACAGCAAGCAAGGGTTACTCCAAGCGGAGTCTCCCTTTTTTCCAAAAATCGGGCCACACAGACACCCCATCAGTGGCAGCACTTGTGCCCTAGTTGCAAACAGGATGTTTTGATTTGCATCAAGCACATTCCAAATCCACAAGCATTTACTCTCCCCAGGATGACACAGGGGTAGTAAATTCCTTGTGGATCCATGACTTGTTCATTTTAATGAACGTTAGTCTGTCCACATTGTCACTGGACAGACGCGTGCGCTTATCTGTCAGCACACACCCAGCAGCACTGAAGACACGTTCAGAGACAATACCTGGCAGCTGGACACGACAAAATCTCCAAGGCGTAAGTTGAGAGCTCTGGCCATTTTTCAAGATTTGAAGCCCAAAATGAGCAAGGCTCCATTTGCAAAGTCATGGCATCAATGTTCATTTGGAGATACTCCTGTATCATCCTCTCCAGCCGTTGACTATGTGTCAGACTTGTTGTCTCTGGTGGCCTTGCAAAGGACGGTCTAAAAAAATTATGAAAAGATTCCATAAAATTGCTACTAGCACCAGATACGGTGCTACTGGTACGGGTAGACTGTTGAAGATGACGAGACCGTCCCATGTTTGTCAAGTTACAACTGGGAGATTCACTCCCTGCACCTGCACGGTCTTTTGGTGGAAAAGCCGAGCTAAGATCGAGTAACAGCTTCTGCTGATACTCCTGCATACGTGCGTCCCTTTCTATGGCTGGAATGATATCACAAAATTTGGACTTGTACCCGGGATCTAATAGTGTGGCAAGCCAGTAGTCATCATCACTTCTAATTTTGACAATACGAGGGTCATGTTGGAGGTAGTGCAGCAAGAAGGCGGTCATGTGTCTTGCGCAGCCATGCGGACCAAGTCCACGCTGTGTTTGTGGCATAGAGGTGCTAACCGTTCTTTCTTCCTCTGATATCTCCCCCCAACCTCTTTCAACAGAAATTTGACCAAGGTCTCCCTCATCCGCTGAGTCTTCCATGTCCATGGACAGTTCGTCCTCCATTTCTTCATGTTCTCTTGCACCTTCCTCAACATTTCGCCTGCTACCATGCGCCCTTGTTGATCCCTGTCCCCCATGGTCCCATGCCTGCCGCGTTGGTGATGATGAACGTCTGGACCTTGGAGATGTTGTTGTGTCTTGCGCATATGAATCCTCCTGTAGTTCCTCCCCTTCCTGTTGTCTCACCCCCTGACTCCGAATAGTGTTGAGCGTGTGCTCCAGCATGTAAATGACTGGAATTGTCATGCTGATAATGGCATTGTCAGCGCTAAACATGTTCGTCGCCATGTCGAAACTGTGCAGAAGGGTGCATAGGTCCTTGATCTGTGATCACTCCATCAGGGTGATCTGCCCCACCTCTGCATCTCGTTGGCCCAGGCTATACATCATGACGTATTGCACCAAGGCTCGGCGGTGCTGCCACAGTCGCTGTAACATGTGGAGAGTCGAATTCCAGCGTGTCGCCACATCGCATTTCAGGCAATGAACCGGCAGGTCAAAAGACTTCTGGAGCGATGCAAGTCGCTCAGCTGCGGCGGTTGAACGGCGGAAGTGAGCAGACAGTTTTCGTGCCCTGGTCAGAAGGCCATCTAGGCCGGGATAGTGTGTTAAAAATTGCTGGACAACAAGGTTCAACACGTGAGCCATACAAGGCACGTGTGTCACCTTGCCCAGGCGAAGGGCCGCACCCAGGTTTGCAGCATTGTCGCACACGGCCTTACCAGGCTGCAGGTTGAGTGGAGACAACCATTTATTAAACTCGGACCGCAGAGCTGACCACAACTCCTCAGCTGTGTGACTCCTATTCCCAAGACATGTCAAGCTAAAGACCGCCTGATGCCGTTGCGCTCTGCTGCCAGCATAGTAATGAGGGATGCTGCGTGATTCCTTCTGCGCAGTGCGAACGCTGGTGGCCTGACCAGGCAGGCTTGGGGCGGAGGTGGAGGACCCAGATGAGGTGGAGGAGGCAGAAGTAGTGACGGAACTTGGACAGACAGAGGATTGACACACAAGTCGTGGGGACGGCAAGACTTGTGCAGCAGACCCTTCACCATCTATCACCATAGTTACCCAGTGCCCAGTCAGCGACATGTAAAGTCCCTGTCCATGCTTACTAGTCCAAGTATCGGTGGTGAAATGCACCCGTTGACACACAGAGTTTCTCAAGGAAGCAGTGATGTTGTGTGCGACATGCTGGTGTAGCGCGGGCACACCTTTCTTAGAGAAATAGTGGTGACTGGGCATCTGGTACTGGGGCACAGCGACAGACATAAGGTCTCTAAAATCCTGTGTGTCCACCAGGCGGAAAGGCAGCATTTTGGTAGCCAAGAGCTTACAGAGGGATAAAGTCAACCTCTTAGCTTTGTCATGGGTCGCAGGAAATGGCCTTTTATTTGTCCACATCTGAGGGACAGAGATCTGGCTGCTGTGTGTAGACGGTGTTGAGTAGGGTGTCCCTGGAAAAATGCAGCTTTGTGAGGAAAGTGCAGGCGTAGACATGATGTCGCCTTCATCCAAAGTTGGTGCTATCGATGTCTGAGAGAGCTGTACACACGTACTTGTTTCCCCTTCCAAACCAACTGACGACCTACCAAGCAAACTGCCTGTTGCGGTTACAGTGGTGGAAGTTGTGCGTGGAAAACCAGGTGTGACAGCTGTCCCCACAGTCCTAGAAGATGAAGAGCGCGCGGATGCACTAGAAAGAGCAGGCAGTGGATGGTTCGCTCCGCTAGGCCGCATTGCAGCACGGTGAGCTTCCCACCGGGACATATGATATTTATTCATGTGATGATTCATGGAAAAAGTTGTCAAACTGCTGAGGTTTTGCCCTCTACTAACAGAATCACGACAAATTTTACAGATCACATAATTTGGGCGATCTTTTGCTATGTCAAAAAAGGACCAGGCTAGGCAAGGCTTAGAGGGCATGCGACCTGCTGATCCACCCCGACTAGTGCTCAGAGGCACAGTGGTGGCTGAGGATGCAGTTGTAGACGTGCTACCAGTACTCCTACTCTGTCCAGGAAGGCGCAAGGTAACTTCGTCGTCAGTTGCATCCTCCTCCACCGTCTCTGTTGACCTCCTCGAGGGCCTGACTGTGGGTTGACAGTAGGTGGGATCTAGAACTTCCTCATCAATCGTTGTGTTTGCACTCCCCTCACCCTCAGACCGAGCCTTTACTTGCCCTGACCGAATATTTAAGTTGTCATCCCAATCTGGTATCTGCGTCTCATCGTCATCAGTATGTTCCTCATTGTCTATAACAACAGGTGTTACAGTTTGTGAAAAAGGGTCAACATTATGCTCAGAAACTTGGTCCTCACGGCCTGAATAAGAGTCACAAAGGTTCTGGGCATCACTGCAGACCATTTCCTGGTCTGTACTCACTGTAGCTTGGGAGCAGACCTCTGATTCCCAGGCTATAGTGTGACTGAACAGCTCTGCAGACTCAGCCATCTCAGTTCCACCATACTGTGCAGGGCGGATGGAGACTTCAGAGCTGGGAGAAAGCAAGTTTGATTGGGATGACAACTCAGAGGACTGGTGTATTTTGGTTGCGGTAGTTGAGGTGGCGGAGAGGGCACTTGTTGGACCACTTGAGATCCATTCAAGCATTTTCCTTTTTTGGCCATCATCTACCTTTGTTCCAGTTGTTCGTGCCCGTAAAAAAGGGAGCACATCGGATTGTCCACGGTAAGTAGTAGACATCTTACTTTTGCTGGAAGATGGTCTATCTTCAGCAGATATTAATGGAGCTTTGCAACCTTCCCCATGGACAAACCCTTTTTTTCCTTTTACAACACACCTCTTCCCCTTTCCACCAGCATCTGTCATTTTGCCACTCATTTTGATTGCAACAACATTGTGCACTTAAAATGTGGTAGTAAAAATTGAGAGGTGGTGTAGATTTCAGCGGTGGTCTAGCTTTATTAACAGCAGAATAAACAACAATAATTATACCTGACAATGCAACTACGGCCCTTAAACTGGCAGCAGTGTTTGCTAGTATAATGGCTTAGTAACAATGAGTTTGAGTGTGCAATGCAGGTAGACGTGCTGCAAATATCTTTGCACTAGTAGGACAATACAGAAGTCCAACAGCCACTTTTATGATGCCACTAAGTTCACTCAGTGTTTGCTAGTATAATGGCTTAGTAACAATGAGTTTGAGTGTGCAATGCAGGCAGACGTGCTGCAAATATCTTTGCACTAGTGGGACAATACAGAAGTCCAACAGCATTGTTTAGGATGCCACTAAGTTCACTCAGTGTTTGCTAGTATAATGGCTTAGTAACAATGAGTTTGAGTGTGCAATGCAGGCAGACGTGCTGCAAATATCTTTGCACTAGTGGGACAATACAGAAGTCCAACAGCCACGTTTAGGATGCCACTAAGTTCACTCAGTGTTTGCTAGTATAATGGCTTAGTAACAATGAGTTTGAGTGTGCAATGCAGGCAGACGTGCTGCAAATATCTTTGCACTAGTGGGACAATACAGAAGTCCAACAGCCACGTTTAGGATGCCACTAAGTTCACTCAGTGTTTGCTAGTATAATGGCTTAGTAACAATGAGTTTGAGTGTGCAAAGGGCAGGAGGGTACAGTGGCAGGGTTGTGGGTCTCTGGGTAAAGGAAAGGAAGCCTGCCTTTCTATCCCTCCTAATGGGGAAATGCAGCGAGGAAATCCCTGACCTTAGCTACACAGACGCTGTCATCTTGTGTAGCTGTTAAACTCTGTTTTCACGGACCTGTCACCTATGGCTCTGACCCTGCCAGTATTAGCCCTTAAAAGAACTGATAGAAAGTGCTATCCCTATTCTGTACAGCGCTGTGTGTAGAGCGTACACAGCAGTATCGGAGATAGGCGCTGCGCCAGCGGTGACTGACACCAAGGACGCAGAAGAGATAATGGCGTCCGGACGGGCAGATACTCGTTTTTATAATGCAGGGACATGTGACATGGACATCCTATCACACATGCCGTTGCTTGTCTGACTAAAAGTCCATTTAGCTGTGTGTGTGTCTGGGATTGGCTGACATGCTGGCCCGCCCCACTACACGCGCGCGCTTAGGGAAGGAAGACAAGGAAAAAAAAAAAATGGCGATCGCCATTATCCATACAGCAGTGATCTGAATGCGCTGTTCCCGCACACTATACACTGAAATGTCATAATAGTGTGAGTCACAGAGTGACTTACACTATTACAGCGGAAAGCCAGCTAGGAATTAGCTGGGTTTTTTGCTGCTAGAACCGTTCTCGAACGTATCTAGAACTATCGAGCTTTTGCAAGAAAGCTCGAGTTCTAGTTCGATCTAGAACAGCTCCCAAAATCACTCGAGCCGCGAACTGGAGAACCACGAACCGCGAACCGCGAACCGCGCTCAACTCTAATTAGGAGCTTTGCAAATGCAACAAAATGTCCGCTGTTAGAGATGAGCAGACCCGCGGAAGTTCAGATTCTGTGGATTCAGTCAGACTTTAGATAAGGTTGAGTACTGGACCTGAACTTGAGTTAAATCTCTTTGGAAGTCATTGATTGGGCAGTTTGGCTCTCTAGTCTCAGCCATAAACAGAACACTTTCAGGGGAGGGAGGGTTTTTTTCATATTTTTTTTGTGCACACTACATCCAATAATGTTGACTGTACCCCAAACACTGCAAGCGGCTCACACTGGGCCAATCACCAGGTGTACCTGGGCACAGCGATGCTTTCTCGAGTGGTTTGCATATGTATAGCATATATCCATACAGCAGTGATCTGAATGCGCTGTTCCCGCACACTATACACTGAAATTTCATAATAGTGTGAGTCACAGAGTGACTTACACTATTACAGCGGAAAGCCAGCTAGGAATTAGCTGGTCTTTTTGCTGCTAGAACCGTTCTCGAACGTATCTAGAACTATCGAGCTTTAGCAAAAAGCTCGAGTTTTAGTTCCATCTAGAACAGCCCCCAAAATCACTCGAGCCGCGAACTGGAGAACCTCGAACCGCGAACCGCGCTCAACTCTAGTAATAATAACCATTTAACTTTCTATGTGACTGGTGAAGTACCTGGGCAGCATTTGTATACAGTTTCTCGCATCTTTGTGAAGGATGTTTGTAAGGGTATAGGGCAGGGGTCTCAAACTCAGCTGGGTGTATGGGCCGCAATGAGGAAAAAAAATAATTTGGGGGGCCGCATTCTTTGCAGGACAAAGTGACATTTTTATTTGTACCATACATAATCATTTTTTTTTTTACACACCTTTTAAATCACTGATTTTGAACATTTTATTATAGAAAATGTGCACATTCTTTGTTTAAATATAAAATAAGAAAAATATATATTTTTTTTTTACTTTTTATTCCTTTCTTGTAACTAATAGTTTTACAATTAGTACTAAATAGAAATTTTGACCAACATCTTTTAGTAATGTTCCCCATCTTGTTGTAACCTGTCCATCCTTGTCGCCTTGTAGTATTGTGCCCCATCCTAGTCCCCATCCCACAGTAATGTGCTCATCCTTGTCCCCATCCCAAAGTAATGTTCCCCATCCTTGTCCCCATCTTGTAGTAATGTGCCTTATCCTTGTCCCTATGTTATAGTAATGTGCCCATCCTTATCCCCATCCTATAGTAATGTCCCTAGTCTTGTCCCCATCTTATCGTAATGTGCCCATCCTGTACTAATGTGTTCATCCTTGTCCCCAATCTATAGTAATGTTACCCATCCTTGTCCCCTTGTAGCAATGTCACCATCCTATAGTACTGTCCCATCCTATAATAATGTCCCCATTCTATAGTAATGTGCCCATCCTATAGTAATGTGCCAACCTTGTCCCCATCCTATAGTAATGTTCACAGCATTATCCCTATTCTATAGTAATGTTTCCCATCCTTGTCCCCTTGTAGTAATGTCCCTATCCTGTAGTACTGTGCCCATCCTAGTCCCCATCCTATAGTAATGTGCTCACCTTGTCCCCATCCTATAGTAATGTCCCCAGCCTTGTCCCCATTCTATAGTAATAATGTCCCCATTCAATAGTATTGTGCCCATCCTTGTAATGTCCCAATCCTATAGTAATGTCGCCAGCCTTATCCCCATCCAATAGTAAAGTGCCCACCTTGTCCCCATCCTGTAGTAATGTACTTACCTTGTCCCAATCCTATAGTAATGTCCCAATCCTATAGTAATGTCCCCAGCCTTATCCCCATCCCATAGTAATGTGCGCACTTTGTCCCCATCCTGTAGTAATGGGGGGGCAGTGGCTATAACTTACCAATCGCTTCCCTCACCTTCCTCAAACTCCGGCGTGAAGCTGAGGCGGGGGCGGTCTCCGGCCCCAGATCCACAGTGATTGGACAGATTGGTCACAAGGCCGGTCTCTCCAATCAGAGCTGGGGGTGGGTGAAACTGAGGTCACCCAGCTCCAGCCAATGGTCAGTGCTACAGCTGCACTGACCATGGCTGGATTTTAATGTTCTAGCCATTTTCAATGGCAGAAACATTACAGTGGCTGTGATTGGCTGACGAACGCTGCTCAGCCAATCACAGCCTCCATAGGTCCAGGGAGGAGACACCACCCCTCCTGAGGTCAGGCAGAGGGCCCCTCCTCCCCGAATCTAAGGTGTTTGCAAAGCGATCGCAGCCACCGGGGCTGCGATTTCACCATGACGTACTGGGTATGTCATGGGTCCTTAAGTACCAGGGAGCCATGAAATACCCACTACGTCATAGGTCGGTAAGGGGTTAATATGCTGTCCTTCACATATACACACACACACAGACATACACACACACAAAAAAACCCCCCACACCATTCTTCTTCCCTGTCCCGCGCTCCCTCGGCTGCCTCACCTCTTCTTCGTGCGGCCCCCAGGCCCATGCCCCTGTTCACTATCGCGGCCGGTTCAGGGGCTGCAGACCCTGTTAGTGATTTATGTCAGATGATTGTATTGCTGGCACGAGAGCGCAGCGCAGCAAAACATTCATCTGACATAAATCACTGACAGTGGCTGCGGCCCCTACACCTGCTGTGATAGTGAACAGGGACACGGGCCTGGGGGCCGCACGAAGCAGCCTGAGGGGCCATATTTGAGACCCCTGGTATAGGGTATACTTACATGTCGCAGATTAGTTGCAGACAATTCTACAACAAAACAACATGTTAATAGAACCTTGGTTAAAATTATCTCGCATTGCTCTCATGCACTTTCATTACCTTTCCATGGATAGCTTCTTTTGCACAAAAATGCTTTTTGCTCTTAAAGAGAATTTGTCAGCAGGTTTTTATTATGTGATATGAGGACAGCATGAGGTAGAGGTTAAAACACTGAATTCAATGATGTGTCATTTATCAGACTGTGTGCTGCTGTTTACTTACAATATAGCTTTGATCACTGATTACTTCAAGGGCTACAGTTGTCTGTCCACGCCATTTCCTGTGATAAGCAGCTCACTGTCAATAGACAATATACATAGAAACCTGTAGCTTTCTGAGCTATGCTACATGCTACATCTAAAATGTTTGATTGTATTACAACAGCTGCATCCAGTAAACTAAATGAAACATTGTTGAAAATAGTATTTCTTTTTTTGCATTATGCTGCTCTAGGAAAATGTCCTGTAACAGATTCCCTTTAATTAAATTTTGCCATCGGAAAAAGATTTGTAGTTTCAATTGTATTTTTTTTTTCTTTATTTTTCATAATGTTTATTTCTAAATTTTTATATCATTATCTAAGCTTAAAAATTGGAAAACTTGCAATTTTACTTATCCTCTAGGTTTAAATCAGACTTATTTCCTAATTTGTATAGAAGAGTTTTCAGCAGTCTCATTATCATTGCAGCCAAATAGCAATGAAATGCACTAATTCTGTACATATTAGATAATGCAAGATCCACCATATATAATAGATGATATTACTGTTTGTCGTCTCGACTTCACTTTACAATAACTTTTGCCCAGTTTAGAGCAAGCTATTGATACTAATATCCAAGTAGACACTTTAAATTAAACTTTCTGACTCCTGTGAACATGGCAAGATTTTTCTTTGATCCATTCACCCCCAAGCCTGTTTTTACCTTCCAGGCAAAATTTTACTATTCTGACTAGTGTCATTTTATGTGGTATTAACTCTGGAATGTTAAAACATATCCAAGTGACTTTGAGACTTTTTTTCATGACACATTGTACTTTATGTAAGTGGTACATTTTGGTAGTTATTTGTTCTGTTTCTGTGTGAAAACATTGGAATTTTATTAAAAAAATGTAGAAAATTATGCAATTTTCAAACTTTTATTTTTTATTCCCTTAAACCTGGTAGGTATAGCACAAAAAAATAGTTAATAAATAGCATTTACCACATGTTTATTTTACAACAGCATTTTTTATTTTTTATTAGGAAGTAAGAAAAGTTAAAAGTTTATCAGCAATTTCTCATATTCCCAACAAAATTTATAAAACCAAATTTTTAAGAGACTATGTCACATTTAAAATGATTTTGAGAGGCCTATATGACAGAAAATCACTAAAAGTGACACCATTTTAAAGACTGCACCCCTCAAATTGTTCAAAACCATATTCAAGAACCTCATTAACCCCTAAAGTGCTTCACAGGTATTAAAGCAATGTAAAGGAACAAAATTATATTTTTTCTTTTTCTCCACAAAAAAATGTTGCTTTAGCCCCATATTTTTTATTTTCACAAGGTTAACTGTAGAAAATGAACCATACAATTTGTTGTGCAATTACACTAATACTCTAATGTGAAGGAAAACTGCTATGTGGGCGCACTGCAGGGATTCAAAAGGAAGGAGCACCATTTGACTTTTGTATCGCAAAATTTGCTGGAATAGAGAGTGGATGCCACATCGTGTTTGCAAAGCCTCTGATGTACCTAAACAATAGAAACCCTCTAAAAACAAACTTATTCTGGAAACTACACTTTTCAAGGAATTCATCTAAATATGTGATAAGCACCTTGATGTCACACAGAGTTTTGCACAAACGTCACCAACTGTCATTGCGGAATTGGGCTCTGTTAAGATTGCATATTCTGACGCTCTGCAAGATGGTTTCCCTGGTGTCTATGATCAACACAGGCAGACTCAGGCATTGACCTGCTGTGTGCTGATTGTTGGGCTGGCTAACAAGAGTTATTCTCTGCTAGTCTGTTTGCTCCTTTGGTCACATATTGTGGGGAGGCCTATCACATCTGATTCCCTACTATTTATCCTGGTTGAAACCTTCCACCCATGAGAACTATAGTTTATTCTATATTTGTCTGTGAGGTATTGTGTCCCAGACACTCTAATGAAAGTTGTGCTCATTGCTTAGTGCGATTGTGAAGTTTACCTCTGTTGTTTTGTAGCTTTCTTCCTGCTCTTGTTTTTCTTCCTGGACCTCTTATTGTCTTTACCTTTGTGTATGTGTGATGTGTGAAAGAGTTTTGGTTACACATTGTCTGTCTTTATCTGTGAGATTTCATTATACTCCTGTCCCATTCATCCCTTTGTTTGGAGGGGGTAATCAGATTAGGACTGGTCACAAGCAAAGCCAGGAAGGAGACTCAGGCCTCTCCACCAACAGGAGTATCCTGAGGATAGGGAAAGCATAGGGCCTCCTAGCTTAAGTAACAGCTTAGGAACCCAGTTCCCTGCTAACCCATACCTATTGTGACACTTGAACTCACAGTTTCTCTACAGAATTTTAGAATGTTAAGCCGTGAAAATAAAAAAAAATCACATTTTTCACACAAAAATGTTGTATTAGTCCCAATTTTTTCATTTTCACAAGCGCAGCAAGAGAAAATGGACCATATAATTTATTGATCAATTTCTCTTAAGTATACTAATACCCATATGTGGGGGAAAACTACTGTTTGAGCGCTCGACAGGACTCGGAAGAGAAGCAGCACAGTCTATACCTGGAACACAAAATTGGCTGGAATAAGTATCAGATGCCATAACATATTTGCAGTACCACTGATGTGCCTAAACTATGGAAACACCCCAAAAGTGACCACCTTTAGATCATAAACCCCTCAAGGAATTTATCTAGAGGGGTGGTGAGCACTTTGAACCCACAGGTGCTTCACATAATTTTATAATGTCAAGATGTAAAAAAAAAATACATTTTCCCACAAAGTTTTTTTCACAAGGGTACCAAGAGAATATTGACCATACAATTTTGATGTGCAATATGTCCTGAGTACATAGATAACCCATATGTGATGGAAAACTACTGTTTGGGCACATGACAAGGTTTGGAAGGGAATGAGCATAATTTGACTTTTGGAATGCATAATTGCCTGGAATAGATAAGGGATAGAGTTGAGCAGACCCAAAAACATCAGTGTTCGAAGTCAGAGTTCAGATGCTATACATATGCAAACCACTCGAGAAAGCATCGCTGTGCCCAGGTACACCTGGTGCTTGGCCCAGTGTGAGCCGCTTGCAGTGTTTGGGGTGCAGTCAACATTATTGGATGTAGTGTGCACAAAAAAAATATGAAAAAACCCTCCCTCCCCTGAAAGTGTTCTGTTTATGGCTGAGACTAGAGAGCCAAACTGCCCAATCAATGACTTCCAAAGAGATTTAACTCAAGTTCAGGTCCAGTACTCAACCTTATCTAAAGTCTGGCTGAATCCACAGAACCTGAACTTCCGCGGGTCTGCTCATCTCTAACAGCGGACATTTTGTTGCATTTGCAAAGCTCCTGATTAGAGTTGAGCGCGGTTCGTGGTTCTCCAGTTCGCGGCTCGAGTGATTTTGGGGGCTGTTCTAGATCGAACTAGAACTCGAGCTTTCTTGCAAAAGCTCGATAGTTCTATATACGTTCCAGAACGGTTCTAGCAGCAAAAAAAACAGCTAATTCCTAGCTGGCTTTCCGCTGTAATAGTGTAAGTCACTCTGTGACTCACACTATTATGACATTTCAGTGTATAGTGTGCGGGAACAGCGCATTCAGATCACTGCTGTATGGATAATGGCGATTGCCATTTTTTTTTTCCTTGTCTTCCTTCCCTAAGCGTGCGCGTGTAGTGGGGCGGGCCAGCATGTCAGCCAATCCCAGACATACACAGCTAAGTGAACTTTTAGCCAGAGAAGCAACGGCATGTGTGATAGGATGTCCATGTCACATGTCCCTGCATTATAAAAACGAGTATCTGCCCGTCCGGACGCCATTATCTCTTCTGCGTCCTTGGTGTCAGTCACCGCTGGCGCAGCGCCTATCTCCGATACTGCTGTGTACGCTCTACACACAGCGCTGTACAGAATAGGGATAGCACTTTCTATCAGTCCTTTTAAGGGCTAATACCGGCAAGGTCAGAGCCATAGGTGACAGGTCCGTGAAAACAGAGTTTAACAGCTACACAAGATGACAGCGTCTGTGTAGCTAAGGTCAGGGATTTCCTCGCTGCATTTTCCCATTAGGAGGGATAGAAAGGCAGGCTTCCATTCCTCTACCCAGAGCCCCACAACCCTGCCACTGTACCCTCCTGCCCTTTGCACATTCAAACTCATTGTTACTAAGCCATTATACTAGCAAACACGGAGTGAACTTAGTGGCATCCTAAACGTGGCTGTTGGACTTGTGTATTGTCCCACTAGTGCGAAGATATTTGCAGCACATCTGCCTGCATTGCACACTCAAACTCATTATTACTAAGCCATTATACCAGCAAACACTGAGTGAACTTAGTGGCATCCTAAACGTGGCTGTTGGACTTCTGTATTGTCCCACTATTGCAAAGATATTTGCAGCACCTCTGCCTGCATTGCACACTCAAACTCATTATAACTAAGCCATTATACTAGCAAACACTCAGTGAACTTAGTGACATCCTAAACGTGGCTATTGGACTTCTGTATAGTCCCACTAGTGCAAAGATATTTGCAGCACGTCTGCCTGCATTGCACACTCAAACTCATTATAACTAAGCCATTATACTAGCAAACACTAAGTGAACTTAGTGGCATCCTAAACGTGGCTGTTGGACTTCTGTATTGTCCCACTAGTGCAAAGATATTTGCAGCACCTCTGCCTGCATTGCACACTCAAACTCATTGTTACTACGCCATTATACTAGCAAACACTGAGTGAACTTAGTGGCATCCTAAACGTGGCTATTGGACTTCTGTATAGTCCCAGTAGTGCAAAGATATTTGCAGCACGCCTGCCTGCATTGCACACTCAAACGCAATGTTACTAAGCCATTATACTAGCAAACACTGAGTGAACTTAGTGGCATCCTAAACGTGGCTATTGGACTTCTGTATAGTCCCAGTAGTGCAAAGATATTTGCAGCACGTCTGCCTGCATTGCACACTCAAACTCATTATTACTAAGCCATTATACTAGCAAACACTGAGTGAACTTAGTGGCATCCTAAACGTGACTGTTGGACTTCTGTATTGTCCCACTAGTGCAAAGATATTTGCAGCACCTCTGCCTGCATTGCACACTCAAACTCATTGTTACTACGCCATTATACTAGCAAACACTGAGTGAACTTAGTGGCATCCTAAACGTGGCTATTGGACTTCTGTATAGTCCCAGTAGTGCAAAGATATTTGCAGCACGCCTGCCTGCATTGCACACTCAAACGCAATGTTACTAAGCCATTATACTAGCAAACACTGAGTGAACTTAGTGGCATCCTAAACGTGGCTATTGGACTTCTGTATAGTCCCAGTAGTGCAAAGATATTTGCAGCACGTCTGCCTGCATTGCACACTCAAACTCATTATAACTAAGCCATTATACTAGCAAACACTGAATGAACTTAGTGGCATCCTAAACGTGGCTATTGGACATCTGTATAGTCCCAGTAGTGCAAAGATATTTGCAGCATGTCTGCCTGCATTACACACTCAAACTCATTGTTACTAAGCCATTATACTAGCAAACACTGAGTGAACTTAGTGGCATCCTAAACATGGCTATTGGACTTCTGTATAGTCCCAGTAGTGCAAAGATATTTGCAGCACGTCTGCCTGCATTGCACACACAAACTCATTATAACTAAGCCATTATACTAGCAAACACTGAGTGAACTTAGTGGCATCCTAAAAGTGGCTGTTGTACTCCATTCGTGCCCCACAGGTGCAAATCTATGTGCAGCACCTCTGCATGACACCCACCTGCCCTGTTTTTAATAAGCTATAATGATAGCAAAAAATGCTGCCATTTAGTGGCATACAAGAAGTGGCTGTTGGACTGCATTAGTGCCCCACTGGTGCAAATCTATGTGCAGCAACTCTGCATGACACCCTCATGCACATTTTGCTACGCTAATGTTATAGCAAACTCAGGGAATTCATTGCTGCATTTGATAATTCGGAGGGATAGAAAGTGAGGCTTCCTTTAGCTTTTCCTTCTGTTCATAGACAGCATCTCCAAGTCCACACCCGAAGAGCAATTTCTCCTCCACGTGTAAGTGTGGAGAGGCAGCTAGTGCGCATGCGTGTGCCGATTTACCCCAGCTGCAGCCTAACTACAGTGTTTCGCCTAGTGAGTATGCTCAGCCTGACTGTGCCATTCCTGAGGCTAAGTCTTCATTTCGGGATACAGCGCATGCTCCCACACTTAGTGCCAAAAGCCTCTTTGCACAGGTACTTGCATTCCGTGCCGGGTCTAAGTCCTGTTTTGTGCCTAGACACCATGCTAAAGCTGATAGTCTTTTTTCAGAGACTGTATTTCATGCTACTGAGCATGCTCAGGCACTTACTGCATCAGAGACTAGGTCCGGTAATGAACTCTTTGGCCCTGCCCCTGATGTGGGGGGCCCATATAGACCACAGGGCATCAGGTGTCCTGACAATGTGGCCAGGCCACTCCCAAATGGCTTGCAGAGGCCCGCCCCTATGACTTGTCACCTCATTATTGATGGTCAGACGATGACTGGTGAGGTGTTTGTGTCGTGGCAGCCATGAGGTCATTATTGAAGTTGCGGTTCCAAATAGGACGCTAGTTATGCCACTCATGACGTGTCACTCTGCTTTTGTCTCCAGGAGGTGCATTGTGGTCCACCCTGGTTTGGGGCGGACCCAGGTTATAAAACGGGCTGGAGCCAACAAGGAGGTGCGCAGTCTTCTATTATGCTCCGAAAGAGCACACCTCCATGTGTTGAACCCATTGCGGCTTTAGGCCAGAGGTAGGCAGGGATAGGGCGTCGATGCAGGCCACCACCACAGTTGGTAACGCAGAACGGTTAAGACCAGCTCCTGTCCTACAAGTCCTGCTTGTGCAGCCCAGTGGCATTAACAGGCCTGCTGCTGCTGATGCGCCTGCTGTCCACAGGTGTGGCCCCAATGCACACGGTCAGCGTACTGAATGGCCCCTGTGATGTTAACAGGGAGTTCCTGGGCTGGGTGGGCGTGTAGACCCTGTGACGCTAACAGGGCTCCCAGTCTCCAGATCCGAGTGGCGTCTAATTCGGTTCAGGCTACTATTAGTTTCATAGCCACACAGCTCTGTATCCTCCACCTAACCTTCCAGTTGCCATCCTCTCCTTTTCCATCTGGGAGCACGGTGGACACTGACTGCTGATGGGGATATATACTTTTCTCTTTCTTTTCTTATTAATTTTCGTTATATAGCGGTAACATAGTATATACCACCTTATCCAAATCTGCCAGTCCCACCGTAACAGATGGTGTTTCTTCATCAAATGTTACTTTTTCTTAACCAACAAACCCACGGACAAAAACTTTTTTCCCCTTTCCAACACACCTGTTCCCCTTTCCACCAGCATTTGTCCTTTTTCAACTCATTTGGTATATGACCAAAAGTGCAACTCTGCAGGGACACCGTACTCAATGCCATTTCAGCACAGCAGCCAGCCCTCGGTCCCTCAGATGTGGACAAGTAAAAGACCATTTCCTCCTATCCATGACAAAGCATTGAGATTCACTCTGTGCAGCACTGGTGTTTACTGGAAAAGCAAATCTAAGAATCCGTACCACCTTCTGCAGATACTCCTGTATACGTGCGTCCCTTTCTATGGCAGGAATTATTTCGCCAAATTTTGTCTTGTACCGGGGATCTAACAGTGTGGCAACCCAGTAGTTAGCATTACTTCGAATTCGTACAATCCGAGGGTCATGTTGTAGGTACTGCAGCAAGAAGGCACTCATGTGTCTTGTGCATCCAGGAGGACCAAGTGCTTGGTGTGTTGGTGGCAGAGAGGTGAGAATCGTGCCTCCTTCCTCTGCCTTCTCCCCCCAACCTCGCACAACCGAAATGTGAGCAAGCTCTCACTCATCAGCTGAGTCTTCCATGCCCATCGCAAGTTCGTCCTTCATTTCTTCATGGGCTCCTGCACCTTCCTCAACAATTTTTGCTGATACTATGTGCCCTTGTTAATCCCTATCCCCCACCATGACTGCCGCCTAGGTGCCGCTCACCGTATGGACCTTGTAGATCTTATTATCCCTTCTGCATATGACTCCTCCTCTACTTCCTCCCCTTCCTCTTGGACCAACACCTGACTCCGAATAATGCTTACAGTGTGCTCCATCTTGTAGATAACCAGAATTGTCACGCTGAGAATGGCATCGCCAGTGCTAAACATCTTCGTCGACATTTGTAAACTGTGTAGAAGGGTGCATAGGTCCTTGATCTGACACCACTCCAGCAGCGTGATCTGCACCACCTCTGGATAAAGTTAGCCCAGGGTATACGTCATACCGTATTTCAGCAGGGCTCTGCGGTGCTGACACACACGCTGCAACATGTGCAGATTACAATTCCTGCGTGTCGGAACATGGCATTTCCGGCGTTTAACCGCCAGACCCTAAGACTTCAGGAGCGATGAAAGTTGTTGAGCTGCTGGGTGCGAAGGATGAAAGTGAGCACATAGCAGCGTGCCCGCTGCACAAGGCCATGTAGGCCGGGATGGTATTTTAAAAATTGCTGGAGAATCAGATTCAACACGTGAGCCATACAAGGCACGTGCGTCACATTGCCCTGACGAAGGGCCGCAGACAGGTTTGCATCATTGCCGCCCACGGCTGTTAAGTCACAAACGTAGTCCACTCAATCAATTTGTACTCCGGTCGCCAGGTGACAACGTGTTCCTTTCATGCATAGTGCTGATGATGGGAAAAAAGTCGATGCCTGCGGCGCAGGTGGACGCAGGTTATGGTCACCCACTGGGTTGCGTTACCTTGACAGATACAGAACCACACGCTGAATGTAGGTGGTGGGTATCTCACAGATGAAGTACCATCATTCAGCTACCACAAATGGGAAGACACCACACCCTTTTTTAGGCCCCTCCTGTCTGCAGACCACTGCCAGACAAAGCTATGAACCTCTTGTTACTGTTACCCCCAGTTCAGTTTTATGAGTTTGTGTGCTTGTTACCTGACTACTTTTCCTGCTTGCTGTTTATGTACCTCGTTGGCCGATCCACATTTCACCTCTGCTTGTTTTCTGATTAAGTCCTGGCCATCCCATTCTGTTCCTCTTCCTCAATTAATGTTTTTGACCCTGAATGACTACTATTCTCTGGAACTGCAGCCTTCCACAGGTATTGATCAACTTGGGCCCTGTGTAATTCCAAATCACTGTATAGGGGTTAAAGGGTTTCAGGGTTCTGGGTGTCCAGCTTGGTGAGTGGCTTGCCTCTAGCCTATCCTTTACAGCCCATCTGAGTGTGTCGATCCAGGCAGGCGTTACACCGTGCCCTCTGCAGAAGGCCATGTAGGCCGGGATAGTGTTTTAAAAATTGCTGTACAACCAGGTTCAACACGTGAGCCATACAAGGCACGTGTGTCACATTGCCCTGAAGAAGGGTCGCAGACTGGTTTGCATCATTGTCACACCCGACCTTCCCTGACTGCTGGTTGAGTGTAGACAACCATTGATGAAACTCGGTCTCACTCTCCAGAGCTAACCATCCACAATTCCTCAGCGGTGTCTCACATTTCCCCTACATTTCAAAGTAAACATTTGACCGCCTGATGGCCTTGAGCTCTGCTGCCAGCATAGTAAGGAGGTGTGTGGGATTCCTTGGGCGCAGTTACAAAGAAGGGTGGCCTGACCACACAGGGTTTGGGCGGAGGTGGAGGACCCACACGAGGTTAAGGAGGCAGAAGCAGTGGAGGAACTTGTACATACAGAGGAAGGATTGACACACAAGTCGTGGGGACGGCAAGACTTGTACAGCAAACCCTTCTCCATCTCTCACCATAGTTACCCAGTGCCCAGTCAGCAACATGTGACTCTCCTGTCCATGCTTACTGGTCCAAGTATCTGTGGTGAAATGCACCCTGTCACACACAGAGTTTCTCAAGGAATCGGTGAGGTTGTATGCGACCTGCTGTGGTAGCGCGGGCACGCCTTTCTTAGAGAAGGAGTGACGACTGGCCCTTGGCTCTTGGGGCACTGCAATGGGCATAAGGTCTCGAAAATCCTCGGTCTCAAAAGGGTGTAAAGGCAGCCTTTCTGTTGCCAACAAGTTGCAGATGATGAAACTCAACCTCTTAGGCATGTCATGCCCTTCGAAAATCATGTAAAACACAGCGAGGGGACTCCAACCGCAGTCTCCCTCGTTGCCACTAATTGGGCCACACACACCCCACTTGACTGGCATCAGTTGACCCCCCTTTTGAAAAAGAAAAAGATGCTTGGCATGAAGCACTCTCAAAAATACGCGTGCCTTTCCCGTCCCCTGGATGACCCAGGGGAAGAAAAGTCCTCTGAGAGCCATGACTTGTTCATCTTGGTTCTTTTAGAAACACAGCGAGGGGACTCCAACCACAGTCTCCCTCGTTGCCACTAATTGGGCCACACACACCCCACTTGACTGGCATCAGTTGACCCCCCTTTTGAAAAAGAAAAAGATGCTTGGCATGAAGCACTCTCAAAAATACGCATGCCTTTCCCGTCCCCTGGATGACCCAGGGGAAGAAAAGTCCTCTGAGAGCCATGACTTGTTCATCTTGGTTCTTTTAGAAACACAGCGAGGGGACTCCAACCACAGTTTCCCTCGTTGCCGCTAATTGGGCCACACACACCCCACTTGACTGGCATCAGTTGACCCCCCTTTTGAAAAAGAAAAAGATGCTTGGCATGAAGCACTCTCAAAAATACGTGTGCCTTTCCCGTCCCCTGGATGACCCAGGAGAAGAAAAGTCCTCTGAGAGCCATGACTTGTTCATCTTGGTTCTTTTAGAAACACAGCGAGGGGACTCCAACCACAGTCTTCCTCGTTGCCACTAATTGGACCACACACACCCCACTTGACTGGCATCACTTGACCCCCCTTTTCAAAATGAAAAAGGATGCTTGGCATGAAGCACTCTCAAAAATACGCGTGCCTTTCCCGTCCCCTGGCTGACCCAGGGGAAGAAAAGTCCTCTGAGAGCCATGTCCACATTGTCAGTGGACAGACACGTGTGCTTATCTGCCAGCAGACCCCCAGCAGCACTGAAGACAGGTTCCGAGAGAACGCTGGCTGCAGGACACGACAAGATCCCCAAGGCGTACGTGGCAAGCTCAGGCAATTTATCCAGATTGGAAGCCTAAAATGAGCAGGGCTCAAGTTGCACAGTAATGGCATCGATGTTTCCTTGCATATACTCATATATCTATGTCTCCTCCTTTTTTCCTTGTCCAGCTCTTTTGTTTTCGCATGAGTATATGTCCTTGTCACTTTCCCATGTGTTTGTGTTGTGTTGTGAGTTGTTTATCACCTTTTGGACACCTTTGAGGGTGTTTTCTAGGTGTTTTTATGTGTTTGTGATTGCCTGCCATTGTTTCCTATGCAGTTCGAGTTCGGTTCGTCGAACGTTCGACGAACCGAACTCGAACGGGAGCTCCGTTTGGCGAACCGACCTCGAGCCGAACCGCAACCGGTTCGCTCATCTCTACTCTTGATGTGCCTAAACAGTGAAAAAAAAAAGTCACCCTATTTTGAAAACTACACCCATGAACTTATTTAGAGGTGTGGTAAGTACCTTGAACCCACAGGTGCTTCACAGAATTTTATTAAGTCTAGCCATAAAAATTAAGCTATATTTTTACTACAAAAATGTTGTTTTAATCCTACATTTTTCATTTTCACAAGGTAACAGGAGAAAATGAACCATAGAATTTGTTTTGCAATTTTTTCTGTGCATACCAATACCCCAGATGTGGTGGAAAACTACTCTTTGGGACCACAGCAGGGCTCAGAATGGAATCCAATATGGGGATTGGCCTTGTAGCCAAAAGGCCCTGTCACACACAGAGATAAATCTGCGGCAGATCTGTGGTTGCAGTGAAATTGTGGACAATCAGTGTCAGGTTTGTGGCTGTGTACAAATGGAACAATATGTCCATGATTTCACTGCAACCACAGATCTGCAAAAGATTTATCTCTGTGTGTGACGGGGCCTTTAGCCTAAGGATAAAAGAGAATGTGACAGAACTGCTATCCAAAAAATCGGGCTTTGTTATGAAATTGTTGTAGGTTCTAAAAGAACCATAGTATGTGTACAATACAAATCGCTAAATGGCCAACTTTAATAAAAAAATGAAAAAAAAATAGAGAAAAATGATCATGACACACCATTAATAGGTGTATTTTTGAAAAACTAAAACATGTAATTGTAACTGCCCTATGTTCTTTTGCATGCCTACCAGCGGAGGTTGACACCCTAAGGATACAACAATGGTGCCCCCTCCTCAATTACTGTACCCTGAGCTGTCCCTATTACAAATTTGCATATGTTTATTACCATGAAAAAATCCCAAAATATTTCAGTTCAAAAGGACATTTCAAAACTACCCCAAACAAAGGAATTTTTGGAAACAATATATTCAAAAATTAACATAGAAGGAACCAAGTGTCAAAACACAGTACGACATGTCAATATGTTAACTTCAAAAGACAATTATTTCTAGCACTGTTCAATTAAAGTTTGCTCAAATGGAACCAGTTGTCACAGTGATAAATAGAAGTAATGATACTCAATTATAATTTATCAATAGTGATACAATCTCACTTCTATATCAAAGTTAGATAATAACTTTGATTAATAACTGAGATTATATCCTTATTATCCTTATTGATAAAGAACTATTCAGTATCATTACTTATATTTAACACTGTGACAACCACTACTTCCATCTGAAAAAACCTCCTTTGAGTAGTGCTAGAAATAATTGTCCTTTGAAGTTAACTGTGACGCTAGTCATTACATGGACAAGATGATGAGATACCAAAAGAGAATCTAAAGAATTAAGGGGATAGAAAGAGGCGTAGTCAGGTCATGGTCCGGAGACACAATCCTTGGAGGAGAGGGGATCAGATCAAAGGGATAAGGAAAATGGAAGGTCAGATGAGGTCCAAAGTCTGGCAGCAATAGATCAAAACACAAAGCAAAGATGAACTAGACCAACAAGCACCACTAAGCAGAATGCTACGACTGGCAGTGTTTTGAGATTAACTGCTCAGCTAAGTAGCTGGGCAATCAAAGAGAACAGGGAACAACTGAGGAAACTCAGCACCTCCCAGTATCACATTGAACAACTGAGATATCACTGACCAAACTGACAGCTCAGCACGCCCTAATTCCATAGTACAGCAAATAGTCACTCATTGCATCCAATACGCACTGAGAAGAGGAATCTTGATAATACACGCTCTTCTTGGGGGACCACTGGACCTCCAGGTTTCCCAATAAGAAGGCCCTGACCAATCGATCGGCCTTCACAGAATGAGCTGTAACCCAGGATCTCTTCTCAGATCACGGAGGCGCATTTAGCTACTGGACCATACCAGTCTGCACCTCTTACCACCATGTCTCAAGGTAATTTCTAGCTGACACGGCTGCTTTTGTGTTAATTATGTTCACTGCACTCATTATTTGAGTGCGCTTCCTTCACAGACTCGGGGTTTGGGTATGCATATCCATAGGGGTGGGATGCCTATTCCTAACCTGTGGATGAATATTGTTACTTACCTATATTTGTAGTCTCTTGTGTCACTTCTTTTGATATTTGTGGCATTATGTTCTACAATTGGTTATTATATGCTTTGGTGCTGGTAATTTTTTACTCTGTTTGTCTCTGGGTAAATTTTTCATCTTTTCACCCCCACTGATTGTTGTCTGTCTCACCTTGTCATTTATGTAGTAAAGTATTAAATCCTTTCATTACATTTCTTGGTCCTTTTTATTCGGTTTCTCTCTGGCTGATTGTTGCTACCTCACAATTGGGATAATCCCCTTCTTTAGGTTTATACTGTGGTATTGGGCCATATTCTCCTTTTTGGAGAAGCTTTGTAGGTTTATGAACTTTTCCCCTACTATGTTGATGGGGTCAGCAGAACACTTCCTATCGGCCTTTAGTTAAGAAGTTGGGCCAACACCAATATTGTTTTGTGCCTCCCTCCAGACATCCCCGAGTTTCTGCATGGCTACCTCTACTCCAGAACACCCAAAACTTTTTGTAGAAAATTCATCAAAATGAGAACAAAAACCATAATTACAAAAGAAGGCAAGATTCCAGGAGAGGTATTGACCCTACTGTTAAAGATGATCTCCACAAAATGAGGACCTGTCTTCCTGCTGAGCTACAACAAAACATCCTAAAATTTGCTGCGAAGACTGATCTGTTATCTCTGTCTGTTGCTTTCAGGGTGATAAGTAAAGGAAAATGACAAATGAATTCCAATTTTTTTACAAAACACTTTCTAAAATTTGGAGACAAATTGAATCCCTTATCAGATACAATGTTGAGAGAGATTTTATGCAATCTTTCCACATGATTAATAAACAATCTGAAAGTGTCTCGGTATTAGGTAACACTGTTAACAGACCAAAGTGGGCCTGTTTAACTAAATCGTTCGACTACCACTCAAATTTTTCCCACAAGACAAAGGCAAATCATAAATGAAATCAATGGATAAATGAGCACATGGTCTTTTGGGAATTAACAATTAAGCCAATTCCCCAGCCAGCCATTTATGACAGACTTTAGTGCTTGTGCAAGTTTCACAAGCAGGTACAAAATCTTTAACATTATTATGCATGGATGCTCACCAAAAGAATCTAGCAGCAATAGCTTTCTGAGTAGCTGTGATCCTTACTACACAGGATCAAACAGTTTGGACTCTGGAGTAGTGGAAGGAGCCAACACCTGGGCTTCCTGGATCTATGCTTCCAACTCTGAGGATGCCATAGAAACCACAATACTCAGAGGAAGAATAGAGGATGAAGGTTCTGGAGGATAAACAGAATCAAGGCTACATGGTTATGCTTCAGCTCTCATGTTCTTAGACCCTGGCCTGAATGTGATAGAATTATTTAATCTACAGAAAAACAAAGACCAACTGCGCTGTGTTGGGGACAACCACTTGGCTGATTAAATATAAGCTAAATATTTATGATCCATCACAACCATGACTTGATGAATACATCACTCCAGAAAATGTCTCAATTTATCAAAAGTTAATTTGACAGCAAACAACTCATAATTCCCAACATCATAATTTCTCTCAACAAGCGAGAATTTCCTAGATAAAAAGGCACATGGCCACAAGTTGGTCAACATTTTTGGGACTTTGAGACAATAAAGATCACTACCCCTATTTGAGAAGCATCAAATTTCGACCTTGAACAGATTTTGAAGATCAGGTTGGATAAAATCAGGAGCGGACATAAAACACTTTTTCAATTCATTAAAGTTCCCAATAGCATCTGGCAACCAAATCCATCCATTTACATATAGAATCAGTGAGAGGTTTAATGATCTGGGAAAAAACCCTAATACATTTTCTGTAGTAATTGTCGTATCCTAGAAACCATTGCATTGCTTAAAGGTCCCGAGGTTGAATCCATTCACCTTTAGCATGCATCTTCCAAGGATCCAACTTAAAGCCTTCAGCTGAAACAATGAACCCCAGAAACGATATTTCTTGCACAGAAGAAATACATTTTTCCAACTTAGCGAACAAAGAATTTTCTCTAGACTTTGGTAAAACATGGTTATTATGTGAATCCAGATCAGGCAAAAAAATAATAATTGAATATCGTCCAGATAGACTACCATTACCTTTCAATGCAATCAAAAAAAGTATAATTTAGAAAGGTTTGAAAAACTGCTGTCATTTAGATTAATCTAAAAGGCATGACAATATTTTGAAATAAGCAGTCGGATATGGAAAATGCCATCTTCCATTCATCACCCATCCAGATGCGTATCAAATTTAAAGATCAAGTTTGAAAAACCATTTAGCCCCCGTAAGCTGATATATAGGTCAGGGATAAGGGGAAGTGGGCAAGTATGCTTAACCGTAATTTTGTTTAATTCCTGGAAATTGAAGCATGGAAGATGACCCCTGTCTTTCTTTTTAACAAAAAAAATACAGCAGCAACAGACGAGGAGGAACGACGAATATTACCCTTCTGTAAACTTTTATTTACATATTCTTTCATGGCAGACAATTTAGGGCCCGACAAATTATACAGGTGAGCCTTCAGTAATTTGGCATTAGGAATAAGATTGATAGCACAGTCATAAGGACGATAGGAACAAAATATACCTGCCTATTTTTCTGAAAAAATATTTCCAAAATACTTCAGGTACAGCTTCAAACCATCCAGACTAGCAGAAAAAACATGTACAGAATTAAGACATTTATTTTGACAATAGGGAATTCACTTAACAATATCCCTATGACAGCAATGAATGAGAAGATTATCAATACACAGCCATGGAATTTCCAACACCAATCCCGCAGGTAAGTTATCCAATGCATAACATGAAATGGACTCAGTGTGAAGACTCGTTCCCACTCTGAGTGTGAATTCTACAGTTACCCACTACAGAAGGTTTTGGAGTAACTGCATCCGGTCAATGGCAACAACTTGAATGGGTCCTTCTAATCTATCTGTCTCTAATCCTAGTCTCAAAACCAGTTCTGAATCAATGAAGTAAGTTGAAGGCCCTCAGGTGAGGTCACTGACTTTGCTGAGGTCAACTATTGTCAGGTTACCTGGGGACACAGGTGGAGGACCGTGGAAAGCTCCAGCTGTGATTCCAACTTACCTTAGTGATGTCAGCGCTGATTGCACAGCTCAGTCAGTCTTTATCTGAAGCTCACAGCAGGCAGCCATGTTCTATGCTGCTCACTGTGAATTCAGATGTAGCAGAGCTGGAATCATCATGGGAACTCGTGTGAATTATGTTGAACATGCAGGCGTATTTTGGGGCTTAATAAAGTGGTGAAAGAGAGTGTTTTTTGTGTTTTATTTCAAATAAAGGATTTTTGCAGTGTTTGTGTTTATTTACTTTCACTTACAGATTAGTAATGGGGTTTCATAGATGCCTCCCATTACTAATCTAGAGCTTAGTTATAGCGGTTATATGTGATTAACCCCTTATTACCTCGATTGCCACCGCAACAGGGCAATCGGGAAGAGCCGAGTTAAGTGCTGAGATTGTCATATCTAATGGATGCAACAATTCTGTATGGCAGCAGGCTGCTATTTTTTCTCTAGGGGTCTCAATAACCATGGGTCTCCCCAGCCTGGGAATACCAGCCCCCAACTGTCGGGTAGTGTCTTGATTTTATTAAATCTGGTTAGGTCCGCCGGTCCTTGTTATCTGCGAGTCCACCCATCACCGCATTGCTGGCCATTTTAAAACAGTCCATGGCTTTTCTTCAGCAATACTTTCTTCCTTAGCATTCGTCCATAAAGCTCTGCTTGGTTTACTGTGAGGCGTATGGTACTTGTTGAAGCCATGACCCAAGACTGTTCGAGGTTGGCCTTCAGATCTTTGAATGTTTGACATGGTGTTTATTCCACCATATGTACAAATCTTCATAAACATCTCTTGTCAATTTTCCTCTTTCCCCCATGTCCAGCTAAGTTCTTGACAGTTCCATGCTTGGCAAACTTCTGAATAACATTGCAAACTGTTGAAATTGGGATACTAAGGTCTTTGGAGATGGCTTTATACCCTTTGAAAAGCTAGTGTTTGCTAATAATTGTAGTTCTCATGTCCTCAGAGAGCTCCTTTGACTTCACCATTGTGACAAAGGAACAGGGCCTACCATGTAGCTTTTAAAAACACTGAAGTCATCATTCATTGGCTAAGTCATTTCACGGTCACTGACAATTTATCAAAAGTCAAAATGTGTTTCCATTCTAATTTAAAGTAAAGGGTGCCAATGCCAATGTCACAGCAAGCTTTTGGCTTTTCTATTTTTCTTTCTTTTTGTTTTATATTGATGTTTATCATTTCCTCTTTTGCATTTAACGCGCATGCTCATTAGAAAAAAGCTTTTTCTCTTGATTCATTTTTGTAGTAGATATTCCACACCATGTACTTAAACTTCATGGGTGCCAATAACGATGAGAAGTGCTTTATACTCAGCCAGCAGCCTGTTTCCACTGTATGACATACATACAGAGCAAGCAGCCTATATCCTCTGTAATATATATATATATATATATATATATATATATATATATATATATATATATATATATATATATATATGTATATATATATATACACAGCTAGTTACCTTTGTAGTTTATATTGTATATATATGTATATATATATATATATATATATATATACATACAGGGTGGTCCAAACGTAGGTGGACAATATGTGTAGTAGGGTTATCAAACATGGTGTAAAGTGAAACTGACTCAGTTGCCCTTAGCAACCAATCAGATTCCACTTCACAGCCAGGAGCCTTTATCCGTTATATTATATATATGTAGCCAGCAGCCTATATCTTCTATATTAAATAATAGCTCTAGTACCCGGGGTTGCCTGGGGCAGTAACTAAAGTGGGGTTTACATGCTGCGACATCGCTAGCATCGGCTAGCAATGTCGAGCGCGATAGCACCCGCCTCCGTTTTACGTGCGATATTGTGTGATCGCTGCTGTAGCGAAAATTATCTCTACGGCAGCGTCACACGCACATACCTGCTCTGCGAAGTCGCTCTTTCTAAGGGGGTGGTTCGTGCAGCGTCACAGCGACGTCACATGGCAGGTGTCCAATAGAAGCGGAGGGGCTGTATGAGGGGCGGAGATGAGATGTAACATCCCGCTCACCTCCTTCCTTCCTAATTGCCAGTGGAAGCAGGTAAGGAGATGTGGGTCGCTCCTGCAGTGTCACATACAGCGATGTGTGGTGCCGCAGGAAAGAGGAACAACATCGCTAAAAAAAAGAAAACGATTTTTTATTTCAGGACGTTACAAACAACGTGACCCCGATGATAATTCATTAACGATATTGTAGCATGTAAACCCCACTTTAGTCTCACTCTCTCTCCTACTCCCCCACTCTCCCTTTCTCCCACCCTCCCACTCTTCATCTCTTACTCTCTCCTTTTCTCCCTCTCTCCTACTCTCTCTCTCTCTCTCCCACTTTCCCCTCTCCCACTCTCAGTAGTTGAAGGAAACACGTGCTCACTCTGCACTGACATGAAGAAACCTCTATAGGAAAGATCCAGGACACATCAGTAGAAGGAAGTGGGTTATTTCTATGCTTTTCAAAGCCTTCTGGCTTCTTCAGGAAAAACCACAATTGTGGCATTTAACAAGTTAACAGCCACAGGCAGAGTTTTGCTATAACTGCGGCTGTTAAAGGCATATGATGGCTGATTATGCAGGCTTGGCGTCAGGATTATGACTCTAACGTACATTTATGGCAAAGGTCTTGAAGGGGTTAAATAGAATCAGTAGTGTCATGCTACCTAATCCTCAGGCAATATGAATCGTAGCTTGACTGCATGGTTGATTCTTTATCTCAAAGGCAAAAGCTTGGAGAATCCTGTGACATGGGCACCAAGCGGTGATTCATGAAGTCCTTTTCCTACCTGCTTCTTTTCAGGTTACATGTGAAGCACAAACTACGGCGAAACAAAGAAAATCAAGAAAGGTTTTTTTGGTTTTGTTTTTTTTTTTTATAGCCACTATGGATGGAATAAAATAAACACTTGTTTTTTACAATTTTGGTTAACAAACCAGCTATTGGCCAACTTTAAAACTCAACAGAAGTTCTGTCTATGGCATGTTAAAGTGCCGGAAAGAGCATGAGCAGGTGACCACTGTAGGATCAAGAAGTGAATACCACCAGATATGTGCTCAAGCAAATTGAGCAGACCATGCCTGAATATGTTGATTAACTAGAATTCAGACATGAGCATTGCTGTAAATCCTTTTCTTCCTTTTTATAACAGTATAAACTTGCAAAAAGTGATATATATATGTATATATATATATATATATATATATATATATATATATATATATACACTGTGTCTCTACATACAGTATGTATATATATATATGTATATATATATATATATATATATATGTACAGACCAAATGTTTGGACACACTTTCTCATTCAAAGAGTTTTCTTTATTTTCATAAATCTGAAAATTGTAGATTCACATTGAAGGCATCAAAACTGTGAATTAACACATGTGGAATGAAATACTTAACAAAAAAGTGGGAAGCAACTGAAAAATATGTCTTATATTCTAGGTTCTTCAAAGTAGCCACCTTTTGCTTTAATTACTGCTTTGCACACTCTTGGCATTCTTTTGATGAGCATCAAGCGGTAGTAACCGGAAATGGTCTTCCAACAGTCTTGTAGTAGTTCCCAGAGATGCTTAGCACTTGTTGGCTCTTTTGCCTTCACTCTGCGGTCCAGCTCACCCCAAACCATCTCGATTGGGTTCAGGTCTGGTGAGTGTGGAGGCCAGGTCATCTGGCAAAGCACTCCATCACTCTCCTTCTTAGTCAAATAGCCCTTACACAGCCTGGAGGTGTGTTTGGGGTCATTGTCCTGTTGAAAAATAAATGATGGTCCAACTAAACGCAAACCAGATGGAATAGCATGCCGCTGCAAGATGCTGTGGTAGCCATGCTGGTTCAGTATGCCTTCAATTTTGAATAAATCCCCAACAGTGTCACCAGCAAAGCACCCCCACACCATGACACCTCTTCCTCCATGCTTCACATTGGGAACCAGGCATGTAGAGTCCATCTGTTCACCCTTTCTGCGTCGCACAAAGACACAGTGGTTGGATACAAAGATCTCAAATTTGGACTCATCAGACCAAAGTACAGATTTCCACTGGTCCAATGTCCATTCCTTGTATTTTTTAGCCCAAACAAGTCTTTTCTGCTTTTTGCCTATCCTTAGCAGTGGTTTCCTAGCAGCTATTTTACCATGAAGGCCTGCTGCACAAAGTCTCCTCTTAACAGTTGTTCTAGAGATGTGTCTGCTGCTAGAACTCTGTGTGGCATTGACCTGGTCTCTAATATGAGCTGCTGTTTACCTGCGATTTCTGAGGCTGGTGACTCAGATAACCTTATCCTCTGCAGCAGAGGTGATGCTTGGTCTTCCTTTCCTGGGGCGGTCTTCATGTGAACCAGTTTCTTTTGTAGCATTTGATGTTTTTGCCACTGCACTTGGGGACACTTTCAAAGTTTTCCCAATTTTTCGAACTGACTGACCTTCATTTCTTAAAATAATGATGGCCACTCGTTTTTCTTTACTTAGCTGCTTTTTTCTTGCCATAATACAAATTCTAACAGTTTACTCAGTAGGACTATCAGCTGTGTATCCACCAGACTTCTACACAACACAACTGATGGTGCCAACCCCATTTATAAGGCAAGAAATCCCACTTATTAAACCTGACAGGGCATACCTGTGAAGTGAAAGCCATTTCCGGTGACTACCTCTTGAAGCTCATCAAGAGAATATCCAAGAGTGTGCAAAGCAGTAATCAAAGCAAAAGGTGGCTACTTTTATACCTAGAATATAAGACGTATTTTCAGTTGTTTCACAATTGTTTGTTAAGTATTTCATTCCACATGTGTTAATTCATAGTTTTGATGCCTTCAATGTGAATCTACAATTTTCAGAGTCATGAAAATAAAGAAAACTCTTTGAATGAGAAGGTGTATCCAAACCTTTCGTCTGTACTGTATATATATAAATTCATTGTTCTGAGCACAACTTACTGATTATACAATAGTGCAGGAGACAATTGCCCTTTCTTACGTCTATGGAAAATGTCTTCATGATTTCATGTTCGCTAAATAGCATTTGATGAGATTACTCATAAGAATGGTAGTAAGTGTCATAGAGCGGTGTGTACTGTTTAGATTATTTTATATTGTCGCACTCATTGCCAGCATATATCTGGTTTTTAGCCACCATAATAGAGTGAAAACCTTCCCTAAGTGATGTGTGTGAATCAAGTCTCATGTTTGCTTTCCTGTCCTTTATTCAATGTCTTGAGCAGTCAGGCATGTTATGGAAGAAGAATAAATAACCTGTGTTAGTTTCATAAAAATAAGCTTTTAATAGTCTACATTATTCCATAGTGCTGCAAATTTAATACTTCCTGATAGTAAATAGAATTAAAATGTTTTGTAGCCTCCTCCAGATGTTTCCTGCTCTTTCCATATGAAGATTTTCATGTGTTCTTTCCCGTGATTCCTGACATCTTAAAGCGATCAAGATATAATGGAAATTTCCATAAAAGTGTAACTCCTTTGTTTTTTGTTATGCCAACTTAATTCTTACTGATAATTTTTAATATGCTTCTTATGTACACATGATATTTCTTATCATATGACTTTTTACTTTGTACTCATAGGCTCCGATTCATCATTTGTATTTTTTTAAGACACTTTCCTTTTTTTCTTGTGCTGTTAGTTTACGTTTTTGGCACCAAATTAATGAACATGGCGTACGTGATTCATGAATTTGTTGGAAAGTCAAAATTAGGTTTTCTTCCTGTCCTGAAACTGGTTTTATGACTTTATGGTGCCGAAAAACTGCAATAATTGAGTCAAAAGGCTGGTGTTCTAAAATGTACACCAGAAGGTGAGTGTAGCGATATTGCAACGAATGTTGCGACTGTTTAAAAAGTTGTGATTGGTGAATTAGTCTAAAACATTGCAAAATTTTGCTCACAAAGTGGAAAAACAAACTAACAAAATAACATCAGATGAGCAGATATAAAATAGACTTCAAAAAAGGTCCAAATACAATATAATACTGAATTGGGTGAAAAACAAAAAAACGCACTAAACTTGATTAAAAAGCAGGCACAAAGTAAAGAATAAAGGCAGCCAGCGCCCCCTAGCCTGAGGTCCAAGTCTAGAAGCCCCATTCCCCTGTTACATCTTGCCACCCCCTGACGATGAATTATACAAAAATGTGCGCCATGCACATACTGAGCCTTGTCACACTACAGCTCCAACTATTTTGGAGTGGCTGGGAGAAACATGGCAGCAAAACACCAAACGTTGCTCAATGTTTGGGCAACTATGAAATGCTCCACAAGTTTATGACTTTTCAAAGCAACTTACTCCAGAATTCTGGTGAAATTGCCTAAATGAATCGGGACCTTAAATTTTTCACATCTAGGTTTAACACCAGCACACTAACATATATCTATATATATATATATATATATATATATATATATACTGTACGTATATATATATATATATATATATATATATAGTACTCGGGCGTTGCCCGGGATAGTAACTGTCTCTCTCCCAGTCTCTGTCTGTGTGTCGCTGTCTGTCTGTCTCTCTGTCTGTGTCTGTCTATGTCTGTTTCTATCTCTGTATCTGTATTTGTATTAGTCTATCTGTCTTCATCTCTGTGTCTGTTTGTCTCTCTCTATCTCTGTGTCTGTCTCTATATGTGTGTCTGTCTGTCACTTTCCAGGGCTGTCTCTTTCCAGGACTGTCTCTTTGCCCGGCTGTCTCTTTACCCGGCTGTCTCTTTCCAGGGCTGTCTCTTTCCACGGCTGTCTCTTTCCAGGGCTGTCTCTTTCCAGGGCTGTCTCTTTCCAGGGCTGTCTCTTTCCAGGGCTGTCTCTTTGCCTGTCTGTCTCTTTCCCCGTCTGTCTCTTTCCTCGTTTGTCTCTTTCCTCGTTTGTCTCTTTCCTCGTTTGTCTCTTTGCCCATCTATCTCTTTGCCAGGCTGTGTCTTTCCAGGGCTGTCTTTTTCCAGGGCTGTCTCTTTCCCCGTCTGTCTCTTTCCAGGGTTGTCTCTTTCCAGGGCTTTCTCTTTGCCCGGCTGTCTCATTCGAGGGCTGTCTCTTTCCAGGGCTGTCTCTTACCAGAGCTGTCTCTTTCAAGAGCTTTCTCTTTCCAGGGCTGTCTCTTTTCCCATCTGTCTCTTTGTCCGTCTGTCTCTTTCCAGGGCTGTCTCTTTCCAGGACTGTCTCTTTCCAGGCCTGTCTCTTTCCAGGGCTTTCTATTTCCAGGGCTGTCTCTTTGCCTGTCTGTCTCTTTCCAGGGCTGTCTCTTTGCCCAGCTGTCTCTTTCCAGGGCTGTCTCTTTGCCCGTCTGTCTCTTTCCCCATCTGTCTCTTTCTAGGGCTGTCTCTTTCCAGGTCTGTCTCTTTCCAGGTCTGTCTTTTTGCCTGTCTGTCTCTTTGCCTGTCTGTCTCTTTCCACGTCTTTCTCTTTATGTCTTTCTCTATCCGTCTCCCCACCGACACATATTACCTCACACATAAGCTTGTTATACTAACAGTTTATTTTGTTCCTATAGCAACAACTGACAGTTGCTATTAATAGGCTGTAGCCTGTATTCAGTTTAATGGAGGCAGGATTTTGGATAGTACTTGTAAAGCGCAGGGTAAAATTTTCCCGTCAAAACATAGTCTATGATGTTCCCTGGGTCACATGGAGTGTCTGTGCAAAATTTCGTGATTGTAAATGCGACGGTGCAAATTCCTTTAGCGGACATACACACATACCGTGTTTTTCCAAAAATAAGACACTGTCTTATATTTTTTATTGCCCCCCAAAAAAGCACTAGGGCTTATTTTTGGAGGAGGTCTTATTCTTGGAGAAACACGGTTGGGGGTAAGTTTACCCCCCCAAAAAAGCAGACCCCCCCACTTCCCAGGAGACTCATACTCACCAGACCAGGAGTTCTGCGTGGCTCCCAGGCCGTCCCTGTGATCTCCGGTTGGTGCTGCACGCCGTCCTACCCTGCTGCTAGCTGACATACTGACACACACAGCAGATCACACACACACACACACACAGCAGATCGCAGGCACACACAGCCAATCACACACACACACACAGTCACTCACACACACACAGCAGATCGCAGGCACACACAGCCGATCACAGATACACACAGCCAAACGCAGACTTACACAGCCGATCACACACACACACACAGCAGATCGCAGGCACACGCAGCCGATCACAGATACACACAGCCGACACACAGCCATGTGTGTGTGTGTGTGAGAGCTGATGTGTGCGGGTGTGCGATAGCTACAGGTCCTGCCACTCAGTGTCGGGTGAGTGTAATTGCGGGGTGCCCGCTGTCTATAATGAAGTGTCCTGCAGTATCTGTAACCTTTTTAGCTGCACAGACACTTCATTATAGATCCACGACTAGGGCTTATTGTCGGGGGAGGGCTTATATTTAAGCCTTGCTCCGAAAATGCTGAAAATCCCTGCTAGGGCTTATTTTTGGGGGAGGTCTTATTTTTGGAAAAACACGGTACATACACACATACGCCCGGGTTAATAATTGCTGTTAACAAAATAGAATGTATTAACAAAAATGTATTCTGCACACAAAAACAACAAAACAAATAGATAGAAATGTAATTATTAAAAGGCAAAAACTAAGCTAATAGAAGCATTTCCCAACATATATTTCAACACCACAGATATTCCACACAGATTTAACTAAATTGGCCAAGTAATGTGCCCTGTCTGTCTCCTTCCCCGTCTGTTTCTTTCCAGGTCTGTCTCTTTCCAGGTCTGTCTCTTTCCAGGTCTGTCTCTTTCCCTGTCTGTCTCTATCTCTCTGTCTCTTTTCCTGTCTGTCTCTCTCTATCCGTCTCCCCACAGGCATCTTATTACCTAACATATAAGCTTCTTAAACTATGAATATCTTTTGTTCCTATAGCAACCAATCACAGCTCCTACTAATAACCTGTAGTTCCAGGCTCCATTTACTTTAATGGAGGCATGTTTTTTGGAGAGTAACTGTAAAGCGCGGGGTTAAATTTTCCTGTCAAAACATAGTCTACGTTCCCTGGGTCACATGAGGTGTCTGTGCAAAATTTCGTGATTGTAAAAGCGACAGTGCGGATACACTTTTCGTTCACTTTTCCCCATTATGTAGATAGGGGCAAAATTCATTGGTAAATTGGAATGCGCGGGGTTAAAATTTCGCCTCACAACATAGCCTATGACGCTCTCGAGGTTCAGACGTGTGAGTGTGCAAAATTTTGTGGCTGTAGCTGCGACGGTGCAGATGCCAATGCCGGACATACACACATACATACATACATACATACATACATACACACATTCAGCTTTATATATTAGATATATATATATATATATATATATATATATATATATATATGTAAAAATATATATATATATATATGTAATATATATTTATTTTTTTTTTATTTTTTTTAAAACTATACATATTTAATTATATGCAAAACAAATAATGTATATGTAATTATTAGCAGCAGTGCTGAATGATGTATAGATATTGACACAGATGTAACAAAGTGTTACATGACATTCAGTAAGTTACACATTATTTATTTCGATGACATGATATGTTAAGTGTCAAGTTAAAAGTATTGTTTGTGACTTTTATAATTCAGTTATCTAAGTTTGTTCCTTCTTTGAACTATAATGGCAAAAACCTGGGAAATCAATATAATTTTTTTCTCTTAATCATATTTAGAAGTATATTGGTAATGCAGCTGATGTGATTGATTCAGACTTTTCAAAAGCATTTGATACTGTACCACATAATAGCCTTATACTAAAGCTCCAGAAGCAAGGACTAGGTGAAACTATATGCAACTGGGTAAGGAATTGGCAAAAAGATAGGAAACAAAGAGTAGTCATAAATGGAACATTCTCTAAATGGGCCATAGTCAGCAGTGGGGTGCCGCAGGGATCTGTGCTAGGACCAATTCTTTTTAATCTCTTTATTAATGACAATGTGGATGGGATTGATAGTAAAGTGTCAGTCTTTGCTGATGACACCAAACTATGTAGGATATTAAAAACTGACCTTGATAGTACAATATTACAAAAAGATCTGGATAAGATGTCAGAATGGGCAGATACTTGGCAAATGAGATTTAATGTTGATAAATGTAAAGTAATGCACCTAAGGCGGAGTAATCCTATAGCTGCATATACATTAAATGTAAATAAACTCAGGACTACAGAACAGGAGAAAGACTTGGGTATTCTCATTACAAATAAGCTGAGCAGCAGCACTCAATGTCAGGCAGCAGCTGCAAAAGCAAACAAGATTCTAGGGTGTATAAAAAGAGAGATTAGATCCCGTGATCCCAACGTATTGTTACCCCTCTATAAATCACTTGTAAGGCCACATCTGGAATATCTGATTTAGTTTTGGGCTCCACATTTTAAAAAGGACATTCAGAAGTTAAGGCTATTTTACACACTGCGATATCGGTCCCGATATCGCTAGCGTGGGTACCCGCCCCCATCTGTTGCGCGACACGGGTATATCGCTGCCCGTGCCGCACAACATCGCCCAGACACATCACACATACTTACCTGTCCGGCGACGTCGCTGTGACCGGCGAACCGCCTCCTTTCTAAGGGTGCGATCCGTGCGGCGTCACAGCGACGTCACTGAAACGTCACTGAACCGCCGCCCAATAGCAGCGGAGGGGCGGAGATGAGCGGGACGTAACATCCCGCCCACCTCCTTCCTTCCGCATAGCGGCCGGGAGGCAGGTATGGAGAGGCTCCTCGTTCCTGCGGTGTCACACGGAGCGATGTGTGCTGCCGCAGGAACGAGGAACAACTTTGTTACTGCTGCAGTAACAATTTTTAAGAATGGACCCCCATGTCGCCGATTAGCGATTTTGCACGTTTTTGCAACGATGCAAAATCGCTTATCGGTGTCACACGCAACGGCATCGCTAATGTGGCCGGATGTGCGTCACAAATTCCGTGACCCCAACGACTCCGCATTAGCGATGTCGCAGCGTGTAAAGCCCCCTTTAGAGTCAGTTCAAAGGCGGCTAACTAGACTACTACAATGGAAGGCCTCACATATGATGAGTGGTTGAAAAAGTCAGATTTGTTTATCTTAGAAAACATATGTCTCATAGGAGATCTCATTTATATGTCACTCACTGCGAGTGGAAGAAAAGCGATTCCAGCAGCTAAATAGGAAAGGGTTCTTTACAGTTAGAGCAGTCAGACTGTGGAATGCCCTACCACAAGAGGTAGTAATGGCAGATACTATAACAGCTTTTAAAAAAGGGCTGGATGATTTCCTCAGTACACACAACATTGTTGGTTATAAATGACTTAGGGACAAAATATAGAACTGGTGGAGAAAGGTTGAACTAGATGGACCTAGGTCTTTTTTTCAACCTAAGTAACTATATAACTATGTAACTAAGTGTGCAAATATGCATTTCAGTCAACGTACAAATATAACTTGTTACATTTCACATGGTATAATACAAAAATGATTGAGAATTGTGTGAACCAGAAAAGTCCAAAAGTCCATACCTTTATGTATTAAACCTGCCTTTTTAAGTATTATTATATTTTACATAATATGACTGCTATCTATATGTTTACTATGTCTATTTCATTATTTGGGAATTTGACAAAAATATTTTATTTTTTCACTAGATGGGCTTCATACAAATGTCTGAAGATTTTATCTACATTGAACCAATAAATGGGACACTTGCAGCAGCGAGTAATGCTCATAAAGTATATAGAAGGAAAAGAACTACAGATGAGAAAATAGGAAATAGAACCAGTAGTCATCAATCATACTGCGGAGTTACAGGTATGTTCTTTTTCTTGATGCCCCCATTAATATTGTACCATATTGTATTCATTTGTCTCACAGGTTTTGTAAGACAGATCAATGTTAACTGTATAGGTTTTTGTATGGGCAGCTATACAGACATAACAGATCTAAAAAAGAAAGATGAGAGAGCAAAGGTCAGAATATGTTAATATCACAAGTCAAGGTGAAATCTAAGGGCAAGCATTAAGCATTAACCACTTCATGATGGGACCAATTTCCATTTTTTCATTTTGGTATTATCCTCCCCTTATAGTTTCAGTGTTTAAGAATGAAGGTAGAAAAGTAGACTTAGGTCCATCAAGTTCAACCTATGACCTAACCTAACATGTTGATCCAGAGGAAGGCAAAAACCCCATGGAGCAGACAAAGCCTTCTTCCCAAGGCCATAACTTTTTAATTCTTCTGTCCACATAGAGATATGAGGTCTTAATTTTTGAGAGACGAGTTGTACTTTTGAATGAGACCGTTCATTTTACAGTATAGTGTACTGTAAAAATGAAAATAAAAATTCCAAATGCGGAAAAAATGTAAATAAGACAATTCTGAAATTTTTTTGGAAATGTTTTTAAGGTGTACATTTTGTGGTAAAATAACCTCACATTAAGATTGCCCACATCAGTGCAATCACAGTGATACCAAGCGTGTCCAGTTTTTTTTTTATTCTTTTAGTGATGGAAAAAATCAGTGGCGTAAAAGCTGTGAAAATTTGCAAAAGTTTTGCGCAATGCATGGTTATGTAATGATGTTGCAACATTTAGCTCCAGTTTGAATTGTCTCCGCCATTATAGCCAAAGCCCAGAAAAATCCAGGGCTGCACAATATTGTGACTCCGCTTGCCCATCAAATTCAAGAAAAGTGCCAAATTTTGTATGTTAGAAATGCTACTCCAGTTCCTGACTGGAGTAGCATTTCTGATGCTGCGCATGGAGGTGCAGACCATTTTGGAGAGGCGCCAAATTCAATAACTGGTGTGCACATCCTAATGAAACTGATGCCTTCCATTTCTGCAAGACTGATGTAGCATGATTGTGCACTATGCAGTGGCATAGCTAAGGGTTTACCTCAGTGGAGCAAAACATCTGAGTCTAATCAGGTAATACCGGTTACAATTACAGTAGCACAGCTTAATCATAGGTATAGGGGAACATCAGCAAATGACTGCTTTGTTACTGAAAATCACTATACAAAGAGTAACACCAATATTACTGCCATATAGTAACAATTTAGTGGTAGATACCTGTCCTGTAGAACATATAATAGATTACAGTGCAGTTATTGATGATGACTTATAACTAATGTTCTATCTTATTGAGGGGTCCACTTTTCCCGTTTTTTCCATTTTTCCCAGACTGACACAACAACTTCTTACATTCACAACTCGTCTGCAGAGATTACTATTAGGGCTGGGTGGACCCGGACTGTAAAAGTCCAAATCTGCATGGCTTCAAAGATGCCCGGGTGCCGGACTCAGGCCCGGGATTCTGGGTGTTTGATCCGGATTCGTCACTAGAGAAGATAAAAAAAATAAAGGAAAAATAAAGAAAACAAGAATAAAGCAAGCGCTTCATCCTAACCAAAACTTCGTGTCATGGTGGCACACTGCTTCCAGGTCACACATTCACTTCCTGTACCGCTGTGATTGGTTGCAGTAAGATGTGCTCCCAGCCTGTGTAACTCTGCCTGCCTGCAATCACTGACAGGCGCTGTCTGCGGGTCAGTACTAAAGTATAAAAATAAATAAAACAATTGGAGCAAGGTCCCCTAGTATTTTTATACTTAGCACAGATAAAGCCCATGGCTACAGCCCAAGCCCTGCGCTTTTCTTGGCTATGTATCAAAAGAAGAGGAATGCTTTTTATTATTTAATTTAAATAAATAAATAATTAAAAAAACTGCCATGTGGTCCCCCCTCATTTTTCATACCCAGTCATGATAAAGCCAGCTGGGGGCTGGTATTTAAAAAAAAAAAAAAAAAAAGCCGCATGCGGTTCCTCTTCTTTTGATACACAGAGTCTAGATAAACGCAGGGCTTGTTTTATTTATTTTTATACCATGATACTGATGGTAGATGCTAGCGTGTATGGGCTCTTTTCCAGGAATACGTCATTTCAACACGCCCCTATCACATGATATGGGTATGTTCAAAATGCCGTCCGATGTTCCCAGCTAGAATGAACATTCTTTTTCTAAGTCCACATGGGCATTGAGCTGTTTATAATAGAAGCCGGGTTCTGGGGATGAGACCCCCAGATAGGGGGAGTGCAGAGGGGGCAAATCCCCCCTTTGCATGATTATGGTGAATGAGAGGAAACGTCACTATGCCCACTAACCAAGCCAGTCACGCCCACTAACCTGGAATGAGCCCATAGGCTCACGGTAGATGCTAGAGTGTATGTGCTCCTTCAGTTACACTGCTTTCCCCGCCCACCGGCTGTCCTGGCTCCTGAGTTTGGATGCAGTCAGCTGACACGCTGACACAGGGTGGGGGTGTGTGTGTCTGACTGTAATCAGCAGCCCAGGAAGTGAATGCAAAGCCTAGAAGCAGCGTACTGCTATGCTGGAGCCTTGGTAAGTCCACCGCACACATTCCTATTCCTCTATTCTTTGTGGGGCCCCGAGGTTCGGTGTCGGTGCAGCGGTGCATTACCTTCAGGGACTCCACGCGGCTGGATCTTGTCACAGGTAGGAAATCCTCTGTTTTGATTGTCGTGACGCCACTCTCAGAATTGCGGTCAGTGGAGACCGCCACTGCAGGTTAGGGGTGCCTGGGGCTGGTAGTAGGTGCAGTCAGTTGTAATAGCCTCCTGAGAGTGAGGCATGCCCCAGGGTCCCGTGTAGGTGTGTGGAACTACAAGTCGCAGAATGACTCACACGCACAAGCAGGATGTCTTTCAGGGGTTTTTACTCACTGATGGTGGCAGGGTGAGTAACCCGGGCGTAGCTGGGATGAACCAGGCTGGAACCAGGTGTCCTTCAGGCTGACTGGTGAGGGTGGCTACCAACTCGCCTTCCTTAGCCCGTTGTGTTTTGGGGTAACCCCTGCTTGAAGCCCTGCTGGGGTCGCCCAGGGAAGTTGCTGGTGCCTCTCTCCCCTTCTTTTTGGCCCGTTTGCTTGTAGCCTGGACCAGGTCACTCCGGCTGCTTGCCTCCTGTGAGCTATGGGCCCTCACTTTGGCTACGTGGCTGCGGACTCTGTGGTGTTGTCTTGGGGGTGTAAAGTGCCCCCTCATGCAGGTTTGGCAAAGGACAGGTGGATCTATCCCTGCACTGGGACCTGTTACCCGTTTGGGCCTGGTATCTCCCTGACAGTCTCCTTACTTTCCACTCCGTTGCTCTCTCTTTAGCCGTGTGTGGATTTCGGGCAGCACTACCAGGTGACCGTTCTCCCCCGTCGGTAGTCACTGCGCGTACGTTGTCAGAATTGTGTAGAGCTACAGGGTCTGCTTCTGCCCTCCCTGAACTTCACCACTCAACTGTCTTCGGCTCACTCTTCCCTCCTCTCCTGTTCTTGCCTACGTCACCTAGCAACCAGGCTCTCTACCACACCCCTCGAGTGGAGATGGAGGCTTCGCCCCCTCCTGGGATCCCCAGGGGTCCTCTCAAAGGTAAATGTGTGAGACCTGATCACTATGCGCCTGTGTAGTCACACCTCGGTCAGCCTTCTGGATTACCTGTTTTGTACTGTCCCCAGCATGGGTGCAGTACTCAGTGGTGCCTGACCAGGTCAGGGGCGCCACATCTTTCTACCACCATTTTTAATCTCCGGATTCTTATCCCCATAGACTTATATGGGGCGGATTCATAATCAGATCCATTTTTTTTTTTAAAAGAGAGCAGTCCACCCAGCGCTAATTACAAGGAAGACACATTTGACATTTCACATTTCCAGCACTGTCCCCATATATTCCCAACCTGCACAACCTCTTCATCCTACTGTCACCCCAATGCTAAGCAGCTGCTCCCGTATGTGTCCCTATTTCTGATTCTCTTACTACCACACATAATGTCCACCACTGTGCCTTTTACAAAGTAAAATGCCTGTGTGGTAAAACTGTCCCCTAGAAAGTAATAATGCCCTGTGCAAGAACACTTGAAAAGAGTGTCCACATTTTGCCCCCCAGAAAGTAATAATGCACCCAGTATAACCATTTCACAATCACAATACACTGAGTGCCCCAATATCAGTAATGCTTCCTAACAACTAATAATGTCTCCTGAGTCCCCCTATATTTAGGTCCCTTCTACACAGCATGATTCCCTCCATAGATCCATGATACACAGCATGATACACAGTTCCCTATACACATCATGATTAGCCCCACAGTAGGACCCTCCCACTATATAATGGCCCTCATTAGCCCTAGTCACATTCTATGAGGCCCTCAATATTTCCCCCACACTGTATGGATGGACCCCAGTATTACCCCCACACTGTAATATGGCCCCCAGTATTTCCCTCATACTACATAATGGCCCTGAGTATTTCCCACACACTCTAATATGGCCCCCAGTATTTCCCACACACTGTAAAATGGCCCCAAGTATTTTCCCCCACACTGTATTATGCATCCCCATATCTGATTGATGAGAGTCCGCTTCCATCCCCTTTGGTTATGTTTGCACAGTAGCGGTCAAAAAGCCACATAAGTCCACTGTCCTTCTCTGGAGAGTTTTTGAAGAAGTTTTTCCTGTTTGTGAAGTCATTTTCGAAGAGATTTTTTTATGGCCCCCAGTATTTCCCACATTCTGGTATATAACCCCCAGTATTTCCCTCACACTGTATGATGCCCCTAATGATTTTCCCCACCCTGTATGGATGGCCACCAGTATCTCCCCCCCACTGTTTGGATGGACCTCAGTAGCTCCCCCACACTGTAATTTAACCCTGGTATTTCCCTCACACTGCATCATGGCCCCCAGTATTTCCCACACATTGTAATATGGCCTCAGTATTTACCTACACTGTAATATGGCCCCAGTAGTTTCCCCCACACTGTATCATGCACCCCTGTATCTGATGAGGAGAGTCTGCTTCCATTTTCTTTGGTTATGTACACAAAGTGGTGGTCAAAAAATGATGAGTTTGCCTGTGGAAGCTGCTTAAGCCCACTATCCTTTTTTAGGAGAGTTTTTAGAAGAGTTTTTCTTTTCTGTGAAGTCATTTAGGAAGCAATTTTTCCAGAAGTGTTTTTCATAGCACCCAATATTTTCCCCACATTGTAATATGTCCCCAGTATTTCCCCCACAGTGTAACATAGCCCCAGTATTTCCCTCACACTGTATCATGGCCCCCAGTATTTTCCCCACATTGTAATATGGCCCCCAGTATTTCCTCCACACTGTATGGATGGCCCCCAGTATTTCCTCCAAACTGTAATATGGCCCCCAGTATTTCCTCCACACTGTATGGATGGTCCCCAGTATTTCCTCCAAATTGTAATATGACCCCTAGTATTTCCCCTACACTGTATGATGCGACCACCTTGCCACATCTTATACTCACCTACCCATGGATCTTGAAGAGTCATCCGGCAGTCAGGACCAAGGTATGGGTGGACCGACAAGGTGATGTCATCTTACTGGGGCCGGCCAAGTATATGCATGATTATATCATCATGCTACTCTACGTATCTGCCTCATCTGTGAGTCTTCATGTTGTTTCCTGCTGTTCTGTAGCCTGCAGGACTACAGTTAGGTCCAGAAATATTTGGACAGTGACACAAGTTTTGTTATTTTAGCTGTTTACAAAAACATGTTCAGAAATACAATTATATATATAATATGGGCTGAAAGTGCACACTCCCAGCTGCAATATGAGAGTTTTCACATCCAAATCGGAGAAAGGGTTTAGGAATCATAGCTCTGTAATGCATAGCCTCCTCTTTTTCAAGGGACCAAAAGTAATTGGACAAGGGACTCTAAGGGCTGCAATTAACTCTGAAGGTGTCTGCCTCGTTAACCTATAATCAATGAAGTAGTTAAAAGGTCTGGGGTTGATTACAGGTGTGTGGTTTTGCATTTGGAAGCTGTTGCTGTGACCAGACAACATGCGGTCTAAGGAACTCTCAATTGAGGTGAAGCAGAACATCCTGAGGCTGAAAAAAAAGAAAAAATCCATCAGAGAGATAGCAGACATGCTTGGAGTAGCAAAATCAACAGTCGGGTACATTCTGAGAAAAAAGGAATTGACTGGTGAGCTTGGGAACTCAAAAAGGCCTGGGCGTCCACGGATGACAACAGTGGTGGATGATCGCCGCATACTTTCTTTGGTGAAGAAGAACCCGTTCACAACATCAACTGAAGTCCAGAACACTCTCAGTGAAGTAGGTGTATCTGTCTCTAAGTCAACAGTAAAGAGAAGACTCCATGAAAGTAAATACAAAGGGTTCACATCTAGATGCAAACCATTCATCAATTCCAAAAATAGACAGGCCGGAGTTAAATTTTCTGAAAAACACCTCATGAAGCCAGCTCAGTTCTGGAAAAGTATTCTATGGACAGATGAGACCAAGATCAACCTGTACCAGAATGATGGGAAGAAAAAAGTTTGGAGAAGAAAGGGAACGGCACATGATCCAAGGCACACCACATCCTCTGTAAAACATGGTGGAGGCAACGTGATGGCATGGGCATGCATGGCTTTCAATGGCACTGGGTCACTTGTGTTTATTGATAACATAACAGCAGACAAGAGTAGCCGGATGAATTCTGAAGTGTACCGGGATATACTTTCAGCCCAGATTCAGCCAAATGCCGCAAAGTTGATCGGACGGCGCTTCATAGTACAGATGGACAATGACCGCAAGCATACAGCCAAAGCTACCCAGGAGTTCATGAGTGCAAAAAAGTGGAACATTCTGCAATGGCCAAGTCAATCACCAGATCTTAACCCAATTGAGCATGCATTTCACTTGCTCAAATCCAGACTTAAGACGGAAAGACCCACAAACAAGCAAGACCTGAAGGCTGCGGCTGTAAAAGCCTGGCAAAGTATTAAGAAGGAGGAAACCCAGCGTTTGGTGATGTCCATGGGTTCCAGACTTAAGGCAGTGATTGCCTCCAAAGGATTCGCAACAAAATATTGAAAATAAAAATATTTTCTTTGGGTTTGGTTTATTTGTCCAATTACTTTTGACCTCCTAAAATGTGGAGTGTTTGTAAAGAAATGTGTACAATTCCTACAATTTCTATCAGATATTTTTGTTCAAACCTTCAAATTAAACGTTACAATCTGCACTTGTATTCTGTTGTAGAGGTTTCATTTCAAATCCAATGTGGTGGCATGCAGAGCCCAACTCGCGAAAATTGTGTCACTGTCCAAATATTTCTGGACCTAACTGTATATAGACTTCAGGTCTACAGAATGGAGAGTGGTATTAGAGGGCACTGATGTCTATCGCAGAGCTTAATTGTATTGGTGCTATGCACACCAATACAGTTTGTAGTAGTGGTAGCTCTGAGTGGGCCCCTGTGAGCATGGTGCCCAAAGCGACCACCTCTTGTGCCTCTTCCCCTGGTAGCTACACTACTGGGCGCCTACACCATTCTTAAGGAATCAATTCCTTAATTTAAAAGTCTGTGTATTTGCCTAATTCTTCAAACTGACTCCAAAATTTATGTGACAGACACTGAGGCTTAGATATCAGGCTTGGAGGGTTTGGTGGGTGTAACTTTGTTGAAATCTAGGATGTAGGCCAGGACAATTTGGGGCATTTCAATATACAGTGGGGAAAAAAAATTTAATCAGCCACCAATTGTGCAAGTTCTCCCACTTAAAAAGAGAGAGGCCTGTAATTTACATCATAGGTAGACCACAACTATGAGAGACAAATTGAGAAAACTGTGCCGCCCCTGCAGCGGTTCAACCCGCTTGGATCCAGGGGTGATTGTTTGTGGCTCGAGGGCCGTTGGGAGTACCCGGGATGATGGAGTAGGGCAGCAAGGTGTCGTGGCCCTCCACGGGTAGGGGTAGACCTCGGGACTCTGTGGGATACTGTGGGATGCAGGGGTCACTCAGGTACTCACTTAGTCAATATGCAGACGCTGACAACCGGGTTAACCAAATCTCGGGGTATAGCTGCTGCTAGAGGGGAGCACGACCGGGTCCATTCCCCTATGGTGTTGCTTGGTGATCCATGACCTGCCTCCTGGCACTAAGTTTAACTTCAACGTGGTAGCCCAGTAGTATGAAACTTGTGGGAGCCTGGTCTCAGGGCTCACGCTTGGGATTTTATGGACCGTTTTGGTTGGAAGGCCCTATCCCCCTCGTTGCGCTAGTGCCCCGATTCTGGAGCAGGTGGGAGCAGATCATAAAGGCTCCGTTCTGCTCAGGTGAATTGTCCGGTTGCCTGAAGCTTCTCCCTGACTTAGGGTCAGTGTACCCCACTGTGCCTTCGGTCCCGGACCAGTGAAAGTGCCAGGCTGTTGACCATCCTCCTCGACAAGTGCAGGCACCTGGCCACAATCCCCTGTGATTGGGGGTCCGACTCCTCTAGGTCCAGACCACCGCCTGCAACCTAGGCAGCTTCTCTTGGGAGCCACCACTCCCAACCTCATCTGAGCTCCTCACAGCTCGAGGGCTACTTCCCAACTCTCCACTCACTGACAGACTCACTACACTACTCACCTCACCTCCCTGATCCCCCACCTCCAGGTGGGCGACTCTATTCCACTCAAGCCGTCCACTGGTGTGCCTGGTGGGTGTGGTGCAGTGTGTATCTAGGATTCAATTTGCTGTTGGGGGAAACATCATAAGATAGGGACCCAGAACCCTGAGGGACTTGGAATACTGCACGGAAGGGCAGTTTTTTCAGTACCCTGTGATGACCTGATAGTCCAGGGGCGTCACAAAACAAATCCAGAAAATCTCCTTGTCTGATTTGGCAAGATTTTGTTTGCAAATTTTGGTGGAAAATAAGTATTTAGTCAATAACAAAAGTTAATCTCCATATTTTGTTATATGTCCTTTGTTGGCAATGATAGAGGTCAAACATTGTCTGTAAATCTTCATAAGGTTGGCATACACTGTTGGTGGTATGTTGGCCCATTCCTCAATGCAGATCTCCTCTAGAGCAGTGATGTTTTGGGCCTATCACTAGGCAACACGGACTTTCAACTCCCTCCCAACGTTTTCTATGGTGTTGAGATCTGGAGACTAGCTAGGCCACTCCAGGATCTTCATATGCTTCTTTAAAGGCCACTCCTTCATTGCTCTGGCAGTGTGATTGGGATCATTATGCTGAAAGACCCAGCCATGTTTCATCTTCAATGCCCTTGCTGATGGAAGCCCCATTAATTCTTTCATGTACACGGATCAGTTGTCCTGGTCCCTTTGCATAGAAACGGCCCCAAAGCATGATGTTGCCACCGACATGCTTCAAAGTAGGTATAGTGTTCTTTGGATGCAATGCAGCATTCTCTCTCCTCCAAACACAACGAGTTGTGTTTCTACCAAACAGTTCTACTTTAGTTTCATCAGACCATATGACATTCTCCCAATACTCTTCTGGATAATCAAAAAGCTCTGTAGCAAACTTCAGACAGTCCTCGACATGTACTGGCTTAAGCAGGGGAACATGTCTGGCACTGCAGGATCTGAGTCCCTTGTGGCGTAGTGTGTTACTGATGGTAGCCTTTGTTACGGTAGTCCCAGCTCTATGCAGGTCATTCACTAGGTCCAGCCATGTGGTTTGGGGATTTTTGCTCACAGTTCTTGTGATCACTTTGACTCCACGGGTTGAGATCTTGAGTTGAGCCCCAGTTCAAGGGAGATTATCAGTGGTCTTCCATCTTCAGATTCAGTCTTTTCAGCCTGGTAAACGGCTACAATTTTGTTTCTGGTGTCCTTTGACAGCTCTTTTGTCTTCACCATAGTGAAGTTTGGAGTATAACTGAGGATGTGGAAAGATGTCTTTTATACTGATAATAAGTTTAAACAGGTGCTATTACTACAGGTAATGAGTGGAAGACAGAGAAGCCTCTAAAAGAAGACGTTACAGGTCTTTGAGAGTCAGAAATCTTGCATGTCTTTAGATGACTAAATACTTATGTTCCACCATAATTTGCAAAAACATATTGCCAAATCAGACAAGATGATTTTCTGGATTTGTTTTCTCATTTTGTCTCTCATAGTTGTGGTCTACCTATGATGTCAATTACAGGCCGCTCCCATCTTTTTAAGAGTGAGAACTTGCACAATTGGTGCCTGATTAAATACTTTTTTCTCCCACTGTGGTGACTAGATTAATGCATCTTTACTAGAACTATTTTGTCTATAAGAAAATTACAAAAATCTCCATGAGACTAAGAATGTAGTTACTAACATATTTTGATCCTACGGATGGGTCGTATCTTACCTTTTCATTACATTCAATACATACTGAGATTTGTGTTGAAAAATTACCAGTTTTTTTTAAACAAAAATGACTATTTACTGACATGTAGAGATGAGTGGACCCGTGGAAGTTTGGTTTGGTGGCTTCAGCCAGACTTTAGATGAAATTTGGTTTGGGACCTGTACTTGACCTTAACCCTTATGGAAGTCACTAATTGGCAGTTAGAGTCTCCGCCCACATTCAGCCAGCCATAAACAAATCAATTCCGAGGAAGGGTGAGCAGGATTTTTTTTCCTTTTTTTTTGGATGCACACTACATCAAATGGCACTGCTTTTACCCCACAGTATGAGCCGTTCAAACACTGCAAGCAGCTCATGCTGGGCTGAGCACCAAACGTTTCCTAGCACAGCGGTGCTCACTTGAGTAGTTTGCATACGTAAAGCACTCAAACTCTGAACCCGAACTCTGTTTTTTCTTTTTTAAAGTCTGTGATTGGTATGAGCATTAAACCCTGAACCTCGGCTTTGCTCATCTCTAGTGACATGTCTGTAGTATAATTGACTATGTGTGTCCAAATGATTGTGTTGTGACTTGCAGGATGTTAGAATAGAAGTGAATGCATCTGTACTTTCTCTAAGCATTCCTTAAAAAACCTAATTCTAAAGTTCCCTAGACTTTAGGAAAGATACTGTCAGGACCGAGAGTCTGTAGTGAGTCTGTGGCTGAACACGTTGATTGTTGATTGTTGATCATAAGTATCTTGGAGCTATCAATGGACATGACAATATCTATCTTATACTGCTGTGTTGAACTGTGAAGATTAGTTAGTTTTGTGTATTTTGACCCACACACTTGCACTTTTAGTTATATCATATTGTAGAATATGTATTGCTTGCTAGTACCTATGATTGATCTAGTAAGTGATTTATCCAAGGAACTTAAAATTGTTTATAGGGACAATTTACCAAATATACTGTTGCTGTTGATTTATTACACGGAACATGTCATTTCGCCAAATTCTATTAACATGCAGAAATGGGGTTAATCTGCAGGTTAATAGCATATTAAAGCTGTGCAACCACCACAACGAAAGCCCAGCTGCCAAGAGCATATTAACTTTAATCCTCCAAGCAACCTTGGACTTTCAATTATAGAGGAGTGTAGCGCCTGCCTGGATCAACAGACTCAGGTGGGATGTAATGGACAGACTAGAGGGAAGCGACTCACCAAGCAGGACCTCCAGAACCCTGAAACCCTTTAACCCCTATACAGGGATTTGGAATTACACAGGGCCCTGGAAATCACTAACTGTGGAAGGCTGCAGTCCGATGAGAGTAGTTGTCAGGCAGGGTCAAACCAGGAATAGCAGAACAGGGACAGAATCGGCAGACAAGGATGTAATCAGAAAACGTAGCAGAGGTCAAATCCGGATCGGGCAGTGAGGTACAAAAACAGCAGGCAGAAGGGTACATGCCACCCACAGTCAGCTAGTGGTACTGCAGATCCCAAGATAACCCATCCCAGTGGATGATTGGAGCCTGCGCCCACCGGTGCCGCTGGCATCGACTCCTCTCCCATCACCAGCACCATCCACGGCAGGAACACGGCGTCGCCTGGTGATCGGAGCAGAAGTCGCTGGAGCAGACTCCAGTGGTGATGTAACAAGGAGCAGCCAATACGGCTTCAGTCACCATTCAGGTGCATAGTGAGTGGATAATTGTAACCACACCAATCCATCAGTATTGAATCCGGATATCAATCAGTCAGTGGTTACAGCCTGCTGAGGATGCAGGGAGAAAAAGTTCACTTCCTCCCTGCAGCCAGTGTTTTTCTATACTTTTATCACCTGCAGCAAACACTAGTATGTTGAAAAACACACGTGTGAATATTTGCTATACATATATTGAAAAATTACACAGTTGTTTCTCACTGATCATAGTCAACACAATTGATTCATAGCAGGATTCTTTTCCTGACTTTTAAACCCTTAGTCTGCACATCTGAAAATTACATTTCCTGTTCATTGGAACATATGAAATATATTCTCAAAGACTTGACATGCTGCAGAAATGATTATTTAAATTTGCAAGGACAAAACAAACAGCATGATTATGAAATTTCAGAAATCTACTTCTCTTTACTGGTAATGTAAAGTGCATTGTTTTGTATTGAAAAATACGCTGAAAAAAAACACAGCATGTGACCAAGCTCTTAGACTTTCTATGATGAGTCTAATGCAGAAACCAAAAGTAAGAAAAAAATATTCAGAATAATTTAAATGAAAATATAAATATGTACATAGTTACATAGTTACTTAGGTTGAAAAAAGACCTAGGTCCATCTAGTTCAACCTTCCTCCACCAGTTCTACACTAATATCCAAATTACAATACTTGTTAGATTTACTAAGAATCTATTGTTACAAAGCATTTCTTTAAAAAAATATAATATTTTCTCAACAATAAAAGTGAAGAAATCAATTGGTAAAATTAGTAGTTTACATAATTAGCTCTACCGGGACAAAGAGGCAGAAAGCTAAATTGCTCGGAGCGCTGAGGACAAGAGTAGCTGTAGGAATTTAGAGGAAACTGACTATAAATAATTGAAACATTAGATAATTAGGTTGTAAGCTAGACCATTTGTATTTTTATGCTAAGAACAGTTTAATTGAGTTGTCTCCATTCAGGAAATATTTTTCACTTTGAGAAGTTTGGTAAAAAAAAACAAACTAACTGTATTATACTTGCCTTACCTGGGTCCAGGGCTGAGTCTCTAGTGCTATTCCCAATGTCTGGCATTGGCTACAGCAATGGCGTCACATCAGTAGGCAATCACTAAGCTCTGCGGCTCCATCCACACTGGAACAGCTGCTATGATCACTGACTGGTGTGACATCAGTGTCACAGCCAATGTAAGATACTGACAACACCCGAGGAGGGTGAGTATAGCGCAGTTTGTAGTTCCATACCAATATTTCACAAAAGGGAACAACCCCTTAAAGAATCTGCTGTATTCCAAAACATTTCATAATATGATAGTCTTTAATTAGTAGGCAATATCTTTGCTAGCTGGTTTAATAACTTTTTCAATATGTTTAATTGTAGCATAAAATGATAACAAATCTGTCACTTGACCAGGCTTCCACACAAAGATTATTTTAAGTGTGTATAATAGAACAATTTTTTAACCCATAACTTGAAAGTAAAGGGCACTTCACACACAGTGACATCGCTAGCGATGTCGCTGGTGAAAGCACCCTCTCCCGTCGGTTGTGCGTCACGGCCAAATCACTGCCCGTGGCGCACAACATCGTGCGGACCCGTCACACTACTTACCTGCCTAGCAACATCGCTGTGGCCGGCGAACTGCCTCCTTTCTAAGGGGGCGGTTCGTGTGGTGTCACAGCGACGTCACCAAGCGCCCGCCCAACAGAAGCGGAGGGGCGGAGATGAGCGGGTGGAACATCCCGCCCACCTCCTTCCTTCCTCATTTGGCGGCGGCCGCAGGTACGGTGATGTTCCTCATTCCTGCGGTGTCACACGTAGCGATGTGTGCTGCCACTGGAACGACGAACAACCTGCGTCCTGCAACAGCAATAATATTTGGAATTTGAACGACGTGTCAATGATCAACGATAAGGTAAGTAATTTTGATCGTTAACAGTCGTTCATGCATTTCACACGCAACGACGTCGCTAACGAAGCCGGATGTGTGTCACGAATTCCGTGACCCCAACGACATCTCGTTAGCGATGTCGTTGCGTGTAAAGTCCCCTTAAAGGCCACTTTACACACTGCGATATCGGTATCGATATCGCAAGTGTGGGTACCCGCCCCCATCTGTTGTGCGACATGGGCAAATAGCTGCCCGTGGTGCACAACATCGCCCAGAGCCGTCACACATACTTACCTGCCTGGCGACGTCGCTGTGACCGGCGAACCGCCTCCTTTCTAAGGGGGTGGTTCGTTCAGTGTCACAGCGACGTCACATCAGCGTCACTGAACCGCCGCCCAATAGCAGAGGAGGGGCGGAGCTGAGCGGGACGCAACATCCCGCCCATCTCCTTTCTTCTGCATAGCGGCCGGGAGGCAGGTAGGGTGAGCTTCCTCGTTCCTGCGGCGTCACACGGAGCGATGTGTGCTGCCGCAGGAACGAGGAACAACTTCGTTACTGCTGCAGTAACGATATTTGAGAATGGACATGTCACCGATGAGCGATTTTGCGACGATGCAAAATCGCTCATAGGTGTCACACGCAACGGCATCGCTTATGCGGCCAGATGTGCGTCACCAATTCCGTCACCCCAATGACTTCGCATTAGCGATGTCGTAGCGTGTAAAGCCCCCTTTACTAAGACTTTCACTAGAAAATGTTCAGTCTTACTAAAATTAATTGATGCAGAAAGAATACACCCATATCAAAACTACTACATCTAGTATTTTGTATGACCTCTCTAACTTTTAAGGACAGCACCAAGTCTTCTAGGCATGGAATGAAGACGTTACAAACAGATTGCAACATCTATATTTTTCCATTCTTAAAGAACGTGTTTTATAGCCTTGATGCGGAATGGAAAGTGATGCTCAACTTGTCTCTTCAAATTTCTCCCTAGGTGTTTGATTAGGTTGGGATCAAGAGACATACTAGGCCACTGAATCACCCTTTTGTTCATCATATATACAATGTATATTTTTTATAAAAATAAATAAAAAATAAATCTTAATTTTTATATAGCGCTAATATATTCCGCAGTGCTTTACAAATGTGACGCCCTGGCAAAACCAAGTAGTCACACATAGGCCCCCGCATAACACCTTCTCTCACCTAGGTCACACACAGCCTACCTGAAACCCTAGTCACCACCCCTTAGGGCAAGACAGGCACACCAGTGGGTGGGACCAGGTGGTTGGGAAACGCCCACTTAGGGGTCTAGACAGCCCAGGGAGGGAAAAACAATTAGATAAGTTTTAGTTCAAGTTGAGAGGAGTGTGGGCTGGAGCTAGGTGTAGCTCCAGCGGAGGCGAACTTCAAGTTGAATGGTGCCAGGGTCGGAGCCCTGGTACCTTGGCTAGGTGGCAGACGGTGGTCTCCGTCAGCAGGAGACGAGAAGATGGCTCGGCAGATCCGAGGAGGACTGGAGCAGGGTTGGAGCCCACCGGTACCGACACCGGAGACCCGACCGGAAACCGTGCACAGACGGGGTACTCGGACCCTGAAGCCAGGACTGAAATCAACGGCCTAGCTAATCAACCGATTGAGGGCAGGATTATAGGTCCTGTCCCAACCAAAGTTCCACAGACAGACAACCATCCACAAAGAGGGATAGGGCTACCGCCAGGGCCCATAGATCCCACGGGTCAGCGTCAGCGGGCACGGCTCCTCAGGCACACAGAAAGCTGGGAGCGGACTCCCGTGTTCCACACCAGGAAGTCCAAACACACAACCATAACCGGTTCAGAGGAAGAGACAGCGACCACCAGCCCGGGTGGGGGACCGGAGTACAACTGGCCGCGGCGGCCAGCCACCAGCACCTTGGTTTACCAAAAGACTCGTGTGATTCATTTGCTCATGAGTAACCAACCATCCCCTGCTACATCCGGGCACACGAGCCCCTGCCATTGCCATACCCTGCACAGAGACACTGGGCCCCGGGGAAACCATCCCTACCCACGGAGGGGTTAACATCCGGCTGCCATTACACTTCCCCTGGGTATCCCACAACAGCAGCGGTGGTGTCCCACTTCACCACACACCATGGGTGGCGTCACGAACCAAATACGGTCCAGGCCGTACAACTACATCCCCCTTTTCATTCGGCATGTCCACGTGACCCCCGGGTCCGGAGGATCCCTCGAGCCACGCAGTGGGTCTAGATCCGAGCAGCATCGGCTGCTGGCACGGGGGTGGCACACATACATCAGGAACACTATCCCCATTGGGGCTCACAATCTAAATTCCCTATCTGTATGTCTTTGGAGTGTGTGAGGAAACCGGAGAATCCGGAGAAAACCCACGCAAACACGGGGAGAACATACAAACTCCTTGCAGATGTTGTCCTTGGTGTAATTCGAACCCAGGACCCCAGCGCTGCAAGGCTGTAGTGCTAATCACTTAGCCACCGTGCGCCCATTATTATTATTATTATTATTATTATTATTACTATTATTATTACTATTACTATCATAGCACCATTTATTCCATGGTGCTTTACAAGTGAAAAGGGGTATACCTAAAAAAACAAGTACAATGATCATGAACAATACAAAACAGATTGGTACAGAAGGAGAAAGGACCCTGCCCATGAAGGTTTACATTATATATATATATATATATATATATATATATATATATATATATACAGTGCCTTGCGAAAGTATTTGGCCCCTTTGAATTTTTCAACCTTTTCCCACATTTCAGGCTTCAAATATAAAGATAAAAAAAATTAATTTTATGGGGAAGAATCAACAACAAGTGGGACACAATTGTGAAGTTGAGCGAAATTTATTGCTTATTTTAAACCCCTCTAAGTTAATACTTTGTAGCACCACCTTTTGCTGCGATTACAGCTGTAAGTTTCTTGGGGTATATCTCTATCAGTTTTGCACATCGAGAGACTGAAATTCTTGCCCATTCTTCCTTTGCAAACAGCTCGAGCTGAGTGAGGTTTGATGGAGAGCATTTGTGAACAGCCGTTTTCAGCTCTTTCCATAGATTCTCGATTGGATTCAGGTCTGGACTTTGACTTGGCCATTTTAACACCTGGATACGTTTATTTGTGAACCATTCCATTATAGATTTTGCTTTATGTTTTGGATCATTGTCTTGTTAAAAGACAAATCTCCGTCCCAGTCTCAGGTTTTTTGCAGACTCCAACAGGTTTTCTTCAAGAATGGTCCTGTAGTTGGCTCCATCCATCTTCCCATCAATTTTAACCATCTTCCCTGTCCCTGCTGAAGCAAAGCAGGCCCAAACCATAATGCTGCCACCACCATGTTTGACAGTGGGGATGGTGTGTTCAGGGTGATGAGCTGTGTTGCTTTTACGCCAAACATATCATTTGGCATTGTGCCCAAAAAGTTCGATTTTGGTTTCGTCTGACCAGAGCATCTTCTTCCACATGTTTGGTGTGTCTCCCAGGTGGCTTGTGGCAAACTTTAAACAACACTTTTTTTGGATGTCTTTGAGAAATGGCTTTCTTCTTGCCACTCTTCCATAAGATTTGTGCATTGTACGACTGATTGTTGTCCTATGGACACACTCTCCCATCTCAGCTGTAGATCTCTTTAGTTCATCCAGAGTGATCAGGGGCCTCTTGGCTGCAACTCTGATCAGTCTTCTCTTTGAGATGAAATTTTTGAGGGACGGCCGGGTCTTGGTAGATTTGCAGTGGTATGATACTCCTTCTATTTCAATATTATCAGTTGCACAGTGCTTCTTGGGATGTTTAAAGTTGTGGAAATCTTTTTGTAACCAAATACGGTTTTAAACTTCTCCACAACAGTATCACAGACCTGCCTGTTGTGTTCCTTGGTCTTCATGATGCTCTCTGTGCTTTAAACAGAACACTGAGACTATTACAGAGCAGGTGAATTTATACGGAGACTAGATTACACACAGGTGGCTTATATTTATCATCATCAGTCAGTTAGGACAACATTGGATCATTCAGAGATCCTCAATGAACTTCTGGAATGAGTTTGCTGCACTGAAAGTAAAGGGCCCAAATAATATTGCACGACCCAATTTTCAGTTTATGCTTTTTTACAAAAGTTTAAAATAAGCAATACATTTTGTTCAACTTCGTAATTGTGTCCCACTTGTTGATTGTTCATCATAACATTTATATATATATATATATATATATATATATATATATATATATATATATATATATATATATATATGTATATATATATACACATATACAGTATATATATGCAGAGTAGGAGCAATCTATCTAACTACACAAAATTATAGTGGGTAAAATATGCACTGAACACATCACTAATTTTCTAAGTAAAAATACTTGTATAGGTGCTATTGATGTGAATTTTTCACTAGATGTTGGTAAGAAAAATATATATGTGCATGCATAAATTTATTGATATGTAGAGATGAGCAATCCTGCCAAGGATCGGTTGGTTAAGGATCGCCGATCCCGCCTGAGATCATTAACGGATTGATGATCCTAAGCAATCCGATCGTCGATCCTAGCCAAGCCTATTAAATTCAATGGGATTCAAAAGGAATGTGTTGTAAAAGGGTGTGGGGGGCTGTAAACGAATTTAAATAAAAAAGGGTTAAAGCAGCACAGATTTACCAAGTCTCCCCGTGTCAGCAGCATTACTTCCGGGTCCGCCGATTATAACTAATGCATGTTCACTGATTTCCCGTTCCATCAGCATCTCTGATTGGCTGCCATTGGACCACGCCCCCACTCTCTGAGACAGCATCTGTGATTGGTTGGAATCACACTTGCTGTCTGTCTCCTTATAATTGTGATAAATAAATAAAACAATTGGCGTATGGTCCACCCCATCTATTGGTACAAGCACACATAAAGCCCACGGCTACAGGCTGCAGCCCCCAGCCGTGTGCTTTTCTTGGCTGTGAATTAAAACAAGAGGAACATTTTTTAAAATTATTTAAATAAATAATTTAAAAAAAATGGCATGTGGTTCCCCCCAATTTTGATACCAAGCCAAGATAAAGTCTGACAGCTGGGGGCTGTTATTTTCAGTCTGGGCGTACCGGTGCTTATTGGGAGCCCCCCAGCCCAAAAATAGCATTCTGAAGCTGTTCAGGATTGCCGCATCTATTAGATGGGACAGTCCCAGTGCTTTATCCTGCTCTTCACTATTGCCCTGGTGCGGTGGTAATTGGAGTCATAAGGGGTTAATGTCAGCTCATAGCTGCCACTAAGCCTTGGATTAGTGATAGGAGGCATCAATGGACCCCATTGCTAATCTGTAAGTGAAAAGAAATAAACACAAACACCCCAAAAATCCTTTATTTGAAATAAAAGACTAAAAAGGACCCTCTTTCACCAATTTATTAACCCCCAAACCACCCATGTCCAATGTAATCCACACTATGAGGTCCCACGACGATTCCAGCTTTGCTACGTTACTGAAGGCACATTGTGTGATCAAGGAACATGACCGAACATTGTGAGTTTCAGGATTAGAATGATTGAGCCGCGTGATCAGTGGTGATGTCACTCAGGTTAGTTGCGGTCACAGCTGGAGGTTCCCAAGGCCCTCCAACTGTGATTGCAGGTAAGGTGACCACAGGTGACCTCAATGAACTCTCACTGAGTTCACAGACCTGCATCACCTGGCAGAAGACTGTGTTTTATTGCCAAGAGATGCAGATTTGTTGCTGTAATATGGCAAAAAAAGCATCACTACAAAATATGGAATGATGTAATTTTTTGCCAGGAGATGTAGATTGGGTGCAGAAATACAGTGTAACATTTACAGCATCAAATCTGTACCTCTTGGCAAAAAATGCACAAAGCCGGTTTTGTCGCTTTTTCGGTGCAATTTTCTTACTGGAGTTGCAAATTTGGTTGTTAAATCTGGTGCAGACATTTCAGCACCATGCATTTTTTCTTAGTACGCCTCACCTTTGCCATACAGTTTTGAAGAAAATTATATTGTATAAAGGAATAGCACTAGTGATGGGTGAACTGTAAAGTTCGGGGGCAGACACCTACTGACCATGCCCGGACCCTGAGCATGGACTTCTACGGGATACTTTTCTGATTTGGCCACTCTCATCAATTTTGTTTTTTAAACAGTTAAAAAAATGGAAATAGATATTAAAGCAGCAGAATTAAACTTACCGAGCCTCCCATGCAGCTGTCACACTGCTTCTGTGTCTGCACATTATATCTCATACATATTCATTGCTTCCCCTGCCCACCATCTGTGACAGCATTTGGAATTGGCTGCAGTCAAACTGCCGACATGCTAGAGTCTCTGATTGGTTGCACTCACAAAGGCTGTCTGGGTCCCCTATTGAGTGTATAAAAAATAAAAAAAGTAGGGTGAATCGTATATTGATATCCAGTGCTGATAAGACAGATGGCTACAGGCTGTAGTTATCTTGGCTGTGTATAAAAATACAAAAAACCACATGCAGATTTATGTAAATTATTTAAATAAATAATTTAAGAAAACCACATGCAGTCCCCCCTAATTTTGATTCTTAGCCAAGATAAAGCTGACAGCTGGGGCCTGGATTTCTCAGGCTTGGTAGGCCCATGGGTATTGAGATTCCAGTCTAAAAATAGCAGCCCTCAGCCACCCAGAATTATCGCATCCATTAGATGACACCATTCTGGCACTTTATCTGGCTCATCTCAATTGCCCAGATGTGTTGGCAATCGGAGTAATATAAGGGATTAATGATAGCTGACAAACCACAGCTGCCACTAAACCCTGGATTAGTAATGGTTGGGGGTCCATGAGTCCCCCCATTATTAACCCTGTAAGTCAAAAGAAATAAACACAAAACACAGAGAAAAATGCTGCATTAAAAAACACCTTCTTTCTTTAATTTATTAACCCCCAAAAACACCAAGGTCCGACGTAATCCACACCGCGACGTCCAACGACAATTCCGCCTCTGCTACATACTGAAGTTATATAAAGAAAGTACAAGCAAAAAAAACCCCTACATCACAAAAATGTAAGTAATAATGGGAATAAACCTACCGTATATGTGCTCAGGGGTGTGATTACACCAACACCATAATGACCACCGGACCCAAAACACAGAATAAGGTATTACAGAAAAAAATGACAAACAAATAAATAAAATATAATCAATTTTATTAATGTAATTGATAAAAAACAAAAATTAGGGCAAAAATAGTCTCACAAAATGTATAATAAAAACAGTTGCAAAGTGCTCAATAACAACAAATCCAATTACAAAAATTGAAAAAGTACAAAAAAATTAAAAGCTATTATAAAAAATACAATATTTTAAGTTATTGCACAATGTACAAAAGAAATGATTATTTAAATACAGAAAAAAAGCTGAGAAAAAATAGATAAAAGAAAAACTATAAAATATAAATACTGTGAGCGTAAATCACTGTTTTGAAAACAAAATATGTCCAATATGTCCAATATATATAAAAGTTATTTATACTGACAAAAGAATGCAATTTAATATTTTTGAGGTAATTTATGATTGACTTTTTTTTTAAATATGTATTTTCTATTTTTTTAACCTTTTTCCTGACAATAATAATAATGACTTAAAACTTTAGATCCATGTAATTACAAAAAGAAGAGAAAAAAAAATATTTATATATTTGAGCAGGAAATATTTTTTAGAGCCTTTAAAAAGCGCATATATGAAAACATCTGTAAATGTGTCTTGTCCTAAACTGATTAAATAAGATATATTGCACATAATTTATGCTATAGCTATTTACTATTTTTCTATTTATTTCCTAGATAAAAGAAGGACAAAAACCTATAAAAGAACTGCAACAGGAAGAGGAAAACGATACTCATTCAAGCAAAACCAAGAATACAACATAGAAACTGTGGTGGTTGCTGACCCAGCAATGGTTTCCTACCATGGATCAGAGGCAACTAGGAAATTTATTCTTACAATTCTCAACATGGTAAGTATTTACTTTACAGTATATTGCTTTGAAAAATTCCTAAATCCCTCCTACTCACATATTGCTTATAATGTGCTAATAGTGTAAGCATAAAATTCTAATATCTACTCAAGAGTAGACAGAGACATGGCCAAAAGTGTTGGCGCACTTAAGGCTATGTGCACACACTGTGTTTTTTTGACGCTGCATTTTTGTGCAATTTTTAGCTCTAAAAATGCACAGAAACGCAGCGTCTTTAAAAAAACGCATGAAAAACGCATGCGTTTTTACTCCGTTTTGGTGCGTTTTTTGGCTGTGTTTTTCTGCGTTTTTTTTATCAGTGAACATTGCCATTAAAGATTGTTGAAAAAAAAAAAAGGTCTGATATCATTTCCTTCTTCCAGAACTACAAGGCTCAGCATGCTCCATCCAGGACTGTATTCTGGAGGGAGAGTCAGGGGGAGCAGACCTAAAAGGCTCAGCATACTCCATCCACTAGTGGATGCAGGAGAGCAGACAGCAGCTGCAGAACTACAAGGCTCAGCATCCTCCATCCAATAGTGTATGCAGGAGAGCAGACAGCAGCTGTCGAACTACAAGGTTCAGCATCCTCCTTCCAGGACTGTATGCAGGATTTCTTTGCCCCCCCAAACAAAAAAAATGACGTGGGCTTCGCCATATTTTTGTATGCTACAAGCAGGCAGGTATGGGCTGCCCCCAACCCCCAGCTGTCTATTTGTACCCGGCTGGGAACCAAAAATACAGGGAAGCCATTTTTTTTTTATTACTATTTCATGAATTTCATGAAATAATTTAAAAAAAAAAATGACGTGGGCTTCGCCTAATTTTTGTGTCCAGCCAGGTACAACTAGGCAGCTGGGGATTGGAATCCGCAATGCAGGGTGCCCAAGCTTTCTGGGCACCCCCGCTGCAAATTGCAGTCCGCAGCTACCCCAGAAAATGGCGCTTTCATAGAAGCGCCATCTTCTGGCGCTGTATCCAACTCTTCCAGCTGCCCTGATGCCGGGTGGCTCGCTGGGTAATAATGGGGTTAGGGCTAGCTGTGTATTATCAGCTGGCCCTAAGCCCGAAATTCATGGTGTCACGCCAATATTAGACATGGCCACCATGAATTTCTAGTAAAGATAAAAAAAAAAAACACAACACAGAAAAATATTTTTATTAGAAATAAAACAACACAATTAGTGACTCCATCTTTTTTTAATTAAAGAACCCCCCTCCGCAGTAATCCTGGCTCAAGGGTCCCGCGCCGTCCAATCCGGATCCAATATTATCTGATCGGTTTGCTGGAAGGCAAAGCGATCAGATGATGTGTCAGGTTCAAGGCCTGAATCACATGAGACAGCAGCTTATTGTATAAACGGCTTTTATACAATCAGCTGATGCATCAGTGCAAAAAAAAAAACAAAAAACACTTCTGTGCAGCGTCGGACTGGCTACCGGAGGAATCTCCAGTAATGTCAGGCCTGGATTCAGGTACCTGCACTGCACTCCGGAGCTCTCACCTGAGCTCTGGTGTGCAGCTTGGACTTTACAGCGAGCGCCGAGTGACTGATTCCTCGGTACTTGCCGTTCAGTTCATGACAGCTCAGACATCCCGGGCTAATCTCCGCTGCTCTCACCTGAACTCCGGAGATCACCCCGGCCTGTCTGCAGCTGTCATGAACTGACTGCAAGCGCTGGGGAATCAGTCACTCGGCGGTAAAATCCGGCGTCACCGCGAGACTTACGATCAGCTGACGCGTCAGGTGACCGCATCAGGTAATTACTGCCAGGTCCTCACGGCCAGGTCATGCAGCTATCGGACGCGCCTGGGAGCCGGAACACAGCTGGAGCGGGGGTGGCGGGACCGGGAAGAGGAGCTGGGAGCGGACATGGCACCGGGAGTCTGCAGACAGGTGAGTATGACATTTTTCTACTGTTCACTTTTGATTTAGCAGCCGCTTCCACCTCCTGCATGGGAGCGGACATGGCACTGGGCGGGAAATGGAAGCAGCGGTGGCGGTACCGGGAGGATTCACGCTTCTGTGTTTACTGACAGAAGGAATTCTCTTCCTGTACATGTCACTTTACTACCCACCCCTTGCGTTTATAGCTGCGTTTTTAGTAAAAAAAACACACTAAAACGCAGCTATATTTGCAATTTGCTGTTTACATTGCGTTTTTGAACATCTCATTGAACTCAATGGGTGGAAAATGCAGTAAAAAACGCAAAAATAGTTGACATGCTGCGTTTTTGTGGGCACCACAAAAACGCAGCTAAAAAAAAACGCTGTGTGCAGACAGCAAAAATGAAAACTCATAGACTTTGCTGGGGAAGCAAAGTCATGCAGTTTTCTGAGCAAAAACGCCCCTGAAAAATGCGCAAAAACGCCTCGAAAAACGCACTGTGTGAACTTGCCCTAAAATTGTTCCAGAAAATGAAGTATTTCACCAATTAAATTATTGCAATTACATATGTTTTGTCATATACATGATGATTTACTTTGTGTGTATTGGAGGAAAACAAATAAAAAAGGCAAAATGGACATAGTTTCACACAAATCTTGGAAATTTGATGAAAAATATCAACAATCTCAAAGGTACAAGTCCATCTCCAGAAATCTTGATGTTCCTTTGTCCACAGTGCACTACATAATCAAGAAGTTTACAACCCATGGTATTGTAGCTAATCTGCCTGGTTGTGGATGGCAGAGAAAAATTGATGAAACATTGCAACACAAGACAGTCCGAACGGTGAATAAGCAGCTCCATTCAAATTCCAATATTATTAAAGCTGTTCTGCAGGTTCCGTGTCAGTGCAAACTATCCGCCGACATTTGAATTAAATTAAATGCTATGGCAGGAGACCCAAGAGGACCCAAGTGCTGACACAGTGACAAAAAAAAGCTAGACTACAGTTCGCCAAAATGTACATGAGTAAAAAAAGCCTTCTTGGAAAGTGACTTGTGGACTTATGAGACCAACATAGAGCTTTTTTTAGTAAAGCACATCATTTACCAAAAAAGGAATGAGGCCTACAAAGAAAAAAACATAGTACGTACAGTCAAGTATGATGAAGGTTAAATGATTTTTTTGGTGTTGTTTTGCTGCCTCTGGCACTGGGTGCATTGAGTGTGTGCAAGGCATCATGAAATCTGAAGATTACCAAAGGATTTTGGGTCACAATTTAGTGCCCAGTGTCAGAAAGATGGGTTTGTGTCCTACGTCCATGGGTTTTCCAGCAGGACAATGATCCAAAACATACTTCAAGAAGGACCCAGAAATAAATAGAAACAAAGCACTGGACAGTTCTGAAGTGACCAGCAATGAGTTCAGATCTAAATCCCATTGAACACCTAGAGCAGTTTGCAAAAGAAGACAGTTGAGAGGTGTAAGAGGTTTGTTTACAGTTATAGGAAGCGATTAATTGTAGTTATTTATTCCAAAGGGTGTGCAGCCAAATATTAAGTTAGGAGTCACAAGAATTTCGCCTGGCCCATTTATGGAGTTTTGTATATGTGATTTGCCTTTTTTCTTCTGTTTTTTTTGTGTTTTTACAGTAAATGGAAATAAAAAATTTCTGGAACAATTTCAAGGGTCACAACACTTTCGACCATGACTGCATAATTAAAGCATACAGTGGGTATGGAAAGTATTCAGATCCCTTTAAATTTTTCAATCTTTGATTCCTTGCAGCCATTTGGTAAATTGAAAAAAGTTCATTTTTTTTCTCCCTTACATACACTGCCACTGGGTTTACCTGCTGTAGTACTTTAAACGGACCCAGATACCCAGGGGCGAATTTGGCTGCCTGTACCCGTAGGTTAACATTCTTAGAGGACAGCCATACTAGGTCACCAGGGGCGAAGGATGGTGTAGGGCGGCGGCGAACATCAGCCGTTGTCACCATCCGGTCTTTAGCCCTTTTAAGAGCCTCTTGGGTGTCATCCCAGATCTCCCGGGCCTTGGTCGCCCAATCCTCCACTCTAGTATCGGGTGACGTAATGGGCATCGGAACCGGGATTCTGGGATGTTGTCCGTTATTGAGTAGGAACGGAGTCTGGCCAGAGGATTCATGGACCGAATTGTTAATGGCAAATTCGGCCCAAGGAAGGAGGTTAGCCCAGTTGTCGTGGTGCGCGGATATAAAATGGCGGAGGTAAGTTACCAAGGTCTGATTAGTCCTCTCCACTAGTCCATTGGTCTTGGGATGGTATGCGGAGGAGATGTTCAGCTCTATCTGCAGGAGCTTACAGAGCTCTCTCCAGAAGCGAGACGCGAACTGGGGACCCCGGTCGCTCACCACCTTGTCAGGCATGCCATGCAACCTAAATACATGCCGAATGAACAAGGTGGCAAGAGCACGTGATGTCGGGAGTCGTGGGAGAGGCACCAAGTGGACCATTTTAGAGAAGTGGTCCGTGATGACCCATACGACCTTGTGCCCTGCTGACTTGGGCAGATCTCCCAGGAAGTCCATCCCTACCACTTCCCAGGGACGATCCGGCACTGGCAGTGGGTGAAGAAGACCTGCCGGTCTCTGCCGGGACGGCTTATTCCGAGCACACAACATACAGGCTCCCACATACTCCTGTATGTCCTGGGGTAGTCTCGGCCACCAATAATGCCTGGTCACCAGGTCTCTGGTCCTTTTGACCCCGAAGTGACCCCCAACCTTGGAGGCATGGGCCCACGATAGCACCTCGTTCCGTAGTTCAGGGGGAACGAGGGTCTTGCCAGGTGGCACCTGGTCCAAAGAAGTGGGAGTGACCATCCTCAAGCTGTCCGGGGGTAGTATAAGACGAGGCTCCTCCTCGTCCTCCTCCAACACAACCATACAACGTGACAAGGCATCGGCCCGTACGTTCTTCTCACCGGCCAGGTGGCGGATAATAAAGCGGAACCGGGAGAAGAATAAAGACCAACGGGCCTGCCTTGGGTTCAGGCGTTGTGCTGTCTGGAGGTATGTGAGGTTTTTGTGGTCAGAAAATACCTCAAATGGATGCTTCGCACCCTCCAGGAGATGCCGCCATTCCTGGAATGCTAGTTTCATCGCCAGTAACTCCCTATCCCCTATGGAGTAGTTCCTCTCGGCCGGAGAAAAGGTCTTGGAGAAAAAGAAACAAGGATGCTTCCTTCCTCGTTCGTTTTTCTGGTACAGGACTGCACCTGCACCGACCGAAGAGGCGTCTACCTCCAGTAGGAAGGGTTTGGAGATGTCTGGACGATGAAGGATGGGAGCTCTGGAGAAGTGAGTTTTGAGAGTGTGAAATGCCTCTACCGTTTCTCGTGTCCATGCTTTGGGATTAGCGCCCTTGCGGGTAAGGGCAATGATGGGTGCTGCCACCGTCGAGAAGTTGGGAATGAACTGGCGATAATAATTGATAAACCCCAAGAATCGCTGGATCGCCTTCAGCGAGCGGGGCTCAGGCCAGTTCATCACTGTCTCCAACTTCCCCGGATCCATTGCTAACCCCTGACTGGACACTATGTACCCCAGGAACGGCAAGGATTCCCGTTCAAAAACGCACTTTTCCAGCTTAGCATATAGCGAATGGGTACGGAGCCTCTTAAGTACTCGGATGACATCCCTCCGATGGGTGGTAAGATCGGGGGAGAAGATAAGAATGTCATCCAGGTATGCAACCACGGAAAGATACAAATCCCGGAAAATGTCATTCACAAAGTCTTGAAATACAGCGGGGGCATTGCAGAGTCCGAAGGGCATTACTAGATACTCGTAGTGACCGTCCCTGGTGTTAAAGGCGGTCTTCCACTCATCGCCCTTTCGGACTCGCACTAGATTATACGCCCCGCGTAGATCCAGCTTTGTGAAGAACTTTGCCCCGCGGAATCGATCAAATAGCTCAGTAATGAGGGGCAAAGGGTATTTGTTCTTGATCGTGATTGCATTTAATCCCCTGTAATCGATACAGGGGCGCAGATCCCCTTCCTTCTTCTGCACAAAAAAGAACCCTGCACCAGCCGGTGAAATAGACTTGCGAATGAACCACTTCGCCAGGCTGTCCTGAATATATTTGGACATAGCCTCCGTCTCTGGCGCAGAGAGTGGATACACTCTGCCCCTAGGGGGCTCGGAGCCTGGCTTCAGGTCTATTCGGCAATCATATGGCCGGTGGGGAGGAAGAGTATCTGCCGCCCTTTTTGAAAAGACATCCCTGTAGGCCTCATAAGGTGTCGGTAAACCCGGCCCCTCTGTATTCCCTGAGGACCCTACCGACCTAATGGTAGCGGGTGGTTCGGTAGTCACGAGGTGCTCTCTACAGGATCCTGCCCAGGATGAGATCTCCCCTGTTGCCCAGTTGAGTATAGGAGCATGCTGTCTCAACCAGGGAAGGCCCAGTAGGATCTCATCCGTCCCCCCTGGAAGCACCAGGAAGGACACCTGCTCATGGTGTCCCGGTGGTACATCCATCCTGAGAGGGATGGTGATCTGGGTGATAGGATCGAGTAGTATGGACCCGTCGACTACCCGAACCCTGAGTGGCTTGGGCAACAGAACCAGGGGAACTGAGTATCGGGTTGTCAGGGAGGTCGAGATGAAATTGCCTTCAGCGCCTGAGTCCAAGCAAGCCAGGGCAGAGAAGAGAGTAGTGCCGAACTGCAACTGGGCGCTGATAGTCAACCTAGAGGGAGAGGTAGCGTCTAGAGTCCCCCCTCTGATAGAAACTAGACGCAGTCTTTTCCCAACGGTTTTGGGACATCGGGTAGCTATGTGTCCCCTCTGCCCACAGGAAAAGCAGATGACACAAGACCGAGAACCTGGGGCAGAGGAGACCACCTTGGACACCTCCATTGACTCCACGGAGTCGCCTACAGGACTGGCTGGGAGACCTGTCTGATGGAAGACGGGAGGCAGACGCTTTTTAGGCCGAGAAGACGTGGGTGCTGAAGAGACCTCGAGCCTTCGCTCCGCCTGGCGGATGCCTATGCGAGAGGCAACCTGAATCAAGGACTCTAAAGTGGCAGGCACCTCACGCGTGGCCAGTGCGTCTTTGACAAACCCTGCCAGGCCCTCCCAAAACACAGGGACAAGGACCTTATCCGGCCAGTCTAGCTCTGCGGCAAGTGTCCTAAAGTGTACCGCAAAGTCCCCGACTGAAGCGGACCCTTGCCGAAGTCGTAGGAGGCGCAGTGCGGAGTCGTGGGTGACTTGAGGCCCGAGGAACACCATTCTCATGGCCCCAAGATAAGCTGGTAAGTTATTCACCACCCGATCTCCGCGCTCCCACAACGGCGTGGACCACTTCAGCGCTCTCCCTGTGAGCAGGGACTGGACGAAGGCTACCTTCGCCTTCTCGGTAGCGTAAAGAGTCGCGGACAGCTTTAAGTAGGTGGTAACCTGGTTTATAAAACCACGGCACTCAGAGCTGTTGCCGCTAAAGCGCTCTGGAAGCGCAAGGCGAGGAGACCTTCCACCCAATAGCACAGCCTGGGTAGCCGCCTGGGTGGCGACTGTCGTCAGAGTAGTCTTATCGGAGGAAGACTGCTCCACTGCTGCCAATCGTGACTCCAACTGCTGCACATAACGCAGCAACTGCTGCTGCTCTTCAGCCATAGCCAGACCTTTGGCGCGACCGTAATGTTACGAGGGGGACCCGGGGAAGCGTGCCAAGATGGGAAATGGACAGCTTCCGCCGGTCAAGGTCCACTGTGCGGTGTAAGGGACCGCCGCTATGGTGGGTGAAGACTGAGCGGGTTGCTGCTAGCGATCGTCTGGAATGTCACAGATGATCTATGTACACCGATCTGCCCTAACCCGTGAGGGTTGTATGGCACGGATCTCACGGCTCGGTGTACCTGTTGCACGGGGAAGCACAGAGGTGCCCACGCACGTGTGCCAGTGGAAGTCACGAGAATATGGCACGAGGGTAGCACAGAGGTGCCCACGCACGTGTGCTTTCAATAACCAGGTGAGTCCGGTGGAGACTCGAGGAGCTCACCTGGGACAGGAACACGGCCTGTTGAAGGGGATGCTGCCGGAGCAGCAAGGCAGGAACACGGCCTGCAAATGAGGTACTGCCGGAGCAGCAAGGGCCAAGCCCACAAGAGACAGTAATGCCTGAGCAGTGGCGTGGCAGCACGCTGCCAGACATCCAAACATAGAAGGACGGTCGCGCGCCGCCATGATGGCAGGAGGAGCTTTTAAGGAGGTGCAGCTCCACCCGAGGGCGGGCGCGAGGCGGAGATGACGGACTTGACCCAATCAGGGTCCACGACGTCCCAGCCTGGCCAGTCAGGATTCACCACGTCACCAGCCTTGTCATCAAGCCGTGTGACGTCAGTGAGCGAATCAGGACCCACCACGCATTGCACATGCTCACCCTCCTGCCTCTGGGAAATAGAGGCGGGATCCTCGGTCTCACAATGTGCAGAGATAACGGGAATCTCACTGCTTCCCTGAGCAGTAAACCTCTGCACATTGCGCAGCCTCGCAGACCTTCTGGGCCGCTGAGCAGGAGAGTCTGCGGCAGGCCAGGAATGGGAGACCGCTTCACTCCTTGTAACAGGAGAACCACTAGGTGTCACCCTTCTGCTGCCTCTCTGAGAAGGTATCTCCTGCACACTGCGCAGTCTGGCAGACCTTCGGCGCTGCTGAGCAGGAGTGCTCGTGGCAGGCAAGGAATGGGAGACTGCCTCAGTCCTTGCCTCAGGAGAGCCACGAGATGTAACAGTTACATTTGAAGGAAAGATGAATGCGGCCAAGTACAGAGATATCCTTGAAGAAAACCCCTTCCAGAGTGCTCTGGATCTCAGACTTGGCAGCAGGTTCACCTTCCAACAAGACAATGACCCTAGGCAAAAAGCTAAAATAACAAATGAGTAGCTTCAGAAAAACTTTGTGAGCATTCTTGACTAGCTAAGTCATAGCCCTGACCTAAACCCAATAGAGCATCTCTGGAGAGAACAGAAAATGGCTGTCCACCAACATTCACCATCCAACCAGACGAAACTGGAGAGCATCTGCAAGGAAGAATGACAGAAGATCACCAAATCCAGGTGTGAAAAAAACTTGTTGCCTCATTCCCAAGAAGACTCATGGCTGTACTAGCTTAAAAGGGTGCTTCTACTCAATACTGAGCAAAGGGTCTGAATACTTATCACCATGTAATATTTCAGTTTTTCTTGATTAATAAATTTGCAAAAATTTCTGTTTGTTTTTTTTCTGTCAAGATGGGGTGCAGAGTGTACATAAATGAGAAAAAAATGAACTTTTTGAATTTACCAAATGGCTGCAATGAAACAAAGGCTGAAAAATTTAAAGAGGTCTTTATACTTTCCATACCCACTGTATATCCCCTCAAAAGTGAAAATGACTCCAGATGATTAACTATATGAATTCTAAGCCTTTCCTGACATATAAGGATAGGGGGGATGTATCAGCATGCTGAATTGCTGAATTTTGATGTCCTTGATCTTTTGGATTCATGACCAAAGGCATTTGTTACTTACTGGCTTATTTCTTTCTCCCTATCCATATCCACACACGCATATACAAGCTCAGAAAATGTACAGATCATATAGTGTTAAACTGTTATTGATAAAAAAAAATGTCTTTCCTTTAGGTATATAATCTTTTTCAGCACAAAAGTCTTGGAATACATATGAATCTCCGAGTTACAAAATTGATTCTTCTTCATGAAACACCAGTAAGTAGTAATCTAAAATATTTTTCTAATAAAAATGTTATTAATTACAGTAATGTTTGTCAAAAGCTACATAAATGTTACAAAAGTTCTACTTTGTAATTTTCCACACCATAAGATAAAAAAATTCAATACTCGAAAATTAAAATAGATTAATTTACCCAATTGCAAGACAATCTTGCAGGAATAACTCTAGGTATAGATATAGCATGTTTATTAAATCAGTACTATTAACATTTTTAAGAATTCTAAAGTCTGGAGTCATAAAAATAAGGCCAATAATAGTTCAAAGAGATCTAACATACTGGACAAAATGAGAAGGAAAAATAATTTCCTAACCTATGATACTTTCATGTTTTATAGGCAGATATGTATATAGGACACCATGGAGAAAAAATGTTGGAAAGCTTTTGTAAATGGCAGCTTGATGAATTTGGAAAGAAGAATGATGTCCACATGGAGATGTCTACAAGCTGGGGTGATGAATATTCAGCAGTAGATGCTGCAGTTCTTATAACAAGGTAAAGCCAAATGATAACAGCATGTAAACTTTCAACTTGCAGCATTGGATAACTTTTCATAAGGAATACATAAAGTTTAGTAATATATAGTTTAGGGGCAAAATACTCAGTATAATTTTTCCTTTTAGTAACAGTCAATTTTGACCTTAATGTTGAAGAACCACTTTTTAACTTTGTAATGCTTCAACATAGTTACATAGTTAATAGTTTTTAAAAAAAAGACAAATGTCCAACAAGTTCAGCATTGGGATGGAAAATGATAATATGAATCTGGCTTATGTAGCACTATTATGCATGATCCACTCCACACTAAAGAACTAATCTTTCTATCCTTATCCCAATTTTCGATCCACTGAACCAAACTTTCAGAAAAAAACTTTCCAAATTTACATAATTATTTATTTTATTTAAAAGAAAAAATAGCCATTTAAGCTTGTTTTAAAACAATCAACGAGTTTGTTGCACGATGTTTGACTCTAAACTCACCGAGTGTCATGGCAGCATCTGACGCTGTTCTCCCTGCAGAATCTGACACTCCACACTATGCCTCCTTTGGTGCTTATGAGTTGCACAGGTATTGACCAGATGCATTCTCATTAGTGATCGGGCTTGCAGGAGTTAATTTCTGCTAGCCTGTTGGTTATCTTTTGGATCACATTTTATGGGAGACCTATCACAGTCACTCCCCCTGCCTTTTCAATATGGTAGAGCTTGTTTTCCCATGCCGACTATAGCGTTTTATAAACCGGTCCATGTGCTGTTGTATACCAGTCCTGCTGGTGATTATAATACTTTGTGCATGTAGTTGTGGAGTTCTCCCGTTATCTTGTTGTTTCCTCTCTGCTTTTATTTTTTGCCTAAGCTCTTTTTTATACATCTGTGTGTGTGTGTGTGCTGTAAGATAGAGATTTGATTTTTTGTTTGTCTCCTTCTGTTGGCTTTATCAGTCCTGCTCTGGCCCTCCCCTGGAGTTGGTCAGAAACAGAGCAAGGAAGGCAGCCCAGATATCCTCACCATCAGAGGTGAACTCTTAGATTAGAGATAGCTAGGATTCTCTAGCCTGAGGGCCAGTCTAGGCACCCTGTCCCCTGCTCTCCAACTTTATTGTTACATATTCCCATCATGACCAGCTCTTGTGGTAGATAATTGTACAGAATAATAGCTCTTATGGTAAAGAAGCCTTGTCACTGAACATGTCTTTCTTCAGATGGAGGGAGTTTACTTTAGTTTTTTGAATGGGTTTTACATGAAACAATTTTTGAGCAAAATTTTGTATTATATATATATATATATATATATATATATATATATATTTATTTATACTTAGACAAATGAAAGACCTCGAATATCTCTTCTCCAGACTAAATAAATTATATTTACTTATTTAGTTTGAGATCTACAGAAAAAACACAGTCGCTCAAATTCTTTTCTACAAGTGACTTCAAATTTTTATTTCTTAACAACATATTTTTAGTGCCTATGTGACATATCACTGGTGCAACCTGAACAGCCGCACATGGACACGAGGTAAAGCTCATCTGTACCTCCAAAACAGGTAGAATTGTGCATTATGATGAGCTGCAGGATTGCACAGGACCCATATATTGTTTTTGCCAAGAGGCCATTTTCTGTCTGTGTCCACTAGTGCCTATGTGCATTTTACATTTCTCCTAATTGAATCTCATCTGCCAAGTGGATGCAAACAAACTTAGTTTGTCAACTTCAGACAATAATTTATGAACGTTCACCATAGACTGCATAGTTTGTTGTCAACTGCAAAAATAATGACAAAACTATTAATCCCACTTTCTATATCATTAACTCCTTCACAACCGGCAATTTTCCATTTACTGTGCTTTCATTTTTTTTCCTCCCTTTCTTCCAAGAGCTATACGTTTTTATTTTTCCATCCACATAACCATATAAGGGCTTATTTTTTTGCAAAGAAAGTTGTACTTTTCAATGACACCATTCAATTTATCATGTGATGTGCTAGAAAGTGGAAAAAAAATTCCAAGTATATTAAAATTACAAAAAAGTGAAATTTCACAAGGTGTTTTCTTATTTACCATGTTCACTATATGGTAAAACTCACCAGTCAATATGATTCTCCAGGTCATTATGATTACAGAGATACTAAGCATACAGTGAGGAAGATAAGTATTTGATCCACTGTCGATTTTGCACACTTTTCCACCTACATACAGTCATATGAAAAAGTTTGGGCACCCCTATTAATGTAAATCTTTTTTCTTTATAACAATTTGCGTTTTTGCAACAGCTATTTCAGTTTCATATATCTAATAACTGATGGACTGAGTAATATTTCTGGATTAAAATGAGGTTTATTGTACTAACAGAAAATGTGCAATCCGCATTGAAACAAAATTTGACCAGTGCAAAAGTATTGGCATCCTTATTAATTTCTTGATTTGAACACTCCTAACTACTTTTTACTAACTTACTAAAGCACTAAATTGGTTTTGTAACCTCATTGAGCTTTGAACTTCATAGGCAGGTGTATCCAATCATGAGAAAAGGTATTTAAGGTGGCCACTTGCAAGTAGTTCTCCTATTTGAATCTCCTATGAAGAGTGGCATCATGGGCTCCTCAAAACAACTCTCAAAGGATCTGAAAACAAAGATTATTCAACATAGTTGTTCAGGGGAAGGATACAAAATGTTGTCTCAGAGATTTAAACTGTCAGTTTCCACTGTGAGGAACATAGTAAGGAAATGGAAGAACACAGGTACAGTTCTTGTTAAGCCCAGAAGTGGCAGGCCAAGAAAAATATCAGAAAGGCAGAGAAGAAGAATGGTGAGAACAGTCAAGGACAATCCACAGACCACCTCCAAAGACCTGCAGCATCATCTTGCTGCAGATGGTGTCAATGTACATCGGTCAACAATACAGCGCACGTTGCACAAGGAGAAGCTGTATGGCAGAGGGATGCGAAAGAAGTCGTTTCTGCAAGCACGCCAAAACAGAGTCGCCTGAGGTATGCAAAAGCACATTTGGACAAGCCATTTACATTTTGGAAGAAGGTCCTGTGGACTGATGAAACAAATATTGAGTTGTTTGGTCATACAAAAAGGAGTTATGCATGGAGGCAAAAAAACACGGCATTCCAAGAAAAGCACTTGCTACCCACAGTAAAATTTGGTGGAGGTTCCATCATGCTTTGGGGCTGTGTGGCCAAAGCCGGCACCGGGAATCTTGTTAAGGCCCCTTTCACATGTCAGTGATTGTGGTACGTTTGTGCTTTTTTTTTAACGTACCAGAATCACTGACATACGCAGACCCATTATAATGAATGGGTCTGCTCACACGTCAGTGATTTTTCACTGCACGTGTCTCCGTGCAGCGTACCCGCGTGTGCGTGATTGCTGCACGGAGACATGTCCATTTTTTTCTGGCATCACTGATGTTCAACGGACCACGCAGTGGTGTGGTCCGTGAAACACGTGCCAGAAAAAAACGTGCATTTAAAATAATAAACATTTTAACTCACCCGGCGTCCAGCGATGTCCTCTGCAGCCCATGCAGCTTGCTCCTTCTAAGCCGGCTGATTACTGTCGCGCATATTCATGATGCGCGACACAGCCGACCCGGAAGTAGCTCCTGCAGGGGTCACCGCCGGCCGGATGCTGCGTCGCGGGAGCGATCAGCACCATGGACAGCGGGAGCGGGCGCAGGTGAGTGAATCTTTAAGTGCAATCACGGGCCACGGAGAACGGAGCCCGGATTGCACTTAGACAACCCACGTGTGCCGTGATTTTCGGCACACGCAGGGACATGTGCGTGTTTTACACGCCAGTGAAAAACGTCTGTGTTTTTCACTGACGTGTGAAACGGGCCTAAAGTTGAGGGTCGCATGGATTCAACTCAATATCAGAAGATTCTTGACAATAATGTGCAAGAATCAGTGACGAAGTTGAAGTTACGTAAGGAATGGATATTTCAGCAAGACAATGATCCAAAACACCGCTCCAAATCTACTCAGGCATTCATGCAGAGGAACAATTACAATGTTCTGGAATGGCCATCCCAGTCCCCAGACCTGAATATCATTGAAAATCTGTGGGATGATTTGAAGTGTGCTGTCCATGCTCGGCGACCACCAAACTTAACTGAACTGGAATTGTTTTGTAAACAGGAATGGTCAAATATACCTTCATCCAGGATCCAGGAACTCATTAAAAGCTACAGGAAGCGACTAGAGGCTGTTATTTTTGCAAAAGGAGGATCTATAAAATATTAATGTTACTTTTATGTTGAGGTGCCCATACTTTTGCACCGGTCAAATTTTGTTTAAATGCGGATTGCACATTTTCTGTTACTACAATAAACCTCATTTCAATCCAGAAATATTACTCAGTCCATCAGTTATTAGATATATGAAACTGAAATAGCTGTTGCAAAAACCCAAATTGTTATAAAGAAAAAAGGTTAACATTAATAGGGACGCCCAAACTTTTTCATATGACTGTAGTATGGAGAGGTGTCGTTTTTATGGTAGGTAACTTCAAATGTGACAGACAGAAAAAAATATCAAGAAATTTACATTGAATAAATTTTAAATAACTAATTTGCATTTTATTGCATGAAATAAGTATTTGATCACCTATCAACCAACAAGAATTCTGCCTCTCACAGAACTGTTTTTTTCTTTAAGACGCCCTCCTATTCTGCACTTATTACCTGTATTAATTGTACCTGCTTGAACTCATTACCTGTATAAAAGACTCCTGTCCACACACTCAATCAATCACACTCCAACCTCTCCACCATGACCAAGATCAAAGAGCTGTCTAAGGACACCGGGGACAAAATTGTAGACCTTCGCCCTGCTGGGATAAGCAGTATAATATTCAAATAGCTTGGTGAAAAGGCAACAACTGTTGGCACAATTATTAGAAAATGGAAGAAACGCAAGATGACTGTCAATCTTACTTGGTCTGGGGCTTCCTACAAGATCTCACCTTGTGGGCTATGTATTACTTTGAGAAAGGTCAGGAATCAGCCTGGAACTACATGGGAGGATGTCGTCAATGACCTGAAGAGAGCTGGGACCACAGTCTCAAAGATAACCATTAGTAACACACTTCGCCATCATGGCTTAAAATCCTGCAAGACTCACAGGGTTCTCCTGCTCACACCAGCACATATCCAGGCCGATTTGAAGTTCAGCAATGATCATTTGGATGGCCTGGAGGAGACATGGGAGAAGGTCATGTGGTCAGATGAGACCAAAATAGAACTTTTTGGTATCAACTCCACTCGCCATGTTTGCAGGAAGAAGAAGGATAAGTACAACCCCAAGAACACCATCCCAACCATGAGGCATGAGGGTGGAAACGTCATATTTTGGGGGGTGCTTTTCTGCAAATGAGACAGGACGACAGCACCATATTGAAAGGCAGATGGATGGGGTTAGGTGTCACGAGATTTTGGCCAACATTCTCCTTTCCTTACTAAGAACCTTGAAGATGGGTCATGGCTGGGTCTTCAAGCATGACAATGATCCAAAACACACAGGCTGGGCAACTAAGGAGTGGCTCTGCAAAAAGCATTTCACGTTTCTGGAGTGACCTAGCCAGTCTCCAGATTTGAACCCAATAGAAAATCTTTGAAGCTGCATGGAGGAGCGATGAGGGGGATGCAGAGGCGGGACATGTGGGCAGAGAGACGAGTATTATTTTTTTACCTTCTACACATATTTATTCATTTATATGAGATTTGTTTTTGCATATTGTCAATTTTCACATTTGCAATAAAAAAAACACACTGCCATTAATTGAAAACACCCCACAAAAATACAAACATTTCATTTGGGAATCTTTTTAGTATGACATACTGAATAACATTTATGACAGTCATGTGCTAACAAATTGCCCAAATTACTGGTTTGAACCAAAAACATGTGATAATCCAGTCATTTTACAGAAATTACCCTTCAAAACTGTAACAATTTATATACAGGCATGAACTCATCAATACGTCAAACATGTCACCTATTCAGCTGTAGACTCATATGCTAAGTTCACACAGGGCATCTTTTGCTGCATTTTTGGTGCGTTTTTGAGGATACAAACATGCACTAAAATGCATGCATTTCCTTTTCCCAGCAAAGTCTGAGATTTCGATTTTGCTGTCCACACTGGGCATCTTTTGTTGGCTGTATCTTGGCTGCTTTATTGAAGATGCACCCAGGATGCAGCATGTCAATTCTTTTTGCATTTTTTGCAGCGTTTTTGAGCCCTTCCAGTCAATAGATTTGACTTAAAAAATGTATTGGGCAAAACGCGGTAAAAACGCATTGCGTTTTTTGATGCATTTTAGCCACGGTACGATTTTGGTGCATTTTTTGGAACAAAAACGCTGCATCTTTGTGGTAAAAAATAGATGCCGCGTGTGAACATATAGTGATCTCTGCTCTTTTCACACCTCACACACATTAAACTTCTTACACTAAGTTACTTGTCCGTATAGTTAGATTGATGTATTTTATGCAAGCAGTGTGAAAATATAAATTTCAGTAAATGGAATGTGTGTAGTAAAAAGATAACCTAGCAATATAATGAAACTAAAGGAGTAAGGAAAAATCAGACGTATATTTACTTTTTTTATATACATTTGACAAGTTTTTTATGAAATAGGCAAGAAACTTTTTTATGCATTCCTGTTTCTGCCTGAGGATAGGAAAAATTCTGTGACCACTGACATGATTTACTAAGACTTCTGTGAAACAATCTTTGTGTATTTACAGTGTAATCTCACTTTCTTTAAACGCATTTCTTGGAATGCAGCTAGTAAGGTGCTAGAAGCAAATTTACTGTAGCTTTGTAACTTGTGTTTAGTCTCTGTAGTGTCCTTCTAGTCCGATTTTAATTTGGTTAATTGAAAACATCAATGACAAAGTACAGTTGCCTATTTCCCAGTTGGTTACAACAAAAAGTAATATTGGAGAATTGTCTATAGACTAATACCCATGAAGCCAGGGATAGATGTTTAGAACAATCATCCCTCCTCATTATGAAAGATGATCCCTAGTTGGAGTTGATAGTATTTATCCATATATTGGTTCTCAAAGGATCCTTCTTCCGTAACTGATACATAAATCAACTTAGATACATAACCTGATTACATATAACCCAAGAGGTATAAATATACTGTAAGAGTTATTGCTTCTGTGTTTCCCTAAAAATAAGAAATGGGTTTATGGTTTTATATTATTTTTTGCTCCGAAAGATGGGCTAGGGCTTATTTTCAGGAGATGTCTTATGGTTTTTTACATGAACAACAATCCACATTTTCTCTTGAACAAAAAAGATCAACATTTCTTCCGATATAGTTATATTGCATTCGAGAACATGAACATATCTATCTATCTCTCTATGTATATATTATCTATCCATCTAATATTTATCCATTAAATATCTATCATCTATCCATCTACTATCTATCTATCTAATATTTATTCATCTAATATATATCTATCTATCCATCAAATATCTATCATCGATCCATCTATCTATCTATCTATCTATGTATCTATCCATCCATCCACACACACAGTAGATACATACAAGCATGTCCCATTTTCAGTTTTAGATTCCTGCAGATAGGAGACCTTATGGTGACATGACGTGATGTCACAAAGGTCCTGAAGCAGTGTTATCAGCAGAATATAAATCCTGGGTTCCCTAGGAGAATATGAAATTGCCCAGTTTACTCTCTCTTCCCCCAATGCCAATCCTGCATACTAGCCTGTCTCCTGTTCAATCCTTTTAGACTCCTGCAATTAAGGGACATTTGGTCACATGACTGTGAAGCCATCAAAGGTCCTTAAACAATCTTAACCTCAGAATACAATTTTTTTTTTTTTTTACACAATTTAGGTGATTAACTTAAGCTAAGAAGAAAACTTGGTAAGACCATACTGTTTAACTTTATAGTATAGATTTTTGTTTGTAGTTTTGTAGATTGTTTTGTTTTCAACAAATGACATTATTGTTTACTATTGTATTAGCTTCAAATGACCACGAAACTCTTGACTTTTAATGTCAGAGGACTTAATTGTCTGAAAAGAAGGGAGATTCTGAATACAGGAGCATCTATCATCTGCCTAGAAGAAGGTTAACTGGTGGACTCCAATCATCCCAAATTTGCACACAAAGACTTTTGAAATGAGTTCAGCTCCCTTAACCCTAGAACGCGCAACCATAGAAATCTACCGTAGAAAACAAGTAACCTAGCAGGCCTGCGAGGCCTCAGGTATGCGTTCTAGGGTTAACAAACTGAAAAAAGCAAGCATTATAATTTTTATTAAAAACACGGTCACATTCCACCTCATTCAAGAAAATAAAGATGGCATAGGACGGTTTCATATTCTTGCCTGTAAAATCAATAACTGCTCATGCACTATTGTTAATATTTACGCCCCTAAAGGCCTCTTTACACACACAGATAAATCTGCGGCAGATCTGTGGTTGCAGTGAAATTGTGGACAATCAGTGTCAGGTTTGTGGCTGTGTACAAATGGAACAAAATGTCCATGATTTCACTGCAACCACTGATCTACCAAAGATTTATCTGTGTGTTTAAAGTGGCCTTAATACTAGACAAATTAATTTCTTAGAAAAATTGCTGAAAGAAGTAGATAAAATAAAAATTGGCGACCTACTAATGATGGGAGATTACTATATGATACCAAATTGGGATCTAGATTCGACAGCACACTCGCACTATAAAAAACAAACCCTTCACAATTGGCTGCTAAGAAATTAACTCCTAGACACATTTCATTGTCTTAACACCACATCCCTTGAGTTCTCATACTACACAGAAATTAATAAAACGTATTCCTGCATTGACCGCATCTTTACCACTTCCCAATCGATTTCTAAATTTAAAAAAGTAACACAATAGAATAAATCATTTTCGGACCACTCACCCATATTAGGAGAAATACAACTAAATTACAATGCCCAGAAACGTATGCTCTGGAAATGTGGTCCAGCAATAATTAATAACCCCTTATATAAGTCACAGATAGAAAACATTATCAAATTATATTTTAAAGAGAATAACAATGAAGATACAGTGCCTACAAGTAGTATTCAACCCCCAGCAGATTTAGCAGGTTTGATAAGATGCAAATAAGTTAGAGCCTGCAAACTTCAAACAAGAGCAGGATTTATTAACAGATGCATAAATCTTACAAACCAACAAGTTATGTTGCTCAGTTAAATTTTAATAAATTTTCAACATAAAAGTGTGGGTCAATTATTATTCAACCCCTAGGTTTAATATTTTGTGGAATAACCCTTGTTTGCAATTACAGCTAATAATCGTCCAGGTCTCTGGAGTTATCTTGGCCCACTCCTCCATGCAGATCTTCTCCAAGTTATCTAGATTCTTTGGGTGTCTCATGTGGACTTTAATCTTGAGCTCCTTCCACAAGTTTTCAATTGGGTTAAGGTCAGGAGACTGACTAGGCCACTGCAACACCTTGATTTTTTCCCTCTTGAACCAGGCCTTGGTTTTCTTGGCTGTGTGCTTTGGGTCGTTGTCTTGTTGGAAGATGAAATGACAACCCATCTTAAGATCCTTGATGGAGGAGCGGAGGTTCTTGGCCAAAATCTCCAGGTAGGCCGTGCTATCCATCTTCCCATGGATGCGGACCAGATGGCCAGGCCCCTTGGCTGAGAAACAGCCCCACAGCATGATGCTACCACCACCATGCTTGACTGTAGGGATGGTATTCTTGGGGTCGTATGCAGTGCCATCCAGTCTCCAAACGTCACTTGTGTGGTTGGCACCAAAGATCTCGATCTTGGTCTCATCAGACCAGAGAACCTTGAACCAGTCTGTCTCAGAGTCCTCCAAGTGATCATGAGGAAACTGTAGACGAGCCTTGACATGACGCTTTGAAAGTAAAGGTACCTTACAGGCTCGTCTGGAACGGAGACCATTGCGGTGGAGTACGTTACTTATGGTATTGACTGAAACCAATGTCCCCACTGCCATGAGATCTTCCTGGAGCTCCTTCCTTGTTGTCCTTGGGTTAGCCTTGACTCTTCGGACAAGCCTGGCCTCAGCACGGGTGGAAACTTTCAAAGGCTGTCCAGGCCGTGGAAGGCTAACAGTAGTTCCATAAGCCTTCCACTTCCGTATGATGCTCCCAACAGTGGAGACAGGTAGGCCCAACTCCTTGGAAAGGATTTTGTACCCCTTGCCAGCCTTGTGACCCTCCACAATCTTGTCTCTGATGGCCTTGGAATGCTCCTTTGTCTTTCCCATGTTGACCAAGTATGAGTGCTGTTCACAAGTTTGGGGAGGGTCTTAATTAGTCAGAAAAGGCTGGAAAAAGAGATAATTAATCCAAACATGTGAAGCTCATTGTTCTTTGTGCCTGAAATACTTCTTAATACTTTAGGGGAACCAAACAGAATTCTGGTGGATTGAGGGGTTAAATAATAAATGACCCTCTGAATAAACTTTTCACAATTTAAAATAAATAAATAAATAAATAAATAAATAAATAAATAACATTCTTTTTTGCTGCAGTGCATTTCATACTTCCAGGCTGATCTACAGTCCAAATGTCACAATGCCAAGTTAATTCCGAATGTGTAAACCTGCTAAATCTGCAGGGGGTTGATTACTACTTGTAGGCACTGTATATAATTGCCTTATTCTGTCTCTCTGTCTGTCTTGCTCCAAAATGACGTCATTACAGTGACAACCGTCGCATTGGCCGCTCGGCTTGGCCTGGCCCCGCCCCCCGCATGCATTGGCCGCTCAGCTCAGCCCTGTCCCACCCCCTGCACGCATTGGCCGCTCGGCCCGCCCCTGCACACTTTGCCTGATCGGCCACGCCCCCTGCACACTTTGCCTGCTTGGCTTGGCCCGGCCACACCCTCACAAACTTTGCCCACTCGGCCACGCCCCCCGCACACTTTTCCCGCTCGGTCACGCCCCCCACACACTTTGCTCACTCGGCCACACCCCCCGCACACATTGGGCACCTATACACCTCCCCCCAGGACTACTTCACCTATTAGACTCCTCTCCCCCCAGGACTACTCCTCCTATTAGATTCCTCTCCCCCCAAGACTACTCCTTCTATTAGACTCCTCCCCCAGGACTATTCCGCCTATTAGACTCCTCTCTCCCCAGGACTACTCCTCCTATTATCCTCTTCTCCCCAGGACTCCTCCTCCTGTTATACTCCTCTCTCCCCAGGACTACTCCTTCTATTATACTCCTCTCCCCCCAGGACTACTCCTCCTATTATACTCTTCTCCCCCCAGGACTACTCCTCCTATTATACTCCTCTCCCCTCAGGACTACTCCTCCTATTATACTCCTCTCCTCCCAGGACTACTCCTTCTATTATACTCCTCTCCCCTCAGGACTACTCCTCATATTATACTCCTCTCCCCCCAGGACTACTCCTTCTATTATACTCCTCTCCCCCTAGGTCTACTCCTCCAACACACACTGCACAAACCATACCCCCCCAAAACACACACACGCACCCCACACACACACCCACACAAACCGCACAACACACACAGCACCACACACACACAACGCTGCAGACACATAGCGCTCAACAACGCAACACACACAACGCAACACACAAACAACACCGCTCTCACACCCCCTCACACCCAGACAACACCCAAAACATTTACAGCGCCCTACACAAACACTTGGCAACTACACACAACAACATCTATATATATATCACAAAAATCATACATTAACTACACAATAAATTCTAGAATACCCGATGTGTTAGAATCGGGCCACCTTCTAGTTAAATATAAAATTCCCGATACTGATTTTAAAATTTAATATCTATTAGAGAAACCCTGCATAATCTACTTAAAAATAAGAACCCTTACCTGAACTTATAGATCTCCTATTCTGTAACCCAACCAACAGTGCAATCTGGAGTAGTACCAAGTTATATCATCATATAATAAAAGATACTAAATTTGAAAAAACAACTATGTTCTTGCTTGGGAAAAGGAACTTAAGCAACAGATCTCAGAGGAAATGGGGAAAGAAAGCTTAAAAGCAACAAACTCTTAGTTCTAGTGCGACTCTTCTAGAGAAACATACAAACATACTAATGAGGTGGTACTTTACTCCATCAAGAATTCACCAATTTAACAAAGATGTCACCTCTGCTTGCTAGAGGAATTGTGGTGCGATTGGTGACTTAATGCATGTCTTTTGGAAGTGTCCAGCACAAAAGGAACTCTGGTCGGAAGTATCAAAATCAATACATCAGTCATTCAAACATTGCTCTCACCCCTCAAAAAGCCCTTCTCTCTTTAGAACTAAAAGAAATAGATCCCTTATACAGACCCAGTATTATCCATATTTTCCTCACTACTATAAACCTAATTGCAGCCAATTGGAAGAAAATTGACGTCCCCAATATATCACAAATTGTTCAAACTCTCGCTCTTCATGAAAAATATTAAAAACATGCTATTACAAATAATTTATTATTCGCCCCATATTACAAATGATGGAATCCATGGAACCAATTCCGAGAAGGGATCACGTGAACAAATATTTGTGCATCATAATATACATCACGTAGGGGTATCTTCTTCCAACTCATGAATATATATGGTCATTTAATTTGTCATCACAGATAAGATCATTTATTCAATCGTGTGTAATTTACATATATGTTTTAGTTATATTTAATGATTGATTAAGCCTTGTTCTCCCTTACCCTCTACCCGAATTTTTCCTTCCTCCTGTCCCTGTTTCCCCAATTAAATCACACGACTTTCCACAGCCCAATCTTCCCTACGTCCTTCCCATCCCTATCTTGTACTTAACCATTAATAGAAGCTTTAAGATATAAAAGTCTTTTGTTATCTATGTTGTATTCAATCATATTCTACTATGAAATAGTATCAAATTCCTCCTCCCCCTTTCCCTTTCTTAATTATTGAAAATAAAATATTTTAAACAGCAGAAGTGATCATCATTTTTTCACCATTTAAATAGTGCACACGTCTCACAAAAAAAACAAAAACCCTCATATGGCTATATTGACAGAATAATAAAAAAAAGTTATTGCTCTAATAAGAAGGGGAAGAAATGGAAAAATGGAAAATCGCCCAGGGGTGAAGTGGTTAATCTGATCCCTCAATGAGCTGACAGTCCATCTTGATTGGAGCAAGACAGAATTTAGCAGTTTCTCAGTAAATGATAAGTTCAGAAGGTCGGGAGAAGGAGAGGAAGGGTCTCTCTGATAAAATATATTACAAGATTTATTTTCTTGTACTTTTGATATATGCAAAGTTTATTGAAACAACAGTGTTTATTTAATGGTTTACTGAACTGGAATTTAAAAAGTGACCATATGAATTTGTAGATTGCATGTTTGTCATAGCAGATCTCTTGTAATTGATTATGAAAAAATATACATTTACATCCTATAAACAATGTACCACATTTGATGATATTAAAAGACAGTTTATATTGTAACTAGTGATGAGCGGACCTGGCCTGTAAAAGTTCAGAGCCATGTGATTTTAAAGGTACCCGTGCCCTAAAAACATATTTAATTGGACTGGCCTATCACCTCACCTCACTTCTCTAACTATACCCATTTTGCCCTTACCATATTTTATTCAAAATCTGATACTTTTTATCATCTGTTTACAAAGTCTCCATGAATACAATAGTAATATGTACCTGTTCTTGTACACACATACTGGCTGGTGATGGGTTCATGCAGCGATATGCGAATCCCCTATTATATTGATCACTAGACCATACGATTCAAGCAGTTTTTAACATATACCTTTTTTGGCTTCCTTATTTTCTCATAGATTGTAAGTCTGCCTCTCGGTAAGCACTTAATCAAACCCCTCCCACTAAAGGCAAGGCTGGGGTCCCCCTGTGGTCCAGTGGGTCCTTTCTGCTTGCTGTTTACCATCTCCGGCACCCAGCATTCAGTGGTCCTACAAAGCATTGAATAATTATTATTATTATTATTATTATTATTGCCGTGGGGATGAATACAAATGCATGTCAGAATTTTCAGATTTATATATTTAAAAAATTTAGAAAACTATATATTACTTCCTTTACACTTCACAAATGCTTGCTACTTTATAGTGGTATATCACATAAAATGCCAATAAAAAAACATTTAAGTTTGTAGGTTTAACACAAAAAAATGTGGAACAGTTCACAGGTTATGAATACTGTTTCAAGGCACTGTATACCAATGAATGTTTTAAGTATTGATATTTCGCAGTCTTTCTTATGTCTTAGGTTCCTCTCTAACAGCAGTGTAAATTAATTCACTGTGTAACCCCCAACAGAGAAGTAGTTTATTACGCAGGATAAGGTTACAATTTTTGAGTTTGGACATCATATATAATTTAGTATATATGTAAGAATGTGCCCCATACTGTCACGCATAAGGGCTCTAAGACTCACAGGGACAATTAGTGACTACTTAAGTCTCATGTTAAGCATTCCCTTATATCGGCTACAGTACATATAATGAATGATAAGGTTCAAAGGAGAAACAATTGTTGGCTGATGTAAGAAATGCCTTTTCTTAAACTATTGGTAATTTCCAATGCAATAGTCATATTACTTTTTATTCTGAGGATTCTCTTTTAGTTTTTTATTATAATTATACAGTTATGCAAGTCTTGAAAATTATTTTGAAATGCATTTAATATTAATCATTATCATTAATAATAATTTCATTTCTATAGCATGAAAATGTTCTGTAAAGGCCCTGTTACACATAGCAATGTCGCTAGCGAGATCGCTGAAACGTCACAGGTTTTGTGAAACAACAGCGACCTCCCTAGCGATCTTGCTACGTGTGACACAAGTTTGAATATTGCAAAGTTTACACAAATTTTTGCCAAATTTCCAAGATTTTCATAAATAAACGCAAAAATATTGGCCTAAATTATAACTATCATGAAGTACAATATGTCACTAAAAAGCATTCTCAGAATCAACGGGATCCGTTGACGCGTTCCAGAGTTATAACCTGTCAAAATGACACTGGTCAGAATCATAAAAAATGGTCCTCTCATGAAGGTGTTTTTAGGCCTGGGGGTGAAGGGGTTAATAGTGTGTGTGTGTGTGTGTTATTTTTCATAATATTTTCTCTGGCTTTTTTTATGCTGATATGTTATATTTTTATAAGACATCTGAAGGAAGTGTTTGTATAGCAGCCTATTAGTGGCCAATGATTGGCTGCAGTGCTAATGTGGCATAACAATATCATGCAATCCCTGGAAGATTCATTGCAGACATGGCTGGAATGACACCAGTATAGGAGATATTTGTTTTTATTTTGTTTTGTTTTTACACTGGGGACTATGGTATTTAAGAAGGGGTTTTCTGAGTAGTGGATAACCCCTTTAATCTGAACTTAGAAAACATTGTGCATACTTGAAGAAACTAGAGGTAGGTTTGAAAACTTGTTTCCTGCAGTGCACTGTCCTAACATGATTTTTTGATTGCTCTTGGAATATAACAAAGCCGATTCTGGTTCAACATGCACATTAAGTAAATATAGTGAAAGACAATTTATTGACCTTTAAATATAGGTTTATGCAATATTTAATCATTTTTAAAGAGGAAATCAACTTGTGCTTGTCCTTAGTTACAATGTGACTTAAGCGGGCTTTACACGCTACGATATATCTAATAAGATGTCGGCGGGGTCACGTCGTAAGTGACGCACATCCGGCATCGTTAGTGATATCATAGCGTGTGACTGCTATGAACGAGCAGAAATACTCAGCTTCTCGTTCATCGTTGACACGTCGCTCATTTTTTAAAAATCGAACGTCCGGTTGTTCAATGCTCCCGAGGCAGCACACGTCACTCCGAGTGACACCCCGGGAACGATGAACACATCTTACCTGTGTCCCGCCAGCAATGTGGAAGGAAGGAGGCTGGCGGGATGTTTACGGCCTGCTTATCTCCGCCCCTCCGCTTCTATTGGCCGGCTGCTGTGTGACGTTGCTGTGATGCCCAACGTCCCTCCCCCTTCAGGAAGTGGATGTTCGCCACCCACAGCAAGGTCGTTTGGAAGATAAGTACGTGTGACGGGGGGTTACAGCATTGTGCGACATGGGCAACAAATTGTCCGTGCCGCACAAACGATGGGGGCGGGTGCGATCGCAAATGCGATCGCACGACATATTGAAATGTGTAAAGCAGGCTTTAGAAGACCAAGAGACGACTTGTAGAGAAATGCATTGCGCTTGCTGAGAAAGTTGCGTTTTGGTTACTGATATTCACAGGATTTGGCAGAAATTCTTGGTGAACTCGGATCCTTTATCCAGAACCCTTCCTTTTCTGGAGTTCTGAGGCTCACCCCCATTCACTAATTCATGATCACGACAATTTCTATACAGTTGAATGGAGATGTGATTGCACTTGCACACAGCCCTTTCTATTGAAATCCTTGGAAGCAGAATAAAGAAATGGATGTGTCCACCTTTTTATTAAACTGAATAGAAAGTGTGAAATCATAAATATCAGGCTTTTATGGCATAACCTTTAGATATCGCCTATACCCTGACATAACAAATCTCTTTTAACTAATAATGTGTGCGTGCTGCTTGCTAGCTTTTTGACTAAATATATTTAGATTTAGCACAAGATGAAGCTGCCATTAAGTGCTGTCATCAGGTCTCCACGCTCCTGCAAGGGAAAAATCTCTTGCTGTATTTCACATGGATTGGTGGGTTGTAATCATGTTTGCAGCCAACATGTTAGCCTTCATACATTAGGGAGAGATGCCCACTGTTCACCTAGCAAATATCTTCTTGTTTTAGAGATTGGGTAGGAAGATTTGCAGAAGACTTTAAAATTCTCTGTATGATTTCTTTGTTAAAAAGCAATATTTACCTATAGTTAGGTAGACGTAATTTAGACCATCCTCAGACAAGACTAGCACCAAAAACAAAACCTACGTTGACATTTCCTGCAAATAATAACTCCTACTTGTCACACTTATGTTTTAGTGTCTTATTTAAGAATCATGTTTCCTTGGCTTTTCCTCCGAGGAGGGGATACACTTAATGCCTTATGGTATGCAGATCATTTCTCATCATTTTGTTAAGGTTTGAAGAGAAGGTAATTATGTAAGTGATCCGAACGAAAGCCAACGCATGTGTTGCTTTGTGAATGTTGCCTGGAATGTAAGTAACTAGCTTCCCTGTTAGCTTCAACATGTGGAATATTGTGAAAATTAAAGTAGCTTTTCAATGTTACTAGTTTATAGCTATTGAAACTGTCTGTGAGTATTATGGTTTGTATCTACAGCACAAACATATCACTTATGATGCAGATTAATTTTATTTTTAAGCTTGCAAATTTAAGAAATGTGTTAAAATACTGAATGTCAGATGTAGTGATAAAATAATCTAAATAATTCTTATTATTGGTTAGTATGGCTACTTGTCAATGTGCCCCGTGCTAAATATTGCCCAGAATTCTTCCATACTACATCCATTACATATAGAGAGAAGAGAAAGAGAAGAAACCGATGTCTGCTATATTTAGGATAGTCCATCAATATGAATTCAGTCGGGTCAGAGAACTCAGTCACCAACACTGATCAGTGTCTACTTGGTCTACAATTAAACGGATTGTCCAGATTTTTACCATTGATGACTTATCCTTAGAATAGGTTATCAATGTCTGACCAGTGGGGATGCAGCACTTGGCATCCTCATTAATCAGCTATTCTCAGTACCGCTGCCAGAAAGAACTACTCAGTTGCGAAGCGGCACAGAACAGCTCTGCAGCTCCGACAACAAAATAGTGGCTGCACCTAGGTACTGCACATCTGCCCCCTATTGATTCAAATAGGGGGTGGATATGCAGTACCCAGCCTGTAGCCACTATATTGGTGACATGGCTGGGTTGGGCCACTTCGCAGTTGAGTATTTCCTGTTGGCGTCGGCAAAGAGAATAGTTGACTGGCAGACGTGACCCTTACCAATCAGACATTGATGTTGTTAATGTACCAGACAACCCTTTTAACCTGGTTTTGCTTAAATGATTGTCTATAAGAAGAAAGACTAAAGGGTGCTTTACATGCAGCGTACCCGACCCCGTCTGTTGTGCGTCACGGGCAAGTCACTGCCCGTGGCGCACAACATTGTTTACACCCATCACACAGACTTACCTTCCCTGCGATCTTGCTGTGGCTGGCAAACTGCCTCCTTTCTAAGGGGGCGGTTCGTGCGGCGTCACAGCGACATCACACGGCAGCCGTCCAATAAAAGTGGAGGGGCGGAGATGAGTGGGACGAACATCCCGCCCACCTTCTTCCTTCCTTATTGCGGGCGGCCGCAGGTACGAGGTTCTTCCTCATTCCTGCAGTGTCACACATAGCGATGTGTGCTGCCGCAGGAACGACAAACAACCTCGCTACTGACCAGACAACGATTTTTGGTAAATGAACGACATATCACAGACCAACGATTTTTGCCTCTTTTGCGATCATTTAAGGTCGCACATAGGTGTTACACGCTGCAATGTCGCTAACGACGCCGGATGTGCGTCACAAACACTGTGACCCCGATGATATAGCGATAGCGATGTCGCAGCGTGTAAATGGTCCTTTACAATTATGCCATCTATAGGAGGCATCCAGTGCAGCCAAACAACCAAAACCAAAGGATTAGCAGTACCAGTGGATTCCCAATCCCTATACAGATATTTCATCCTAAAATTCACATATAAAATATGCTATTGTTGAAGTATAATGTGCTCTACTGAGACTAAAATGTTATTTGCTCTTATTATAGAAGTTCTAAGAGAAAAAAAAAACTATTTAAGGCCCTGTGCGCATACTGCATTTTTTACCACAAATTTGCCACGGGTTTGCTGCATGTTTTGCTGCAGAAAATGTTCATAACCTTGCTGCAGTCCTTTCCCAGGAAAACCTATGGTAAAAAAAATGCTGTACGCACTCTGTATTTTTTTCACCAAAAGGTTTTGTTGTGGAATTTCCCCAGCGGAAAAGAAGTAGCATGTCACTTCTTTTCCGCAGGTCCCTGCATTTTGGAGGGCTGGCAGATCAATCCCCCGCTGACTCTGGGTCGGCGGAGGATTGATCCCCAGTATCTGGCCAGATGCTGCTTACCATATAATGTTTATGAGGAACACAATCTGGTGCAAAGGGGTAGGAGCAAGCGCTTCATACTCACCGATCACCAGTTGGCTGTCACCCTGCTCCCACGGCATTTTCCAGAGCAGACCGCTCATTAGTCTCATAACATATTCACACCTTCCTGCTCACCGGTGGCTGTGAGTGGTTGCAGTCAGACCCGCCCTAACGCTAAGTGACAGCTGTCTGACTGTAACCAATCACAGATTCCAGTGGGCGGGTCTATAGCATACAGTAAAATAAATAAATAATTTAAAAAAAATGGCGTGTGGTCCCCCCAATTTTGATAACCAGCCAGGATAAAGCCTCACAGCTAGGGGCTGGAATTCTCAGGCTGGGGAGCCCCCCAGCCTAAAAATATCAGCCAGCAGCCGGTCGGAATTGCAGCATTCAATAGATGCGACAGTCCAGGGACTTTTCCCGGCTCTTCACATTGCCCTGATGCGGTTGCAATAGGGGTAATAAGGAGTTAATGGCAGCAGCCCATAGCTGCGACTAAGTCCCAGTTTAGTGATGGCAAGCGTCTATGAGACACCCCCTCATCACTAAACTGTAAGTGAAAGTAAATAAATACAAACACCTCAAAATCTATTATTTGAAATAAAAGACAAAAAAGCTCCCTCTTTCACCACTTTATTAACCCCAATAACAGCCATCCAGGTCCGACGTAATACACACGAGGTCCCATGACGCTTCCAGCTCTGCTACACCTGATACTCACAGTGAGCACCATAGACCATGACTGCTCACTGTGAGGGTCAGGCCTCACATGAAATGAACCACGTGGGATCAGTGGTGACTTCACCTCATGTGCTTTTCAGTGACAGGTGGAGGACTCTAGCTGTCACTGCACATCAGCTGACTGAAGTCACTGCTGATCTTATACTCACCTCCTCCAGCGAGGCTGCCTCCGGACGCTGGTCTCCTGCTTCCAGGCCAGCTCATGCATATGCAGTTATGCACTGCACAGCTGACTCATACGTAGCAGAGCGCAGGAGACAGACGCACGGGAAACAGCATCGCAGGAGGCTTCAGCACCATCGACAGCAGGAGCGGGGACAGGTGAGCATCTCCCTGTGCTATCAAAATAACGCAGGGATGTACCGAAGCAAATCCGTAGCAAACCGAGGTAAAACCGCATGCGGATGTCAGGTGCATTTTTTTGCCGCAGCTGCGGAATTCTTTCAGAGGGTGCGTATTTTTCTTAAGAAAAAGACATTTTCTAGTGCGCACAGGGCCTAAATAATCAGGTGGTAGGTTTAAGGACATAGACCAGTGTTCCCTAACTCCAGAGCATGTTTTCAGGATTACCCTAATATTTCACAGGTGATGGAATTTTCACCTGTTCAATGCTAATCCTGAAACATGCACTGTTGGTGATTCTTGAGTTGGACTGGAGTTGAGCAATACTAACATAGATCCTTAGGAGAGGTTGCAAAAGTAATTGGTTTAGTATGGTAGGATTTGGACTTGGTGATCAATTGGAAAAAAAACTATTATTTATTATGGAAGAATTGGGTATAGATCAGGTAAAATAAATCGTTCTATACATAAGATTCTACAAGGGTATCTGTACTTTCTTGTGTGTAAACATGAGAATAACAATATTTCTGGCCATTGCATAACTTTTATTCTATTTAGTCATTAGTAGTGTTGAGCCACCCCCCTACTGTTCGAGTTCGGTTCGGTTCGTCGAACGGCAGCTCAGTTCGGCTCAGTTCAGCGAACGTTTGACGAACACCTTCAAACCCCATTGAAAACAATGGGAGGCAAACACAAACACATAGAAAACAACTTCTATGGTGTCCAAAAGGTGACAAACAACTCACAAGACACCACAAACACATGGAAAGTGACAAGTACATATACTCATGCGAAAACAAAGGAGCTGGACGACTAAAAAGAGGAGGAGACACAGATATAGGCATGTCATGCCCTTCTAAAATCATGTAAAACACAGCAAGGGGACTCCAACCAGAGTCTCCCTTTTTTCCAAAAAATTGGGCCACAGACACCACTTAAGTGGCATCAGTTGTCCCCCAGTTGCAAACTTGACATGTTGATTTGCATGAAGCACAATCCAAATCCACAAGCCTTTACTCTCCCCAGGATGACACAGGGGTAGAAAAGTCCTTGCTGATCAATGACTTGTTCATCTTGATGAAAGTTAGTCTGTCCACATTGTCACTGGACAAACACATGCGCTTATCTGTCAGCACACACCCAGCAGCACTGAAGACATGTCCCTAGAGAAGGCTGGCTGCGGGACACGACAAGATCTCCAAGGCATAAGTGGCGACCTCAGGCAATTTTTCCAGATTGGAAGCCCAAAATGAGCAAGGCTCCAGTTGCAGAGTCATGGCATCTATATTCACTTGGAGATACTTCTGTATCATCCTCTCCAGCCGTTGACTCTGTGTCAGACTTCTTGTCTCTTGTGGCCTTGCAAAGGATGGTCTAAAATAAAATCATGAAACAATTCCATAAAATTGCTGTTACCACCAAATACGATGTTGATGGTATGGTTTGACTGATGATGAGTCGACAGTTCCATGGTTGGCAAGTTACAACTGTGAGATTCACTCTGTGCACCACTGGTGTTTAGTGGAAAAGCCGAGCTAAGATTGCATAACAGCTTCTGCTGATACTCCTGCATACATGCGTCCCATTCTATGGCTGGAATTATTTCGCCAATTTTGACTTGTACCGGGGATCTAACAGTGTGGCAACCCAGTAGTCAGCATTACTTCTAATTCGGACAATCCGAGAGTCATGTTGTAGGCAGGTTTTACGTCACCGCCGGAGTCTGCTCCAGCGACTTCTGCTCCAATCGCCAGGCGACGCCGTGTTCCTGCCGTGGATGGTGCTGGTGATGGGAGAGAAGTCGATGCCAGCGGTGGGCGCAGGCTCCGATCATCCACTGGGCTGGGTTAGCTTGGGATCTGCAGTACCGCTGGCTGACTGTGGGTGGCATGTGTCTTCTAGCTGAAGTTGCCAGCGTTCAGCTACAGCCAATGGGAAGACACCACACCCTTCTTATTCCCCCTCCTGTCACATGACCACTGACAGAGATAGTTCTGATTTTCCTGGCTCCTGTTACGTCCTATTCTGTTTGGTGATTCCTGTGTGTTGACTTCTGCGTGTTTTCTGACTACCCTCCTGCCTACTATTTTTGTACCTTGCTGCCCGATCCAGATTTGAACTCTGCTACGTTTGCTGACTACTTCATTGCCTGCCTATTCTGTCCCTGTTCCACAATTCCTGGTTTGACCCTGCCTGACTACTACTCTCATCGGACTGCAGCCTTCCACAGGTATGATCTCCAGTTCCCTGTGCAATTCCAAATCCCTGTAGAGGGGTTAAAGGGTTTTAGGGTTCTGGGGGTCCTGCTTGGTGAGTGGCTTCCCTCTAGCCTCCCCATTACAGCCCATCTGAGTCTGTGGATCCAGGCAGGCATTACAGTAGTGCAGCAAGAAGGCGCTCATGTGCCTTGTGCATCCATGCGGACCAAGTCCTTGCTGTGTTTGTGTCAGCGAGGTGATAACCGGGCTTCCTTCCTCTGAGGTCTCCCCCCAACCTCGAACAACCGAAATTTGATCAAGGTCTCCCTCATCTGCTGAGTCTTCCATGCCCATTGCCAGTTCGTCCTCCATTTCATCCTGGGCTCCTGCACCTTCAACAGTTTGGCTGCTACCATGCGCCCTTGCTAATCCCTCTCCCCCACCGTCCCATGCCTGCCGCCTTGGTGATGCTGAACGTCTGGACCTTGTAGATCTTAGTATCCCTTCCGCATATGAATCCTCCTGTACTTCCTCCCCTTCCTCTTGTCCCACCACCTGACTCCGAATACTGTTTAGAGTGTGCTCCAGCATGAAAATGACTGGAATTGTCATGCTGATAATGGCATTGTCAGCGCTAAACATCTTCGTCGCCATGTCGAAACTGTGCAGAAGGGTGCATAGGTCCTTGATCTGAGACCACTTGATCAGCGTGATCTGCCCCATCTCTGCATCTCGTTGGCCCAGGCTATACGTCATAATGTATTTCACCAGGGATTTGCGGTGCTGCCACAGTCGCTGCAACATGTGGAGAGTCGAATTCCAGCGTTTCGACGCATCGCATTTCAGGCAGTAAACCGGCAGGCCGAAAGACTTCTGGAGCGATGCAAGTCGGTCAGCTGCGCCGTTTGAATGGCGGAAGTGAGCAGATAGTGACCGTGCCCTGTGCAGAAGCCCATCTAGGCTGGGTTAGTGGGTTAAAAATTGCTGGACAACAAGGTTCAACACATGAGCCATACAAGGCACATGTGTCACCTCGCCCCGGCAAAGCACTGCACTCAGGTTTGCAGTATTGTCGCACACGGCCTTCCCTGGCTGCAGGTTGAGTGGAAACAATCATTTACAAAACTCGGTCTCTAGAGCTGACTACAACTGTTCAGCTGTGTGACTCTTATTTCCCAGACATTTCAACGTAAAGACCGCCTGATGCCGTTGAGCTCTGCTGCCAGCATAGTAAGGAAATGTGCGGGATTCCTTGAGAGCAGTTCCAACGCGGGTGGCCTGACCAGACAGTCTTTGGGTGGAGGTGGAGGACCCAGACGAGGTTGAGGAGGCAGAAGCAGTGGAAGAACTTCTACATACAGAGGATTGACGCACAACTCGTGGGGACAGCAAGACTTGTACCGCAGACCCTTCTCCATCTCTCCACATAGTTACCCAGTGCCCAGTCAGTGACATGTAACGCCCCTGTCCATGCTTACTGGTCCAAGTATCGGTGGTGAAATGCACCCTGTCACACACAGAGTTTCTCAAGGAAGCGGTGATTTTGTGTGCAACGTGCTGGTGTAGCGCAGGCACAGCTTTCTTGGAGAAGTAGTGGCGACTGGGCATCTAGTACTGGGGCACTGCAATGAACATAAGGTCTCGAAAATCCTCTGTGTCCACCAGGCAGAAAGGCAGCATTTCTGTAGCCAACAGCTTGCAGAGGGTGAAAGTCAACCTCTTAGCTTTATCATGGCTAGGAGGAAATGGTCTTTTACTTGTCCACATTTGAGGGACCGAGGGCTGGCTGCTGTGCTGAGACGGCATTGAGTAGGGTGTCCCTGGAAAACTGCTGGTCTGTGATGAAAGTGCAGGCGGAGACATAATGTTGCCTTCATCCAAAGTTGGTGCTCTCGATGTCTGAGAGATCTCAACACCAGCAGCTGTTTCCACTTCCAAAACAACTGACAACCTGCCAATCACACTGCCTGTTGCGGTTAAAGAGGTGGAAGGTCTGCGTCGCAAAGCATGTGTGACTGCTGTCCCCACAGTCATAGAGGATGAAGAGTGCTCGGATGCACTGTATGGGGCAGACGGTGGTTGGCCCGCACTGCTAGGCCGTATTGTAGCACATTGAGCTTCCCACTGGGACTTATGCTTCATATCCATGTGACGGTTCATGGACGAAGTAGTCAAACTAGTGAGCTTTTGGCCTCTACTTAGAGATTGCTGACAAATCTTACAGATGACATGAGTTGGGAGATCCTTTGTGATGTCAAAAAAGGACCAGGCTAGGCAAGGCTTAGAGCCCATGCGACCTGCAGAGTCACCCCGACTTGTGCTCAGAGGCAGAGTTGTGGCTGAGGATGCAGTTGTTGACATGCTTCCAGTACTCCGACTCTGTCCAGGAAGGCGCAAGCTAACCTCGTTGTCAGTCGCATCCTCCTCCACCGCCTCCACTGACCTCGACTGCCTGACTATGGGTTGACAGTAAGTGGGATCTACAACCTCATCATCACCCTGTGTGTTTGCACTCCCCTCGTCCTCAGAGCTAATCTCTTCCTGCCCTGACCGAATAGTTACGTGCTCATTCCAATCAGGTATCTAAGTCTCATCGTCACCAGTATGTTTCTCATTGTCTCCACCAAGAGGAGTTACAGTTTGGGAATGAGGGTCTACATTATGCTCAGAAACTTCTTCATCGGGGCCTGAATCTGAATCACAAAGCTTCTGGCCATAACTGCAGATCATTTCCTGGTCTGGACTCACTGTAGCTTTGGAGCAGACCTCTGATTCCCAGGCTATAGTGTGACTGAACTGCTCTGCAGACTCAACCATCTCTGTTACCTCATACTCTGCAGGGCGGTTGGAGACTTGAGAGCTGTTAGAAAGCAAGTGCGATTGGGGTGACAACTCCGAGGACTGGAGTTTTTTGCATGTTGAAGTTGAGGTGGAGGAGAGGCCACTTGATGGAGCACTTGAGATCCATTCAAGCATGTGCTTTTTTTGTGCATCATCTACCTTTGGTAGAGTTGGTCGTTTCTGTAATAAAGGAATCACATCAAATTGTCCACAGAAAGTAGTAGCATCTTACTTTTGCTGGAAGATGGCCTTTCTTCAGCAGATGTTACTGTTGCTTTACCCCTTACCCCACGGACACAAACTTTTTTTCCCTTTCCAACACGCCTGTTCCCCTTTCCACCAGCATCTGTCCTTTTGCCACTCATTTTCTTTGTGACCAAATTGGACACTTAAAATGTCGTCGCAAAAATGGAGAGGTGGTGTAAATTGCAGAGGTGGTCTAGCTTTATTGACAGCTGAAGAACCAACACTGACTATCCCAGACAATTAAACTATGCCCCTAAAACTGGCAGCACTTTTTGCAATTAAAATTGCGTAGCAAAAATGGACAGATGGGGTACAATGCAGAGGTGGTGTAGCTTGCTTGTCAGCAGAGGAACACTCAGGTACTATCCCAGACAATTAAAATATGCCGCTAAAACTGGCAGCACTTTTTGCAATTAAAATTGCGTAGCAACAATGGACAGGTGGGGTACAATGCAGAGGTGGTGTAGCTTGCTAGTCAGCAGAGGAACCTCACGTACTATCCCAGACAATGAAACTATGCCTCTAAAACTGGCTGCACTTTTTGCAGTTTAAATTGTGTAGCAAATATAGACAGGTGGTGTACTATGCAGAGGTGGTGTAGCTTGGTTGTCAGCAGAGGAACCCTCACGTACTATCCCTAACAATGAAAATAAGCCCCAAGGAATTGCCTGAGCTGAGTTAGACAGACGCTGTGATAAAACCTTGCACAGTGCTGCCACAGACCTGCCTAGCAAAAATGGCTATGAAGTGCTGTAATGTAGCCCTGAAAAGGGCTGAAATTACAAGTAGTCCCTAATCCCTTAACCGATGTGTAGATTGCACTGTATAAGTTTATAGCGCACACATCAGCAGCAGCAGTGGGAGCGGTGAATGTCACACACCCGCAGCAGAAAGATAATGGCAGCGAAGGGGAAAATGGCCGGGTCTTATAGGGCAAGGACATGTGACATGCACAGCCTATGGCACATGCCCTTGTTTGTCTGGCAAAAATCCACTTTGCTGTGTGTGTCTCTGTGATTGCGGCTAGGAAAAAAATATGGTGATCGCCATTCTTTCAGCACTCAGCAGCACTGATCTAATCCCCGTCCCCCCCCCGCACACTATACGCTGAATTTTGATAATTTCATTATTAACAGTGACTGACACTATTACAGTGAAAAGCCAGCTAGTAACTAGCTACGCTTTTGGTGATCGAACCGTTATCGAACAGTAAAGCCCCTGTCACACACAGAAATAAATCTGCGGCAGATCTGTGGTTGCAGTGAAATTGTGGACAATCAGTGCCACTGTGCCACTGTGTGTTTGTGGCTGTGTACAAATGGAACAATATGTCCATGATTTCACTGCAACCACAGATCTGCCAAAGATTTATCTCTGTGTTTGACGGGGCCATAACTCGAAATGCCAAACTTGAAGCAAATCGTTTGAGTTCGTCGAACGACTCGATCACCGCCCAAAATCAGACGAATTTGAAATTGGCGAACGGCTCGAATCGAACATCACTCAACTTTAGTCATTAGTCTCCCCTTTGCAGCTTGAAATTATGTAACAAATTAGAGTCAAAGAATAATTTTTATTTTCACATCCAAAGTTTAAAAAGTTATGCAAAGTACGAATGGGTTCAAAATGCTCAATACATCCTTAGATGATTTCTTTGATAGATCTAGTTTCTAAAATTGGGTCACTTTTTTTTTTTTTTTTGCTGTTTTGACATGTGAAGGATTTTGCAATTCAGACATAGGGTCCACAATCTGTTTCAACCAAGTGTGCATTGCAAAAATCAAATAGCACTCTATCCAATCTGGACCCTGCCATGCTCAAACATCAGTTTTTGACCACATGTTGTATGGCATATTGCTACCTACATTCAAGAGAAATTGTGCAAAAAATTATGTAGTCCATTTTTTCCTGTTACTCCTTGCTAAAATTACAATCTTGAGCTAAAATACTGAAAAATTGTAGTTTTTTTTTATCATACCCAAATGTTATAAAGTTCTGTGAATCATCTGTGGGTTAAAAATACTCAACACACCTAAAGATGTATTCAGCTAGAGCAGTGTTTCCCAAACTCCAGTCTTCACGGCCCCACACAGGCCATGTTATCAGGATTTCCTTAACATTAAATAAGTGATTGGATCATTAAAAAGACATCACCTGTGCAACTGAGGAAATCCTGAATACATGGCCTGTTGGGGGCCGTGAGGACTGGAGTTTTGGAAACACTGATCTAGAGTTTTAGTGTCTAAAATGTGGTAACTTGTTGGGGTTTCTGCTGTTTTGGTACCAGGGCGCTCAGCAAATGAAATATTGTAAATACAAGAGGACAAGAGTATAATATGCAACGATAACAATATTTTATTAACAGAAACAATTTAAATATAACCCCTGGCAAAAATTATGGAATCACCTGGCTCTGAGGATGTTCATTCAGTTGTTTACTTTTCTTTAAAAAAAAGCAGATCACAGACATGGTACAAAACTAAAGTAATTTCAAATGGCAACTTTCTGGCTTTAACACTAGAAGTCCCAGAGAGGGGTCATTTAACATTTCTACCTTTGGAACCCAGAGACGGGTCGAATGGCCTGAAGGATTTTAGCTAACATCCTATAATCAACGTCTTTTGTTCTGTAATTAAGGCCATTACTGTCGCACCACAGGAGGTTGTTGTTTTCCATTGAGTTTAGCCATTTAGTTTCTAGTTAGTTAGGTCAGTTTGGACTAAGGGTCATTTGACCCTCTTTCGGGACTTCAGGGAGGAGCTCGAAATTTCTGGGACTACTAGTGTTAAGAAACACTAAAAAAAAAATAATAAAAACATAATGTGCTAGCCGGCAACAGTTACTTTTCAAGACCAAACAGGGGGAAAAATTATGGAATCATTCAATTATGTAAAAAAAATGATGGAATTATCCTGTAAATTTTCATTCCCAAAACTAACACCTGCATCAAATAAGATCTGCTTGTTAGTCTGCATCTAAAAAGGAGTGATCACACTTTGGAGAGCTGTTGCACCAAGTGGACTGACATGAATCATGACTCTAACACAAGAGATGTCAATTGAAAAAAAAAGAGAAGATAATCAAACTTTTAAAATAGGGTAAATAATCTCGCAATGTTGCAAAAGATGTCGGTTGTTCAGTCCGCTGTGTCTAAAATCGGTTCCAAATACAAACAACATGGGAAGGTTGTTAAAGGCAAACATACTGGTAGACCAAGGAAGACATAAAACTTAAAATAGTATGTCTCCAAAACAGGAAATGCACAACAAAACAAATGAGGAGCGAATGGGAGGAAGCTGGAGTCAATGTCTGTGACCGAACTGTAAGAAACCGCCTAAAGAAAATGGGATTTCCATACAGAAAAGCTAAACAATAAAAAAATGACTGCCTGAAGAGAACATGTAAATTTCCACAGTCATTGATGATATGGGGCTGCATGACAGGTAAAGGCACTGGGGAGATGGCTGTCATTACATCTTCAATAAATGCCCAAGTTTGCATTGAAATTTTGGACGCTTTTCTTATCCCATCAATTGAAAGGATGATTGGGGATGATGAAATTATTTATCAAGATGATAATGCATCCTGCCATAGAGCAAAAACTGTGAAAACATTCCTTGAAAGAAGACACATAAGGTCAATGACATGGCCTGTATAGTCCGGATCTCAATCCAATTGAAAATCTTTAATCAAATTTGAAGAAAATGGTCCATGACAAGGCTCCAACCTGCAAAGCTGATCTGGCAACAGCAATCAGAGAAAGTTGAAGCCAGATTGATGAAGAGTACTGTTTGTCACTCATTAAGTCCATGCCTCAGAGACTGCAAGCTGTTATAAAAGCCAGAGGTGGTGCAACAAAATACTAGTGATGTATTGCAGTGTTCTTTTGTTTGTTTGTTTTTCATGATTCCCTAATTTATTCCTCATAATTGAGTGATTCCATAATGTTTTCCCCCTGTTTGGTTTTGAAAAGGAACCGTTACTGGCTAGCACATTATGTTTTCACGATTTTTTTAGTGTTTCTTAAAGCCAGAAAGTTGACATTTGAAATTACTTTAGTTTTGTGCCATGTCTGTGATCTGCTTTTTTTAAACAAAAGTAAACAACGGAATGAATATTCTCAGAGCCAGGTGAGAGTCCATAATTTTTGCCAAGGGTTGTAGATCAAACACAGAAACATTAAAATCACAGTGTATTAAGAACAAGCACGAAAAGGGGATGTGACAGTTAATAGAGTCAAGGTAAGTGTACTAGACTATTAGGAGTACACATGACAGAAAATGAGGGGGGAGGGTGGAAAAATAGGAACAGGGAACATAAGCAATAATGGCATAAATACTGAAAATAACAATTCTCCTCTCTTTCTGCATCAGATAGGGGAAATCTCCCCTTATTTGAATGGCATCGGAATTTACCTCAATTTATATGTCTATTGCTTATATTGAGTAGTGCATTGCACTGGTCCAACCTTACTCTTGCATACTAGTTGCTACTATGGTTAGCAATATTTTGAGATTTTTTTTGATAAATGAAACATTGTGTATGCAATCGATTTCAGAAAAATGAATGCTCCAAATACCAAATAGCACTTTTTCCCTTCTGAGCCCTGCTGTGTGCCCAAAGAGAAATTTTCGACCACATATAATGGAAATTGCCATCTTTGGTAAAAATTGTGTAATAAATTTTAGGGTCAATTTTTTTTAATGGCATTTGGCTCAATTTCGAGCTAAGGCTACTTGATGAATGAACGATTTGTAGGAAGATCAATCTTTTGCAGCTCTAGATAAGTTAACCAGTGCCTTCTTCATTGTTACTTTGTATCAAAGTATCAGGTTGCTGGTCTTTCTCCTTGCCTTTTTGCTTCTATTCTTACAACCATTATGTCCTTTTAGTGATTGCTCTCTTTGTATGGTATGTCCAAAGAAGGCAAGTTGTAGCTTGGTGATGTATGGCTTAATTTATTCCAAAATTGATTTGTTTGTTCTTCTTGCCATCCATATTATTAACTACATCCTTCTCCAGCAACAGACTTAGAAAGCGGAAATTCTTCTTCTGTCTTGTTTCTTTATCTTCCAGGTTACCACAGAAAAGACCAAACTATGTTCGAACTGTGTCTTAGGGCCATTTCACACATGCGGCATTTCGCCGGATTGCTGGATCTAGCACACTCCTGTACAGTGTTATACAGTACAATGGCATCGTGGCAAGTTCCGGTCACATGCTGTCATGTGACCGTAGTTTGTTACTGGAGCTTGCCACGATGCCATTGTATAGTATTAACACTGTACTGGAGTGTGCCGGATCCGGCAATCCGGAGAAATGCCGGATGTGTGAAATGGGCCTTAGTCATCAGAGAAATGTTCCTCAATTTGAAAACCTTGCCCAATCACTTCATTTTTTTATTTCCCTCTAGCTATTCTCAAATTGACTTTTGTTGTCATCGCTCCATCTTGTGGGATTATCGGCCCGAGTAGGTTGAAGTTCTTTACAACTTACGGTTCATCGCCATCCATCTAAAATGTGTCCCGGTCATACCTGGCAGTAGTCAATATATATTTGTCTTCTATATGTTAAGTAGCCATCCTATGTTCGAACTTGACACTACATGATAAGTCCTTCATGCCATCTATGTTTGTTGCCATCAGCCTTGTGTGATGCCCCACTCTACTTTGAAGCATATGTCACCTTGTTCCATTCGTACTATTGTTTCTTTTGTTAGTGTAAAGGTTCCTATTAAGGCTGATCACATGGTATGGCACACCCATATCCTTCATGGTATTCCAAAGTTTCTGAGGATCAACACAGTAAAAGGCTTAGCAGTACTTGATGAAACAAAAACAGAGCTCCTTATTGTATTCTTTGGCCTTTTCCATTATCCAACTATTGTTAGCAATCACATCTCTTCCTCTGCCCTTTCTGAATCCTGCTTGTTCTTCTAGCACCTCTTTGTCAAAATAAGGTTGTAACTAGAGTTGATCGAATCTGCCAAAATTCAAGAACAGCGGATTGTTGCCGGATTTAAAAAAAAATCAGGATCCGCTCCGCATTCCAGTGCCCATATAAGTCTATGGGGACCAGAATCTGGGGATTATAAACATTTGTAGAAGGGATACGGGGGTAGGAGCGAATGTGGTGTACTCACCTGAGGCTGTGTCATGGCAGCAAACTCCTTCCGGGTCACGATTTTCCCTTCCAGAGCCAACAATTCAATATTCATTGTTTTGCTCTCCCGCCGGTGTCTTCGGGTCAGTATGGTGAACGTGCATATCTTTCAGAAACACATGTACGCTCCTGTCAGAAGTGTGCAGCTGTGCCGTTGATGCGGCTTTTTTATTATTTAAATAAATAATTTAAAAAAAACGAAGTGCAATCCCCCCTAATTTTCATCCCCAGCCATAATAATGCTGGCTGGAGGCTGGTATTCTCAGCCCGCAGCCGCCCGGTATTGCCGCATCTATTAGTTGTGAAAATCCCGGTGCTTTACCGGCTCTTCCCATTTCCCTGGAGCGGTGGAAATCAGGATAATGAGGGATTAATAGGTGCGCACAGCTGCTACTAAGCCCTAGATTAGTGGTGGCACAGGCGTCTATGAGATACCTGCATCACACTAACCTTTAAATGAAAGTAAATAAACACAGACACAGAAAAAATCCTTTATTTGGAATAAAGTACAAACACACACCCTCCTTGATCTCGTTATTAACCCCCAATACCCTGCAGGTCCAGCGTAATCCACACGAGGTCCCAAGCCGCTTCAGTTCTGCTACATAACACAGCCAGCGGCCATTGAGTACGACCGCTGGTTGTGCAGACAATGACTGAGCCGCGATTACTGCACAGCAGGCAGATACTGTCACAGGCTGGGGGCGCATGTGCTTGCAACCAATCACAAACAAGAAGACGGCCGGTGGGTGGGGAAAACATGGAAAACTGTGTCTATATGATGCACAGTACGGAAGTGAATGCGCGACCCTGAAGCAGTGTGCCGCCAATGATACTGAGTCTCGGTAAGTATGAAACGCTGGTTTTTTTCTGTTTTTCTTTATTTTTCAATTATTTTCCCCAGTGCCAGATCTGGATCGTGCATCCGGAATACCGGATCTGGGTCCGGCACCCGAAAATCTTTGAAACCACGTGGATCTGGACTTTTACAGTTTGGATCCACCCAGCTCTAGTTTTAACCAACTTTGTAGGATCAGTAATATTTTACTGGCATGAGGCATGAGCGCAATAGTTCAATTGTTTTCACTGTCAGTAGTATCTCCCTTTCTCAGAATAGGAATAAACACTAATCTTTTCCAGTCCTTGTTCCATTTACCAGTTGTCCATATCTGTTGACGTAGGCAAGTAATGACATCAACTACTGCATCAGAGGACTTTTTAGCTCTATTGAAATATTTTTATATGCAGGTGTTTTGTTATGACAAAAGCTTTATCGCGGCAAGAACTTTGTCTTTCAAGATGGTCGGCTATCTATCATTTCCACTCTCAGTTTCTTCATGTTTCACCAAGTCGCTCATGTAAAGATTCTATGTGTACTCTTTCCATCTTTCCTTGATCTGTTCTGGCTCAATTAGTTTGTTCCTGTTGGTGTCTTTTAGCATGTCTGTTTTTGGTTGAAACTTTCAATATACAGTATATCTTTGATCTTTAGGTATGCCTTCCTGGTCTTGCTCCTTAGATGTTTGCTTTCTAACTTTGTACATATATTTTGGTAATAACATTCTTTGTCTGCTCGAGTGGCTCTCTTTAGTCTTTTATTCATGTTATCTGCAGCCTGCTTGTTACCGTTTGCCATTGCCATTCGTCTTTCTTCAATTATCTTTAGAGCCTCTTCTATTAGCCATAGCTGTGTGGGACTCTTCTGCCTTTTGTTTATTGTCTTAAGGGATTTATCAGTAATAATTATATTTATTTTATGTGTTCATAGTTCCTCAGGCTATTTTCATCCGTGTCCAGTAACATAAATCGGTTGTGCAGAGTGGTCCAAAAATCTTCAGTTATATTGGTGACATTGAAGTTGGAAACAGCCTACTGTTAAGTTTGTTTGTGCAACTTGAGTCTAAAACTTGATGTCAAAAGTTCATGATTAATTCCATAGTTAGTTAGCTTCTGGCCTTATTTTCACAGTAATGATAGATGATAGATTACCTCCATCTTTGGCAAACACATACGATTCTTATAAGCCCCACACAGTGACGTCAAAGTGTAGAATTTCCATTTGTAATTTTGGAAGAATATGTTCATGACGGACAGTTGATTTGTTGTACAAAAGTCAATGAATCTTACACAACAGTCTTGTTTCATTCACCAAGTCCAAAGTTTCCAATAACGGTTTTATGTTTGTTGTGGCTCACTTTGGCATTTACGTCTCCCTCTCTGATGATAATGAGTAAGACTTGTTTTGTCAATTTCCTCTTGAACTTGATTGAAGAATGATTCAATGTCCTCCTCTGTTACGAGGGGGACCCGGGGAAGCGTGCCAAGATGGGAAATGGACTGCTTCCGCCGGTCAAGGTCCACTGTGCGGTGTAAGGGACCGCCGCTATGGTGGGTGAAGAGTGAGCGGGTTGCTGCTAGCGATCGTCTGGAATGTCACAGACGATCTATGTACACCGATCTGCCCTAACCCCTGAGGGTTGTATGGCACAGATCTCACGGCTCGGTGTACCTGTTGCACGGGGAAGCACAGAGGTGCCCACGCACGTGTGCCAGTGGAAGTCACGAGAATATGGCACGAGGGTAGCACAGAGGTGCCCACGCACGTGTGCTTTCAATAACCAGGTGAGTCCAATGGAGACTTGAGGAGCTCACCTGGGACAGGAACACGGCCTGTTGACGGGGGTACTGCCGGAGCAGCAAGGCAGGAACACGGCCTGCAAACGAGGTACTGCCGGAGCAGCAAGGGCCAAGCCCACAAGAGACAGTAATGCCTGAGCAGTGGCGTGGCAGCACGCTGCCAGACATCCAAACATAGAAGGACGGTCGCGCGCCGCCATGATGGCAGGGGGAGCTTTTAAGGAGGTGCAGCTCCACCCGAGGGCGGGCGCGAGGCGGAGATGACGGACTTGACCCAATCAGGGTCCACGACGTCCCAGCCTGGCCAGTCAGGATTCACCACGTCACCAGCCTTGTCATCAAGCCGTGTGACGTCAGTGAGCGAATCAGGACCCACCACGCATTGCACATGCTCACCCTCCTGCCTCTGGGAAATAGAGGCGGGATCCTCGGTCTCACAATGTGCAGAGATAACAGGAATCTCACTGCTTCCCTGAGCAGTAAACCTCTGCACATTGCGCAGCCTCGCAGACCTTCGGGGCCGCTGAGCAGGAGAGTCTGAGGCAGGCCAGGAATGGGAGACCGCTTCACTCCTTGTAACAGGAGAACCACTAGGTGTCACCCTTCTGCTGCCTCTCTGAGAAGGTATCTCCTGCACACTGCGCAGTCTGGCAGACCTTCGGCGCTGCTGAGCAGGAGTGCTCGTGGCAGGCAAGGAATGGGAGACTGCCTCAGTCCTTGCCTCAGGAGAGCCACGAGATGTAACATTACCCCCCCCGTCTAGGCCCCCCCCCCTGTCCGTGCTCGAAGGCCGCTATCAAACCCGGGGCGCGGATATGATCCTCCAACTCCCAGGATCTATGCTCCGGACCACGGCCGGCCCACTCCACGAGGTAGTACCTCTTGCCCTGTATGACTTTTGTCTCCACAAGTTTTGCCACCTCAGGGTCGTCGGACGGGGAGTCGGTTTGAGCCGGCAGGGACCCCGAGAATTTATTAAGTCGTACGGGTTTCAGGAGGGACACGTGAAAGGTGTTGGCTATAGCCCAGCGTGGAGGGAGCTGGAGTCGATATGCCACTGGGTTTACCTGCTGTAGTACTTTAAACGGACCCAGATACCTAGGGGCGAATTTGGCTGCCTGTACCCGTAGGTTAACATTCTTAGAGGACAGCCATACTAGGTCACCAGGGGCGAAGGATGGTGCAGGGCGGCGGCGAACATCAGCCGTTGTCACCATCCGGTCTTTGGTCCTTTTAAGAGCCTCTTGGGTGTCATCCCAGATCTCCCGGGCCTTGGTCGCCCAATCCTCCACTCTAGTATCGGGTGACGTAATGGGCATCGGAACCGGGATTCTGGGATGTTGTCCGTTATTGAGTAGGAACGGAGTCTGGCCAGAGGATTCATGGACCGAATTGTTAATGGCAAATTCGGCCCAAGGAAGGAGGTTAGCCCAGTTGTCGTGGTGCGCGGATATAAAATGGCGGAGGTAAGTTACCAAGGTCTGATTAGTCCTCTCCACTAGTCCATTGGTCTCGGGATGGTATGCGGAGGAGATGTTCAACTCTATCTGCAGGAGCTTACAGAGCTCTCTCCAGAAGCGAGACGCGAACTGGGGACCCCGGTCGCTCACCACCTTGTCAGGCATGCCATGCAACCTAAATACATGCCGAATGAACAAGGTGGCGAGAGCACGTGACGTCGGGAGTCGTGGGAGAGGCACCAAGTGGACCATTTTAGAGAAGTGGTCCGTGATGACCCATACGACCCTGTGCCCTGCTGACTTGGGCAGATCTCCCAGGAAGTCCATCCCTACCACTTCCCAGGGACGATCCGGCACTGGCAGTCGGTGAAGAAGACCTGCCGGTCTCTGCCGGGACGGCTTATTCCGAGCACACGACATACAGGCTCCCACATATTCCTGTATGTCCTGGGGTAGTCTCGGCCACCAATAATGCCTGGTCACCAGGTCTCTGGTCCTTTTGACCCCAAAGTGACCCCCGACCTTGGAGGCATGGGCCCACGATAGCACCTCGTTCCGTAGTTCAGGGGGAACGAGGGTTTTGCCAGGTGGCACCTGGTCCAAAGAAGTGGGAGTGACCATCCTCAAGCTGTCCGGGGGTAGTATAAGACGAGGCTCCTCCTCGTCCTCCTCCAACACAACCATACAACGTGACAAGGCATCGGCCCGTACGTTCTTCTCACCGGCCAGGTGGCGGATAATAAAGCGGAACCGGGAGAAGAATAAAGACCAACGGGCCTGCCTTGGGTTCAGGCGTTGTGCTGTCTAGAGGTATGTGAGGTTTTTGTGGTCAGAAAAAACCTCAAATGGATGCTTCGCACCCTCCAGGAGATGCCGCCATTCCTGGAATGCTAGTTTCATCGCCAGTAACTCCCTATCCCCTATGGAGTAGTTCCTCTCGGCCGGAGAAAAGGTCTTGGAGAAAAAGAAACACGGATGTTTCCTTCCTCGTTCGTTTTTCTGGTACAGGACTGCACCTGCACCGACCGAAGAGGCGTCTACCTCCAGTAGGAAGGGTTTGGAGATGTCTGGACGATGAAGGATGGGAGCTCTGGAGAAGTGAGTTTTGAGAGTGTGAAATGCCTCAACCGTTTCCCGTGTCCATGCTTTGGGATTAGCGCCCTTGCGGGTAAGGGCAATGATGGGTGCTGCCACCGTCGAGAAGTTGGGAATGAACTGGCGATAATAATTGATAAACCCCAAGAATCGCTGGATCGCCTTCAGCGAGCGGGGCTCAGGCCAGTTCATCACTGTCTCCAACTTCCCCGGATCCATTGCTAACCCCTGACTGGACACTATGTACCCCAGGAACGGCAAGGATTCCTGTTCAAAAACGCACTTTTCCAGCTTAGCATATAACGAATGGGTGCGGAGCCTCTTAAGTACTCGGATGACATCCCTCCGATGGGTGGTAAGATCGGGGGAGAAGATAAGAATGTCATCCAGGTATGCAACCACGGAAAGATACAAATCCCGGAAAATGTCATTCACAAAGTCTTGAAATACGGCGGGGGCATTGCAGAGTCCGAAGGGCATTACTAGATACTCGTAGTGACCGTCCCTGGTGTTAAAGGCGGTCTTCCACTCATCGCCCTTTCGGACTCGCACTAGATTATACGCCCCGCGTAGATCCAGCTTTGTGAAGACCTTTGCCCCGCGGAATCGATCAAATAGCTCAGTAATGAGGGGCAAAGGGTATTTGTTCTTGATTGTGATTGCATTTAATCCCCTGTAATCGATACAGGGGCGCAGATCCCCTTCCTTCTTCTGCACAAAAAAGAACCCTGCACCAGCCGGTGAAATAGACTTGCGAATGAACCCCTTCGCCAGGCTGTCCTGAATATATTTGGACATAGCCTCCGTCTCTGGAGCAGAGAGTGGATACACTCTGCCCCTAGGGGGCTCGGAGCCTGGCTTCAGGTCTATTCGGCAATCATATGGCCGGTGGGGAGGAAGAGTATCTGCGGCCCTTTTGGAAAAGACATCCCTGTAGGCCTCATAAGGTGTCGGTAAACCCGGCCCCTCAGTATTCCCTGAGGACCCAACCGACCTAATGGTAGCGGGTGGTTCGGTAGTCACGAGGTGCTCTCTACAGGATCCTGCCCAGGATGAGATCTCCCCTGTTGCCCAGTTGAGTATAGGAGCATGCTGTCTCAACCAGGGAAGACCCAGTAGGATCTCATCCGTCCCCCCTGGAAGCACCAGGAAGGACACCTGCTCATGGTGTCCCGGTGGTACATCCATCCTGAGAGGGATGGTGATCTGGGTGATAGGATCGAGTAGTATGGACCCGTCGACTACCCGGACCCTGAGTGGCTTGGGCAACAGAACCAGGGGAACTGAGTATCGGGTTGCCAGGGAGGTCGAGATGAAATTGCCTTCAGCGCCTGAGTCCAAGCAAGCCAGGGCAGAGAAGAGAGTAGTGCCGAACTGCAACTGGGCGCTGATAGTCAACCTAGAGGGAGAAGTAGCGTCTAGAGTCCCCCCTCTGATAGAAACTAGACGCTGTCTTTTCCCGACGGTTTGGGACATAGGGTAGCTATGTGTCCCCTCTGCCCACAGGAAAAGCAGATGACACAAGACCGAGAACCTGGGGCAGAGGAGACCACCTTGGACACTTCCATTGACTCCACGGAGTCGCCTACAGGACTGGCTGGGGGACCTGTCTGATGGAAGACGGGAGTCAGACGCTTTTTAGGCCGAGAAGACGTGGGTGCTGAAGAGACCTCGAGCCTTCGCTCCGCCTGGCGGATGTCTATGCGAGAGGCAACATGAATCAAGGACTCTAAAGTGGCAGGCACCTCACGTGTGGCCAGTGCGTCTTTGACAAACCCTGCCAGGCCCTCCCAAAACACAGGGACAAGGACCTTATCCGGCCAGTCCAGCTCTGCGGCCAGTGTCCTAAAGTGTACAGCAAAGTCCCCGACTGAAGCAGACCCTTGCCGAAGTCGTAGGAGGCGCAGCGCGGAATCGTGGGTGACTTGAGGCCCGAGGAACACCATTCTCATGGCCCCAAGATAAGCTGCTAAGTTATTCACCACACGATCTCCGCGCTCCCACAACGGCGTGGACCACTTCAGCGCTCTCCCTGTGAGCAGGGACTGGACGAAGGCTACCTTCGCCTTCTCGGTAGCGTAAAGAGTCGCGGACAGCTCTAAGTAGGTGGTAACCTGGTTTATAAACCCACGGCACTCAGAGCTGTTGCCGCTAAAGCGCTCTGGAAGCGCAAGGCGAGGAGACCTTCCGCCCAATAGCACAGCCTGGGTAGCCGCCTGGGTGGCGACTGTCGTCAGAGTAGTCTTATCGGAGGAAGACTGCTCCACTGCTGCCAATCGTGACTCCAACTGCTGCACATAACGCAGCAACTGCTGCTGCTCTTCAGCCATAGCCAGACCTTTGGCGCGACCTTAATGTTACGAGGGGGACCCGGGGAAGCGTGCCAAGATGGGAAATGGACTGCTTCCGCCGGTCAAGGTCCACTGTGCGGTGTAAGGGACCGCCGCTATGGTGGGTGAAGAGTGAGCGGGTTGCTGCTAGCGATCGTCTGGAATGTCACAGACGATCTATGTACACCGATCTGCCCTAACCCCTGAGGGTTGTATGGCACAGATCTCACGGCTCGGTGTACCTGTTGCACGGGGAAGCACAGAGGTGCCCACGCACGTGTGCCAGTGGAAGTCACGAGAATATGGCACGAGGGTAGCACAGAGGTGCCCACGCACGTGTGCTTTCAATAACCAGGTGAGTCCAATGGAGACTTGAGGAGCTCACCTGGGACAGGAACACGGCCTGTTGACGGGGGTACTGCCGGAGCAGAAAGGCAGGAACACGGCCTGCAAACGAGGTACTGCCGGAGCAGCAAGGGCCAAGCCCACAAGAGACAGTAATGCCTGAGCAGTGGCGTGGCAGCACGCTGCCAGACATCCAAACATAGAAGGACGGTCGCGCGCCGCCATGATGGCAGGGGGAGCTTTTAAGGAGGTGCAGCTCCACCCGAGGGCGGGCGCGAGGCGGAGATGACGGACTTGACCCAATCAGGGTCCACGACGTCCCAGCCTGGCCAGTCAGGATTCACCACATCACCAGCCTTGTCATCAAGCCGTGTGACGTCAGTGAGCGAATCAGGACCCACCACGCATTGCACATGCTCACCCTCCTGCCTCTGGGAAATAGAGGCGGGATCCTCGGTCTCACAATGTGCAGAGATAACAGGAATCTCACTGCTTCCCTGAGCAGTAAACCTCTGCACATTGCGCAGCCTCGCAGACCTTCGGGGCCGCTGAGCAGGAGAGTCTGAGGCAGGCCAGGAATGGGAGACCGCTTCACTCCTTGTAACAGGAGAACCACTAGGTGTCACCCTTCTGCTGCCTCTCTGAGAAGGTATCTCCTGCACACTGCGCAGTCTGGCAGACCTTCGGCGCTGCTGAGCAGGAGTGCTCGTGGCAGGCAAGGAATGGGAGACTGCCTCAGTCCTTGCCTCAGGAGAGCCACGAGATGTAACACTCCTCCTTGGCATCTGTTGTTAGTGAGCAGACTTTTCTGACTATTACATGGATTGGTGCTCTTTGCAGTCGTATAGAGATGACTCTATTTCTGACTGTATTGTACTTCAGGACTTTTTTGGTTGAGAATAAAATCAACACTGTTTCATCTCGACCATTGCATTGTACCCGTATAAGCACAAGGACGTGCAAAACGGCCGTCATCCATTAGGGGGCCTGCATTCGGCTTTCTTCCCGCTACTTTTAACTGCACATGATGATGGAATAAAGCACTTTGGAAAATTGGATGGTGTCTGCTGTAGAATTTTGCTTCCTGGACACTGTTTCATCTTTGGTTGTTGCCAGAATAGTACACCCAATGTTCACTTGACTGGAACTGTCTGGATTGTGTCCATCTTAGTTCAGTAGTTCCAAGTAAATCAAGTTCTGTCCTGTCCATTTTGGTAATGTTTAGATTTGTTTTTGTATATGGTTTGTAAATTCCAAGTCTCAAAACTGATGATATTTCTACAGCTTTTGATCTTTCCTTTCGAAAAAAAAGTGACATGAGCACCAAGACAACCTTGTAGCTTTGATCCTAGCGCATTATTAGCATTGATCATACTCAGGTCAACCATCAGCTTCACCCCAGTAGCTTGTTGAGTACAGTTCAACCTAGGAGGCTCATCTTTCTCCTTGTGAGAATGAAAAATTTGCAGCTGAAGCAAGATTTATGTGGAAAAATATATTAATTTTTCATTTTTCAATCTACTTTGCCTTAATTTCTGTGTAGCACTTGAAAAGTTAATAAATTGACTTACAGCTGTGTAAAATAATTTGAAGGGTGCAGATTTTAAAATTATATCACTCCTGGGGGGTAACAATATATAGGCTCCTCAAAGTCCCTTCAAAACTTAATATGGTTGCAAAAAAAATTGTATTAGTACATTTTCTTGAGAAAAAAAGAAAAATTGCTGCTAAATTTTAAAGCTTCAAACAGCTTAATTGAATAAAAAGATGTTTGTAAAATGATACTGGCATAAAGTGGACATATGAGAAATGTTATCTAATAACTATTTTGTGTAGTATGACTATCTGTTTTAAAATAAAAGCATTGAAAATAATTTTTTCTAAATTTTCATCAAATTTCAGATATTTTCACAAAAATAAAAAATAAACTTTACCCCTTCATGACCAAGGACGTTTATATACATACTTGGCCATAAAGGTAAAAAAGTTTTTTCAGCAAACCCCGGTAATCAGTAGTACTGATTCCTCTGTCCAGGACGGTGCAAGGAGGTGGGCTCCGTGTTCAGGAGTGGAATGGCAATAGGTTTTGGAAAGGTGTTTCCTGTCCATCAACACGTCCAGAGATGGTTTGATTAAAATTTCATTTTATTTAAAAAAAAACATAAAACTAACATGATGTTAGATGGAAATCCAAAGCAGATAAAAAATGTCTTAGGGTACTTTCACACTTGCGTTTATTTCCTTCCGTTACAATCCGCCCTTTTGGAAAACAGCGGAATCCGTTAACGGATTCCGCTGTTTCCCATAGACTTCCCGGCCGCCGGCAAATCACAGCGCTCAGCTGAGCGCCCGCCGGCATGCCCGGGCGCCGGCAAGTGACAGCGCTCAGCTGAGCGCCCGCCCGCTGGCATGCCCGGCCGCCGGCAAGTGACAGCGCTCAGCTGAGTACCCGCCCGCTGGCATGCCCGGGCGCCAGCAAGTGACAGCGCTCAGCTGAGCGCCCGCCCGCCGGCATGCCCGGGCGCCGGCAAGTGACAGCGCTCAGCTGATCACCCGGCGGCCGGCTGCAGGGAGCGATCAGCTGATCACCCGGCGGTCGGCTGCAGGGAGCGATCAGCTGATCACCCGGCGGCCGGCTGCAGGGAGCGATCAGCTGATCACCCGGCGGCCGGCTGCAGGGAGCGATCAGCTGATCACCCGGCGTCCGGCTGCAGGGAGCGATCAGCTGATCACCCGGCGGCCGGCTGCAGGGAGCGATCAGCTGATCACCCGGCAGCCGGCTACTGGGAGCGATCAGCTGATCGTTTACAATACTCTGCCGCTGGTAAAACTGTAAAAAAAAAAAAAAATCAAAACGAATTGCGTTGTTTTGCAGCATCCGTTGCATCCGTTGTGCCACTATATGCAACACATCCGTTGCATCCGTTACACAACGCAATGCAACGGATACCGTTCAACGCAAGTGTGAAAGTACCCTTACACGTTTCAAGCCAGTGTGGCTCCATCTAAAGTCATGTTAGTTTTATGTTTTTTCTAAAATAAAATGAAATTTTAATCAAACCATCTCTGTACATGTTGCTGGACAGGAAACACCTTTCCAAAACCTATTGCCATACATACTTGGTCATGTCTATTCCTTTAATGCAGGCTCACGCGGTGAGCCCAAATTATTCTCCACACGTTTCCTCATCTGATCAACAGACATGTGCAGCTAACAGACGTGGATGAATCCTTAAGTACTTATGCATAGGTGTCGCACCAAAGTGAAAATTTGTTTTAATAATTTAAAAAAAACTATCACAAATAAAAGTATAATGATCCAACCTAGTCACAAACATCATTAATCTTCACTATTCCTTGACTGTCATGCAAGTCATTTGTTCTTATATAATGTAGCATGGATATGACTGTACCTTCCATTGACTCTTTGGTGACAGTGCCGAATTAACCCCTTATTCTCTTCACTAGAAGGTGGCCTAATTCTACGCATCGGGTATTCTAGAATTTACGTATTGTGTAGTTCATGTATGATTTTTGTTATATATATATATATATATATATATATATATAGATGTTGTTGTGTGTAGTTACCAAGTGTTTGTGTAGGGCGCTGTACATGTTCTGGGTGTGGCGGGGGGTGAGAGCTATGTTGTATGTGTGTTGCGTGTGTTGCGTTGTTTGTGGAGCGCTGTGTGTCTGTAGCGTTGTGTGTGTGTGTGTGTTGTGCGGTTTGTGTGTGTGTGGTGTGTTTTGGGGGGAGGTATGTTTTGAGCAATGTGTGTGTTGTGCGGTATGTGCGTATATTTGTGTGTGATGCGGTGTTTGTGTGTTGGGTGTTGTGTGTGTGCAGCGTTGTCTGTGGGTGTGGGTGTCTGTGTAGGGCGTTGTTTGTGGTTCCCAGTGTGTGTGTTGTGCAGTGCGCGTGTGTGTGTGTGTGTTGGGGGGAGGTGTGCACCTCCCATCGTGCTCCATCCCCCATGCTGCGCACCCCCCATCGTGCTCCATCCCCCATGCAGCGTACTCCCCATCGTGCTGCATCCCCCATGCTGCGCACTCCCAAACGTGCTCCATCCGCCATGCTGCGCACTCCCAAACGTGGTCCATCCGCCATGCTGCGCACTCGCAAACGTGCTCCATCCGCCATACTGCGCACTCCCCATCGTGCTGCATCCCCCATGCTGCGCATTCCCAAACGTGCTCCATCCGCCATGCTGCGCACTGCCCATCGTGCTCTATCCGCCATGCTGCGCACTACCAAACTTGCTCCATCCCCCATGCTGCACACTCCCCATCGTGCTGCATCCCCCATGCTGCGCATTCCCAAACGTGCTCCATCCGCCATGCTGCGCACTCCCAAACATGGTCCATCCGCCATGCTGCGCACTCCCAAACGTGCTCCATCCGCCATACTGCGCACTCCCCATCGTGCTGCATCCCTCATGCTGCGCACTCCCAAACGTGCTCCATCCGCCATGCTGCGCACTCCCCATCATGCTCTATCCGCCATGCTGCACACTCCCAAACGTGCTCCATCCGCCATGCTGCGCACTCCCAAACGTGCTCCATCCCCCATGCTGCACACCCCCCCATCATGCTCCATCCGCCATGCTGCGCACTCCCAAACGTGCTCCACCCGCCATACTGCGCACTCCCAAATGTGCTCCATCCGCCATGCTGCGCACTCCCAAACGTGCTCCATCCGCCATGCTGCGCACTCCCAAACGTGGTCCATCCGCCATGCTGCGCACTCCCAAACGTGCTCCATCCGCCATGCTGCGCACTCCCAAACGTGCTCCATCCCCCATGCTGCGCACCCCCCCCATCATGCTCCATCCGCCATGCTGCGCACTCCCAAACGTGCTCCACCCGCCATACTGCACACTCCCAAACGTGCTCCATCCGCCATGCTGCGCACTCCCAAACGTGCTCCATCCGCCATGCTGCGCACTCCCAAACGTGGTCCATCCGCCATGCTGCGCACTCCCAAACGTGCTCCATCCGCCATGCTGCGCACTCCCCAACGTGCTCCATCCGCCATACTGCGCACTCCCAAACGTGCTCCATCCGCCATACTGCGCACTCCCCATCGTGCACCATCCGGCTTGCTGCGCACTCCCAAACGTGCTCCATCCGCCATGCTGCGCACTCCCAAACGTGCTCCATCCGTCATGCTGCGCACTCCCAAACGTGCTCCATCCACCATGCTGCGCACTCCCAAACGTGCTCCATCCGCCATGCTGCGCACTCCCAAACGTGGTCCATCCGCCATGCTGCGCACTCCCAAACGTGGTCCATCCGCAATGCTGCGCACTTCCAAACGTGGTCCATCCACCATGCTGCGCACCCCCCCATCATGCTCCATCCGCCATGCTGCGCACTCCCAAACGTGCTCCACCCGCCATGCTGCGCACTCCCAAACGTGCTCCATCCCCCATGCTGCGCACCCCCCCATCATGCTCCATCCGCCATGCTGCGCACTCCCAAACGTGCTCCACCCGCCATACTGCGCACTCCCAAATGTGCTCCATCCGCCATGCTGCGCACTCCCAAACGTGCTCCATCCGCCATGCTGCGCACTCCCAAACGTGGTCCATCCGCCATGCTGCGCACTCCCAAACGTGCTCTATCCGCCATGCTGCGCACTCCCAAACGTGCTCCATCCCCCATGCTGCGCACCCCCCCCATCATGCTCCATCCGCCATGCTGCGCACTCCCAAACGTGCTCCACCCGCCATACTGCACACTCACAAACGTGCTCCATCCGCCATGCTGCGCACTCCCAAACGTGCTCCATACGCCATGCTGCGCACTCTCAAACGTGGTCCATCCGCCATGCTGCGCACTCCCAAACGTGCTCCATCCGCCATGCTGCGCACTCCCAAACGTGCTCCATCCCCCATGCTGCGCACCCCCCCATCATGCTCCATCCGCCATGCTGCGCACTCCCAAACGTGCTCCACCCGCCATACTGCACACTCCCAAACGTGCTCCATCCGCCATGCTGCGCACTCCCAAACGTGCTCCATCCGCCATGCTGCGCACTCCCAAACGTGGTCCATCCGCCATGCTGCGCACTCCCAAACGTGCTCCATCCGCCATGCTGCGCACTCCCCAACGTGCTCCATCCGCCATACTGCGCACTCCCAAACGTGCTCCATCCGCCATACTGCGCACTCCCCATCGTGCACCATCCGGCATGCTGCGCACTCCCAAACGTGCTCCATCCGCCATGCTGCGCACTCCCAAACGTGCTCCATCCGTCATGCTGCGCACTCCCAAACGTGCTCCATCCACCATGCTGCGCACTCCCAAACGTGCTCCATCCGCCATGCTGCGCACTCCCAAACGTGGTCCATCCGCCATGCTGCGCACTCCCAAACGTGGTCCATCCGCAATGCTGCGCACTTCCAAACGTGGTCCATCCACCATGCTGCGCACTCCCAAACGTGCTCCATCCGCCATGCTGCGCACTCCCAAACGTACTCCATCCACCATGCTGCGCACTCTCAAACGTGCTCCATCCGCCATGCTGCTCACTCCCAAACATGCTCCATCCGCCATGCTGCGCACTCCCAAACGTGCTCCATCCTCCATGCTGCGCACTCCCAAACGTGGTCCATCCGCCATGCTGCGCACTCCCAAACGTGCTCCATCCTCCATGCTGCGCACTCCCAAACGTGGTCCATCCGCCATGCTGCGCACTCCCAAACGTGCTTCATCCCCCATGCTGCGCACTCCCCATCGTGCTCCATCCCCCATGCTGCGCACCCCCCATCGTGCTCCATCCCCCATGCTGCACCAGCATCAGCCTCTCTGCCCGCAGCATCAGCCTCTCTGCCCGCAGCATCAGCCTCTCTGCACACAGCATCAGCCTCTCTGCACACAGCATCAGCCTCTCTGCACACAGCATCAGCCTCTCTCCTCCCAGCATCAGCCTCTCTCCTCCCAGCATCAGCCTCTCTCCTCACAGCATCAGCCTCTCTCCTCACAGCATCAGCCTCTCTCCTCCCAGCATCAGCCTTTTCTGTCCCTAGCATCAGCCTCTCTCCTCCCAGCCTACCCCAGCCTCAGCCTCCCTCAGCATCAGCCTCTGTTCTCTCAGCCTCCCTCTCCCAGCCTTCCCCAGGATCAGCCTCTCTCATCCCAGCATCAGCCTCTCTCCTCCCAGCATCAGCCTCTCCTCTCTGTCCCCAGCATCAGCCTCTCTCCTTTCAGCCTTCCTTAGCATCAGCCTCTCTCCTCCCAGCCTCTCTCTCTTCCCAGCCTCCCCCATCATCAGCCTCCCCCAGCATCAGCCTCTCTCCTTCCAGCCTCCCCCAGCATCAGCCTCTCTCCTTCCAGCCTCCCCCAGCATCAGCCTCCCTCTCCCAGCCTTCCCCAGGATCAGCCTCTCTCCTCCCAGCCTCCGTCCTCCCAGCCTCCCCCAGCATCAGCCTCTCTCCTTCCAGCCTCCCCCATCATCACCCTCTCTCCTTCCAGCCTCCCCCAGCATCAGCCTCCCTCTCCCAGCCTTCCCCAGGATCAGCCTCTGTCCTCCCAGCCTCAGCCTCTCTCCTTCCAGCCTCCCCCAGCATCAGCCTCTCTCCTTCCAGCCTCCTTCAGCATCAGCCTCCCCTTCCCAGCCTTCCCCAGGATCAGCCTCTCTCCTCCCAGCCTCATTCAGCATCAGCCTTCCCCTCCCAGTCTCCCCCAGCATCAGCCTCCTCCTCCCAGCCTTCCCCAAGATCAGCCTCTCTGCTCCCAGCCTCCTCCAGCACGCCGTGCTCCTCTGCCGACACTCACACACACCCAATCGCATACACTCACACACACAACCGATCGCATACACTCACACACACAACCGATCGCATACACTCACACACACCCGATCGCATACACTCACCCACACCCACCCACCCATACACGATCGCATACACTCACACACACCCGATCGCATACACTCACACACACCCGATCGCATACACTCACACACACAGACACTGACGAAATCGCACATACGCGCTGATACTCACAACATCCGGAGATACCACATGCTTCTGGCCATGTGATCCTCCGTCAGGTCCTGGAAGGTCACAGCAGCACAGTATCGAGGCCGAGAAGCAAGCGATATCGCCGGATGCTGTGAGTGTGTGGATGCGATGTGATGTGTGTGTGAAGTGTGTGTGAGAGTGAGTGTGATCTGATGTGTGTGTATGTGTGTGTGTGTGTGTGCTGTTATGTGTGTGCGTGTGGATCTTCCGCCGCTGCAGGACGTTGATGTGCTGGTAACTATGCTACCATGGTTACCAGCGCATCACGTCCCCCACTCGCACGGGAGCCCACACCAGCATACGGCGGCAAGGCCAGCAATGCGAGGGTAAGTGTCGGCTGGGTTGGCGGCGTACGCTGATGTGGGCTCCCGTTGGGGGGGGTTTGTGGGTTGTACAGTACTCACCTGGGAGCCGTGACCGTGTCAGTTCGGGGAATGCGCGGGAGGGGGGAGGGGGCAGAGCTAGTGTCCATTGCGTGAGGGGGGCGGGGCGTGGCGTGGCCGAGTTGCCAATGCCTACAGGGTGCCGGGGCGAGAGGCCAATCTGTGGGGGGGCGGAGCCTGGGCGAGCGGCTGGCCAATCCGTGTGGGGGCGCAGCCTGGGCGAGCGGCCAATCCGTGTGGGGGGGCAGGGCCATGGCTAGCCCAGCGGCCAATCAGCTTTGTGTCACCGTAAGGACACAATGTCACCGGAAGGACACAATTTTGAAGCATGACAGACAGACAGACAGACAGACAGAATAAGGCAATTATATATATAGATTACTGATGTGATTTTTACCATCTTACAGAATGGAAAGGACAGAAATTTTTTTCCCTAGCTTTTCCACATGTGACAAAATCGGATCACACTCTGATCACACACACCGATCAGAACATGATTAGCATAGTTGATCCAATTTTATCAGATGAGATAAAAGTGATCAGCTGTACATAGCCTAAAGTGGACAAACACTGTGAAACAGCTGCATTTGCTGGGGTCTATTTTTGCTAATTAAAGCCAAATATCCTTTTTAATACTTTTAGTTTTTAGTACATTACCTAGTGCAGTAAAATAAATATCTCAACATCATGTGCTGGGTCTGTGCCTATCTATCCAAGCACACAGACCTGCATGGAAGAAGGACAGAGCATTGCAGACTACCACAAATTACCAGTGCAGTAATGGCTACAATGTATCCAAGCTGGAATTCTAATAGTATAAATCTACATTGACTGAAATACACTTTTTAGACCTTAATTTGATTTTTTTCTAGTAATCCGTTTTACATGAAAATAATAATACATTTCATTAATTCCAACAAAATTTTGTATGTGTAAATCAATTTCACATTCATACACATAATGAAATTAGCTATCAGATGCTTATTTCTCCTTCCCAATACCAAGCCTCTTGCAGAATTAGATAAAGTTTGCAATACCTATTAGCTAATCCAAATCTTTACTTTTCTGTAGTCTTGGTTACAATAATGGATTCTTGTTTCTACCAACTGAGGCATATTAAATCTGTGCAAATTGGTCACATAATTATTACTAGTCTGACAGAGTTGATTGTGATTAATGTGTAGTTGTTTCCCCTCCTTCTCCTAGGACGGATTTCTGTGTCCATAAAGATGAACCATGTGATACAGTGGGTGAGTAAAATGGATTTGCAGCATGTATTTCTAATAGCTGGGTTCAATATGCTTAACATAAATGTAAATGATGTATCAAATCAAAATCATTACAATGGCATTCAGCTTTGATATATATATATATATATATATATATATATATATACATACATACATTTTTTATTTTTTTTGTTAAATATTGTAGAAGAATGAGATTTTATTTTTCTCAACTTGCCATAGTTGGAATTTTTCACTCGTAACTATTATTATTATTAGTGTTATTACTATTTTAATTTTTAGTCTACTATTTATTTTCTATTGTGGTTTCTTTTAGTTTGTAATTAGCATATCCTTTATGTAAATCTTATTTTGCATTCTAACTTCTCAAGGAGCTTATACATAGCAGCTAATCTGTACACAGTGAGCTGCAGTATAAAAGCATAGGGGGGGTTACAGCAGGAGCTTGTGGCACTGATAAAACAAGAAGTAATTGACTACCAAGTAGCTCAGTTTTCATTTATGATCATCATTATGTCATAATATGGTTGAGTTGAAGAGTAAGCAAGCAATTTTCAACCAAACAACCTCAAAAAAGTGCAGCAATAAAGTAGGAAAAAAAATGAACATAATGCACAGCAATGTAAAAATGACATTGCTGTGTACATGTTCAGTCTTTTGTTACTGCTGTTAACCACTTCATAGTTCAGAAATGATGCAGCAGCTAAAAGAAGTGACCTGTTTATTCGTCCTTTGACTTCGTTTGGAAGCTGCTCCATGTTTATAATTGAAAGTTTAGAAAAAAGACACTGATATTGAAGCCAAAAAAAATTACTGGAAAACTGCCAGTGGAGCCACTTTAGAAAACAACAGCTAGTTTAGAAAAAAAAATTGCTGCATGCCTGAGTTGCCTCCTAAAATCATATTACGCTTGGTCATGTAAGTGAATGAGTCTGTGCAAAAAGTCAGACTGCGCTCATATGACATATTAAAGCAATGTAAATATGACATTGCTGTGCATATGTTCAGTATTTTGTTACTTTTTTTAACCACTTCAGAGTTCAGGATTCAGGAATCATGCAGCAGCTAAAAGAAGTGACATGTTTATTCTTCCTTTTGACTTTGTTTGGAAGCTGCTCCATGTTTCTATTTGAAAGTTTAGGAAAAAGACACTGACAGCGGAGCCAACAAAATTTACTGGAGAACTGGCGTAGAGCCACTTCAGGAAAAAGAAAGCTGGCTTTTTCCTAAAGTTTTTTTGCCTAGGAAAATCTTGGCATCTGAAATGGGTTGTGTGCACATATCCCTAGGGTAGTGGATTTCTGGATGAGCCGAAATTTGACATGAGAAAAAACTTGTTTGGTTACATTAACTTTAAAAATTTCAGCTTACAATCTTAATTCCTTTTTTGGTATGCACTTTTCTTTTGTGGAAGTGTCTCCCATTAATATAAGTTGGATAAGAAGACTTTTTTTCCATGATGCTTTTGCCTCTCATTGTTACACTTGGACAAGGGGATGTCCAGTGCACGATGCAACACAGAGGTACAATAGAGATGGAAATGGAGCAGAAGGGACTGACGATAGGGAGCAGGGTTCATGACACCTCCTGACACTAACTTGTGTTTGAACCCTGAGCTCCACTAACGTCCATATAAGAGTCCTTCCCTTTGTTGCCGTCACATGTCAGTCCTTATCTGTCTGTCCACTCACCCTGGCTAAAATGAAAGCTGCTGAGTGCACTTGACTAAACCATTACATTAGTCCGACAAGGTAAGGGAAGGTAGACAGACAGAATATATACATAAAGGATATACTTCAAATCTGCAGCCAAACCCCAGTGCTGCAGGTAACAGGACTTCAGCATTACAAGAAGCTTCCTTCATCCAAGGTGGTCAGTTTAGAATGAATCTCTATAACTGGCATCATGGAACATGTGACTATTTAAGGTGGAGGGGAGTGGTCACAAACTGGCTGCACCTGAGATGAACTAACAAAAAGCTACCAGCAAGGAAAGTGTACTTAACCCTTGCTGCACTGAAAGAAAGCAAATATGTTTAAAACCTAGAGTCTCACAAGGTAATGTGAGACTCAGTTCCAAGAGCTAGCACAAGTCTCCCAAGAATGGGAGGCATTCGTGACACTCATAAAAGTATAGCTTTGTCCCTGTACTAATCTATGATTCTACATCCCATGAGGGATTTCTTCTCCACAGTAAAAGATGAGGCACTCACTCTCTATTTCACACCTTACTTCATGCTGTTTGTTTTATGATTTCCTAATATTTCACATTTGGCATATTTATAACCTCTTCCACATTCCTGCTGCTATCTCTAACACTGAAAAATGAAGGCGGTTGCAGAGAGGGTAAGCACTACCTAGAGCCTTGTGATGTGAAACCCCTGTCAGAAGCTAAGGGACAGCCAACTAGCTGAGGAAGTTACACAGACTCTACAACAGAAAAATAGTGAAACATTTGAAAATTAAACTATTAATTTTAATTGTATGTTTAGGAAACGAACACTATAAAAATATGTAATGCAAAAGTTTCTAAAGCCTATAAATCTACAAGTAACTTTTTACTACACAAAAATTAGCTTTAAATTACAAAATATACAAGGGCTAATACATAGTGTAATACCTGAAGTTCACAAATGGTAGATCTCTTTTCATAAGTGGTTTTAATCTGTATAGTAAAATGACTTGCACTCACTCTCCCTCCCTACATCTGTCTCTCTCCTCTTTTAATGTCGTAGTTACACAATTATATTAAAACTATTTAAACCTGGTTTCTCTTTCGTACACTTACACATTGTTTCTTTAACCTTATATTCAGGTGAATGTTTCATTAAAAATAACAAAAAGAAGCATTTAGACCTACTGGACACATGTCTCAAATCACTGTCCATAAACCAATTCACTTCTTTCAAGCAATTTCCTAACAGTTTTATCAAAATTGTCTGCAAATAAATGCACGGCAGCCATCTGGGCTGTTCAATCTTTTCTTAATTGTTAATGATAGAAATAAACCACAAGTGAATTATAATACTCCACTATAACACCGGGGCATTGCAATTCAGCCACAATGCTAAACCACTCAGCACATAAAAAAAATAATAAATTGGTAATTTAAGATTACATGTCAGAGAAAGAGAATAAAGATTGTTACCAGGACAATAGTGTAAAACTATAAAAAGGGGAAGGTAATACAGTGTCTTTAAAAAATGATCATACCCCTTAAATGTTTCCACATTTTTTCATATTATACACAAACTTAAATTTATTTTTGGGGGATTTTACATAATATAGCAACACTAAGTAGCAAGTATTTGGGAAGTCTAAAAGAAATGATACATAGTTTTCTAAATATTTTAAAAATTTAAATCTGAAAATTGGGATGTGCATATGTATTCAACCCCCCTGAGTCAACAGTACTTTGTAGGATCACCTTTTGCTGCAATTCCTGCTGCAAGTCTTTTGTTGAAGCAAATTTGTCACCAGGTTGATGCTCTTTTCTATAAAAGTCCAGTTACACTTCATCATTATCATGAACGAGCATTCTTAAGAATGATTTCACAATAACCGTGCTGTTAGAGATGAGCGAATAAAGAGTGGAGCCATTATCTAAAATATGAGTAGAATGCAACTTGTACTCTAATTTTGCAAAAATCTACATTTACTATAATGCAAATTTTTTTGCAACTTGTTTCTGCACGGATTGGGGCTGAGCAGTTGATTAAGTGTAAAGTGTATTTATTTATATATATATATATATATATATATATATATATATATATATATATAGTACAGACCAAAAGTTTGGACACACCTTCTCATCTCTAGAACAACTATTAAGAGGAGACTTTGTGCAGCAGGCCTTCATGGTAAAATAGCTGCTAGGAAATCACTGCTAAGGACAGGCAACAAGCAGAAGAGACTTGTTTGGGCTAAAGAACACAAGGAATGGACATTAGACCAGTGGAAATCTGTGCTTTGGTCTGATGAGTCCAAATTTGAGATCTTTGCATCCAACCACCGTGTCTTTGTAAAAAAGGTGAACGGATGGACTCTACATGCCTGGTTCCCAACGTGAAGCATGGAGGAGGAGGTGTGATGGTGTGGGGTGCATTGCTGGTGACACTGTTGGCGATTTATTCAAAATTGAAGACATACTAAACCAGCATGGCTACCACAGCATCTTGCAGCGGCATGCTATTCTATCCGCTTTGCGTTTAGTTGGACCATCATTTATTTTTCAACAGGATAATGACCCCAAACACACCTCCAGGCTGTGTAAGGGCTATTTGACTAAGAAGGAGAGTGATGGGATGCTACGCTAGATGACCTGGCCTCCACAGTCACCAGACCTGAACCCAATTGAGATGGTTTGGGGTGAGCTGGACCTCAGAGTGAAGGCAAAAGGGCCAACAAGTGCAAAGCATCTCTGGGAACTCCTTCAAGGCTGTTGAAGCTCATCAAGAGAATGCCAAGAGTGTTCAAAGCAGTACTCAAAGCAAAACGTGGCTACTTTGAAGAACCTAGAATATAAGACATATTTTCAGTTGTTTCACACTTTTTTAAGTATTTCATTCCACATGTTTTAATTCATAGTTTTGATGTCTTCAATGGGAATCTACAATTTTTAGAGTCAGGAAAATAAAGAAAACTCTTTGAATGAGAAGGTGTGTCCAAACTTTTGGTCTGTACTGTATGTATATATATAATGGTTATGATGCTCTGGGATCTGTAGATAATGATAATAATAATAATAATAATAATAATAATAATAATAATAATAATAATAATACTAACAACAACAATAATAAGTAGTATTAAACTCATGGAGATTAACTCCTCAGTGAATTGAATTTCCAGGGAGAAAAATATGCCAACAGTAAAATTTTAATTTTGCGTGATCCTCTCATTTCTATTCTATTCTATTAGAAGAGCGTACCTGAACTATGAAGTTCAGGGTTCGTACCATACAAACTTTAATAAAAATCAGTGTTCGAGTTCGGAGTTTGGGTGCTTTACGTATGTTAACTAGAGATGAGTGATTCCGTTGAGGCTCTGTTTTCCGGCAGCAAACAAACCTAGCTCCACAGTCTCGAGCTTGACCCCAACCCCAGATCCAGTCACTGATTGGCAGTTTGAGTTTCCGTCCACAAACAGCCAGCCATTAGCAGATCACTTCCGGAGGATGGTGGTGGGCGGTCTTTTACAAACTTTTTATTTGTTGCACACTACATCCGATCATGCTGTTGTTACCCCCAGTGTGCACCATTCAAACACTGCAAGCAGTTCTCACAGGGCTGAGCACCAAGAGTACCTGAGCACAGCATTGCTCGCATGAGTATTGTTCGCGCGTAAAGCATCCGCACCTGAACCTTGATTTTTAAATTTGGGGTTTGATTCGAAAATCGAACCTCAGGTTCGCTCATCTGTAATGCTAATCACTCAGTTGAGCAAAATGGTCACTACTCAGGTAAAAGCATCTTGTTTTGCACAAAGGATCATTGTTCTCGACAGCGCATTGTACTGTGGAAACATGAGCTGCATTGCTTCTGAAGTACGGTCAGCTTGTGTAAACAGGCTAAGTGACCACCAATCAGCAAATAGGTAGCTGATTGATGGTTGTTTAGTGTCCCTGGGTAATGTAAATGAACTTTTTGGTAGTGACAGACACTGTTATTTCACATTCAGATTCACATTGTACAAGGTGCAGTTGGTGGAGTGAAAATTATCCACGGTTTTCATAACACTTTGGCGCTGTAAGGCTATGTGCGCACAGTGCGTTTTTCGTGGCGTTTTTGCGCGTTTTTTGGGTGCGTTTTTGGCCTCAAAACTGCATGACTTTGCTTCCCCAGCAAAGTCTATGAGTTTTCATTTTTGCTGTCCGCACACAACTGTTTTTTAAGCTGCGTTTTTGAGCTTGAAAAAAAAAATGGACATGTCAATTCTTTCCTGCGTTTTTCTGCGTTTTCCGCCCATGCAATGCATTGGAAAAACGCAGCAAAACGCAGAGATCAAAAACGCAGCAAAACGCAGCCAAAACCGCACCAAATCGCGGTAAAAACGCATGCATTTTTTTATGCGTTTTTTCGACGCACGTGCGTTTTTGTGCGTTTTTAGCGGCCAAAAACGCACAAAAACGCAGCGTCAAAAAAACGCAGCGTGCGCACATAGCCTAACTCGTATGGTTTTGGAAATAAGCAAAAAAAGACTAGAAGTGTAAATGATTACCCTAATCTTAGCGTTTTACCAGATGCATCACAGGGGGACAGAGTGGTCAGAAGACAAAGGGAGCACCATCCATTTAGTTATATCACTTACATGCAGCTATTTTCCATAGTAGTAAACTTCTTAGGGATACTTGTGGGTTAATGTTCTCTAAAGGAAAAACAGCTTTCTCAAGTCAAACATTCACATATGTCGACAACTTGAAAGTTCAAACACATTTGTGGGGAGCAGAATAATAACAATAATACCTGACTTGTGTGCATTGATGGACAAACAGACTGAAAACTGCAATTTGTTTCATATTTGACCCAGAAAGTCAGATGTTCTTGGTCTGTCAAATAATGAAGATCACAGAACTGGTTCATATTATCGGAATGTTGTGTTATACCAGCGTGGGCCGGAGTTGACTTTGTAACTTATTTTGTATAGTTTGTGCTTGTCAATGTACAATATTCTTAGAAATGAAATTATTCCAATTGAAAACTGCATACAGTATTCAGCATTGCTACCACATGTGTTTTTCACTGTTTTTTTAAAGCAACTTTTATTCCAAGATCTACATATGTAAAGGGTTTAAAAGAATTATCTCATGTTCCTATCTTGAGGAGTGCAATGTTTCCTGCCCCCCTGGCTTCCCCCCTCTAAAAGAGAAGTGAGCTCCTGAATATTGACGTTCTGGTTTGGTGGCATGGTTGAGTAAGCCATTAGGCCTAACTGAGTGTTCTCCCACATTGCAAGCAGTGGCACAATGACCCGTGCAGTATTGGAGAAGCAATGGGACACTGAGGCTGGCCGGGTCTAGTTTTCTGGCCAGATTTTCAGCTAGCAAGTGTGCAAATCTTGCCGATCAGACTGGCTACCTCTGAGATGACCAGTAAAGGCCCCGTCACACGCAGCAACATATAACGATATATCGCCGGGGTCACGGATTCCATGATGCACATCCGGCATCGTTAGTGGCATCGTTGCATGTGACACGCACGGACAACCGTTAACGATGGAAAATACTCACCAAATCGTTGATTGTTGAGCACGCAGGTTGTTCGTCGTTCCCGAGGCAGCACACATCGCTACGTGTGACACCTCGGGTACGACGAACTGCAGCTTACCTGCGGCCACTGTCAATGCGGAAGTAAGGAGGTGGGCGAAATGTTAGGTCCCACTCATCTCCACCCCTCCGCTTCTATTGGGCGGCCGCTTAGTGACGTTGCTGTGACGCCGCATGAACCGACCCCTTAGAAAGGAGGCGGTTCGCCGGCAACAGCGATGTCTCTAGTCAGGTAAGTCCCGTGTGACGGCTCCGAATGATATTGTGCGCCACGGGCAGCGATTTGCCCGTGACGCACAAACGACGGGGGTGGGTGCTTTCACCAGCGATATCGCTGCGTGTAACACCCCTTTTACTCTGGCAACATATGTATCCTATAGAATTAAAAAAACAGCTTTATTCTTGAGAACTGAGAGAATTTTAAATAAAAGCTGCATTTCAGGGTTGCTTATGTTTACAAGCACTTTGCAATTTAATACGATGAAACATTTAATAAGATGAGACAACCCCTTTAAAGGGAATCTGTCACCAGGTTTTTGCCACCTAATCTGAGAGCGGCATAATGTAGGAAAACAGAACCTGATTACAGTAATGTGTCACTTACTGGGCTGCTTCATTTAGGGCTGGTTTCAGACGTCCGTGTTTAATCAGGTACCAGTCACATGCATGGTTATGGTCATACGTGTGTCATACGTGTGTTACACGTGTGTCACACGTGTGACATCCATGTTTGCATACGTGTGACACGTACCGGGTAAAACACATGTCTCTGTAATGAAAAGATGTTATATACTTATCTGTATCCAGCGATGTTGTCTCCGACTTTACTGCGTCCCGCTCCTGATCCCCGCTCATTATTTTCATTGATTATTCACTGCCTGAGGATCTGGAAGCTGGAACATCGCGGGGACAGGCTGGGTACAGCACAGCCGAGGACAGCACCGCTGGGGACATCACCGGGGACATCGCCGGTGACAGGTGAGTATATACAGTGCCTACAAGTAGTATTCAACCCCATGAAGATTTAGCAGGTTTACACATTCGGAATTAACTTGGCATTGTGACATTTGGACTGTAGATCAGCCTGAAAGTGTGAAATGCACTGCAGCAAAAAAGAATGTTATTTCTTTTTTTTTTTAAATTGTGAAAAGTTTATTCAGAGGGTCATTTATTATTCAACCCCTCAAACCACCAGAATTCTGTTTGGTTCCCCTAAGGTATTAAGAAGTATTTCAGGCACAAAGAACAATGAGCTTCACATGTTTGGATTAATTATCTCTTTTTCCAGCCTTTTCTGACTAATTAAGACCCTCCCCAAACTTGTGAACAGTACTCATACTTGGTCAACATGGAAAAGACAAAGGAGCATTCCAAGGCCATCAGAGACAAGATTGTGGAGGGTCACAAGGCTGGCAAGGGGTACAAAACCCTTTCCAAGGAGTTGGGCCTACCTGTCTCCACTGTTGGGAGCATCATCCGGAAGTGGAAGGCTTATGGAACTACTGTTAGCCTTCCACGGCCTGGACAGCCTTTGAAAGTTTCCACCCGTGTCGAGGCCAGGCTTGTCCGAAGAGTAAAGGCTAACCCAAGGACAACAAGGAAGGAGCTCCGGGAAGATCTCATGGCAGTGGGGACATTAGTTTCAGTCAATACCATAAGTAACGTACTCCACCGTAATGGTCTCCGTTCCAGACGAGCCCGTAAGGTACCTTTACTTTCAAAGCGTCATGTCAAGGCTCGTCTACAGTTTGCTCATGATCACTTGGAGGACTCTGAGACAGACTGGTTCAAGATTCTCTGGTCTGATGAGACCAAGATTGAGATCTTTGGTGCCAACCACACACGTGACGTTTGGAGACTGGATGGCACTGCATACGACCCCAAGAATACCATCCCTACAGTCAAGCATGGTGGTGGCAGCATCATGCTGTGGGGCTGTTTCTCAGCCAAGGGGCCTGGCCATCTGGTCCGCATCCATGGGAAGATGGATAGCACGGCCTACCTGGAGATTTTGGCCAAGAACCTCCGCTCCTCCATCAAGGATCTTAAGATGGGTTGTCATTTCATCTTCCAACAAGACAACAACCCAAAGCACACAGCCAAGAAAACCAAGGCCTGCTTCAAGAGGGAAAAAATCAAGGTGTTGCAGTGGCCTAGTCAGTCTCCTGACCTTAACCCAATTGAAAACTTGTGGAAGGAGCTCAAGATTAAAGTCCACATGAGACACCCAAAGAACCTAGATAACTTGGAAAAGATCTGCATGGAGGAGTGGGCCAAGATAACTCCATAGACCTGTGCCGGCCTGATCAGGTCTTATAAAAGACGATTATTAGCTGTAATTGCAAACAAGGGTTATTCCACAAAATATTAAACCTAGGGGTTGAATAATAATTGACCCACACTTTTATGTTGAAAATTTATTAAAATTTAACTGAGGAACATAACTTGTTGGTTTGTAAGATTTATGCATCTGTTAATAAATCCTGCTCTTGTTTGAAGTTTGCAGGCTCTAACTTATTTGCATCTTATCAAACCTGGTAAATCTGCAGGGGGTTGAATACTACTTGTAGGCACTGTAGCAGTTTGTGCAGTGACATCCAGGGACTCATCAGGGTTTCCAATGAACTCTCATGAACCCCTGGAAGTCACCATCGTGACACTCGCTGTAACGCAGTTGTCTCAGGGGTGTCATCAGGAGGTCATCAGAGCTCATTGGGAAATCCGATGACCTCCTGGATGTCCCTGAACACACACTGCTGGCAGGATACTCACCTGTCACTCGGCGGTGCTGTCCTCGGAGGGGCTGTCTCTTTTGCTGTCACCGCGATGCCGCTGCTCTCAGCTGCTCAACGCGGTGAATAATCAATGAAAATAATGAGCGGGGGTCAGGAGCAGGACGCAGCAGAGTCGGAGACAGAATCGCTGGATACAGGTAAATATAGAAAATCTTTTTATTTTAAAACCCGTGTTTTCTCTGGTACGTGTCACACTGATCCCATTCAGATCACATCAGTGTGTGGTCCGTGTGACATCTGTGCTGCTGCATGTGAAAACACGGCCGTGTGAGAGTGCACAATAGGGTAACATGGGTACGTGTGACATCCATGTTAAAAACGGATGTCAGACATACCTAAAACACGGACGTCTGAAACCAGCCTAGTTTTGATAAAAATCACTGTTTAATCAGCAGTAGATTATCATTAGCGAACTACTTGGGGTTCTGCCAGGTAGTCCAGCATATTCGTGAGCTCTGTATAACTGCTAAATCTGCAGCAAAGAAAACATTGATTTTAACAAAATGACGGAAAACAGCTCAGTAAGTGACACATTGTTGGAATCAGTATCTCTATCTCTATATTATGCGTCTCTCAGATGGGGTAGCAAAAACCTGGTGACAAATTCGCTTTAAAGAGTAACCTTCATTTTCATTTTTATTTCATAAATCAATAGTACACATGAAAATAAGCAACTTTGTAATATATCTTATCAGACAAATCTGCTTCTTTCTCTGCCAGAATTGATCAGTCTTTATCAAAATTCTCAATTCTGAGGTAAAAATCTGTAATCAGTGAAGACTTTCCCATTACTGAGATAAGAGATGGCGGCTGTTACTTAGGAGAGTCTATGATGACAGGAGAAGGGAGGAGCTACAGACAGAAGAAGGGGCTAGTGTTAGAGGGAGGAGCTATAGGCAGAGCTCGGAGCTAGAGGCAGACGCAGGAGCTATAGACAGAGGGAGGAGCTAGAGGCAGACGCAGGAGCTATAGACAGAGCGAGGAGCTAGAGTCAGAGCTCCACCCCCTCCTCCCTCTTCTATCTATATAGAATCTCATCAGTGACAACTGCTATTTCCTATCTCAGTAATGGGAAAGTCTTCACTGAATACAGATTTTACCTCAGAATTGAGAATATTGGTTGTGACTGATCATTTCTGGCAGAGAAATAAGAAAATGTATCTGATAAGATATAGTACAAAATTGCTTATTTTCATGTGCACTATTGATTTATGAAATAAAAATGAAAATAATGGTTACATTTTAAGTGAAGATTAGGAATGAGCACATTGCTTGGTGCTCGGGAAGCTTAATGAGCATTTTGATGCCCGGAGACGCGATACTCGTTTACAAAGTATAATGGAAGTCAATGGGAACTCAACTGAACTTTTTTGGAAAATTGCTCGCGTTCCCCAACGACTTCCTTTATACTCTGTAAACCATACATCCGAGCATCAAAATGCTCGTTTGGCTTACCGAGCACTGAGAAGTTTGCCCATCTCTAGTATAAAGACCTGCAGCCAGAGCATAGAGCCAAGAATGGTTGAGAGGGTTGTAACCTATAGATTGTAAGCCTCTTCTCTTACCCTTTCTACCAGTCTGTCAGTTTGTAAATCTGTGCACATATACAACACCATGGAATTAATTATTTTTTAAAAATTAATAATAATAATAATAATAATAATAATAATAATAATAATAATAATAACAACCCTATAATAATGCTAGAAGGCCACCTACTCCTCCTACCAATCATACTGCACATCTAACTTCATTACAGTTGAAACCAGAAGTTTACATTCACTATCTAAAAAGACACATCTGCATGTATTTCCTCATTGTCTAACATGAAATCAGAATAAACCTTTCCCGTTTTAGGACCATTATAATTACCAAAATTATTTATATTTGCTGAAGGTAATAAAAATGCCTAAAAATATTCTCTCACTCTCATTATTCTGGCATTTGGCAAAGTCAAAAGTTTACCTATACTAAAGGGCACTTTACATGCTGCGATATCGGTACCGATATCGCTAGCGAGCGTACCCGCCCCAGTCGGTTGTGCGTCGTAGGCAAATCGCAGCCCATGGCGCACAACATTGCTAACACCCGTCACACGGACTTACCTTCCCTGCGACGTCACTCTGGCCGGCGATCCGCCTCCTTTCTAAGGGGGCGGTTCGTGCGGCGTCACAGCGACGTCACATGGCAGCCGTTCAATAGCAGAGGAGGGTCGGAGATGAGCGGCCGGAACATGCCGCTCACCTCCTGCCTTCCTCATTGCCGGTGGATGCAGATAAGGAGATGTTCGTCGTTCCTGCAGCGTCACACATAGCGATGTGTGCTGCCGCAGGAACGACGAACAACATCGTACCTGCAGCAGTAACGATATTTGGAAAAGGAGCGACGTGTCAACGAGCAACGATTTTTCATGTTTTGCGCTCGTTGATCGTCGCTCCTTGGTGTCACACGCTGCGATGTCGCTAACGGCGCCGGAGGGTGCATCACTAACGACGTGACCCCGACGATATATCGCTAGCGATGTCGCAGCGTGTAAAGCACCCTTAAGAGTACTATTAAATAATATGGGACAACCCATATGATTAGGTCATATCTTTGGAAGGTTCTGATAGGTTTATTGCCAACATCTGATATAATAAAAAAATGCAGGTAGTCCATAGTCTACCATAGTTTAAGGAATCCAATGTAGTACAGGGAAGGAAACCTGAAGGACATAAAAAGAGAGAAATCAAAACAAGACACTGTGCCTCGTTCACCAATTCATTAGAAAGTAAAGTTCCCAGCTCGGACATAGTCCAGCAGTTCCCACAATGTTCCTTGATTACGGATCAAAAGCCATGGTGCCTCAGAATGAGGTTTCATAGACTTTGAGCAGCACCACTCATGAGTCTGATGATGCAAATTTTTTCTTTGCCCGGTTACAGCAGAAGGAAAAACTGCTTCATTGAATAACATTGGAGTGAGTGTAATCTGTTTTTTTATCAGATTGCACTCGTCTGTTTTAAACGCAAGGGCTGAGTGAAATATTCTTCTCTCTTGAGACATGATCGCAGTTTGCTACATAGGGGAAATAATGTATGCCTTTAACCATGTACACACCTGAAACTTGTTACTTTTCTTTGTAGTCAGGATTGCTTTAGGTTATCTTTTATCTCTCATCGACCGTGCACAGGTGTAGAACACATGTGCTTCTGTACAAAACAGAACCCGTAACGGTTCAGTGAGATTGATGGCCAGCTGTGGTTATATACATTGTTTCAAATTACAAAAATGGAACAAAAGTTACAATTATACTATCACTATTTATTTTTTATATGTATTATCTACATTGACATATCATTTATGTATTCTATAAATATCTAATAGCATTCCAGACTGTTTATTTTTGTTGGTTGTAGTATTATATTATTTTTAGTAGATTTAAATGAATATATTTTTTACCATATATGACAAACACCTTTATCTGATTACTGAGCTATTATATTGCGTAAAGGAACTTTAAACCTTTATGTATGATATGTATATTATAGTAATTTATGCTGTCTGGTAGATTTATTTGCTTGTCAGCTGCATGCTCCATTAATTTTAATATGGGGCAAAGTAGGAGAAAGCTTGAAAGACAATAGCTCTTTACTTCCTCCCGGCTTATATCAGTTGCAGATGTAGAAAGTGACGGAGAGCTGATGCCCCTTTATTTCACTCCTAAAAAAAATGTATTTGAGGGTAAACATGACAATGCCTAACAAATATCCATTCAATGATTCATTCATTGATTCATTCAATGTCAAATAGAAGTACCCAATTGACATGTCTCTTATCGGATTACACCAGTTATTAAGCAATGTAGGAGTTTATTCTTGCAAACACATTAGTTAACTCTAGGCCTAACAACAGGTATCTCTGCCATCCTATTTCATGAATTATATATATCTATTTCACTGCAGGAGGCACATAAGGCCTCTTTCACACGTCAGTAATTCTGGTATGTATGTGCTAGTTTTTATACGTACCAGAATCACGGACATACGCCTACCCATTATAATCAATGGGTCTGCGCACACATCAGTGATTTTTTTCACCAACCGTGTCTCCATGTTGTGTACACGTGTGTCCGTGATTGCCGCATGGAGACATGTCCGTTTTTTTCTGGTATCATTGATGTCCCATGGACCACACTATGGTGGCACTATCACAGCACGTGGAGAGAAATATGTGTTTTTAACACGTCATTGAAAAAGTCTGTGTTTTTCACTGATGTGTGAAACAGGCCTTAGGCCCGTTTCACACATCAGTGAAAAACACAGATGTTCTTCACTGACATGTAAAACACGCACATGTCACTCTGTGTTCTGTGATTCACGGCACACGTGGGTTGTCCATGTGCATTCCGTGATCCGTGATTGCATATGGACATTACTCACCTGCCTTCACTGCTGCTGTCCATGGTGCTGATCTCCTTGGGTCTCCAGCGTCTGCCCACCGCTCTCAGCACCTACTTCCTGGTCGGGTTTTCCTGCTCTCATGAATATTCATGAGCCAGGCAGAAACTGCCGAGAGCAGAGGCTCCAGAGCGAATCGCAGGCAAGGTAAGTTGAAAATATTTAATATTTAATATGTCCGTGTTTTTCTGGTATGTGTTTCACTGATCACACATGGATCACACCAAAGTGTGGTCCGTGGGTCATCAGTGATGCCAGAAAAAAACTGACTTGTCTCCATGCAGAATCACGGCCAAGCGTGAACGCTGCACGGAGACACGTTTAGTGAAAAATCACTGATGTGTGCGCAGACCCATTGATTATAATGGGTTTGTGTATGTCAGTGATTCTGGTACGTTTTAAAAAAAGCACAAACGTACCAGAATCACTGACATGTGAAAGGGGCCTAAGACCAAATAATACCAAATAAGTAATACCAAACTGCATTCCACAAAAGTTAACAGGTTCAGACAACTATCTATTGCCTATGTCTGACTTTGGTGTTAGGAATACTTAAGACCTGATTTGAGATGATAAATACAAATGCAACATTTTTTAGGTGGTTTTGTTTAAAATGATTAAATATGGCCTGGTTTACTTGTTATTTCCAAAGTCAATTGTGCGATTATACGAACATAGCACAACCCCAAAACATTTTTTTTTCTGGTACTGGGCAAAAAACATGCATCCTACACTAAACTTTGCATATTTCAAATCCAAAGTCAGAATTGTAACACATCAGGAAACTTTGTAATGCATAAGTTTGACTAAAAGAATTAAGCATTTGGAAAACATTGAAAAATTTTGTACAGAGTTTCACTCTAACAATTTCCTGATCTACAACAAAGTTTTTATATTACACAGTATATAATAATGTAATGGAATAACAAAATTCAATTCTAATTTTAGAGTCTTATTTGATCAAGGCCCAGTACTGTTAAAAGTTCTTCAGGCAACTTGCTTTTGCAAAAACAGCTGTAGTCCCCCATTATTTTGGGATTCCAGTGGCCTGTATTTCTGTTCTCTATTTTAGAGATAGCTTTATGGAAACTCTCTCCATGTTAATCACTTACGCATCCCAAGTTGGGTGGAAAAAAGTTGAGATGGGAATATAAGAAATGCATTTTCAATGGCATTCGGCTGCCAGGTTGTTCATATGCTTTAAGCATGTTGTCTACTAGTTCAGCATAGTTTACGTCACCTATTCTCATAAAGTTCTGGACTACTAGCACAATTGCATCACAAGCTGCAGGTCCAGAGGCTTGAGTTTTGTTCTGAATGTTTCATCATGCATTAGTTTGTTTATTTTGAGGCCATTAAAAATTCCAGCCTTTATTTTTTTTCAGCTTTTAAGTGTGCTATTGTGACACCCCTGTACTATCAGGTCGTCACAGGGTACTGCACAAACTGCCCTTCCGTGCGGTATTCCACCTCCCTCTTGGTTCTGGGTCCCTATCTTAATAGTATTGCCTCCAACAGCAAATTAAATCCTAGATACTCCCTGCACCACACCCACCAGGCACACCAGTGGACGGCTTAAGTGGAATAGAGTCGCCCAACTGGGGGGTCAGGGAGGGGAGGGGAGAGTGTAGTCAGTAGAGAGTGGGAGAGTAGTCAGAGTGGGTGAGAGAGAGGAAGTCGGGAGCAGTGGCTACTGGAGAAGCTATCTAGGTTGCAGATGGTGGTCTGGGCCTAGAGGAGTCGGACCCCCGGTCACAGGGGATTATGGCAAGGTGCCTGGACCTGTTGAGGAGGACAGCCGGCAGCCCAGCACTGTCACCAGTCTGGGACCGAAGGCACGACGGGGTACACGGACCCTAGGTCGGGGAGTAGCTTCAGGCAACCCGACAAATCACCTTAGGAGAATGGAGCCTTTATGATCTGTTTCCACCCGCTCCAGAATCGGGGCATTAGCACAACAAGGGATATAGGACTTTCCAGTCCAAAAAGGTCCAGAAAATCCCAAGCGTGAGCCCTGACAGCAAGCTCCCACACTTAGTCACAGTGGGGAGTGGGGCCCGGCAAGTTCCATACTAGTGGGCCACCACGTTGAAGTTAAACTTAGTGCCAGGAGGCAGGTCACGGATCACCAGGCAACACTATTGGGAACAGGACCCAGACGAGCTCCCCTCAGTGGCAGTAGTACCCAGAGAATTGATTTACCCGATTGTCAGCATCTGCTTATGAACTGAATGAGTACAAGAGTGACCCCTGCATCCCACGGCACCCCACACCGAGTCCCGGGGCATCCCCCTTACCCGTGGAGGGCTACGACACCTTGCCGCCCCATTTCATCACCCCGGGTACTCCCAACGGCAGCGGCGGTCATCCCAAATTACCATACACCACAGGTGGCATCACAAACTATACATCAACTCCCCTGTAAATACCCCCCTTTCATTTGAGTTGCTGCACGACCCCGGGTCCGGAGACCGTCGAGCCACAGTGAACCTGGATCCGAGCAGCTCGGCTGCTT